>NW_028258171.1:0-1202577 GCF_053883595.1 Heterocephalus glaber | reverse complement strand
GTTCTCTTGAGGAAGCCACTGGTCAAGTGTTTACTACAGGATGTAATTTATCATGTCCTTCAGTTGGAAAATGGTCCTTGCAGTGTTAGTGTTGGGAAACAAGCTTACTGTCAGGGAAGTTTCCTGTCCTTAGAGAGCTTTGTGAACCAAGGATGGTGAAGAGATGTCTAGGAGACAGTTCAATGAGGAGGGAGACATGTGAACAGGCTGTTCACAAGTGTGCAGAGACCCATGCCAGGTAAAGCTTGCATCAGATGCCTCAGGATGAAGCTTTGTCCAACTGTCTGTGTTTCTTAACCACCTTCCAATAATCCACACAAACCTTTGTGAATGGTATGGAAATTTAATGTTTTTCTAAATTGAGTAGAGAAGAAGAATGTGTTAATTAAATGCAGCAGTGAACCAAGTGTTAAAACTGAAGTCTTTAAATGTATTCTTTGAAGCACATGTCTAGCTTATAAAAAAATAAAATAAAATGAAACTAAGGGAATGATTAAATCATTTAGGGCCTGAAAAATCTGGGGCAATGTAGAGTCAGAACTGTACTTTGAACACTGTTAGCTTAATCTTCCTGAGAAGCTTATGTGCCCTTGAAAGTGATTATAATTAAGGCTTTATTTAGGAATCTTTTTACCCTTGAAGTGGTTCAGAGAATGTGTGAGAAACTTCTGAGGACTGACATTTGGAAAGAAGCAGAGTGACTTTCTGTATCTGTAGTAAATCATTTCCAGTTAATAGTGAGAATAGAGACAAGAACAGGAACAAATGGTTTAAGGGAACAGAGGGTCTCAGGTAAAAAAAGAAGCAAATAATCCATCAAAATGGTTTATAGTGACATGTTGCAAAGGCACCTTCACCTGGCAATCGCTTTTGCAACAGGTCTAGGAGAGAGAAATCACAAAGTTCATATGGACAGAACTTCTTATTAGGCACCTCTTTGGATCTTCTTTATTTGTAGTTTGCTTAGAAGTATATAAAACTAGATCATTCAGTATTATTTTCTCTTCCCATTGTTGGCTGAATCACAAAGTGTCTCACATGAGGAAATACTAGGTACTTTTTAGTTGAGGAGAAAGGGGACAAAGATTACCAAAGAAAATCTGCAAGGAACATGCATATGGCATTTGGCAAATTTACTTGCCTTATCCATGCATAACTTCTTTCTCTCTATTCAAGTCAAGTAAAGCTTTAATAAGTAATAGTTATACATTTCTTGAGTATGTCAAATAATAGTGCAGAATTTGCAAATTTGCATCTGAGTGTGGAAGATAAGGATATAGATATAAATATAAATATATGAATGTACTATGTTTAAAATCTAGTATCAAGTGGTGATCACTTCTTAGTTAGTAGCCAAGCTTTTACCTAATTGGTAGAGTGAAGATAGTTTAAGGAGTTGGGCTAGATAGTCAAATAGTTCTTTATCCTGAAAATGGTAAAGATTTAGAAGATGCAGATATATGAATAAAGTGCTTGTGAATTCAGGAAGCACTATAGGAGATACTGAGATGATAATTTCTCCCGAAGGCAGAGGAGCATTCTATGAGTATGGAAGCATGGAAGCTGACTAGGAAAGAAGAAAGATATCAACACCCAGAAGAATCAAAGGAACCAACTTCTAGAGAAGGAGCAAGTATTATTGGAGAGGGAGGAATATGTTGTGGTAGGTCCCTGATGACTCATGAGTAAAGAACTGGGAAACTAGTCTAAAATAACAGAGTATACACAGCTACATACCAATCATAGAGACTACATAATGTTAAAAGCAGAATATTCTACATCAATATCCAGCACAATCTAATATTGTGGTTATGGGTGAGACTTAGCAAGATAGTTCTTGTATGACTGTGATTGTCAATACTGCGACCCTCTAACTGAAGACTTAAGACTTCTTGGGTTCAGTTTTTGCAAGATGGCTTTTTTTGAAAGCTTGATCCTCCCCAGTTCTCCCTGGCACACCTAAGGTCCTATTTTAATTCTTAAAAAAACAGATTATAAAAGCTGTTTTCTTATTTTTATGTGAAATTACAAGTATCTGTTGTAGGGAGTTCAAGGGTTTGAGGGCCAATCAAGGTAAAAGATATGACCATGAGAGGCAGTAACATGCAACCAGCTTCACTGAGTAACATTTAGACTGGGTTGTAAATGAGGGTGGTTTGCATCTTGTTGTCCCCCCAAAGCTGCATGTGCTCTTAAGTGGAGCTTTTTGGAGGTGGTTGGATATAGGGGTATGCAAATATGGATTAAAGGTGTAAGAATGTGGAATAAGGGTGTGTGATTACTAAATTAGTCCGTTGATTGATTTAGCTTAGTTCTGGGCATGGATAATGGGAATGCCCACCTTTGTATTGGGTGGCATCAACCAATAGGCTTGTAGTCTGGATGGAATATAAGGGAAAAGGTGGAAGGCAGGCTTGCTGCTTCCTGCCTGCCATGCCATGGACTGTTTCTTCTCAGCCCTGCCCCTCTACCATGGAGCCAGCTGACTGTGGACTGAAACATCTACAAATTGTGAGCTAAAATAAACCTTTTCTCCTTTAACTTGTCTGTGTCAGGTATTTTGTCCCAGCAAGGAGAGAAGTAACTAAAACAGTGGTCTTTCACAGCATGACACCATCACTCATGCTATAGGGTAGGAACCATCGTTCAGAAGGGAAAGAGGGAAAGTGATCTTCAGGGTGACAGCAGAGCCAGAAAGGAGATTTTCTTATCTAAGTGATGTCACTCAAGAGCATGGCAGGGTAGACTTCCAAAGGGCAGTAGCAAATGGCTGCTATTATGAAATCAACCAATAACAAATGCTGGCAAGACTATGAGGAAAGAGGAACACTGCTCCACTACTGGTGGGAGTGTAGACTGGTGCAACCACTGTGGAAATCAACTAGGACTGGAAGTCCTATTTGACCCAGCTCTTCCCCTGCTGGGTATCTTCCAAAAAGAATTAAAAGAATTATACCACAGTGATATATGTGTACCCATGATCATAGCAGCACAATTTGTAATAGCTAAAACTTGGAAACAGCCCAATTGCCCATCAAGTGGAGAGTGGATAAAGAAAATGTGGGCTTTTTTTTTTTTTTATAAAATGGAGTACTTCTCAGCCATAAAAAATGAGGAATTAGAGACATTTATAGCTAAATGGATGCACATTGAGGCGATACTCTTAAGTGAAATAAATAGGACACACATGTGTAAATACCAAATGGTTTCTCTAGTGTGAGAAACTGAAAGTGTAAATAAGGACTAAAGGGTATAATAGATAATGTGAAATAGGAATGAAAGGGTCAAAGGGTAAGGGGAAGTGGGAGGGATAGGGGAAAGGAAAGAAGGGAATAGAACCACAAGTTCTATCTTACCAATGGGTAACAGCTGTCAGGTAAGGTTTCATGGAACTATAGTAGCAAGCAGCCTCTAAACAGCTAAAAATTTGCTTATTTGGGCTATTTTTGAAACAAATGTTTCAAAATTTGAGTTTGGGGGTACTGGGGCTTTTAAGGCAATCAGTGAGCAGTGAAGAAATGAACTTTCTGGCTTATACAGACAGGCCATCTTTGGTTCATTTATATAACACCTATAATGAATGTATATTATAAAGATTTCAAATAAAACATGAATACAAAAAAAGAATGAAAAAACTACTCCATATTTTTCAACTTATAGATTGATACTGTTAACATTTTGGTCATGGTCATTTTCACACACACATACACATACTCCAATATAAACACATTGTTATTTTGCAAAGAATTTTATTATGTGTATGTTTATATTACTGTATACTTTTAAAACCCCTTACTGATGTATATTTAGGTTTTATACATTTCTCACTAACATCAACCATTCTTCAATTACCAGTCTTGTGTATTATTTTCCAATTTCCACAAATTCCTAGAAGTGGAATTACTGAATCAAAATGTACGTCCATTTAACATTTCTATACCAATTGCTATAGTGCGTTCTAAATTTTTGTCAATTTGTACTCCCATGTATATTCATGAGTTTAAATTAAGTTATGAGGGACTCTTGGGAAAGTTAAAACACAAAACAAACTGAGACATGTAAAACTTGCTATGAGAAAAACTTTGTTCTTAATAAAATTGTGTTTGGAATAAGAAGGTGATCAGAGAAGGGATATGTCCATTGTCCCTATACTCTTGGCAGATGATCCACTTTCAACTTCTCAGAGAAAGTAGAAATCCACAAAAGTGGCATCTTCAGCCTTCAGTATCCAGAGGGCAATTTTATTTCCACTTAGTAGTATGTACAGTACCAGAAAAAGACGTATCTCTACTTGTTTCTGAAGCTCCCAGTCTTATACTATTGCAGTTTTGGCATGCTTGCCCCCCCATCAACTGCTTCTCTTAAATCCTAAATCCATTCAAAACATCTTCATTTGAACATTTTCCTTGACTCTGCCTCCAAATTTTCACCTCTGACAAAAGAAACATGTGCCAAGTCCCAGCATATAAAAGTACATATAACAATTACCATGGCATAATCTCAGCCCTAGCAGAGAAAGCCCTGGGACTCTTGAGCACTCTATTATTCTTTTGTGACTATAACAGGGAAATGGTATAATCATTTCCTTAGTAAGTTAGAACTTAATGCATAATATCCTTTCTCATATGTAATAAATTCTGTTTTTGGCTTAATATCTTGTTTTATCTCTTTCAGCTTTGGAGACCCACTGAAATCTTCCTGAGTGATTTGTTCTTCCCTACCTGGCAAAGAAACACATTCAATTTTGATTTTACTCTAGTTATCATTTTGTTATTATTTGACACCTGCCTTTTTCCATTTCATTATAACACTCAAGTATGGTATGTGTGTCTTGTCTTTACTTCTTCCCTTGTATACTAACCCACTACAATATGATTTTTCTGCTTCTACCAAAGAAACTAAAGCTGCTTTGGCAAAGTCAACAGAAAATAGATACTTAATTTCCAAAGCTAGTGGATTCTTTTTACTTTTCATCCTGTGTGATCTCTATGAAATTTAATTATTTATACTTTGAAATTTTCCCTAGTTCTTGTTTCCTCCATGCTCATCTCATGTTTTCCTTCGACCTCTCTAATTTCTTCTCCTTTGTCTTTTCCCCACCTCTGGTTTCTTTTCCTTAGCTCACCTCTTTAGCATTATTTTTCCTTGAAACCTCTGCATTAATTTTTTGTTATGTAGTAAGCTACCCCGAAACTCAGAGATATGAAGCACACAGGTGCAAATTTGTTTCTTGATAGCTTTCCACTTTGTAGTAAAGATGCAAATATAAAGATACATTTCCGATTCTCTAATGCCATCTTTTTATTTGTTTAGTGCACACAAACTTCATGTCTTTGTATAAATGTCACTCTCTCTATTGTTGTTCTTGGAGTTGTGGTCTTCATTAGCTCTTTCTTAAATATCCTTCACAGCATTTTGTAGAGCTGGTTTAGTGGTCATGAATTTCTTCAGTTGGTCTTAGTCATGGAAGTGTCATATTTTCCCATTGAATTTGATGACAGTTTTTCAGGGTACATCAATGGAGGTTGTTTTCTTTTAGGGCTTGAAATACTTTACTCCAAGCTCTCCTTGACTTAAGGGTTTGTATTGAGAAGTCTACTGTGATGCTGATGGGCTTTCCTTTATAGGTGATTTATTTATTTTCTCTTTTCTCTAACAGCTTTTAATATTGTGTTCTTGTGTTGAATCTCTGAGATCTTGATAATTATATACCTTGGTGATTTCTTTTGGTCATGGCTCATTGGAGTTCTATATGTCTCAATTATTTGTGTTATCAAATTCTTTTTCCATGCTGGGGAAGTTCTCTGTCATTACTTCTTTGAACAGACTTTATATGGCATTTGCATGATCTACAACTCTCATTGATCCCAGTCAATTGTATATTGTTCTTCTTTGCATCATCTTGTAATTGTTGGATTGATTTTCATGGTCCCTTGCCATTTTGAAGATATCTTTCTTTTCATGGTCATTAACTCTATTCCTGTTTTCTAGTTCAGAAATTCTTACCTCACCTTCATTCAATCTATTGTGTATACTTTCAATGGAATTTTTAATCTCCTGGATATCTGTCTGAATCTGTTTTATGGATTCCAGTTCTTTCCTATGTTGGGCATTCATGGTTTCCATCTTTTTCCTCAGTGCCTCTATTTTTTTTATTGGTGTCTACTCTAGATTTATTGAGCATGTCTTTCATTTTGATAATCATTTCCTTTTTTTACCTGAAAGATTATTTTCTCTATAACCTCACTCAGAAAATTCAGGTGGGTGACTTTTACTGTCTCTTGGACTTGTCATAGCTAGGCTGGAGTTTGGGATTGCATTTTGCTTCTGCATCTTTGGAAATTAGTGTGCAGATTCCTCAAAAAACTAGGATTAGAGGTCCTGTTTGACACAGCTGTTCCCCTTTTGGGTATCTTCCCAAAAGAATCAAAAGCATTACACCACAGCAATATATCTGCACCCTTGTTTATAGCAGCAGTTTTTAATAGCTAAATTTTGGAAACAACCCAAATTACCATCAATTGATGAATGGATAAAGAAGATGTGTTTTTTAGTATAATAGAGTACTATTCAAAAGGAAGATAGGAAGAAGGATAATCTTGAGACATTTGTAGGTAAATGGATGCACCTTGAGAACATATTCTTAAGTGAAATAAATTGAACACACATGTATAAATACAACATTGTTTCTCTGGTATGAGGAGGTGAAAGTGTAAATAAGGACCAAAAAGAATAATAGATATTGTGAAATAGAAAGAAATTGTTCAAAATTGTACCAAGTGTAAGTATTTTGTTTTAATTAAAATGTTTTATGGACAGCAGCAGAGGCACCAGGGGAAACATAAAGGCCATGGTTATGAGCCCCAGAAGATAGAGCAGAAGTGAACAACAGAGAGGGCTTTCTGATGCTGCTCAATGAAAACTGAAGCCCACTGGGAAAGTGAAGAAAAACTCTTCAATAAAAGCACACTGGAACATCATGGTTGGGAAGTTGGTGGGATCAGCACCTCCCATAGAAACCTGGACTCACACTGGGGGAGGACATGCGGAACCTGCAGTAGAACCTTATGGAGTTTAATCCTGAAGGAGGTCAGGGACCTCAACTTGGCCCTTGCAGCCAGAATTCAGCCTCAATCTCAGTAGACTATAGCTGGCTTGCTGAAACTGATCGACTTAGACCTGCACACTGCTGCCCACATTGCCTACCAGGACAGCAGAGACATATCCTGAGGGAGACCTCTTTTTGTTTGTTTGTTTTGTTTTATATATTTTTTCTTTTCTTTTTCTCTCTCTCTATCCCTTCTTGCTCTATAATTCTCTCCCTCTTTGTTCCTGTTCCTGTCCCATTCTGAATTTTTTTCCCTCTCTCTCTGTCCTCTTGACTGCCACTTTTATAGGAAGGTGCATACAATTTCTGGCTTCCCTGTTGTTGTCAGTTTGTTCTGTACTTGTCTCTGTTCTTTTGCTCTGTCTTTTCCTCCTGTCTTCAACAGATCCCTACAATTTTCATGATCTTCCCATGTCCGCTAGCCTCACCTCCAACCTTTTCCTCTCCCTCTATCTCTCTACCCCTCCCTCCCCAACCCCTGCTAAATCCTTACCCCAAATGGTGAATTTGCCATATTGAAGGGTTTACTTACTAGAAAGATATTTTGGCCTGGCCCTAGACTTTGATCTAGCTTGCGTGGTTAAAGGTGACAGATTAACTACTACCACCAATTGTCATTTTCTAAGCTGTGTTTGATGCTGATTGTGTCAATTGGGCTAAGGTGTTGTGATTGATCTAATCAGTTGTCCTCCCTGGTATACTGAAAATGAGATTGCCTAAGAGTCATTAGAGACTCAAAGCCTAGAAAGTCTAGCTATACCTGGAAGATATCCCTGAGAAGCAATCACTCCATTGGGGCACTAAACACCAGTAATAAAGATACCCAAAATAAGAAATATTGGAGTATCAGCCCAGGAATTAAAACAAAAAACAGCAGCAACAACAGAATTAAAAATAAGAAGACACCTTGGCAGGACACAAACCCAGACTTATAGCTCACCAAAGGCAAATGCAGGGGGAAATGAGGTGGAAAAATATGATAATCAACTACCTGGGCACCCTGAACTGAGAGCACAGGAAGTAACAAAACCAAAGAATGAGGCTCTAGAAAAATTCAAAACAGAAATAATTTCCCAGAAAACTACAGAGATGGTGAGCAGAGTGAAAGACATGATTAGAGGTTCTAGAACAGAAACAGATAAAGAAAAATAGATGAGCTCAGAATCATGCTGGAAGCCATGAATGCCCAGCATAAGAAAGAAATGGAAACCATGATTTCCCAAGATAGGAAAGAAATGGAATACATGAAACAGATTCAAACAGATATCCAGGAGATTAAAAACTCCATTGAAAGTACTCACAGCAGACTGAGCTAATGTGAAGATAGAATATCAGATTTACAAGACAGGATAGTGGTTAGTGACCATGAAAAAAGAGATTTCTTAAAAATAGTAAGGGGCCATGAGAAATCAATCTAGCAGCTGCTAGATGATGCAAAGAAGAATAACATAAGACTGATAGGAGTCCATGACAAAGCAGGAGAAAGTACAAATGACATAAAAAACTGTTCACAGAATTAATAGTAGAAAACTTCCCAGAAAAAGATAGAGAATTTGACACACAGATAAGTGAGGCATATAGAACTAGCCACAATTAAAAAAAAAATCTACACCTAGATGTATAAGAGTCAAGGTCCCAGAAACCCAACAGAAGAACAAAATCCTACAAGTGGTTAGAGAAAAGAAACAAATCACCTACAAAGGAAAGCCCATCAGAATCACAGCAGACTTCTCAACACAAACCCTCAAGTCAAGGAGAGCCTGGAGTGAAGTATTTCAAGCTCTAAAAGAAAATAACTTCCAACCTAGACTGTTGTATTCTGCAAAATTATCTTTCAAAGCTGATAGGGAAATCAGATACTTCCACAACAAAGAACACCTGAGAAATTTCATGAACATCAAACCAGCACTCCAAACAATTCTAAACAATATCCTAGAAAAAGACAATGAAGGTCACAACTCCATAAGGCCCAACAGAGTGAAACCACCAGGCAAGGCAAGAAACTAATGGGAAAGGGTAAAAAATAAAAAATAAAAGAGCCAACAACAGTAAAACATCATGACAAGGATGAGACAATATCTATCAATTGTAACATCAATATGAATGCCCTCAACTCACAAATCAAAAGAAATAGACTGGCTGAATGGATTATGAAGCAAGATCCAACAATATGCTGTATACAAGAACCACACCTAATTAAAAAAGGCATTCACAGACTGAAAGTAAAAGGATAGAAAACAGGTCTTCATGTGACAGTACCCTAGAAAAAAGCAGGCGTAGCAATCTTATTTGCAGACAAAGTAGATTTCAAACCAAAACTAATTAAGAGAGACAAAGTTGGTCACTACATCCTTGTGAAGGGAATAATCCAAGAGGAAGAGATGAAAATCATAAATATATATGCAACAAATATGAATACCCCCAACTAGACAAAACAAATATTAATGGACATGAAAAACCAAATATGCACTAATACAATTGTAGTAGTGGACCTTAATACCCCACTGTCACAAATAGACATCATCTAGACAAAAAATCAACAACAAAATTCTATAAGTAAACCAAGCTTTTGAACAAATGGTCTTAATAGTTGTCTACAGAGTGTTCTGCCCCACAAAATCAGAATACACATTCTTTTCAGCTGCACACAGGTCATTCTCAAAAATAGTCCACATGCTAGCTCATAGGGCATGTTTAAGTAAATGCAAAAGAATTGAAGTTACCCCTGTATATTATCAAATCATAGTGGAATAAAATTGGCGATCAATAGCATAAGAAACAACAAAAGCCCAACAAACACATGGAAATTGAATAACACCCTCATGAACAACCAATGGGTCACAGAGGAAATTAATGAAGAAATTAGACAGTTTCTATAAGTAAATGATAATGCCAGTACAAAATACAGGAATCTATGGGGCAAAATGAAAGCAGTTCTATGAGGGAAATTCAAAGCAGTGAATGCCCATATTAGGAAAACAGAGAGAACTCAGATAAACAACCTAATGCTGAACCTCAAACTCCTAGAAAAAGAAGAGCATGACAAACCCAAAGCTCATACAAGGAAGGAAATTATAAAGATCCGAGCAGAAATCAATGCAATGGAGACTAAGAGAAAAATACAAAAAAATCAATAAATCAGTGTTGGCTTTTTGAAAGAATAAATAAAATTGGTAAACCTTTAGCCAACCTTATTGAAAAAAGGAAAGAAAAGGCTTAAATCCATGCAATTAAGAGTGAAAAAGGTGAGGTCACAACAGATCCAGCAGAAATCCAGAAGATCATCAATACCTACTTCAAGAACCTGTATGCTAATAAAATGGAAAACACAGAAGAAATGAATGGATTCCTAGATACATATGAATTGGCAAAGTTAAATGAAGAAGATATAAAAATTCTAAACACTCCAATTACAATCAGTGAAATTGAAAATGCAATTAAAATTTACCAACAAAGAAAATCCCAGGTCCTGATAGTGTCACTGCTGAATTCTATAAGACATTTAGAGAAGAACTATCACCATTACTCTTTAAACTCATCAAGGAAATTGAAAGGAACTCAATATTTCCAAATTCTTACCTGGAAGCAAGTGTTACTTTGATTCCATAACCAGAGAAAGACCCAACCAAAAACGAGAACTACAGGCCAATCTCCGTAATGAACATAGATGCAAAAATCCTCAACAAGATACTGGCAAACAGAATACAGAGGGTCATCAAGAACATCGTATTTCCTGACCAAGTGGGATTTATCCCAGGGATGCAAGGATGGTTGAACATACAGAAATCAATAAATGTAATACATTATATTAACAAAGCCAAGGACAAAAACCATATGATCATCTCAATAGATGCAGAAAAAGCATTTGACAAAATCCAACATCCATTCATGATAAAAACCCTACAGAAAATTGGAATAGAAGGTTTTTATCTCAACCTGATTAAGGGTATCTATGAAAAACCAACAGCCAACATCATACTAAATGGTCAAAAACTGAAAAACTTCATGCGAAAATCAGGAACAAGACAAGGATGCCCGCTATCACCACTCCTGTTCAATATTGTTCTGGAAACATTAGCCACAGCAATTAGAGATGAGAAAGAAATAAAAGTAGTAAGATAGGAAAAGAAGAAGTTAAACTGTCATTATTTGCTGATGATATGATACTCTACATAGAAGACCAAAAAAACTCTGCCAAAAGACTTCTAGACTTAATTGACAGATTCAGTAGTGTACCTGGATACAAATTCAACACTCAAAAAACAATAGGCTTCTTGTACACAAATAGCAGACTCATTGAGAGAGAAATTCGGGAAACAATTTCTTTTACAATAGCAATCAAAAAAATGAAATATCTAGGAATCAATCTAACAAAGGAAGCAAAAAACCTCTATGCTGAAAACTATAGCACCCTGAAAAAGGAGATCGAGGAGGATATAAGAAAATGGAAAGACATCCCTTGTTCCTGGGTAGGAAGAACCAATATAGTGAAAATGGCCATACTTCCAAAACTACTATATAGATTTAATGCAATCCTGATTGAAATTCCAACAATATATTTCACAGAACCTGAAAAAACAATCCAAAAATTCATTTGGAACCAGGAGACCTAGAATAGCAAAAGCAATTCTAGGCAACAGAGACATGGCAGGGGGTATCACAATCCTCAACTTGAAACTATACTACAAAGCTACTGTGATAAAAATAGCATGGTACTGGCAAAGAAATAGACCCGAGGATCAGTGGAAAAGATTAGAAGATCCAGAAAAAACTCCAGACATACTCAGCCACCTCACCTTTGAGAAAGGATCTAACCATCCTCACTGGAGGAAAGATAGCCTATTTAATAAGTGGTGTTGTAAAAACTGGATTTCAATGTGCCTAAGATTAAAACTAGACTCATACCTGTCACCTTGCACTAAACTATGATCGAAGTGGATTAAAGATCTAAATATTAAAACAGAAGCACTAAACTTGCTGAAAATAATTTAGGTAGGCCTCTTGAAGACATTGGCATAGGAAAATACTTTATGAACAAAAACTCAGTAACATGGGAACTAGCAGAAAGAATCAACAACTGGGTTCTCATTTTATTAAAAAGCTTCTGCACTGCAAAAGAAATCACCAACCGAGCTAAGAGGCAACCTACAATCTGGGAAAAAAATTTTAGCAGCAGTATCTCAGACAAAGGACTACTATCTAGAGTATACAAAGAACTTAAAATAATCAAACGCCCCAAATTTAAAGACCCAATTCAAAAATGGGCATCTGAAATGAACAGACATTTCTCAGACAAAGAAGTAAAAGCATCAAATAAACATGAAAAAATGTTCAACATCCCTGGTCATTCGAGAGATGCAAATGAAAACAATGCCGAGATTCTAACTCACCCCAGAAAGAATGGCTTTTATCAAAAATCAATAAATAACAAATGTTGGAGGGGTGTGGGGAGAAAGGAACCTTTCTCCATTGTTGGTAGGAGTGCAGACTTGTGCAACCACTGTGGAAATCAGTGTGGAGATACCTCAAAGAACTAGGACTAGAGGTCACATTTGACCCAACTATTCCTCTGCTGGGTATCTTCCCAAAAGAATTAAAAGAATCATACCACAGCGATATATGTGCACCCATGTTTATAGAGGCACAGTTTGTAATAGCAAAAGCTTGGAAACAGCCGAAGTGCCCATCAACTGGAAACTGGATAAAGAAGATGTGTTGTTTTTATAAACTGGAGTACTACTCAGCCATAAAGAATGAGAAACTAGAGATATTTGTAGCTAAATTGATGCATATTGAGGCCATACTCTCAAGTGAAATAAATAGGACACACGTGAACATACCAAATAGTTTCTCTGCTGTGAGAAATTGAAAATGTAATGATTAAATGCATATGATTAAAATCCATAATTGATAATGAAGAAAAGGTCTAAAGGGGGTAGGGGAAGTTAGGAGGTGTAGGGGAAAGGAAAGAAGGGAAAGGAGAAATTATGAGAAAAGGAAAAAATGGAAACAAAGTCTTTGTAAATATCGAAGGGTGGAAGGGGTGAAGGTAGGACAGGAAATGGGGAAAAAATAAGAACCAAGATACATCATGTAAAGGTACAAGTGCCCAGTGATAAATGTAATTGTATTGTATACCTAAAATGTACTGATAAAAGAATTTAAGAAAAAAATAAAATGTTTTATGGAATAAAAGAAGGTTAAGTATTATTAGTAAATGAGCTGAGAGATAGATTAACAAATGAAAATATATTCTTTTAAGATAATGATACACAGTACATTTACCATTGTTATTCTGTAATAATTTTTGTTATGGAAAATTATTTTTTCATAGAATGGCTTTTATATTTTCTTTATTAATGTCTACTTGTATTACATGAAAATAAAAAATTCCCAAAAGGATCACTCTCTCAGAGAAGTCTTTTCAATCATGCTAGATTAAGTCACATTTCCTTTACATATTTGCCTATAGATTGCTATCATTTTTCTTTATTGTTCTTACCATACTTTTGATGGAATAATCTGTTTGTATGTTTGTTTTTTCTTTCATTTTTACATCTTTCTCCTTCCCTGGAATTCACATTTCCTTTTGTAAATGATTGTCTTTATTTTAATAGCAGTTAATATTTCCAGTGCCCTTCTACCCTTAATATAATAGATGCCCAATAAATAATGGAGTTAATGAATCTATGTGTTCTTCCAAGGTAGTTTCATCTTTTTCTGACCTCAACTCTCATCAAATCTAAACCTAGAATCTCAAAGTCTTTCTTGAGCTTTCATCAATATTTCTAATGAGATATTCATACCGTGTAGGCTCAGAAGGCAAAGCTTTCTTCTCCCCTGCAAGTGAAAACACCACGATCCTCCCACTTCTTGTAGGAATTAATTTCATGTGCCAACTTGACTATGCTATGAGGTGTCAAGATATTTGGCTTGACATTATTCTGGATGAGTCTGGGGGCCAGTTTCTGGATGATATTAATCAGTAGAATCAGTAAAGCAGATTGCCCTTCTAGTGTGGGTGGCCCTCTTTCAGTCTGTTGAGAGCCTGCATAGAATAAAAAGGCTGAGTAAGGGGAAATTTGCTCTCCCCACCTCTCTGTCTTTAAGTTGAGAAATCAGTCTTCTGCCCTTGCACTCATACTTGGACATGATTTGGTCTCCTGGTTGTCAGGAACTATACCATTAGCCCTTCTGGATCTGCGGGTTGCTGATTATAGATTTGGGGACTTTTAAGCCCTTCAAATCATATAAATCAGGTATATCGAGAGGAGGAGAAAGGCAAGAAGGAGGAGCAAGCTAACAATTCCCAGCTCAACCCCAGCCCCACACCCAGTGCACCCAACAGGTCCTGCTCTAGGGGCCATGGCGGGTGTCTTTTCCCGTCTGACTTCTGCCGGACCCGGCCTCAGGCTCTTGGCTCTGGCCGGAGCTGGGTCTCTGGCCACTGCCACTGGGCTTCTGCTCTGCCCAGAACCCGTGAGAGCACCGGGCGAGCGCCGGAGGCTGTATCCTCCAAGCGCTGAGTACCCAGACCTCTGAAAGCGCAACAACTGCACGGACAGTCACCTGACCCCAGCAGTCTATGCATGGCTCTGCGACAAGACCACACTCACTGGTTGGACACTAGATCAGTGCATCCAGACTGGTGTGGACAACCCTGGCCACCCCTTCATCAAGACTGTGCTCATGGTGGCTGGAGATGAGACCTATGAGGTATTTGCTGAGCTGTTTGACCCTGTGATTCAAGAGCGGCACAGTGGATATGACCCCCGGACCATGAAGCACACCACTGACCTAGATGCCAGTAAGATCCGTCTGGTTACTTTGATGAGCGGTATGTAGCGTCCTCGCGAGTCAGAACTGGCCGAAGTATCCGGGGGCTCAGTCTGCCTCCAGCCTGCACTCGGGCTGAGCGACAAGAGGTGGAACATGTTGTGGTGGATGCACTGAGTGGCCTAAAGGGTGATCTGGCTGGACGTTACTACAGGGTCAGTGAGATGACGGAGGCTGAGCAGCAGCATCTTACTGATGACCACTTCCTGTTTGATAAACCTGTGTCCCCATTGCTGACTGCAGCAGGAATGGCTCGAGATTGGCCGGATGCTCATGAAATCTGGCATAACAATGAGAAGAGCTCCTTGATTTGGGTGAATAAGGAGAATCACATGAGGGTCTTCTCCATAGAGAAGGGTGGCAACATGAAGAGAGTGTTTGAAAGATTCTGCAGGGCCCTCAAAGAGGTGGAGCGCTGATCCAGGAGTGTGGCTGGGAGTTCATGTGGAAAGAGCGTTTAGGATACATCTTGACCTGTCCATCTAACCTGGGCACTGGACTTAGGGCAGGATTGCACATCAAACTACCCCTGCTAAGCAAAGATAACTGATTCCCAAAGATCCTGGAGAACCTGAGACTCCAGAAGCAAGGTACTGGAGGAGTAGACACTGTGGCCACAGGCAGCTTTGACATCTCTAACTTGGATCAGCTGGGCAAGTCAGAAGTGGAGCTGGTATAGCTGGTCATCAATGGAGTCAACTATCTGACTGACTGTGAGCGGCATCTGGAGAGAAGCCAGGATATCCAAATTCCTGAACCTCTTATCCACAACAGACACTAACTTAGTATCTGCAGCAGATGACTCAAGATCCCCAGGACTTCTGCCCATTTAGGGGTGGATGATTCTACTTGCCCTGAACCTGTACCCTGCCCCCCCACCTCCATCCTAGTAAAGACTCCTTGCTACTCTCAAAAAAAAAAATCATATAAATCAATTCCTTATAATTCTATGTATCTATCGTCTATTTATCTCTATCCATCTAAATTTTTCTGCTTCTCTGCAGAACTCCAATGTACCACCCAAACTATAATCCTGGAAGTTGTTTCCAGCTCCATGTTTTCCTGAACCTTGGCACATAATTTGTCTCTAAAATCTGCTGCTTTTTAACTCATGAAATGTCTTATTTATTTAGCACTCTGTGTTTTTTCCATATCGTGAATAATATTGGCACTAAAAAGTATAAAAAAATATTTTTAAGAAAGAAAGGAAGTCCAAGATTGGGTAGAACAATCTAAGAAAACACCTGGCAGTTCTAAATGTGTTCCAAGTTTCCTGGCCAGGATGAGTCACATCCTAGAGAGTGTAAAAAAAACAGACAAATGACACCTCTGTGAGGGGTTGCTGAGGAAATGTAGAAAATACAAGATAAAGTTGGGTGGAAAATTAGAGATGATCTGCTTTTGGGATAGGATTCCAAAATATCTCTTTGCAGAAACAGTGCCTGTGAGAATGTCTGCCTCAAATGTCATGAGCTTTCACAAATAAGCAGACAATACACTAATGACACTGTCCTGGAGTAATGATAAATAAAGAAAGTAAAATAAATCTTTCTTTACAGAATAAACTAGTATGGAATGCTGGAACACTTGCACTTGTTGATCTTTTAGAGAGAGATGGAAAGACTGAATGGTAACAGTAGCGCCTCTTCTAGTTTGACAAAGGCAGCCCATCGTCTTCATTACAACATACTCATTAGGATGTGGACAAAATTTGTAATTTTATCATAAATATACATGTTTCTTTAAATAATAAATGTCTTTGTGATGTGCAAATATACGTAAAATGAAATTTTTCTATTAAAAATAAGAGCCTTGGAAATGCAGAGATTAAGGAAGACAACATGCTAAAATATATATAATAATATATATTTATTATTGTGTAGGGGTGGTGGTGAGGTATAAATAAATGCACTTAGATCCTTTTATCATTTTAGGATCTCACTGCTTAATCTACATTGAAATGCTTGTCTTAATTGGAAATCCAAACAAACCTTTGTTTTGGCAAGTCATATGACTACATACATAAGCGATGAGTAATGATAGGTACAGTTAAAAGGAGACAAAAAGGAAGAAGCATTTATAAGTATTATAACAACAAGTCAGAACTTGGAAAAAAACATTGACAATGTATTTGTCTCATATACTGGTGCACAGTGTTGTATTAATTAGTATGAGGACAAAATCATTTCCTCTCACAGGAAATGGTGCAAGATCTAGAAATTAAGATATAACCTCTGCTTTCATTTTTATTATAAATAAAAACAAATACAAATCATTGTAGAAATAGCACGCTGGTGATATAACAATGAAAATAGAAACTTTATAAGAATTATTTGATTTTAGGACATTACATGATTATAGCTTTTAAGAATCTAGTGCCTCCTAGGCATTATTAAATACATTTATCTTCCATGAGCTCATTTTTCTTGTTATGTTTATGTATTAACTCATTCTACAAGAATGTGTTAGGTGCCCATAATTTTTTAAGCACTTGTGGGTTACAGGAAATAAGATAAAAAACAAAAAAAATACAAAAATCTCTACTCTCTTGATATTTACTTTCTGGCAGGAAAAACAAAAAGGCAAGAGATGCCCTCACTATGGTCTTTATGTCAAGATTGGAAGGATGTGAGGATATGAACTTCATGGATACCTAGGGAAGAATGTTTCAAGGAGACAAGAAATACCCACAAAGGGCCTAGAAAGGGATCGTGCTTGGTGGCTGGAGAAATGGCAAGAAGGCCAGTGAGGCTAGAGAGGAGTAAGCAGGGAGAAAGTAACAAGAGTTGAGGTCTGGGAACATGCAGGGTCAGTAAGTGTTTTGGCTTTTACTGATAATGATGGGAAAAGCAAATTGAGGTTTGTTTTCACTTTAACCAAATTTCCATCACTATGGTAAAATACCTGAGAAACATCAACTTAAAGGAAGAATGATTTATTTTGGCTCATGGTCAGCAGATTCCAACGCTTTAAGCCTGTGACAAGGCAGAAATATCATGGTGGAAGGGCATGGAGGAAGAAAGCCACTCACCTCATGGCAGCCAGGAAGTAGGCACAGAAAGGGGTAGGGACAAAATATACCATTCAAAGCCAAGCCTCTAATCACTTGCTTTATCTGATTAGATTTATCCTAATAAGCCCACTGAGCTATGATCTAATTCTGTAGCTCTGTGGTATGTGGTGTCATGACGTGAGCACCAAAAGGCCTAGGCAGCCTTGCCCCTATGGCCTTGCCAATTGCAGCCCACATGGCCCTCTCTTGGACTGGCTCTGCTTTTTGCCTATAGGTTTCCTATGCAAATAGTCCATGTTCCTGGCATCTGTAACTTCCTGGGGTTTCCATTGCAGCTTCTGCTTCACTTTCACAGTGTCACACATCGACCATTCAGAGGCTGCCCAGAGGGATTTCATCCTTGCCAAGCATCACCTGCTCTCCCAGGCCTTCCTTTAAAATCTTGGTGGAAACCTCCACGAGCCCCATACATTGCATTCTGCATATATAGAAAACCAGGGTTGTGTGAGAAACACCAAGGTCTGCTGCCGGATTGAACAGAAGCTGGACTCCTTTCAACCATGAATGCAGAGGCCTCTGACTGGCTGGATGGCTAAATAGGGGAAAATACTTTTCTAAGTGGCCCTACACAAGCAGAGTATCCCATGGTTCTCTTATAAAGCAAAGTATTTCAAAGGAGTTGTCACTTTTATACCTTTGAGCCTATGATGTGTGGGGTCTGTCCAGTTCCTGAGATGTCCTCGTGACATCTTTCATATTATCCTGGTGAAAAGTACTTGATTGCTTTTTAATATGCACTAGTATCTTAGCAACTGTGTCTTCCTCAGTGTCAGCTTTACTTGGGATTCTTTTCTGGCCAAAGTACAAGCTTTTCAGGTCTTTCTGTTGCTTTTTGTTCCTGATTTTAACTAAATCTGGTGCCTTAAAGTTTTTTATGGCAGATTAATTGGTGACTTTTAAACTTGCTCTCATATAAGGTTTTCAGGTATTGACAAAAGAAAAATGAAGACAAGTTCTTTGCAAAATGTGGTATGAATGACCTCTAGTCAAATTCCCAGTAGAGTCTTCATCTTCAGCTGAAACATTATGAGAAAAGTTCTGAGATAGTATAGCAATTCAGTACACACTTTACCTAAGCTCCCCTAATATTAATGTCTTATATAACCATAATGCTTTTTCAAAATTAAGAAATGGACACTGGTAAAATACCAGTAGCTAAACTAGTGTCATTTATATTTCTTCTTTTTCCACTAATGTCCCTTTATCTTTTCCTAGATTCTGATGTAATTTAGGACATCAGTTGGTATTCAGAACTGAAATGTTTTGAGTATGGGACTGACATGTCCTGACTTTCATTTTGTAATATTTCTCTGGCTGCTATCTATACTGGGAACTAATTTGGCATGTACAGTTCTTGTATTTTACTTATTTCAGAATAGTGAATACCTCACAGTAAAATTACATAGCCATTGGTAGATTCTTTTCATAGAGCCTGACATTATTTAGAGGCAAACCATTGATTTCTACCAGGTCATTAATAATACATCTGAGTACATAAACTTAAGCCCTTCTGTGTTCAATATAAGAAACTAATGCTCAGAAATATAATCCTTGTTTAAGAGCTTGGTTAGATAAATTACTCAAACACAGTCCATAGTAGAGGAAAGTTTATCTATTGGATTTAGCTTTTATTTTCATGTTATAGGATGCAGTTGGGTCAACTTATTCAGGGTCCAAATAAGCAGCAATTTCTAGAATTGTATACTGATGAATTACTTTCACAACTATTCCCCAAACCAATAAAATACATTGCACCCAACATTGGCATTATCTAGGAGAGATTTCATTTCTCAGACTTACACAGATAGAAAGCAGGGTACTGTGGTTCACAAAATGTCTGAACCATTCAATTTAAAGTGCTATGTGATTCAAGCACATGTTTTTAGTAATTAGACCTTTAAAATCTAGTACTAATGTAGTAAATTTCATCATTCCACAGACACCTCATTATCATTTCCTCAATGTTAATAGGCCATGCCATTTTCCTGGTAACTTTACTTAGAGACCACATAAGAAAATTTGAGATTTATTAGTCTTTTGATGAATTCCATCAACTGTCAGAGCCATCTACTAAAATGAAGCACAGAGAGTATCCTATAAAATGTTTCAGTTTATATTGTTTGCTGTCCACACTCTTGGCATTTGTATACTTTTGCTACCAATTTAAGATTATATAGTTTTAATTCTATTCAAAAGAATTTTTCGGAAAAATATTTTCCTTTTCACCTTTCATCTTGAATAATGACACATTTTTACCTTTTTAGAATGGAAATCCCAGAAGTTTTATCTTTTGAAAGCCACCCTAAGTCCAGTTCTTCTTGCTGGCATATTTTAATGATAAAAATAATGAGATTCATCTAAAACAAGCTTCATAAAGAAACAGAAAATATGGATTTGCATAGGAAATATTAAAATTGCTTACCATTTCTTAACTTTTATAAAATTTGAAAAGTAATTTTTGGAAGTTAGTTACATTGAATAAACTGATTGAGAAATCATAGAAAAGAGATAAATGAAACAAGCAATAAGTCAGATTTCATTCAAATTTACAAGGAATTGCAATACAATTTCATTTACTCAAGTTCAGGTACAGAGTCCATGGTTCTTATGATAATTTCCACATCAAAATTTGGATGCTATGTCACTTAAGGTGAATGTTACAAGGCAGTATTTCACAGCATTCAGCCAGAAGGCATTTTCAACTTTTGATTTGTACAAATCCCTCAACCTGAAAACTCTCATTGTTCTGCCTTCACTCTGGTGGATGGATGATGTGAGTGACGTTATCTGTCCTGCCAGATGATCTTCATGTACTGGTATTGTCTTTACTTCTTTTCTTGAATGAACATACATTTTGATTAACTGTCTAGTAGAATGTAAGCTAATTGAACTTTTGTTTCTTTGTGAGATTTTAATCTTTAAAGACTATAGAGGTATCTATAATCATAGTAACTTTGCCAGAAGAAACGCATATCAAAAATTATGTGATTTGAATTGGGACTACCATCATCTTATTCTAGATACTGGGAAAGCTGAAAATAGCAAAGAATTTATTTTCTCCCTATTATTCTAAATACCTCTTTAAAAATTATTGATCAAATATATCACTTCAAGGTAGCATTATACAATAGAATGACCTCTTCTAGATATTAAGGGCTCAGTTGTCTTTAGGAAAAATACAGGACATAGGTACATATTTCCAAACATTTATCATATATGTATATATAATTATATCCCTTTATTATAATTGTTTGTGTCCCTTCATTTATGAAGTTAGTATTCCTTACTAGTAGAAGGAGATGATCTGGATATCTTTAAAGCAATGCTACTGTGTACTAGTAAGAATAATAATTGTTAATATTTCTGAAACACTTGGTTTGTTCTATGTATATGCTAATTACTTGTATTTACATGAATGAAAATTACCACCACTTTCTTATGCCATCCTTTATGATGAGCAAAATATTTTGAACATAGTCAAGCTAAAGGATAAAGTTGTCAACCATGGAAAAATTACACATAATTCAATGGGAATTCTTCCTTGTAAGATTCCTAACCCAGGACAGCCACCTCATTACCATTGCCATTAAATTTTTGTCACCAAGTAGTCCATAACTCATTAAATTACTCAGACTTCAATATGAAAATTTACAAACACTGTGTAAAATTTATAAACATTGACATTTTAGTATTTTAGTATGTTTTATGAAACTTTTGAGAGTTTTAATACCTGAAACAGACTAAGACATATTTATTATTTATGCCCACCTAGCTGTATAACAAGTGATTTGAAAATCAATGACAAATACTCAACTTCATGTCCAAATCAAACATCTACTTCGGTCAATACAGTTCTGTGAGTACTTGCACTTTATTAAATTTTATGGGCTTACTTGTCTGAGAAGTCTAGGTTCAGTACTCGCAATCATTTTTAGGATAATGCTTTTTTAGTAAAGCTCACACATTCCACACTCCCACCAAAAAATTCAATCACCAAACAGTGGCTTGTTGATTGCTACCACAGAATAACACTAACTAAGGCAAGAATATATTTATTTACAAGCAGGGCTTTAAGCCAAATGGGCAGCGATTCTATGGGGATCATATTAAGTTCTACATCTATATACATTTCAGATAAAAATAAGTATATTGTTTCTTGTTTGAAATAAGTATTCTAAAACTGAAAATGAACAAGCAATCTGAGTGCTGGAAAATTGTACCTGTGCAATTTATTCTTAAATAGAAACTGCCATTAGTAGAAGCTCCAGTATCAGCCCCCCATCTCTACTGTCCTCATATCTGAACTGAGTCATCTCCTCAGATAAATGCAGAGAGAAACCCAGAACTAAAAGCAATATTATGGGAAAGACCAATATGTCAGAGTGTATCATATAATCTCTCTTCTTTCATTTTTCTAAAATGTAGATCTCTTAAGAGTTCTTGCTTCAGAACTGGCTCCAATCTTCCCTTCTAATTATTCATCACTTTTGAGCAATTAGTTATAATTATTTGTGTTAATTTTACTTCATTTCTCTATTTTATTTTCTTAAGATAGAGATACAAATAAGTACTGAAGTAGCCAGATAAAAATAATAGGGAGAGGTGAGCAACAAAATGCTTTCCTAATTTAAAAATATTTAATGATAATGAATTATCCTGGTTATATGAGAATCCTACAGATCTTTATGACAAAAAATGTTATCCATCCAGTTAGGAAGAATATTGTTAACAGGCAGAAAAACATTGGATGTGCTTAAATTTCTTTCTTACATGTAAGTTATCTGAATAATCCATTAAAATAAATTAGGCAGGAAAATGTTATATAAAATTTAAGCTCAAAGTTACTTTGGCATTAGGTCAATATGATTTTAGATCTAGTACTTGCTTCAAGATTTTACTATAGAAAAAAGCAACAAAAATAGCAGATACCTTATTCCTGGTCAGACTTTTCCTACAAAACAAATTTCCTTAGTAGGCATCCTGGATTTCAAAACCTGTATTGCAGTTTTACCCATACTTGGATTTTCTCTTCACTTCTACTTTTAAAATTTTCAAATGAAGCTCTTAGTTGGAAGGAGTACTATGACATTTTTGAGACTTACATAGTGATTTGTTTATATTATTACAATGTTTTAGAAGTAAATATAGTATACTAGTTCAATAAGTAAGACAAGTTTTCTACAAGACTCCACTCTACTATTCTATATAGTAGGAGTGAAAGATAAATATTTAATTTAATAATGATTCTACTTTTGTTCATTATGCATAGAACTTTCCTCATCTGTAAAATTCATTTAATTGTTTGTATTTATTAATCCCTTTCAATGTGACAGATTCAATTCTAAGCTCTAAAACATTAAATTTAAGTATTTTGTTGTAAAAACCTGTATTCATTAAATTACAGTATTTAATAGTAAACTTTTTTCAAGTATTAGTATAAAAATATTGTAAATAACCTGAACCAATTAATTATTTATAGAATATTATATCTTCTATTGGATGGACACGTGGTTTCTGTCAAAATCAGAAAGAATTATTTTAGGACTGCTTTCCTTCTCATAGTTCATGTTGATATGGAAAAGTTTTAGATAACTTAATAGATTGAATATTAAGGTAGTTGTAGAAGCAAAATAAGTAATGTGTCCTTTTAAGATTTGCTTTTCCCATAATTCCTTGGTTAAGGTGCCGGTTATCTGACTCTTTAACCAGTAACTTCACTAACCTAACAAAGTTACAATGCCAGGGTGAATTTACAACGTATATATGCCCATCTTGTGTCAGTGACTTGTAAATACGACCTGGAATTGTATTTACACATCAAAGACCACTAGGGATGAGATAATGGCTAAAAAGGATATAAAAAGGAAATGCTGAATAAAGGGGGCGTGGATAGTAACCAGACCTGTTTCTGGCGTTCCTGCCCTCTCTCGAGAAGGAATTTTATTATTTTATCCAAATTCTGTGTCTCCGTGTATTTCTTTCTGAGATTTCTGCAATAATGTAACCAGCACAATATGATTCAGAATGTAATAATCACATAGAACACTTTTCCTGAGACTTCTCCAACTTTATTTTTGTTTGAATAGTAGCCTAGTGACTCATTAGGAAATCTTTACAAGCAAAGTAAAGGGTAGTATCAGAAAATCTATTTTATGGGCCAAAGACCTTAATAACCAACCACTTGACTAAAGAAAATATACAGGCAATATGTAAGCATATGAAAAGGTGCTCTCTTTATATATCATCAAGGAAATACAATGATAGTGAGATTTCACTACAGAACTACTAGAATGGCCCAAGTCCAAAACAGTAAGAATACAAAATGCTGGGAAGAATGTAGAGCAATAGAAACTTTAATTCATTGCTGGGGTGTGGTGCAAAATTATACAGTCACTTTGGAAGGCAGTTTAGCAGTTTCTTACAAAACTACCCATATGCTTATGCTGGGTTTCAACAATGATGTTGTTTGGTGTTTACCCAATGGAGTTGAAAACTGATAAACACACACACGCACACGCGCCTGCACATAGGTGTTTATAGAAGTTGTATTAAAAGTGCCCAAACATGAAAGCAACCAAAATGTTCTTTAGTAAGTGAGTGGATAAATATGCTGGTATATACACATAACATGGAATATTATTTAACTTTAAGGGAAAAGTGAGCTATATAGGCATGAAAAGACAAGGAAGAATCATAAATTAATAATTGAAAGAAGCCAGTATTGAAAAGTTATAATGTTATGATTCTAACTATGTGGCATTTTGGGAAAGGAAAAACTACCGAGACAGTAAAAAGGTCAATGGTTGCCAGGGGATATAGGGAGTGGGAATAGCATAGAGAAGTTTTAGAGCAATGAAAATACTCTGTATAAGTATTTATTTCATATTTATTCTTTTGGGTAAATACCAAGGAAGACAACTGATGAATCATACAATAAGAATGTTCAGTTTTGTACCCTGTAGTGGTGAACACATTTCACTATGTATTTGTCCAGGCATCTAAAATATACAACATCAAGAGTGAAGCCTAATATAAATGATAGATCTTGCTTTATAAATATGTTTTTAAAATGAATTTTATTGGTACATTTTAGGTATATAATATAATGACATTCATCATTGGAAATTTGCACCTTTACATAATCTCTCTTGGTTCTTATTTTTTCCCCATTCCCCTGCCCTCCCTTCAACCCCTCTATCCCTTTCTATTTACAAAGACTTTGTTTCCACTTTTTCATTTTCTTACATTAATTCCATTCCCTTCTTTATGTTAATGTCAGTTCTTCAGTAGTAGCTGGAGGGAGCGGAGAGGGTGATCCACCCTGAGTGGCACAAACTCTAGCCGTGCCACTGCTTCAGTTGTATCACACTGGTGAAAAATGTCTAAAATGCAATGGGAGAAGCTGTGCATGTGTGTAAGCAGAAGGTACATGAGAACGTTCATCGTCCTCTTAATTTTGCTCTGAATCTAAAACTTCCCTTAATATTATTTTATAAGAGGAAAGAAGGAAGGAAGGAAGGGCTCATTTTATGGAAGAGAAAGTCATGGTCACTTACTCCACACTCAGGTTCAAATAGGAAGGTCAGGACAAAAAAATCTGAGTCAGAGACTATTGTTAAAGCTCTAAAACGTTAATGGTTTCCTTTCTAGCATGTTTTTTAGATCATTGATTGATCCCAATGGCATGTAATAATTTTTGCAACTTCCATTTAGCTTTGTGCCAGCAGCAATTGCTATTTGTCTTCAGTCTTGGGAAGGGATCAGAAGGTTGGAGAGGCAGCATGTGGATGTTGTAAGTGATCTGTAAAAATACTAATGACATGACAGGTTGTGTGTGTCTGTTTGTGTGTGTGTATGTGTGTATGTGAATCAACAGCCTAAAAAGAAGCTAAAGAATTTAACTTATATTAAAGAATTGTATGAATAAATTTATAGCTACTTGGTTTTTCATTTAAGGTCTATGTGAATTATTTTAGTCATTACTAATTTATGAGACTTTCTACTTTTCTCTTTGTTTTACCCCAGGTAAAACAACAAAGAATTTCAATGTTAATGTAACTACTCCTAGGTAAAATTTTTTCATCGGATAGCCTTTATAGCTGTACTCCTTTGGAAATGACTAGCAATTTTTCAGTGTGTTCAAATGGCCTAAGAATGGCCTAGAAGTATGTAAAAATGATGCTCAATATCCCCAATCATTAGGGTAATGCAACAAAACCAAAATGAGATATTCTATCACACCTGTTAGGATGACTATTGTTTAAAAACTAAAAACAGTAAATCCTAATATTCTTTATATACTCCTGGTGGGAATGCAAAATGGTGCAGCTGCTATGGAAAACAGTATGGAGAATTCTCAAAAAAATTCAAAAGAAAGCTATCATATAATTCAGAAATCTCAATTATGGAAATTTAATCCACAAAATTGAAATTAAAATCTTAAAGAGATACTAATACTCTCATGTTCATTGATGCATTATTCATAATAGCTAAGATGTAAAAACAAACTACATGTCCATCAAGAGATGAATGGATAAGGAAAATGTGGAATGTATTTCAATGGCATATTATTCAGTCTTAGAAAAAAAGTAAATTGTGCAATATGCAAGAATGTGCATGAACCTACAGAACATTATGCTAAGAGAAATAATCCAGTTACAGAAAGAGAAATACTACATGATTCATTTGTGTTAATTATCTAAAACAGTCAAAGTCATAAAATCATAATGAAATGATGATACTAGGGACTGGGAAGTAGCAAGAAGAAATGATAAGTTATCTACTAAGGACATAAAATCTCTATTAAATAAGATGCATAAGTTCTAGATGTACAGCACAGTACCTATAGTCAACAATACTATATTGTGCAGTTAAAGTTGTAATATTTCATATTGACTGTTCTTACTAAATTGAAAGAAGATAAAATAATTTTTAAAATAAGTCAATCCTAAAGCTCATACAAAGAAGGAAATTATAAAAATCAGAGCAGAAGTTAATGCAATGGTGACTAAAAAATAATACAAAGAATCAATGAATCAAAGAGTTGGTTCTTTAAAAGATTAAATAAAATTGAAAACCCTTAGCCAACCTTATCACAGAAAAGGAAAGAAAAGACTCAAATCCATGCAACTAGGAATGAAAAGGGTGAAATTACAACACACTCTGAAGAAATCCAGAAAATCATCAATACCTACTTCAAGAACCTTTATTCTAATAAGATGGAAAATTAAGAAGTAATGGACAGATTACTAGATACATATAAATCATCAAAACTGAATCAAGAAGATAGAAGAATTCTAAATAAACCAATATCAGCCAATGAAATTGAAGATGTAATTAAAAACCTACCAACAAAGAAAAAGCCCAGGCTCTGATGGATTCACTGCTGAATTGTACAAGTAATGTAGAGAAGCCCTAATGGCTACTCCTTAAACTCTTTAATGAAATTGAAAGGGAAACAATACTCCTCAATTCATTCCCAGAAGTAAGCATTACCCTGAAATCAAAACCAGAGAAGGATCCAACCAAAAAGAGAACTACAGGCCAATCTCCCTATTGAACAGAAATGCAAAAATCCTCAATAAGGTACTGGCAAACAGAATGCTGCAAATCATCAAGAAAGTTATACACCATGACCAAGTAGGATTCATCCCAGGGATGCAAGGATGGTAAAACATATGCAAATCAATAAATGCAATATACTATATTAACAGAGCCAAGGACAAAAACCATGTGATCCTCTTAATAGATGTTGAAAAGGTGTTTTATAAGGTCCAACAACCATTCATGATAAAACCCTACCGAAATTGACATAATGGTCTTTATCTCAATCTGATAAAAGCCATCTATGACAAAGCAACAGCCAACATCACATTAAATGGGCAAAAACTGAAAACTTTCACTCTAAAATCAGGAACAACACAAGGATGTCTACTGTCACCACTCTTGTTCAATATAATTTTGAAAACACTAGCCAGACCAATTAGACAAGAGAAAGAAATAAAAGGAATAAACATAGGAAAGAAGTTAAATTATCATTATTTGTGAATGACATGATACTCTACATAGAAGACCCCCCAAAACTCCACCAAAAGACTTCTAGATTTGATGAGAAAATTCAGTAGTGTAGCTAAATACAAAGTCAGCACTCAAAAATCCACAGCTTTCCTGTACACGAATAAAAAACTCACCAAGAGAGAAATTAGGGAAACAACATCTTTTACAATAGCATCCCCCAAAATGAAATGTCTAGGAATCAATCTAATGAAGGAAGTAAAAGACCTCTACAGTGAAAACTATAGTACTCTGAAAAGGAGATCAAAGAGGATATCAGAAAATGGAAAGATAGCCCTTGTTCTTGGATAGGGAAACCAACACAGTGAAAATGGCTATACTTCCAAAATTGTTATATAGATGTAATGCAATCCCAATAAAAATTTCAACAGCATATCACAGAATTAGAAAAAACAATCCTAAAATTCATTTGGAACCAGAAGAGACCTAGAATAGCAAAGGCAATTCTGGGCAACAAAGGCAAGGGAGGGGACATCACAATCTGTGGCCTGAAATTCTACTAAAAAGCTACTGTGATAAGAACAGCATGGTACCGGCAAAGAAACAGACCTGTTAACCAATGGAACAGATTAGAAGATGTAGAAATGACTCCAGACATGCTTAGCCACCTTATCTTTGACAAAGGAACCAACACCTTCACTGGGATAGCCTCTTCAATAAATGGTGCTGGAAAAACTGGCTTTCCACATGCCGAGAATTAAAGCTAGACCTATGCCTTTCACCATGTACTAACCTAAAATCAAAATGGACCAAATATCTAAATATTAAAACAGAAACACTAAATCTGCCAGAAGAGAGAATAGGTAGGACTCTTGAGGACATAGTAGTAGGCCAAGACTTCATGAACAAAACCCAGACCACGCTGGAAATAGTACAAAGAATCAGGAACTGGGACCTCATCTTATTGAAAGGCTTTTGCACAGTGAGAGAAACCACTAACAGTGAAGAGACAACCCACGGAGTGGGTTTTGCCAGCTATTCCTCAGACAAAGGACTACTATCTAGAATATATAAAGAACTAAAAAAAGCCAGACCTCTCAAATTTAAAGACCCAATCCAAAAATGATCCTTAAAAATGAATATGCACTTTTCAGATAAAGAAGTAGAAAGAGCATATAAACATATGAAAAAATGTTCACCATCACTGGTCATTCCAGAGATGCAAATTAAAACAACTCTGAGATTCCATCTCACTCCAGAAAAAAATGGCTGGTATCAAGAAATTAACCAATAGCAAATACTGGGGTGGCTGTGGGTAAAAAAGAACCCTTCTCCACTATCGATGGGAGTATACACTGGTGCAACCACTGTGGAAATCAGGGTGGAGAGTCCTCAAAAAACTAAAACTAGAGGTTCCATTTAACCCAGCTATCCCTTTTCTGAAAGAATTAAAAGGTTCTTACCCCAGTGATATATGCACATCCATGTTTATAGTGGTACAGTTTGTAATAGCTAAATCTTGGAAACAGCACAAATGCCCATTGACCAACAAATAGATAAATAAGATGTCTTTTCTTTTACACAATAGAGTATTACTCTGCCATAAAGAACGATGGGGTTCAGACATTTATAGCTAAATGGAGCTCAAGACCATACTCTTAAGTCAAATAAATCAAATACACATGTTCAAATACTGCACTGTTTCTCTAGTGTGAGAAACTGAAAGTAGAAATAAGTACTAAAATGTATAATAGATATTGGGAAATGGGAAGAAAATGTTGAAATGGGAAGTGGAATGAGGGAGGGTGAAGGGAGAAAGAAAGGAAGGGACAAGAAAAATGGTGAAAATAGAAGGAAAAAATGGAAACAAAGCTTTTGTACAGAGGGAGCAGGACTTGAGGGGAGTGAAGGAATGGGAAAAAAGAGAAGGGTGGTACTGTACACAGGTACAAATTCCCTATGATGAGTATTATCATTATGTATGTCTACAGTGTACCAATAAACTTTTAGCGATAAAAGTAAAATAAGTTAAGAAATATAAATAGGGAAGGGTGGAGGGGGGGAAGGGCACACAGGGAATGGGAAAAAATAACCAAGATATATCATTATAGGTACAAGCACCCAATGATAAATGTAAACATATTGTATACCTAAAATGTACCTGTAAAAGAACTTAAGAATAAAAAAAGAAGAAATATACTCTGAACTGAGAAATAGCAACAAAAACTTTAATGCCCGTACCTGGTACCTCTGTGTGAAATTTGCACTTTCAGTGTGTGGGAAGTGAAGGTGTTTCACTAAACTTAGTTGTCTTCCTTAATTTTGCTGATAGTCATTCTGTCAGAAATCAGCTATCTAGCTCTAGAATATGGTTCAGAAATATGTGGTATCTGTGCTAGAGAAATGGCAATGATGCTTTTGGAGGACATAGAGAAAAGGGTTGAAAAGAGAGACAAGCATTGGCATAGTCTTTAGGTCCTCTCTTTCTGGGATCAGCAGTGTTACAGTTTATATCCTCCATGACCCAATATGCATTTGCATTTTAAAAGAAGTCTCTTAAATGATTTGGTACAAAGGTTTCCAAATCCCAGTTAGGCTTTTTCATAGACTTCCTTTGACCTCTTGACAACATCTATTCTAAAGACTTTCATAGTCTTTCTTCTGTCCTAGATTTTTGGATACAGCAGTAATTTTACTGAAAAGCAATGGAAAAAGCTGACTAACATGGTTCTATTATCAGATCTTCTGCTTAAAGACCTGGCTGTTGTTAACCCAGAGAGAAAAGCTCTATAAATATGTAGAATTATTGATTGCTCTTTCTCCATTTAGGAGAAACATAGAGTTTGTCCTGGACTGTCGGCTGTGTAGTACTATGTGGGTGGAAGATAAGAATCTAGCCAAACAAGAATGTAACTTTCATTTATGTGCATAGCAATTTCACTTGCCTCACTAGTAAAATTCATTCAGTTCAAGAAATACTTATTGAATCCCCACTATGTGACAGACACTGTACTATGCACTGTCTGTGTATCAGTGAAAAAACAGACAAACCATTTACGCTCAAGTAGGGCTGCTGAAGTCACTGAGATATGTAACACACTTGGCACAGTGCCTACAACATAAAATCGACATAATACTCAGTTTAATAGGAAATAGGCAAAATGGCAACACTCCAGATAGATTTTAATTTAATTATCATTTGTAATTGCTGTGATGAATATTGTAAAAATTGAGGATTTAGATGGGTACTTTCTATGTCAAAACATGCCAAACATATCCACAGAGTGAGCCATAAAATGACATTTATCTGTTAATATTCTGAATTTCAGAGCAATATTCTACTATGAATATTGGATTAATCCTAGCATAAATTCCAAATTTTAAATATTAAATCTGTTACAACTGTTTTTTTTCCAGTTTTGAATAATGCTGAGATCTCATCCCAAGGGTATGTTCCTCTTCCTGGAAAAAGAAAACTGCTGAAAAGCATTGTGCAAAATATTTTAGTATGCCTGACTGAAGGAAAATTTAGCAATGTAATTTTCCATTATTAAAATGGCCTCAGCCTTTTAAGACTAGAAAAATCATGTATTCAATTTCCATTTGATATTTACAAATTGAATATATCTGCCAATTAGTAATCTTGTACAGATTTCCCTCCTTCAAGTACTTTGATACTTTAAATAATAACCAATATACTGTATATTTTTAAAACCCCTATAGTGTAATGAAAATATTATTTTTTATTATTAAAGTAAGAAAGGAAGAAAGTTCAATAAAATAGACATTTTTTCTAAAGATTGATATATTTCAACAGTAATCAGTCCAAGGACATGCAAGTCACATATAGCAAGAGAAAATCACCATTAAATGAGAAAAAATTCCAGTATAATATTAAACACTAATAAGTGGGATTTTCCAATCCTGTGAAATTAGGACAAATACTGTTTAGCATTGGTATGATTTCCTTAAAAATTGCATTTTTTTTAGTAATAGAACAGTAGTATGCAACTTAAAATAGAAAACTGATCATAAGAAGTTAAGAACTTTATTCCTATGTGACGATTCCTTTTATTTCCAAATAATACTTTTGTCAAAGTGGTTTTCAGCCTTCTTTACATGAATTTAGATCTGTTTTTAAATAATATAAGCAATCTAGAATGATTTTGAGATTCATGTTAAGGGCAGTGTCTGAAATTTAGACCTCACCAATGTCAAATATATACTTTTATTTGTTAGGATCATTACAAACCTATAGAAATTTCCCAAATGATTCATGAACCTTATGATGATTCAAAATGCATAAAAGTTATACATATTTAAGAGAAAAACGTGTACTTTGCTATTTATATCCAAATCTATTTTTTCAAAGACAATCTGTAGTAAGTTGGAATGTCTCATTAACCTCGTTCTGCACACGGAGAAAAAGAGAAAGGCACTATTTGCCTTTTTACTATCTTTGAGAATCACTTTAGCAATCTAAACTGAAGTGTAAACTCTCAGATTGCTGTGAAGAAATGCATGCTGTGTTTAATAAAGCTTCCTTCACCCCTTCCTTGGGTGACCTAGCAAACTTCTTCAGGGCACCTAAAAATAGCATCATTTTGGAAAGAGATGGTACTACATGTAACACTCAGATGCTATCTCTAGCAATTTGAAATACAGCAATAATGTTGTTCTCATGGTACTGTGTAACTTTCAATATATGATACCTTTGATATGGACAAAATAGTCATTTGATACCTATGTGAATTGAAGTTTCTTGGTACTTTAAAAATGCTAATACCTTACATTCTCTCTAGTGCTTTTATCAATGAGATTACAACAGCCAACATTTATTAAGCTTCATTTCACTTAGATTACAAGAAATTGCTAATAACTAGCAATCTCCACGTGGATACTATGCAAATCTCACAAAAAATCTATGAAGAAAGAACTGTCATTATGTCCATTTTAAAGATATGAACACTGAAATTCTAAGGAGCTGAGTGATATATCTTTGAAGCTAAGATTTATTTTGTATACAGATATGCTGTGTAACCAACCACCAGATCAAGACACACATGATTTTCCCCAATCCAGGACAGACCCTGGAGCCTCCTCCAGTTAGCACTACCAGAACTTGTTCACTCTTGATATTTTTCCCAACCCCTTTACTGAAATCTCTTTGCATAATGTATCTAGATTCATTGTTCATCTTCCAGACAACAGCTTTGTTCATTGTGTTCAGTTTAGTATCTTTAGTTGTGCCCCGTTGCAACAAGATATCTAAGAATAATAACTTATATTTCAAACTTTCCCACTGATTTATCCCAATCCATTTTTCTCCTTTCTTCTTTTGTCACAGATATATTTTACTCTCCCTGTTGTCTTGCTTATTTTCCTCTTCTTTAATTTTAGATATATCTAATCTTTTCTTTTTCTATCCATTTTTTAGCATTGCCATTGATCTTCGCTGGTCATCCATGACTGCCAGGATCACCCACCTTTTGTCAGAAGCATGTGGCATCTGTGTTGCTTTACAATCTACTCCAATCTTCTTGCACTTTGCTTTCTTAGCAAGTGTTGCATTTATATTGCTTCAAAGTCTATACTTCCTTAAGTTGTAGAATCCTGTGTCTCCCCACAAATTCATATACTGAAATAATCTCCAGTGTGATGGTAAGGACATAAGGCTCCCAGGAAGTGATTAAGCCATGAAGGTAGATCCTACATGCTCTTAAATTGTGTAGAAAACAACAGAGTTTTTCCTCTTTTCCACATGAAGTTATAGCAAAAAGATGGCTTCTCACCAGATACTGACTTTCATGGTACCTTAGTCTTGGATTTCCCAGCCTCCAGAATAGTGAGAAATACATTTCTGTTGTTTTTAAGTCACCAGTTCATTGCATATTTAATTAGCAGCCGAACAGACTAAGACAACACTGAAGCCCATATTTTGTTTTTTAAAATGTATATCGTTCATGTTGCTTTATTGTCTTTACTGGAATCTCTCCTCTTGCTTCTTTGTGTGTCTATCCTCTCTAGAACAAATTTGGTGCTAAATAAATACTTGTTGAACACATGATGAAAGAATGAATTCATATGCATTGTTGGGCTGGGACTGTACCTCAGTTTTAGAATGCTTGCCTAGCATATGTCAGACTCTGGGTACAATCCCCAGAAAATAGAAAAAAAAATTCATTGGTAGTTATCTTCCTTAATATATATGTTCTTTTTCCTCAATCTAGATTGTATGTTATGTACAGCAAAGACCAAATCTTATGTTTCTCATAATATCATTCATAATATCTAGGAAGATAAACTAAAGAAAGTAATATTGTAAAAAGTTAACAATTTCTGTCTTCTAAAATGCATCCTTTTCCCTATCCTAATTGAATTCTCACTGCTTTGGGTAACTTTGAGAGGTGTAGGGGAGCGGTGACAATGGATATATCATCTGTACTCAGATTTAGTTTGTGAGTTGTAGGTAATGTGGTTCAGACACAGTACATAGAAGAAATTTCTAGCAAGCTCAAACCTGAAGTTTCATGTAAGAAACTTTCTGTACCTCTGGAAATTTACCATGCCTGCTCTGTTAAGTAGGCACTATGTCTGGTGTTTATTTTTAAATACTTCTAATAAATATGTATGTAATACAAATACAGATAATTTTATATAATAAAGATTTTGCAACTAAAAATAAGCAATCCATTGGGAAGATAAAAAAATAAGCAATCCAGTGATCTCAATAATTTTAATGAGAGAACTAGATTGACTTCAAGGTCAATTTGATTGATTACATTTTCAGAAGTCAGCCTTAAGCAACCATTTTCATGGTAAGGGCATCAAAATATGAAATGCAGAAACTGAGTTCAAGTTCCAGTCCCATCAAGCAGATGTGCGACTTTGGAGAAGTTGTTTAAATTCTCTGAAATGTAATTTCCCTATTTACAAAGTGGCTAAGACCAAAAAGACTGTGAGAAGAGACTGCGATGGTGCAAGCGAAGATCTTTGAAAGTGAAGTACAGTATATTAACAATAAAGTGGTAAAACATTTTAAGAAAGAAGAAAAATCTATGTACAGATTCTGTAAATGATAACTGTGTTGCATTACTGTTTTTGGCTGCTTGTTAGGAGGAGCAGCAAAGAAATGATCTATTTCTGACTCTCCCTTTTCACATCAGCAGTTGTTGTCATGGTTCTTAGACTCCAGAGAGCTGTTCTGAATTGCCACCTGGATTCATTTGGGCACCCTGCATTAGTTCTGAATTTCAGTAGTCACAGAAAGTATAAGTCATTCTATGTATTGTGGCACCTGCTAAACAGATAGCACCTTTAATTTTATGTCATGGATCTTGGTACTTGGGAATTGTCAGGTTAAAAAACTCAATAGCATAATTTTCTGCATTGTCTTAATAGCAAGCCACCTGTAAAAGGTCCAGGAAGACACTCTCATTACATCAGACACTTCTGAGCAATTTGGTATAAAAGTAGTTAGACTTTTGATGGCTCAGTTGTTGCCTGTCATAAAAGAGCAATTAAAATTTCTTCCTCAGCAGTCCATAGTGAAAAAACAAAGCAGTAGAAGTAAAATGGTGATTGTCAGGTGTTGGGAGGGAGAGTGAGGAATGGGGATATGTTGCTCAAAGTATACACAGTTTCACTTACATAAACTGAATGATTTCTGGAAATCTAATATACATCATAGCGACAGTGGTTAGCAGTACTGTATAGCTGATTTGAAACTTGCTAACGGAATTGATCTTAAGTGTTTACACTGCCCTCCCCACACGACAAAGAAGAAAAATAGTAACTAAGTAACATGATAATATGTTAATTAGCTTGATTTGAGCCATCTTTTAACTATATATATATATATATATAGAGAGAGAGAGAGAGAGAGAGAGAGAGAGAGAGAGAGACATTTCAAAACATCAGGTTGTAAACCTTAAGTGGAACTACTTTTGCTTGTCAGTCAAGCCTCAATAATGTTCAATAATGTCCTCGTAGAGGCAACAATTTCAGTAACTTGATGGTTTTTAAGTAGGGATAAAAATGTAGGTTAGTAGAAAACTATGCCAGAGGAGTAAAATATGTTATTTTAAGCATCAATTATATATATTAACTAGTATGTCAGATAATTCTATTATGTTTAGAAAGGAGATCAAAGTTAATTTTATTACCAAGTACCCTTGGCCTTATTTGTTTAATAGGAGAGGGTGCATAATCTATCAAAGTAAAAAAAAAAGTTTAAAGCAATTTAAAATCATTTTAACAAGGTCAGAAATTAAATTTTCAGGTTTTCTTTCCAGAGTAAATACAATGGCATGATATTAAGAACAGCTAAAAATAAAGTTAGACTTTTGAACATTTTGTTTTTCCCTAAGGGAACACGGAACCTTGGAAGTACCTTGGGGGAAATTATTTAACCTCTCTGGAAATTAATGAATCCTTGTAGTAGCCTGAGAATTTTCTACAATGTTTTCTAATTCTGCATTGCAGAAGAGAAACCAAAGGTCCTGGCCAACATTTCTTATTATCAGGGACATACCAACCTGGACCTCAGCAATGCTCTTCTCTTTTCAGGTTGTCAGTCACTTGACCTTGCTTTTCCATTCTAACAGAGCAAGCAGATTAGAAATGACTTGTTCATTATATCAGAATCTCATGGCAATCACTGAAATTCTGGGTCAATGTCTCTAGGCTACACAGAACTAAGTGGAAGTTTTAGTGTTTAGTATGTAATATTGTACTTTCGTATGCAACTACTTCATGCCTCACTTGTAGAGTTTTACATCCCCACATGGGATTGTATGACACATGATATCATGGGTCATGAGACCATTTGCCCAAAGGAATTTAAATAGAAGTCCAAATAGAAGCTTTAGGAGCCAGAGTGAGAAATACTCACTTCTCTCTCTCTTTGCAGTGGTAGTGTCACATCCAGAAAGGAAATGGTCCTTTTTCACTTGGGTTTCAGAAAATCAATAAAGGTAGACTGGCCAAAAAATGACTTGTACCACAAATAAGATATTCATCCTTATTGTTATATGGCTTTAAGGTCTTGTAGTTGTTTCTTAATGCAAATAGCCTTGCAAAAATTGCTAGCACACAGTCTTTGCCACACTGCAAGAGATTTAAAATAAAAATTATTTTACTTCTAGTGCACAGAAACAAGTATTCAGCTAGAAATTTAAATAAATGCTTGATATTTGCATTTGGTTCATTGTCATTAGACTTTTATCTTCTGAATTACAATATTTTCCAGGCACTTGAATAAAAGAATATATGTGCCCCTAATAAAAGAGACAAAGGTTAAGCACTCAGCCATCGAAAGGCAGATCAAGTTCAGTAGCTTCTTGGCATTTCTGCATTTAAAATTCTCTACTAATAAATGACTGTTAAATCTACAATTTATGACTTTGCTGAAGCATCAGTTTCAATGGTGTTCTTGGTCACTTTGTGGTAAGAGTTTGCCACAGTACATATCACTGAGCTTTGGGAAGTTCTCATCCAACACTTTCTGAGAATTGTCCTTGGTCTAGTATCACATGGGACACTTGGGACCTTTTTAGAATTGCAGATCCTCTGGTTTCATTCCAAACTGACTGAATCAGAAACTCTTGGGTTTGGACCTAGCACTTTGTATTTTAATCAGCCCTCCTGGAAATTCTGATGTTTGCTAAAATTTGAGAACCATTGATTTTACCATTTCTGTGCTATTCTCTCTACCACATAGAGAAACATAACTTGGAAATCTGCATTTAAAAGGTCTTCTCTGTTATTCCTCATGTAGATAGCTCATTTTCACTGTTTATATTTTAAGAAATAATACAATAACTCTATTTCAAACATAAATTTCACAATTGCAGTAAAAGCTTGGTATGCATCAATGTCAAGGGGTTCCAGTATATGTAAGCTAAAGTAATAAATAAATGTTGAAATACTCATTATCAGAGTGAATATTGCCTTTTATAAAACAGCAAGACCACAAATATGGTCCCATAGTGTCTCCTGACAATCACAAGGAGCAAGGCTACTGTAAAGAATGCAAAGCATGAAGTTCTAGTCCTTGCTTTTCATAACCTGCCAATTTACCTGCCTGGTCATCCTAAGGATTTGGTGTCCAGAACTAGAAGTACAAGTGATTAGGAAGCAGAAATTAGGAAAATAGCCCCCAAAGGCAGACTCATCAAGTGAAAATATTAAGGCAGAAATCAAGGTCAAGTTAGGAAAAACAGAGCTCTGAATGAGTATGGATGAGGATCAAGAGGGATTGGAATCTGACTCCAAAAGAAGGAGGAGGAGGAGAGAGGAAAGAGAAGGGAAAGGAATGGAAGGGAGGGGAAGGAGGGAGGTGGAAGCTGAGTTGTCAATCACAGTCTGCTTCAACAGTCAATTTCCCATCTTTGGTGCCAGTGTCATGCTCTACGTTAAATTAACGCCTGAAGAGCATGACTTACTTTTAGTTTCAGTGGAATAGAATTATACCCTGTGGTTAGAATGTAAGCACCATGGAAACAAGAACTTTGTTAATCTTTGTATCACTCTACTTTAAGCACCTGATGGATTAGTGAGGCATCGCAGCTGCTTTACTGGGAAGCTAAGCCTCATGCTCCTCCCTTGCATAGATTTTTTTCAGTATCCATAACTTTGTTTTCGTAATTTTGTATTATTTTTTCTTAAAGAAGAACCTCTTAAATTGCATAAGCTTCAGATCTTACCAAACTCTGGTCTCTGTCTGGTTAACAGGCAACAAATTGAGGTGACAGCACAAAGGTGCCATGGTGAGAATGAACAGGAAAAAGATTTAATAAGTATGTTTTGAAGAAAACCAGCTATACTTGTGATTGACTGGATTGTGAAAAGAGGAAGAGAAGGAAATGAAAACCAAATAATTCTACTTATTTCTTGAATGACAATAAGTTTAAAGATGTTATGTGTAACACACAATGTCTGGATATCAGCTATTGTATAAATGGCACCTCAACAATATATACATTTCCTGGCAAAGTGGAGAAATAGAAAAATACTACCATAATCAGGTAGATTACAAACTGCTTAAATGACTTTACCAAATGACACTGACTAGAGAATGAACATAAATTTGGAAGTTCCCAGGGGTGTGTCAAATGCTTGGATTTTTATACCTCTTCTTTTCAATATGTTTGTTAATGACTGCGACCAAATTATAAGCATATGCTTGACACATTTACATATGTGATGTGATTTTTGAGAAAGTCAGAGGATAAACTAAAAACTGAAAAAAGAGGCAGAAGTAGATTTTAGGTTATGTTAATTGGGCTGCATGACTTGGCAGTAACATTGTTAAAAACGACTTTGAGGTTCCAGTTGCCCCTGGTTCACTTTGTGTCAACTATGTGATGTTCATTCATTCAGAAAGGCTTATGTCATTCTATGCGAGGTCCAGAGAATGGTTTCTAGACTCTAGAATGTAGGGAGAATGATAGCTTTGTTTCTTCCACAATGCTAACTAGTGTCGTCAAATAGTGAGCTGTTGTTATGTTCTAATAGGAATGGTTCAATTTAAGTCCCTAAGGATAAAGCTACAGTGAGTATGGTATCAGCAGGATTGATTTCATTGAAAGAAGTTTTTGATAGAAACATAACAGATGGAGCAAGGTGTGGTGGCTCAGGCTTGTAATTCCAGTATTCTGGGGACCTGAGGCAAATTCTTGAGCCCAGCTTGGGCAATTTATCAGCTTAGTCAGACCCTGTCTCAAGCTGAAAGGGCTGGGGATGTAACTCAGTGTAATGTCCCTCGGTTCAATTCCCAGTACTGTAATCAATCAATTAATCAAAGTTTTAAAATTAAATATAACAGATGATAGTGGGGTAGTGAGTTTGATTGTACGTATTCAATCACAGGCTGGAAGAAGACGGCTTAGCTGGTATTTTGTAGAATAAACATTTTGTAGCATTAGATTGCTCATTATTTTGTGGGCTTCAAGGTGCCTTTTAAACACAGACTTTTCAAGTTTCTATTACTCAATGCTTCCTTGATAATTTTTATTTCAATTCCAGGTTGTTGGTCCAACTCCTTCTGAGTTGTTCTTTTAACTCCTAATTGAACTGGCAGCCATCCACAGCATGTTCCTGTCTGTGTTTTCAGTCTCATTTCATAAATACAAAATATAAATTTTGATTTAAAACTCATCTGCTACTTATTTTTCTGTTTGAGCAGAATTCAACTCATTTATCTATACTAAAGCTTCAGAAAGTATAATTTCTGGCATAGTATAAGGGTTTAAAGAGCGTTGCTACAAAATTAAGACAATGTATACAATACTCACAGTGGCAGGTCCATTCAGCTTAAAAAAAATATAACCCGATATCTCTAGATTTTCAGCTCCAATTTTCTTGAAAAAGACTGTACCATTATATTCTTTAGTGTTCTCAGCCAAGTAACCATTAAATTGATATTGACACACTTATAAAATTAGCTACCTTTTGTCCAAGTAGTTATGTTAGAAAATCTCCGTTACAGAATCATCTGTCCATTTGACATACAAGCCAAATTCTCACAGTAAAGAGAAATTGTAGTCTTGTGTTACTTGGACTTGTAGCACCTGATTAATTGCTTTGAAGATCAAACAATAAAAGGACATTTATTAGCAAAAGAAAAATAAAACTTAACTTTAAAGACAAGTTAGTATGATCCAAGCATTCTTTCATAAAATAACAAAGAATGGATAACCAAATTTAGACTTAACAGAGAAGAAAATGCTTAATTATTATATAACATAATTAAAAGAGAAAAAGTCTATTGATTAGTTGAAGTTACTTAAATATTATGAATATTCATAGTAAAAATCATGAAGAATTGATATTCATGTTCAGAAAACAATCAAGTAAATTCAACTTGAATAAAACCATCATAAAGGATAAGAAAAGATAAAAGTATGATCACAGAATTTTAATGTACTTATATTTTGTAAACTAGAATTTGTCCCTATTACTTCACTGAAGTCTTCAGAGAAAACCTGTTAATATGAGCATAGCTGACCTCTAGATCACACCTGGAAGTTTTTTCTTTGAAGCCAAAAAGTCATCACTCTAAGAATAAAACTTGCACTCTAAATGCTGCTTTTGCATGAACCCATAGAAAAAGGATAAAACCCATAAAAAGCAAAAAAATTGTGCTAAGATGACGTCACCTTAACATTTCCAGCATGTGTATGACAGGCTGTCCCTGGCACATGGTTTAGGAGGTCCCATTGTAGTCAGTGTGTTATAAACTCAGAGGAAACAATTGCTGTTTACTTTTGCAGAAATAATAACAATAGGAAAATACATGGATTTTTATAGCTGAAGGAAATAACTAAAAAAAAGTACAAATTGTGTACATATAGGTTTTTAAAATTTTACCTTAGTGGTGACTTTTATTATGATTATGGCCATCATAGGCTACATTAATTATTATTTAATGGAACTTAATGTTGTTCTCTTAGTACATCTGTCAGTGCTACAAACCTGTTACAGCCTCAGTAATAGAAAGTCTCTTAGTAAGTGATCTGATAGACCCTTATAAAATTATAAGGATTATATTCACTACTCTGAAGAAACTGCAAAGTCCAAGAGCTATTAGTGGAGCTGAAGAATATCAGCTAAACTGAATTAGAAGTGGAGGATGCCAGGAATTGTTCCAGAAGGAGTCACAGGTCAAATGAAGCACAAAACTGGTCAACTGCCACCCCCACCCAGAAGCCCTTCCTGCCATTCTTTCACAGTTTGTCTCTAGTTTCTTACCGTATTTTGTTTTTTGTGTCTCACAGTATTCATCAGTACTTGTACTGTGTAGTACCCTGATTTACATGTTTATTGCCTATCTCTCCTTGTCTAGTGTAAAGTCCATAAGGACCAGGATGTTTAATTTGTTCTTAATTCCACAAATTAAAATAATAACTGAACAATTGGTGACTTTCAATAAATATTTGTTAAATAAATGAAACTTGAGGGAGTTAAAATATCAGCCTGTGGAGGAAAAATGAAATCCCTTTCTCTTGAAGGTGGTTGGATTACTAAGCATTACTTTCAAAGACACTGCTAAAGGCCATGTGAAAAACAACACAGATTTTCTGGAACCCAAGGTTCTCAATGTAAAATAGAAGATAGAACAAAGAAAAAAGTACCAAGCTTCTTTACAGAAACCAACCATACAACCGTACAGAGATACCAAGTCTGTATTGTTTTGTGTTTTCCCCTTTTACTGGATTATAAAAAGATCAAATCATCAATGTTGAAAGAATTGGATACACACAAACAAATATATGCAGCATATTCTAAGCAATTAGGATATAGTCATAGTACACTGGTCTAAAGAATGAATTAGAAAACAAATTCAGAGATATTTTGGGAATAATTAACACCAGAGGAGTTGAGTTGAATGTAGAAAGAAAACATTTATAATATATGGGATACTTTTCATATGTTCATGAAATTTTCATCATTTATAATTGTATTGAGGTTATTTATTTTGTCAAAGAAAAGGACTTGAGTACTATATCAGTAAAATTAGTAAGCTATAGGATGTTGTTTACTCCATGACTTAAAGTTTTCACTGGGTTACATAGTGCTTGGGGGACACAAGAGTCCCCCATAGAGTCCAGATATTTAATTATCCCATGGAGTCCAGGACTGCAAGGAACACCCATTGTTGTTGTCAGTGTTTGCAAGGGAATAGATTTAATAGAATAGCACACACAATTTATAGGATTATTTTATAATATTCACCCAAAAAGTCAAATGCAGAAGAGTGCAAGAGATCTGTCCTCGCACTAGAGACTCAAAATATCCAGACAAGGTCCTGGATCCCATGGCAATGTCCTGGACAAGTTCAGCTGAAGGCCCAGAGCCCAAGGCAATGTCCTCCATGAGTCCAGCCAGAGGCCCAAAGCTCACTGCAAAGTCTCATCAAGTCTGTATCCAGGAGTAGTGGTGGAAGCTAGTAAGGATGTGTTGGCTGGGTGAAGGATTTGCAACACCAGGCTGAGGGATGTACTCTGGAGTCAGGAAGCGATTCTCAAATTGAAGATCAGAGCTCCCCTGCTGAGAACAGCAGCCATTTCCAGCTATAGTGAGGCCTGGAGCCAAGTTTGCATCAGGAAAACCAGCCACAGCAAGGCTCTCCAAAAAAATCAACAGCATGCAATCTTCCCCTCCAGTTCTCTCTCTCTCTCTCTCTCTCTCTTTTCATTAAGTTTATTGGTACATTTTAGGTATACAATACAGTTACATTCACCATTGGGATCTTGTACCTTTATATGATGTACCTTGGTTCTTAATTTTTCCCCAATCCTCTGACCCCCCTTCACCCCCTCCACCCTTCCCTATTTACAAAGACTTTGTTTCCATTTTTTTTCTTTTTCTCATATTTTTTTCTTTTCCCTCCTTTCCTTTCCCCTACCCCTCCCACTTCCTCTACTCCTTTAGACCATACTCTTAAGTGAAAAAATAGGACACACATGTGTAAATATTGAATAGTTTCACTGGTGTGAAAAACTAAAAGAGTAAATAAGAATCAAATATAATTGATATTGTGAAATAGGAAGAAAAGGCCTCCAGTTCTCTTTTTTATGCCATTGGCAACAATCCTCAGGTGGGTCTTCCATGCCTCGAACCACACTGATTCAGTTTAGCTGGGCATCCAAGTGGGCCATTAGTTAATCCACCATACCCACTGAGGACAACAGTTCAGTGTCTTGTGTATGCCTGGAGTGCTGAGAGGAGGCGATGGCTGAGAGGACAAAACACTAAAAAGCTATCTGATAATCAACTGAGGCAAAAACAACTGGGTCTTCAATACTTTCAAAAGTATTGAAACACTTTTGCTTTTGGTAGCAGCAACTTTGAATTTAAAATTGAATGACTCACTATTTCTTCTGTGAAAATAATGGTACTGTGTTTATTTTTGTTTATTCTTAGGTAATCATAAAGGTATAGACAAACTCAATTTCCTGAGAAAAGGGATGCTTTCTCATAAATAAACTGATACTTTTAATGGCACAATTTTCTGATCTTTGACACAATGACCCATCTTGAAATTTAATGTAAATGACTAGTTAGCATGGGGTAATCCAACCAGCATTACTCTGTTTGGTTCTTTTTGCTTTACCTATTAGCTTTATTTATTTAAAATGCTGGTATCTTCAACTTTTATTTCTTTTGATTTGTTCAGTAGTGTGCCCCTATGTCATGTGCAGGAAATACTCATTTCCTTTCATATCTTATTTGCTTTGCTGTCATATTTAGTGTCAATAAAGCAGCTTTGTTGGTTAAGAAGGTAACTCAAGGGCCAGGAATTTAGCTTAGTGGTGCCACCTGCCTGCCTTGCAAACACAAGGTCCTGAGTTCAATCCCCAGTACCAAAAAATTTTTTTAAAATTAAAAAAATATGAAAAAGAAGGTAAGTCAATGCTTGCTATGCAATATGCAATTTCTAGGTTCAAATGCCCAACACTTTTTTTTAGTATTCTTTTCTTAATAGCTTTCCCTATTGTATATAAAAATAAGTTTCAGCTTTATGTCAAATAGACAAAGGAAAGCTATACCATTGTGAAGCAATATTATGACAAGGTATTTTTATAAGGAGGCACTGTCTTAGAGTTTTAGTGACAAAACACTAATTTCTGCCCATTTTCAAACTCAAACCTGAGAAACACTTTGCATATTTAAGAACATAGCAATGAACATCCTGCTTTGATATTGCACCTTGCCTAACTTTTCAGCATCTTCTAACTGACTTTAGCATATTTCTTTTTAATTTACGGAAAGGTATTTTTAGTTTAGTCTTTCATTCGACTTCATATTTCTTTTTTTCTTCTCTCATTTTCCTGATTGAAACTTGATATATTCAAAGTAGGAAATCAAGAAGAATGACCTTCCAGGTATTTCCTGGAGATAAAAGTCAGCTTCAAATCCAAGGAAAATAAAACCAAATTTCAATACCAAACTAAAGATTTTAAACAACAGAGCTATTTGAGAACTTATTTTTCTCAAGCTATTTTATAATGCCTAATTATTCTTTAAGATTTGCTATCTGACCACCCTCTAGTGCTCTCTTCTTTTGATCATCAAGTGACATTTACATTTTATCCTCTGAAGGCTTGGAAAATTATAAATTTTCTACAACACTAACATTTCAGATTACAGGAACAATGCTATTTGTTTTGCCACTAGATTTCAAAATACACCTTTCTTCCTTTTGCCCAGGCTAGACACATCTTCAAGATACCATGCAACTAAGTTTAGGCCAGTAGGCCACAGTGCACTTCCCTTGTCCCTGAGCCCCACTCTGCCCCCACCCTCTTCCCTCAGGGTCCCTCCGCAGCCTCTTATACATGCTCACCAAGGAGAAGTAGATAAATTGTCTTTTGATATTAGAGAAAATACCTTCTTGCTGTTGATTACCACAGTATTTAGATTTCTCACACCCACCCACGCGATGGAAGAAGAAAGAGGCAGAGATATTAAGCACTCTGATTCACACCTCCATGAGAAAGGATGTCTTAAGAAAATATTTCGTGTCCAAATGAGGAGAAAGTACTGTAGTAAGAGAAGTGGTAAGAAGAGATGTGAGGCCGCAAATAAAACACAAAACATAAGGCTTAGTGTGATGAGAAATGTACAATGATATAGTATACATGTCAAGAGGCTGGAAGAAAGGATTTTGAAAAAGTTTTTACCATAAAAAATGATAAATGCTTGAGGAGATAGAAATGTCTAATCTGACTTCAACATAACACAATGTGTACAGCCATCCTCGGTTCATTCATTCCATGATTCTGGGGATGATGGGCACTGTGCTGTTGGTCACACAAGGGGGAGATCCCAAATAGAAGCAAAATTTCACTGAACACTTCTGCTTGCCAACTGACTTGTCACCAAACAGAAGCCTGGGTGAATCCAGGAATTACTATATCTTCATTGAGACATCACTTAGCATGCCATGGATATGTATATATTTTTATATATCCGTAAAAATTAACTTTTTAAGAAAATGAAGGATGAGAGAACTTCAGCAAACAGAAAGGAACCATTTCTTAGGAGTTAATCAATCTAGCATGGTTTAGAAACTTACTGTTTCCAATTATTTTCCTAATCTATACTTCCTGCAAGAAGGTTTATATATCAAGGAGGATAATTTACAAACAAAATTTTCTTTTCTAACCTTGGGAATTATTTTCAACATGATATCAGGGTTAAAATGGAAGAATTATTAAAAATTGTAAGCATGTAGTTTGTTTTATTTTATTCTAAAAATGTGCTAAAACAATTTAGAAATGTCTGAACATTACTAAAATATGAGATTGTGCCGCAATATATCTTAGAAATTTTAAAACTGGTACTTCTCAAATTATCTAAAGATTGATCTGGCATTAGGCAAAATAAAACATCTAGAGTTATTTTATCTTAGAAGTGCAGAATTGTTGCAAAATAGAAAAAGGACTAGAATGTACTTTTTACTAAACTAAGAAGGCTTAAGTCAAACTTTCTCAGATCCTGGTAAGTAGGAATTGTGTTTTATTTTTCTTCTGCTTAGAACCTGGTGAAAAATCAGTTCTGATTCATTCATTTATTCATTAATTTATTCACCAAAACTTACCCAAACTACTGCTGCTCAGCAATGTATGCTTAGTGAATTCCAAAATGAAGAATCATTTTAACACTTAAAAATTTTTGCTTCTTATCTCATAGAAAATCATATTCTTCATAAAGGTTTAAGAAATGATTTTGTTGAAACTGACTACTATATAAAGGAACTAAATTTGCTCTAATAATCTTGAAGAAGGATAACATTGGTCAATTATAATTCCAGATATTAAGATACTATAAAGCTATAGTAATAAAGACAGAATACAGGTGCAAGAATAGACAATAGTGACAGTAGCAGAATAGAGTCCAGAAATAGATTGAAACATAAATAACCCCTTGATTTATGACCAATATACTAATGAAATTTAGTGGATGAAATGATAGTTTTTTTCAATAAATATGCCAAATAAATTGGAACTTCTGCATGAAAAAAATTAGTTGTGATTAGTAGCGAAAATACATGCAAACTCATGTTGAAGTGTATCATGTGCCTAGATGTGAAAAGCAAATAAAATCACATCTTTTTTCTTAGGTAAGCTTGAGTTTCCTCCATTTTATTTATCTTTTCAAAGACCGGCTCTTGGTTTTATTGATTTTTTTTTATTTCTGTCTTTCAATTTCATTGATTTTTGCTCCTGTTTTATTATTTACTTTACTGTGCTTTCATTGGATTTAATTTATTCTTTTTGTAATTTCATAAAGCAGGTTAGATTATTTACTTTGAATCATTCTTCTTTCCCAATACATATATTCAGTGCTGCAGTTTTCCCTCTACACATTGCTTTTGCTTCATACAAATTTTGATAAATTGTATTTGTATTTTCATTTAGTTCAAAGTGTTTCTTAACTTTCCTTGAGATTTCTTCTTTGACCTATGTGTTACTTCGAAGTGTTTTGTTTAATCTCCAAATATTTTAGGATTTTCCAGCTATGTTCCTGTTACTGATTTCTAGCTCATATTCTATTACAGTCTGAGGTAACACATTATATGATTTATTTTCATTGTGATTTCTTAGGTATATTTTATAACCCAGAATATGGACAGTGCCATACTGTATTATGTTGAAACTTTGTGGACATAGAAGGTAACTTTGTCTTGGTTCTAAATATAAAAAAATGGGCCTATTTTTATCGTTAGTTGTAAAATTTGCTGTAGGCTTTGATTTAGTAGTTTTGTTAAGGAAGTTTCCTTTAACTTTTTATTTTTGCAATTTTTAGTTTCAATTAAATATTAAACTTTATCAAATGTTTTTTCTGCACTGATTAGGATATATTTGGTAAATAATATCGATAAATTTCCCAGATTTTAATCCTTTTTCCATTCCTAAGTTAGCCCCTCATAATCACAATGTGTTACTTTTAATATCTTATCAAACTTGGTTAACTAATAATTTATTTAAAGTTTTCCACATGTGTTAATAAGTGAAATAGGCATATATATTTTATATATTTTTTCTTTTTATATTATTCTTATGTAGTTTGGAAGTCAAGGTTAGAGTAGCCTCATAAAATGCTTGAACAAGTTTTCTTTTTAAAAAAATTAAAATAAGAATTATCTACTTCAATGTTTGATAGACATCACCTGTAAAACTCTTCAGTTCAGCATATCTATTTCTTTCCCTTGCTTTCTTTTTAGGTGTTGGAAATGTCTTTGAATATTATTTCAATGCCTTTGATAAGTAATATTCAACATTTATGCTATATTCCCTTGCTCATTTTAACATTTTATACTATTGAGATATGTATTCACTTTATTTGGTCATATTTTCTGAGGTATAGGACTGGATAATGTTTTTCTCTTCTTCTACTTAACTCTAAAAATTCTGCTGTATTTATTTCCTTGTTCCCTTACTTACAGTTGCAGCATGGACAGTCCTTATTAGTCAGAGCTTTTCCAGTATTTTTTTTCATTTTCTCATACATTGACAGTTGGATCTAAAATGATCTAGTTAATGAGTTAGGTGTCAAATTTTATTTTTCAGAGATGGCCCAATACATCTCACATCTCTTTAAGTGTGTGGTTTATATTTTCTCCTTTTGGAAATGTGTAGGGTTTTGACTCATAAGTGTCCAACAGAGTGCAGTAGAAGTGGTGTTTTATGACTCCCTTGGCTAGGTAAAAATATATAATGCAGCTTCAGCCTCATTTGTTGAAACACAGTGACAAGGCTACTAGGGAGGAAAATAATAAGGCAGTTGCTCCAATTGCTATTGCTGTGCAACAGATTACTCCAAATTTGATGTCTTAAAGCAATACTTTCACCTTGTTCATAGGAGTGCTTGTCTCTCTTCCACAATGTCTGAGGCTCCCAGGGAAAGATTCAATGACTAGGATGATTTAGTGGGTGGAGCTGGAATCATTTGAATGCTTGTTCAAAGGATATACTTTAATAGGAGATATTCCAAAATTTGGAAGCTACAGGCATTGCATCTTGGGCTCCTAGTCTCATTTCCAATCACTGTGGCAATTTAAGAGTTCTCTTCCCTTTGCTTTAAGGAATGGGGAAAAAATAAGAACCAAGATACATTATGTAAAGGTACAATTCCCAATGAGAAATGTAATTGTGCTATATACCTACAATGTACCAATAAAAGAATTTAATAAAAAAGAAGAAAAAGCTGATGAGACAGACACTCAGTTCTTGACTCAAAAGGAAGATTAGAAATGCCTTAGCTAGTGAAGTAGGAAGATAGCTGAAGTGATAAATCTCCTTTCCTTGCTATACTGTATAATCCAGTACTGCAAAATCGAACATTTAATGTTATCAAGCTAGGAAAAAAAAAGACAATAAAACTTTTACTTCAGTGGTCATTTGCTGCAGTAGTCCCAGAGTAAAACTCAAGATAATGGGTTCAAAGTGTCTAGCATCAGTGACATCTGCCAGAGCACTGTGGTTCCTGACTCTCTTTTTACCCTTCCCCTTTCGGGGTTTTTCATTTGTAGAACAATGTCAAAGGGCAGGTGTGGACTTCAAGGTTATGAAGGGAAGTACAATCTCATTCGGGAGTTTTCTGATCTTATATTCCTCAAGCAAAGAGTGCAATCTCTTTTGTAGGATTCATGAAAAATGGTTCTTATCTGAGGCAAGGAAAATTTTTTTCTGAAATACAAAACTAAAAGATATGGGGACTTTGGGAACTTCCATAAAATTTTCCTTCTAAAAAGCTGCTGTTTCAATCCTTACCTTGTAGGTCTAGTTTTCCCCAGGGAGACATGAGACAGCACAGCGTAAATATGCTAAGATGGACTGTGCTTCCATTTTTTTCTAAGAGAACAGTAACAAAAGAGCCTGCAAAGAAAAATCTCTAATTCCAAAACTAAAAACTACTCTCTTACGTCTCATGGTTACACATTGTTTTGATTTAAAGAATCAAAAGGAACAATGCAGACACTACCTACCTTGACACTAGTGTTAATCGAGAGGTTTTGTCCTAAGTGAGTATATACTTTTATGATGCTGAATTTAATTTATAGTAAAAGGTATGTGACAGTCCAAGGGAACATGCTAGAATGATTATTTAAGAAACAACTATCTAGCAAGAGTTGCAGTTATGCAATTCATACCAGCAAAGGCTTAGTTCAACAAATGACCATACTCATATCCATATAGTGAATAAGTTTCTTTCTAAGAAATCTCCACTTCTTTCCAAACTTATCCTGTTCCTATGTATGTATTTTCCTTAATTTCATATCCGATTCTTTGTTATCATTATTAACCCAAATGTTTATTCAGTCACTGTGTGAATACTTTGATTGAGCATACCAATCAAAGGAAGCACAAGCTTCCTTAAGTCTTAACCTTTTCTCCTTAAGGGAAAATAATTTCCAGTACACACATTGGGTTGTTTGGGAGCATGAATGCAACTGCTTTCCTCTCTTTGCTTTAATGACTCATAACACCAAAAAAAATGGAATTTAAACAATTATGAAAGATTTATGGATTTAAAATTGTCTACATACCCAAATCTAAGCTCATTATATCTTATGCATTTATTCTTTCTAATTCCTGCCTTAATTTCCCATCAAATGAGAATAAATGGCTGAGGTGTGTATGATGCTCTCCCCTTTCTAATACGTTTGATCTAAATGGGTTAGCAACAGGGTTGCACTATTAAGACAATGGGTTGAACATTTGTGTTAATTTTCATTTCTTGCCCAGCCCCAGTAATACGGCAATAAAAGGATTTTTTAGATAGCATAATAAGGATTAAAATAATAGGAAAGAATATAATTATAATAACTTTTGGGGAACTAGACTGGAAAGCTAAATCTAGTCTAGGCAGACTAGAAAGTTAATCCTAAATTGGCAGTGAGAACTCTCAAAGGATCCAAAACAATCATACCAGTAACTGCTACAGCAGTAGAAGGAGAGGGTTGAGGTGGGACTGTAAATTAAATTATAAAAGTTTTTTTAAAGGTACTAGATTCTTAGATCTCCAACTTCCTATGCTGCAAAACAACAGCTCCTTCATCCCCCTAGGAGTTTTAATCTCTGCAAAATACAGTCTCTGAACTAAAGGACCATACCATAAAACGGGATGAGAAGCCAGACTTGTGCTCTTCAGTTAGGAGATTAGAAGCTCCTTTTTCAGTGAAAGCTAAATAGTCTAACAAGCCAAAGGGAAAAAGCAATAAATCTTGACTGACATTGGCCTTTCTGTTTTAGAGAGGACCCTATAAAGGAGCCCTTAGACAGCAATCCACATCCTTGCACACAGACCTTTCAATAAACTGGTTCATTGCTCTTAAATCTAAGACAGAGCAGGCGAAGTTCCTATAACTTTTAGAAAGGAGAGCAGAGTCTGCATTATAAATTAAAAATAAAAAAATTAAACGATTCAGTAAATGTTGGAAGATAAAGTTAGGGACAAAGAATTCTAAAAGAGTCAAGGAAGAATAAATAGGTTTGATAAGAAAGATTAAGAAGAATGGCTTAGTTCTGAAATAGAATGGATAAAAATAATGAGGATAACATTGGAATGTAGAAAATAATCAAGTAATGCTTCACAGTACTAAGGGAAAATAATTTTCTTCCTCAGATTCCATACTCAATAAAAATCAACTGAATCTAAGCATAGAATAAAGTAATGTTCATACATGCAGTTTCCCTAGGGGATATGAGATTAAATGATAGGGTGTGGGATCAGGAAGCAAGTAAACAGCCCAAGGAAGAGATAGATGTGAATGTGATTCCTAAGACCGTGGGAACTCCAGACGACAGTGGAGCAGGTTGTGTGGCTCTGCGTGACCTCTCCGAAAAAGAAGGGATAAGACACCAGTATACTTAAGGAAATTTAACACCATGGAGAACTGGGTTCAGAGTATTCATAAACTCCCTGTACTACCCTGCTACATTTCTGTAAATTCAACACTATTCTAAAATACAGTGTTTATTTTAAAAAATAGAACCCTTTGGGGAGTATTGAGGTGGTGGCTGAAATACCTCCCTTATTTTGCTTCCATCTAAAAGTGGAAAATCAAGAGGTTAAAATACAGACATGTTATTTAAAGATGTGAGGTCATAATTGAAATACAAATATTTGGGGTAGTAAGAAGTAGGAATCAGTAGCAGTGGTTAGGGAAATTCTGGTTTAGCCTTGTTATCCTTTTTGTCTCTAAACCATGTGTATATATAAGTTGATGAAATAGAAAATAAATTTGAAAGGAATAGAAGGGGTTCCCATATATTATCTAGAATTTTCAGGGCAATTTTAATATCGAACAGCACTTCTCATTCTATCCCCATCTTACTTTGCTAAATCACATCTATTATGCTTCAAGAAATAATTTGATTGGACAAATCCAGCCACTTTCGGAAGATCAAACTGCCCACAACAGGTCTATGTTATTTGCATATTTATGGTTTAGATATAAATGATGGTACTAAAATTACATCTAAAATATTACTTCTTATTGTTGGGTTAAAGAAAATTATTTATCATTTACACTGATAATTTACTTTCTTTTCCCACAAGTTCATGTTATATGACCTTCAGTTTTGTAAATGCAAGATAAATGCAAATTAAGGAGTTTTAATGTATAGACTTCATTCAACAAGATATTCTAGGACATGACATAACTTGTGCTTTTAATTTTCCAAACACTTTCAAATATTCTGAAAACACTTGAAAATGGTTAAAGAAAATACTAATTGTAAGATCCTTCATTGTATAACTCTTTATTTATCCTTTAACTATCGTTAAATTATTTGCATACTGGTGAAAATGGGGATTTATTTTTACCATTTCTTTCTCATAAACAGCAGGGCATATAAATTATTCATCTTTAAATTACCTTACCTATGATTCTTCTAGGAAAAAAATCTAATTCTCATCCACATAAATTGCATTTAGAGCTTTTTCTTGATTGGTATATTCTGTGTCTTTGCTACTTTTCCTCTAGAAAATAAGATGTTCTTGTTGAAGCAGCATTCTTTTACGTCAATAGGTCCCTTGGACTATACTATGGATCTGGTAACATGCTAATTTCTTACACTGATCAACTGAGTTTCAATAACTCTGCCCTAAGATTATTGTTGTATTATGTCAAATATGACCAGTCCCCTTCAGGTCACATCACACCATGTCTCCCATCATAGTCTGTCATTACCTACCCTCCTCACAGGACTGAAACAGCAAGACTGATTGTGATAAATGTGTAGAAGGCTGGTGGGAGAAATTAAAATAAATTTTCATCAAAGTTAAATTTCATTCTGAGCTTCCAAAGGAATCAATGGATCTATAACTTTGAGCATCCATGAATGACAAATGATTTTAAAAGCATATTAATGTTTAAATCAGGTTGAATATATCTATCCAAACATTTTAATTTCTTTTTGGTGAAAACATCCAAAGTCTTTTTATCTAGCTTTTTGGGCTATACTGTACAGTATAGTACATCATCACTATCTATGATCACCCTATTGTGCAATAGAGCAACAGAACATCTTGACCTCATCAAAATATAACTCAGTACCCATTTCATCCTGTCTTTAAAGTTGTGCATAATACAATAAAATTATATTTTTAGCAGGAGGATCTTATGAATTCATTTATATATTTTTAATTTTATATGTCATTCTATAGAGCCAGGCTATGGTCAAATCTGCAGAGATTTTTATCTTTTAGAAAAAGTTTCTCTTTTACTAGCATCTTTAGGGGATATTTTGGTTTATTTCTCTAACTTCACATTTCTTTACATTGCCTCAATTTAAAATTGTTCACTTTATTTCCATATTTTTCAAGAAAACTCTTGGTATTCCAAACTTTCAGAATTTTTATCTAGATCATATGCTTTATTTTTGCTATATGTGGGCATTACCATAGGTTTTATTCTTAGCTCCCTTTTCATTAGTCTTTACATTTTGCTGTTTCCAGGTGAGCTTTACATAAGTGCTGAAGACAGGTCATGTCCTATAACTATCTTCTAACATGAATTTGCTATATTATTTGAGAATATTCAATTTTACTACAAAGAACAAAGTAAATGGATGAAATGCATAAGAACTGTTAAGTACAGACAATGAGTAAGGTAGTAGCTTACAGCATTGTCTTCATCCATTTACATTGCTATAACAAAATACCACAAACTGGCTAGTTTGTTAACAACAGAAACTTACTTCTCATAGTCCAGGAGATTGAGAAGCCCATGATCAAGGTGCTGGCAGATTCAGTATCTAGTGAGGCCCATTTTCTGGTTAAAATATGGTTCCTTCTTGCTGTGTCCGCACTGTGTAGAAGGGTCAAGATCTTTTTTATAAGGTTAGAGCCCTCATTATCTGATTTTCTCTGATTAGATTTCAATATATCAATTTTGAAGAGCCACTATATTAGTCACTTTCCCATCACTGGGACAAAAATACCCAACATTTGCTACTTAAAGGGAGACAAGTTTAACGTGGCTCATGGTTTCAGAGGGTTCATTCCATAGTTGGTTGACTCCAAGGATAAAATGGCCTGGTGGAGGAGGCCTGGGTGAGGAAGAAAACTTCTTACCCCATGGCATCCAGGAAACAGAGATGAAGAGATGAGTCAGGGACAAGAATACACCATTCCAGCTTACAGCCCCATTGACCCAGCTCTTTCTACCAGGCCCCACACCCTAACAGTACATTAAGGTATGAACTCATAGGTGAATTAATCCAATGATTAGTACAACACCCCCATGATCAAATCACCTTCTAAGAGCCTCACCTCTGAGCATATGAGACTTTAGGGAACATTTAAATCTATACCATAATAGATACAAACATTTGTACCATACTAGACATGTAAGCAATACTCATGGCATATACTGACAATGAAAAATCAAGTAGTTTGTGAGACACAGGCAGAATCCACAAAGTAATAAAAAAAGACAGTAACCTGTAACACATTTAACAATAGGTAAAGTTGATGAAATACATGATGGACCAAATAGGTATGTTACTTATATACAAATAGGCCTGGGAAAGCCAAGTCATGTTCTATCCCCAATGCTGCTAGAAGTACTTATATCTCTCTGAAGTCTTTTAACATTTTATTTGAATTTCTTGTTTTCTACATTTTCCTACCAAGTACAGATCCTGTGTCCACATCTAGATCAAAAGCTCCCTGAAAATAGGAATAATGACACATGCATTTTTTTCTCAGGAGCAATGGCAACCAGAGCAGCTGCCAATACATTTGAATGGATGATGGCATAACCTGAACATGTTGGCTGGAAGTTTACTGCTTCTCTTTTATTATCACTTTCATAAAATTGTTCATCTGTGAAATAACTGATACTAAAGAATTTAGACATTTGATCAAGAGCTAATGCTCTCCAATTCTTTCTGTACTTAAACGTGTTGTGCCACTCAGTTTGAAAGAAACAAAAATTAAACATATCCCCACATATATATTAATGCATTACATCTACAATTGCTATGTAATAATAATATGTGATATAGAGGCAATAGAGTTTAGCAGTTAAAAGTATTGACTCTGGAGTCAGTGCCAGGCTTCAGACCTGGATTTGTAATTTACTTGCTCCATGACCTTGAGTAAGTTTATTTTATATCTACCTTCTCCCAGCCTTCATCTATAAAAGTTGGGAAAATAAAACAGAAATGGTTCCTAGCATATAGAGGTCTTGTATAGGATAAATGAGTGAAAGCAGGCAAAAGTGCTTATGACAGTGCATGCCATAGGGCAAGCTGTCCCTATATGTTAGCTCTTATGATGGTCCTACAAATCCATTTTAAACAGATTTCCTTCTTTATACTCTGTCTGAATAATCTTCCAGCCAGAATTGTTTGCCTTTTAAAGTCAAACTCCAGTCTCACATCTTTCCTAGATAAGCAAACACATACACACTCATTATCAAGGCCTGGAAAAGCTGAAAGTAATGCTTTTGGTCATTAACTCTAATAAAACTCCCTTTATGTTTGTATTGTCCTATTGAGTTTATGAACCATTTTCATATTCATTGCATCATTTGATTTTCACACACCTCTGCAACCAAAACAGCTAGCTATTACTTCTCTCTCTCTCCTTTTTTTTTATACCACTCATCGAACTCGGGACCTTGTGCTTGCTAGGCAGGCAGGGGAACCACTGTGCTAAATCCTAGGCCCTATTACTTCTCAATTTTGAAAGATAAAGAAACCAAAGCACAAAGGGGTTAAATGGCTAGCTTTGGTCACCTAGAGGATGAACATGATGAACTCAGGGCTTTGGAACTCCTGTATCGGAGTTTTGGAACTCCACACATGTTCTACTCCACACTAGGAGAGCAGATTCTACTGATAGAGCTTCAAGTTAATAGTCCTCAACTTGCCCTCCAGCATGCACTTTTTCTTTTAAAAATTCCCAATAAGAAGAAGTAACCTATTGTTTATTTTACTCAAGGATTTTGCTACCAAGATCCATTTAACATTCTGAGAAAATGAAAGTAGAACCTCCTTACATAAACAGTTGGATTTCCCTCCTTCACATTCTATTTTATCGCAATGAGTGGTAATGTAATTGTCTGAGTTTAATTCCTATTGGTCACTTATCAGCTGCTTGACCTTAAAATACTTAATGAACTCCCCTCTGTTTCATTTTCCCCATCTGTAAAATGGAGATAACAATATCACTTACCTCATAGAGTTCTTATGAAGCTCACAAGAAATAACATGTGCAAAATACTCAAAAGAACACCCAGAGAAAAGGTGTGCTTACCTGTTGTCATAATATACATGAGAAAATATTCTTCCTTCTTCCTTATTATACCTGGTGTTGCTGCAGCTGACTCATGTAAGGCCTGTCACTGTGTGACTCAAAATAGCCAGACCCTACCATGATCAAATACTTAAAGCAAAGCACCATTTTGGACCTCTCACCTAAATCCCTGAACTCTCTCACAGCAGCTCTTGCTTACATAACTTAAGTGAAAATATATATGATTTCATATTGCCCAAAAATATATCTTGACAAGTCTGTTTTGTGACTTACCCTCGTCACCATGATCACCCTCCAGTTTTGCCTAAGGAATAGGTTGCTATGGCAAAATTCCCCACCCACAGTCAACAGTCAAATTTCATTTCTCAGATACAACTATTAGAAAATAAATGGTCCATGTAATATTCTTTGTGTTTGTTTCTCTGTTCATTTTCAAAATCTTCTACCTATTTGAGGCATCTATAAATGTAATAAAAATGACATTTTAAACATCTGAACAATAATTTGTTAATTCAGACAAAAACACTGTTCAGATTCTCAATGTTTCCAAAATAGCTTTCTGTCAATATAAAGAGGAAAAAAAAAGCACAACCATAAACTACTTCAGTCCCAGATTTTTTTTTAGTTAAATTGCTTCTTGTTTTGTAACAGGAACATGAAATGAATTGTAATATATTATTTTCTATAAAGAATTTTTCCTCTTTTATTTTTCTACCCCCAAGCAAAAATGACATCTGCAACTACTTCTGAAACAAGAAGGAAGGAGAATCTACCTCTCTTCTTCAGTACCTTTCCCCCAAAACATATCATTATTCCTCCAAAGAAATAACACACATACACTGATCATCAACAGTACACATTTCCAGAATACTTCTGCTGGGAGATGGTCAAGAAAAGCTTGGTAATACTATTTAAATGACTGGTGATTATCAATCACAATTAAAACAGCATTTATTAAGCACCTAAGTGGATATAATAACACTGAATTTAATAACTTACAGCTAAGAAAGATTTAGACAATCCTCTAGTAATAACTTTTCCGAATAAACTGTTAGGAATTTTGATTAAGTGTTTAAAAACAGTCTATATAGGTATGAAAGGTGTTTTCATTTATCCAAAGCAATAGGCCGCCTTTTGTATTTTAACTTCATTAGGGTACCTGAGTTGATTCATTTAAAACAATAAAGATTCACTCCTCGTATATGGACAAAGGTTATAAGTACAATTTATAGGAATATAGAAACTAAGAGGCATTTAAAATATCTGGCCTTATGAGATTATAAATAACATATGCAGGAATAAATGTACTGATTTAGCTGACTTGGTGTTAAGTAACAGATGCTGAAATTTCAAAGGAACATGCTTTTTTTTAATGCAGAGAAAAAGACTTACAGATTTTCTTATGGTTTAGATCTAAAATATCCCCCAAAGTTTCATGTATTTTGAAGGTGATTGGGCCATAAGGACTCTGTACTCATCACTGCATTCAAAAACATTGACAAGTTCTCTTGCCAAATGTGCCCATAGCAGGTGGACCCTGCTTCAAGGTAGGTCACTGGGTGTGTGACCTGGAAGGGTTTATTCTTGTTCCTGGCTTGTCTCTTCTTCCCTGCCTCCACCCATGGAATGAGCAGTTTTTCTCCACCCTGCCCTTCCAGCTTGAATTTCTGCCTTGGAGTCAGCCAACTTTGCACTGAACTGAGTGGAAATTGTGCTAGGTTGCCTGTGTCCAGTACAGTGTCCCAGCAACAGGAAAGTGACTAATAGAGATTCTTAACAAAATTCTAAAAACCAAACAAATCTTTCATACCATCTTGATGTTTTCTATTAAAAATTAGTATTAAAAGTGAGACCAAAATCAATGAATTAATGCCTTTGGAGAAGTAACATGCATAGGTGGTAGTGATGTAAATAGTATATATCAGGAAAACTGATAATAAACAGCAAGGGGCCCCAGGTCATGCAGTTACATGAGATGAGACAGATCTTTGCTGTGATAAGTGTAATTTTCTAGTAACGGAAGTGTTTGGTGATTTCACTGTAAATGGGAAGACATGGAATGATTTATCATATTAGAAGTTCTCCAAGTGGATGTTTTAAATACTAGGTGAATATAATTCCCAACCTATAATAATTACTTCTTGTTCTAATTATCCAAGCCATTATACTCCCTGGTAGTTATAATTTTAAACAAGTTCAAAAGCATTAAGAGAGGTAAGATTTAAACATAATCAAGAAAAAAAATATTACTTCATTGTATTTGGGATGGGAAGAACTAAAGCAATTTCTTGAGACAGGGTTGAACATCTACAAATCAAAGGGAAATTCCCTGTGGTAAAATCCAAACCAGTGCAAACCTTTGCTAATGAAGATCTTGGTTCTTAAAGTAATGGATCTTAAGCAGAGTTAGTTTTTTGCCAAATTCAGTTGTTTCTAGTATGTATATATGTATGTATGCATGTATGTATTTTTGTTTCATGACTGCAAAATATTGCAATCACTAAAAGGCATTAATACAATATACTCCTGATAACTGTTCAGGTTGCCACATGAAAATTCACAAAGGGCTTTACAGACATGGAATTAACCCCTCAGAAGACTTTAATACAAAGATGAAGAAATAATTCTCTCTCACTATGTCAATAGAAAGTGTATTTTCAGACTCATCTTGTCCTCTATACTAATAAAAGGTAACTCCACTTGAATTCTTTTGACAGCATTAACAGTTTAAATTTGATATCATGTTTCATTTTTTGCTTTATATCTAAAGAATCACAGCTAAAATCTATTTTTTGTCCAGTTGTTTTGCACAGGGTGCTGACCTCTATGAGCAGTGTCTGCTGGAACTGCCTGGATGGTTGGTTCATTGTGGGGTTAATGCCTGCCCTTGCAAAAATGATCTCCAGTGCACACGGACCAAGGGCTCAAAACAAGGAAAGCTAGCCCACCACAGGACACTGATTGGTCACAGGGAGCAGGTGTTTAATTATTTTAATTATGAAAAAGCAAATTGGTGCCTTGCAAGCACAAGGACCCAACTTCAACCCTGGTACCAAAAAAAAAAAAAAAAAAAAAAAAGACCAAAAATCCCCCCACAAAAACCAAAAAACAAAAAACATATCGGGGTTCTGCCCAACCTCTAACAATAAAACAGGGCATCCCTGAGCTTAATTTAATAGCCACTGATATTAATCAAACAATGTGCTCACTGCTATTGTAGCTGCTCTGGAGGATACAGCTATCATTCCATTACAAAATATTAACGGCTTCAAGAAATGTATTTGGGAAGCCAAAATGGATGCACAGAAAATAATAGCAAAGAATACAAGGCAGTATGTTCACAGAGCAAAATCTTCCAGTTCTGTTGGAGTAAACAGGAAGCCATGCAATTTTTGAGAGGGTGTGGGGAGGAGAGGTGACCTAAGTGTCTGAGGCTTTATAATAATCTCAGAGTTAGTGTGGAGGCGGGGAGAGCACTGGAGCAGGAAGGCATGTGTCTAAGTGGACATTCTCCATAGTCCTTTGGTACCTTCCTTTTGATTTTCTTCACAGCCTTGTCACTTTTTGTAGTTATTTTTCTGTTAATTGACTTACTTTCACTAGACCATAATTTCCTTTAAAGATAGATATTTCCATTTTATTTATTACTGTATCCCCAATATATGGCTCAGTGCCCGGCATGGAGTAGAGGCTCAATAACATATGTTGAAAGGAGGAGGCAGCCTCCATTTCAGTTCCCTTGCCTAAGAAGCTTTGTGTGCTTCCCGGACACCTTCTCCATAAGCCGGAACTTGACATTCAATCTTACATGATTAGAAAAAAAATGAAAGACAAAAAAAGTGGATGGGAAAATCTAATTCTGTTTAGTGTCTAACCAGCTATAGGGGATGGAGGAGGGAGATAGCAGACTTAAACCTGGGTAACTACATGCTTGCTTTCTCAGTGCTAGTCCTCTAAGGCCTGCAACACCACAAGCCACAGGTTTATGGTCCATCTTAGCAATTCAGTTAGAGTTGTACTCAGATATAGTTGCAAAGTGCTCAGTCATGTGGTGATTCCAATGTTAAATGTTGTGAGGAATCACCATACTGCTATTCTCAGCAGCTGCACTATTTTACTTTACTACTAATTCATAAATATACTTAACACTATTGAACTATGCACTTAAAATGGTTAAAATAGTACATTTCATAGTATGCGTTTTTACCACAGTTAAAAATTGTGGAGTGATCATTTGGTACCTACTAGGCACTGTTAAGCATATGAGAAGCACCCTACCTAACACGCTCCTTGTTAATGTAAGCACATCTAAAGCCGAGTGTTTCAGTCAGGCACTGGAAAGGAAAATACAGGGGTTGGACAATAAACCCATTCCAACTTTATCACTGCTCTGAGTTTTATCCAGGATGATCAATGTATTCCTATTGCTCCCAGGTAAAGAAGATCTGGCTGGAGAGGAAAAATTAAAAGGGAGTGCATTTGTGGGAGTGACTGCTGAGAAATCATATAGGTGAAGGCTCTTCATTGGAAGGGGCCAGAGAATTCAGTCATCACCCCCCAACTTTATACTCCCCAAAGATCGGGCTTATCTGCAACATAAAGAAGAATAATAGAAGGACCAGGGCAACTTCTCCCTCACCACTTAGTTGAGGCTCCTACCCTTTGCTTAGTTGTGGCCCACTCACACTGTGTCTACTCCTTAGCAAAGGAGACCCAACAAAGCCCTTTGCGAATTCTTTCAATTACACAGAGAGGAAGATTTCCTGCTTGGCTAGTGGAGTCTTCCCTGTGCTAAGCCACACTTTCTGTACCATCCTGCTAGCACTCAAAGATGCCCCAGCAATGAATGAGCAGGGCTAGATAAATGGATTGATTGATTGATTTTCAATGCATAATACATTCATTTATTTTTTTACTTGTACATGTTTGCAGTTCATGTAGTTTACAATCATCTTGGGGAAGGGTTATATGTATGTATTATAGCACGTATCTTCTCTTTTTAATCTTCTTTTTCTTCCTTCTCTCCTCCTCCAGTTTCCCTACCCCATTTTTTATTCTTGTTGATATTATTAATCTTAGCTCATGTTATGGCCTGTAATGTTTACATTAATGGAGTTATTAGATTCCTGTACATGGCATATCTTTATTCTTCCCATTTTCCTTTCCTCTCTTCTTCACTCCTTACCCTTCTTCCCTTGGACCACTTTCCTATTGCAAGAGATCCATCTCCTTGTCCCTTTCTGTCCATCATTTATCATTTTCTTTATTTGCACTTTGCCTCACTTAAATGAGAGATACTATATGATATTTAAGCTTGTGTGTCTGGCTTATTTCACTTAACATTACCCACGTGCAACCATTTTTCTACAAATGTGTCAAATCTATCATTCTTTATAGCAGAATAGTGTTCCATTGCATATAGATACCACATTTTCTTTATCTAATCATCTATTAATAGGTATACAGACTGCTTCCAGGATTTAGATACTATGATATTTACTGCTATAAACATTGACATGCATGCATGCATTGCTGTATTATGAGGTTTTAAGCTCTTGGGGGAAGATACCTACCAGGTGGATAGGTGGATCATATGAAATTTCTAATTTCAGTTCTTTGAGAAGTCTTCATACTGATTTCCATAATGGTTGCACTGGTTTGCATTCCCATAAACAATGAAGGAAGATTTCTTTTTCACTGCAGCCACACCAGCATTTATCATTGTTTGATTTCTTAATGATTGCCATTGTTTCTGAAGTAAGATGAAATCTTAGCAATGTTTTAATTTGCATTTCTCTAATGGCCAAAGATGTTGAACATTTTTTCATATATTTGTTGACCATTTTATTTCTTCCTTTGTGAAGTGTCTGTTCATTTCTCTTGTCCATTTCTTGACTGCATTTTTAATTTTAGGTGGTTTAATTTTTTTGAGTTCTTTGTATATTCTAGATATCAGTCCTCTGACTGAGGAGTAGCTGGCAATTTTTTCCCATTCTGAATGTTGTCTCTTCACTCCACTGACTGATTCTTTTGCTGTTCAGAAGCTTTTTAGTCTGACAGAATTCCATTTGTTAATTCTTGCTGCTATTTCTTGTGCAATTGCCCTTTTCTACACCTATGTTTTCAGCTGTTTCACCTATTTTATCTTTCAGTAGGATTAGTGTTTTGGTTTTAATGTTTAGATTTTTGATCCACTTTGATTTTAATTTAGTATATAGTGAGGCACAAGGGTCCAGTTTTAATATTCTGCAAACAGATAACCAGTTTTTTTCCAGCACCACTTGTTGAATAGGCTGTCTTTCCCTCAACACCTGCTTCCTGCATCTTTGTCAAAGATCAAATAGTTGAATGTGTCTGAGGATGTGTATCCTCTATACTGTTCCAATGATCTATGTATCTATTTTTGTTCCAGTACCATGCTGTTTTTATTCCTATTGCTTTGTCGTATATTTTGAATTTAGGTATTGCAAGGTCTCCTATTTTGTTCTTGTTGCCCAGAGTGGCTTTTGATATTCTGGGTCTCTTCTGGTGACAGATGAATTTTAGGATTGTTTTTTCTAGATCTTCAAAGTATGCTGTTTGTGTTTTGATTGGGGCTGCATTAAATCTGTATAACAGTTTTGGGAGTGTGGCCATTTTGACAATATTGGTTCTGTCTCTCCAGGAGCAGGGGGTATCTTTTCATTTTCTGATGTCCTCTTCAATCTCCTTCTTTAGAATACTGTAGTTTGTAGAGGTGTTTTGTTTCCTTGGTTTGGGTAATTCCTAGGTGTTTCATTTTTCTTGAAGCTACTGTGAATGGTATTATCGTCATAATTTCCTTCTCACCCCATTCATTGTTGATGGACACAAAAGCCAATGAATGATTTTTGTGTATTGATCTTGAACCCTTCAGTAGGGATTTTTGCAGTCCTTTCCCTGGCTGGGAGTGTTCATGGGCAGACTACCCAGAGCACAAGAGGCCACTCCACTCTTCTCTAGTCAGTTCATCCTGGTGAACATTTAGACACTATTACAGAAATGCTGCAGTTACTCAAGGTTCCAGGTGCTGAAGATCAATATTTTTCGAAACTCCCTCAATGATCTGTACCTTTATCTACTGTAACTCAGAGTGACCCTGTTATATAGAAGAAGAGGAAAACTAAAATCCTTAAGAGGATTTAGTAGTCGAATTTCCCATTAGCATCTATCCAATCATGTTGAGAGTATTCAGAAAAGGTTATTAATAAACTCATGGCATATTCACAAATACATCTTAATTGTGAATTCCTACACGAAATATGAAGTATTGGAATAAAATTGCCCCAAATTATTCGAATCAGCCAATAAACTATAAAGCCAAACCCACATTAAGACCATTAACAGAAAGTAATTTAGCAAAACTGCAATGATAAGGATCTTCCGTTTTTCGTACCTAGATGTGTATGTACTATAACTACAGTGTTGTCAGCAGCTCTTTTCCATTTCTCCCTGATGGAATAAATCATATCATATTATGTGACTTTAGAATAACACAAAGAGGTAGTGTACCAAAAAGATATATGGCTTTCAATTTTATTGAATTCATTTGCCTAAATCATTGCTGTTTTAAAAAATCTTACTGCTAAATCTGAAGGTCAAACAGAAATCCTCTAAATGCATCAGATTTGAAATGCCTTTAATAGTAAGAATAAATCACATCTCTGGAAAAGACAAGCCAACATGGAATCTGTTGTGCTGGCTGTGTGGTCAGATACAAGGGCCTTAAAATGATCCACCTATTAAGTCTAGCTAATAACAATGACAAGGTTTCACTGGCTCTACAAGGCAAATGCTAAGGTAACTGCTGATTATCCCTAGCACTTACAAAGTGATAACAGAAAAGCCTAATAGGATTTCCATTTAAGTAGCTGTGATTTTTTTTCTCCTCCCTCTTGCAGCTCTGTGAAGTGGAAATTCTGCAGGCACCAAGGGAAATGGCATACTTTTGGACTTAAGGCATACCTCAATGAGCAAGCTCACTTACCATACAAATCCTCCAAAAACAGATCATAACATGAAACTACACCTGGATCAGGTGTGGCATGTTGTGTGTATTGTGTATGTGTGTTCTTAACCACATATGCACTATTGTATGTATGCGTTCAGTCAATAGCTGTTTCTCAGCTACATTACTAGGGATTGGAATAAATACCAAAGACAAACACCACCTTCAAGAAAATACAGTCTAGTGGAGCCATACCTCTCAGACTACTAATATACATACAAATCCTGTGAGTAATTTGTTAATATGCAAATTTTAATTCAGTTTGTATAGAGTAAGAACTCTGCATTTCTAACATCTGCTCGATAATGCCAATGTTGCTAGCATTTGAATGCATAGAGTGTTAAATCACACAAATAACTATATTCTTACTTCTTTTGCAGCACTAGGGATTGAACCCAAGGCTTTGCTCGTTATACTTATATTTATGATAGTAGTATAAAGAAAAAAGCACAAGGGATAAAGAAATCAAATAAAGCAACTGAGCTACTCTTTACCTCAGGATAGGAGAAGGGATAATTAAGCCAAAAGCTGAAGGATGATGGGACTATGTCAGGCTAAGCTATTGAGACCAACTATAGTTAATGCTAGCACATCCCTTTGCCTGCAGGTATCCTCAGGACACTCTCTTAGGTATCTGTCTGCCTATAGGTATTCTCAGGATACCTGTTCTCAGATATTGGTGGAAATACCTAATAACTTTGAGCTTCCTGGTTGAGGGACAGTAGATTAAAAAGAAATAGACCTGCTTTACCTCCCTTACTGGTGTTCTGAGTTAGATTTCAGTCTCTCTGTAGGTTCCCAGCAGGATTATACCTTAGTTGCCCACAACTATGATTCTTCTTTTTTCTTCTTTTGCTTCTTCTCTTTTCTAGCTCACATCCAAGTGGAAATATTACATAGACAATGGATAAATGAATTTAGAGTTCAGCCTAGAAGAATGGAGTACAGATATAAGCTTGGTCATCACTGGCATAAAGATCATATCCAAAACCATGGCACAGCATGACCTGTGATTATCCAGGAAGAATAACAAGGTTTCTGGACCTGATTTTTTTTTAATAAAGCCAAATGAACAAAAGAGAATTTTGCACCCAATTGAGTTTTGTTTTTTTGTTTTGTTTTTTCCCCCCAGTATCTGGGATCAAATTCAGGACCTTGTGCTGGCAAGGCAGGCATGGCCCCCACTAAGTTTGAAAGATCATTTTGTTAAGGTCCAATCCAGATCTAAAAGGCTATAGATCCTTACAGTTCTGATGCCATGTAGATTTGCTTCTGAATGCCATGCTGCTGGTTGGAATATTGTCTCCTTTCAATTCCATCTGAAGTGTTTTTATACATATCTTAAATGAACTCAGAAATATATTAAGACTCAGGTACTGTTTTTTCTCAACAATCACAGAATTTACTCAGTGAAGAGCAACAACTTTATAACTTTGAGATTGTATGTAATTCGTGAAAATTTATCTTCTCCATCATTGATTTTGATGTTTTAATTTTTCTTTTTTTGTACTGGGAATTAAACTCAGGACCTCATACTTGCCAGGCATACGCTGTGCTGCTGAGCTAAATCCCCATCCCTATTCTGATTCTGATATTTTAAATTAATACTCATATTGAAAATGTTGGACTGTTTACTTTCCTTATATGTCCTATCTGAACTTTGAGTGACTATTAATTAATAATCAAAATAAATATCATACATGGTTCTTACCGATTATACATAGTCTGAAAATTCTAGAAAACATAGGAAATATTTTATTTACTGTGCTTTATCAGATCAATAATTGGCTTAGATCTAAAGATGCTTTACTTGGAAAAGAATACAGAATTAGAGAACAAAACGTTGAGGATAGTTTTTGAAAAATGTAACTAACAATTCAATTTCACATCTACACTACATTTTGGAACTGTTACACAGGTTTCAAGTTATTATAATTCTTGGTTCATGTCATTCTTCCATCATTTTATTAGATATGGCTGCTTTTTTGTTCTTTAATTATTTACTTTTAACAGTGGAATAATAAGCCATAAAGCCATTGTGTAAAACAAAACCTAGGATTAAAACAGCATCCCAATCCAAGCCTTTGATTCCTTCACATATCTACCCTTCTTTTTCCTCTCAACCAAAGGATCCATCACACAAAATCTTATACCTATTGTTCCTTTTATCTTGTTGTGCTGCATTTATTTTCCTATAAAGTATCTATCTATCTATCTATCTATCTATCTATAATTACGTATAGATAGATATATACATATATGTGGTAATATATACATATATACTAATTTTTAACCTTATAAAAGAAGGTTTGTCTCTATGTTAATCTTTTAGAACTTTTGTCAGCCTTGTGTTTCTAAAATTAATTCTTACTTGTGGCCATGTTTCATTAATTTTGAACATATCACAGTCTATGTGCTGTTTGTGGGCATTTTGACAGGTTCTGATTTTTGTTATATAAACAGTCCTGCTATAAATATCTTTTACATATCTCTTGTTGTATATGTCAAAATTTTCTCTAGATATAGATATGGATATGGATATATAAAATGATATAGATATCTAAATCCAGACATGGATATGGATATATAAAGTGGATTGATATGGATGTACAAAATGTTTATACATCTAGGCATGAAGTGGTAAGGTATGGTCAATATGGAAAAAAATGGGAAGCTCAGCCAGTCCCAGCAGCTGGAAGGAAGTTCCCCGCCTCCATCCCAGGCTCCTAGGGTAGAGAAGCTCAGCCGGTCCCAGCACCTGGAAGGAAACTCCCGTGCTGCCATCCCAAGCTCCTAGGGCACAGAAGGAGAGCCGTGTGGGTGCCAGAAGCACCCCCCCCAGGGGGAAATGAGAAGACACATAAACAAGCCTCAAAAAACACACTTTCAGATCACCTACAGCAACCTCAAAGGGAAACAAGATGGAACACTCTGATACTCAACCTCCTGGACTCTCTGAACTGGCAACAAAAGAGGATCTGGGAAAAATGAAATCAGAAATAATTACTCAGATAAAAGCAAAGATTTTGCTCATGGTGAAAGACATGATTAATAAATCTAGAGAGGACACGGGTAAAAAAAATAGAGAATCTGAGGAACATGATGGAATCCCAACATAGGAAACAAATGGAATCCATAAAACAGATACAAACAGATTTCCAAGAGATTAAAAACTCCATCAAAAGTCTGTGCAGCAGAATGAACCAATGTGAGGATAGAATTTCAGATATAGAAGATAAGATTGCAATTAGTAAGGAGGAAAAGAAAAATTGCTTTAAAATTGTAAGGGAACATGAGAAATCAATCCAGCAGCTGCTAGATGATGTAAAGAAGAATAACATAAGACTGACTGGAGTCAATGAAGAAAGAGGAGAGAGTTCAGATGACATAAAAAAACTGTTCATAGAAGTGATGGCAGAAAACTTCCCAAGGAGGGGAAAAGAATTTCACATGCAGATAAGTGAGGCATATAGGACTCCAGCTAGCCTTAATCAAAAAAAATCTACACATAGGCATATAATAGTTAGGATTCCAGAAATCCAACAGAACAATAAAATTCTATAAGCAGTGAGAGAAAAGAAACAAATCACATACAAAGGAAAACCCATCAGAATCACAGCAGATTTCTCAATGCAAACCCTCAAGGCAAGAAGAGCTTGGAGTGATGTATTTTAAGCCTTAAAGGAAAACAGCCTCAAACCCAGATTGATGTACCCTGAAAAACTATCTTTCAAAATTGATGGAGAAATAAGATACTTTCATGATAAAGAGCACCTCAGGAACTTCATGAATACCAAACCGGCACTCCAAAAAATTTTAGACAATACCCTAGGAAAAGACAATGAGGATCACAACCCTAGGAAGCCCAGCAGAATGAATCCATTGGGTGTGACAAATTAAACACAAAGGGGGAGAATCCAACAAAAAGAAAAGGTCATGACAAGGCTTTAAAACTTTTGACTTCATCTCCCTAATGAGTGTATAATTCAATCTTATTATTGTACTGATTAGTATTTTTCTGATTCTAGAGTTGCACACCATTCTTTGTGCTATACTGGCTATTTATCATCTTCTTATGTCTACTTTTTAATTGGGTTGTCTATTAATGAGCTCTAAGAATTCTTTATATATTCTGGTCATAGGTTATATGCATCGTAAATATGGTCTGTTTAAGGACAACTTTTCATTTTAATGATGTCATTTAAAGTTCTAAATTTTGATGGAATCTCATTTATCAATTTTTTTCTTTTATACATCATGTTTTGTGTATCCTAGGTAGTCCTTGCCTACCCTGAATTCATAAATATTTTTCCTTATAATTTCTTCTTAAAGTTTTATACTTTTAGGTTTTCTTATTTAGGTTCATAGATCCCTTCAAGTTATTTTCATGTATGGAAAAAAAGAGTTGAGGTTAATTTTTTATATACAGATACCAGGTGTTCTAGTGCCGTTTGCTGAAGACACTATCTCTTCCTTGGCTCTTGAATCGAGTTTATATTCTATAAAATGCTAATGTTAAATAATCTTTCAAAACTCAGTGGACCATATATGTGTGGTTCTATTTCTAGATTCTCTGTTTTATTCCAATGATCTATATGTTTTTCCTTACACCAACACTGCCTTGATTACTGTAGCTTTAGAAGAAGTCTTAAAATTGGGTGCTAAAGGTCTTCCAACACTGTTTTTGTTTTTGTTTTTGGCTTTTCTGGGTCCTTTGTACTCCTACATAACTTTTAAATTGCAATATCCAGTTCTTTGTTTATAGCAAGTATACACAGACCTGAATTTTTATATATACCTTGTGTTTTTCTAATCCTGGTAAATTCAAGTACAAGTTCTAGGGGCTCCTAGAGATTTCTTAGTATTTTCTCTGGAGATGATCGTTTCATCTACATATAAAGATTTTGCTTCTGCCATGCCAATCCTATCCTAGTTGTGTCATTTTATTGCCAGACTATTTTGGTTTAGACCTATGTTTCAAAGTCTAATGGACAGAAGAAGAGTAGGCATATCCGCCCTTGTTCCCCACTTTAGGGAGAAAGCATTGTATCGTCTCCATTCATAGAAGGAGTTTTTGTTGGAAGTATGGAATATGTCTTTGATCTGTTGAGAAGTTTCTGTTCTACTTCTAGTCTCCTGATAGTTTTGACCATGAACAGCTGTAGAATTTAGTCCAATACTCTTTCTCCAACTAGTGACAGGATCATATGGCTTTCTCCTTTCCTCTGTTAAAATGATGACTTTTGGGGGTGGATCTTCCAATGCTGAACCAACACTGCCATCCCTATAATAAAACCACTTTCTACATACTGCCAGATCTGACTTCTAAGAGTTTGTTTTGTTAAACAAATTTGTATCTATGTTCATACTTTTTTCTTCTATTATCTTTATCCAGTTTTAGGATTAGCACAATGTTGAGTTCCTAAAATGAGGGGAGAAGTGTTCCTTTTTTTTTCTGCTTTAAATGTTTGATATAATTTATCAGTTAAAATGTTTATGAGCCTGCTGTTGTCATATAGGTAGGTTTTCAAGCTAGGAATATACTTTCTTTAATAGGTGCTATTCAAATTTTATATTTCCTCCAGAGTTAGTTTTATTAATTTGTCTTCTAAGTTACTTCTTAGAAGTTGTCAAATTTATTTCAAAAAAGATTTTTGAAATATGCTTTCTATATCCTTTTAAATTCTGTAAAATCTGTGGTAATGTCTCCTAGATCTGAATTTTGTAATTTAAAAAATGTATAACTGATATTGTGTAACAGGAAGAAAAGGTCTAAAAGAGCACGGGAATTGGGAGGGGTAGGGAAAGGGAAAAAAAGGCAAGGAAAAAATATGAGAAGAGGAAAGAAATAGAAACAAGGTCTTTGCAAATACAGAAGGGTGGAGGGGGTGAAGGGAGGGCAAGGGAAAGGGAAAAAAAATAAGAACCAAGAGACTCATGTAATGGTACAAGATCCCAATGATGAATGTAACTGTATTTTATATCTAAAATGTACCAATAAAGTTAATGAAGGGGAACAAAATTTAAAAAAAGAAAAAAGTGGCAAAATTTTCCAATATGGTTGCTCACATCTATAGCATATAAAAGAGCTTGTGGATTCACATTTGTTATCAGATTTTGAAGTGCTTGGACTGTATTCTAGGTAAAATGGTACTATCCTATTATGATTTTAATAAAAATACTATTTAAAAATAAAAGCTTTCCCTTATTTCCAATTTTTAGAGACATATATAGCTGTATATGTAGACCTCTATATTTGTATGTATATCTGAAATACATATATTTCAAAATCACTAGTGATATGTAGATCAATACAAAGTAATTAATTACAAAATGGTACATATCTTATTTTGTGCTAATTTTTTCTAACTCTTCTATCACTTCATTCTACACACAGCCTAGGCTATCATATGTAATCATTATGGTCAAAAGGTTCATTTTTTCTGTATCTCACCCCCCTGGGCAGAATGCCCAGGGGGATGAGATCATGTATTTACTTACTATATGCTATCCATTAATTGATTCTTTCTTACTCTAGAAACTTTATCTCACCTCATCATTTTCAAAATAGCTAAGAACTTCTGTTGACTACTTAAGTTTTGAAAAGGTTTTATTCACCTATACCACACTACAGGAACACATTCACCAACATACAGACAGAAGACTGCAAAGACATGCGGAGCTAGCCCAAGTGATTTCGGTATTTTCAAAATTTTCTTAATTTGATTTCTAGACTTTTACGTTTCTTTCTTATATTAAGTTATTTAATTTGAATGCAAAGTCATGTTTAAATGCCTCAGACATTTGAAATGAAGGACTGAGGCATGCTCTTTAACTTGGGAACAGGAAAGGGTGGGAGAGAAGTCTTGCTGCAAAACTCCACAGTCAGCAAGAGGAGTGCAATGATTCCCCACGTTTACTACAGCTGGCGTAGATGCATGGAATTTCCAGGAGGAAAAGAAGAGTGATGGGCACGGCACAAATAAGATAGGAGCATGCAGACATAATCCTGATACCTTCTTTTTTGCCCCTCATTAACCTGAACAGTCCATGCCAGTACAACAAAGTGACTCTAAAGTGCGGTGCCCTGAATTACTCATGGGTGGCGACTTTTATTCTGTTTATAGATATTTAAAAGCATCATTCATCATTAAGAGGATTTGATGAAACCTTTATGTATTTCTGGTTACAATATTTTTGGTCACTGGGAGCTGAGACAGATATGTGATTATTTTCTAAAGTGATGTACATTGGGCTGGGGGATTTAGCTCAGTGGTTCCGCCACCTGCCCTGCAAATGCAAGGTCCCGAGTTCGATCTCTGGTACCAAAAAATTAAAAAATAAAAAAAAATAAAGTGATGTACAGTTGTCTAAGTAACTAACAAGAAATCCTTTCACAGATAATTCAGATTTTACCTTTTCTTTCCTTTATCTGTCTTTAACTCCTTCCCTCTTCCAACTAAATTAGTGTTTATGTCAAAACAAAATGGGGGCTAGGGATGTAGCTCAGTGGCACCGTGCCTGCCTGGCAACCACAAGGTCCTGAGTTCTATCCCTGGCACCACAAAATAAACAAACAAACAAAGACAAACTCTGAAGAAATGGACTCAGTTATCTTCCAAATTTCAGATTATCGTCTTACAGTACTCAGTATACATTATAATGTAATAAATACTTTAATTTCTTAAGGGTGTAGATCTCTAATGTTCCTGAGAGAAGACTTTTGAAATTTTCTGCTATAAATAGTGGCATACTTATTCATAGGAGAAAATTATATGAAGATAGTTCGAGGATAAAAACACACATAGAGCAGTTCTCCAACATTAACAAATTAGTTGAATTCATTTATATACAACCTATAAGCTTGAAGAAGTTAAGAACCATTATAGGGGTAAGGAAACCCAACAGCCTAGCAGTTATGATCTATGGCATTATTTCTCATTTAGGCTTGATATATATTTCCTTTCCTGATGGAGCCAATGTGAACCATTTAAAAAAGAAACAAATGCAAGTTAAAAACAAACTTTTCAGGCAAGTGCTGACCAAAGAGTTTCCCATTTAAAAACCCTAAGAAATTCTAACTTCCTAGACTAGCAATTTCCTCTGATAGAAGGAAGAATCAGAAGACAGGAAGAGAATGGAAGTGAAATAAGGCCGCCTGTGGTGCACAAGCAAGATGCTAAGATTTCTCACGAGGTTTCTCCACCCCACCCCGCTCAGAAAACCTCCCAGAGCTATCTACAAACCATTCTGACGCCAATTCCACTATTCCGGATGGAAATACAATGGGCCGGCGTGGACTAGGGGCGGCACGCAAGTTCATTGGGCCCAGTCCTTCCGGCCAGTGTTCCCCGAAGGGCTGTGGGATGCGAGGTCCTGAAACGCCCTGAGTAGAGAGAAGCATACACCACCCTACTGGCAACTTTCTTTTTCTCTTGCTCGAAGCAGGGTGTTTGACCTTCCGGCTGGGCTGTGTGTTTCCAGTGCTCAGGCGCCAGCTGTGCTCCGATCCCAGAATAAATCGGGGCTGCTGGGGCTTGGCAGAGCTCAGGTCACGCTTCCTGTCCCGTCGCGGCCTAGGGAAGCTGTTGGCCGCAGGGACTGTGGTGGGGATTGGGGATTCCTGTAGGCTGAGAGGAGGAGAGGGGACGGGGGGAGCAGGGTGGGGAGCCAGCTGCAGAGGGCGGCGACCGCGCTCGGAGACCGCTCGGCGCTCTCGGTCCGACAGACCTAAATTGGGAGCGGCTGCGGGCACAGGCCTCCGAGATGAGGCTGGTGCTCGCCCTGTGTCTTCTCTATCAGGCGCTCTGGCCCAGGCCTGGCAATGCCGAGCACCCCACCGCCGACCGCGCGGGCTGTCTAGCCTCCGGGGCCTGCTACAGTCTGCACCACGCTACCATCAAGCGGCCGGCGGCAGAGGAGGCCTGCAACCTGCGCGGCGGGGCGCTCAGCACGGTGCACGGGGGCGCGGAGCTGCGCGCGGTGCTCGCGCTCCTGCGGGCAGGCCCCGGGCCTGGAGGGGGTTCCAAAGACCTGTTGTTCTGGGTGGCGCTGGAGCGCGGGCGTTCCCACTGCACCCTGGAGAGCGAACCCTTGAGGGGTTTCTCTTGGTTGACCCCCGACGCCGGTGCGTCCGAAAGCGACACCCTGCCTTGGGTGGAGGAGCCGCAACGCTCCTGTACGGTGCGCAAGTGCGCGGGACTCCAGGCCACTAGAGGGGCAGAGCCTGCAGGCTGGAAGGAGATGCGTTGCTACCTGCGCGCCAATGGTTACCTGTGCAAGTACCAGTTTGAGAATTTGTGCCCCGCGCCGCGCCCAGGGGCCGCCTCTAACTTGAGCTACCGCGCTCCTTTCCAGCTGCACAGCTCAGCGCTGGACTTCAGTCCTCCGGGGACCAAGGTGAGTGCAACCTGTCCTGGGGAGCTCTCCATCGAAGCCACCTGCGTCGAGGAAGAGGCCGGCGCACGCTGGCAAGAGCTCCCCTCCGGAGCGGTGCTCTGTCCCTGCCCTGGGAGGTATCTCCGTGCTGGCAAATGCGCTGAGCTTTCTCACTGCCTGGACGACTTGGGAAACTTTGCCTGTGAATGTGCTGAGGGCTTCCATCTGGGAAAGGATGGAAGCTCTTGTGTGACCAAAAAGAAAGGACAGCCAGGGCCTGGGGCGACCAAGGTGGCCACCTGGAGCCAGCAGGCCACTGCAGCCAGCCCCAGAGTCCAGAAGCCAGGAGAGAGACCACCCAATGCCACTGGACAGGGCAGTTCCGCAGCAACATCTGTTCCTGAGGTTCTTCAGTGGGGAGCACAGAGCACGATATCTTCCCTTCAGATATCCTCTCACGCCAAGCCCACAGTCTTCCTCACTCCATCCAGAAGCATGGTCCCCGCATTTAATTCCACACCTGCCTCATCCAGGCCCCAGGCTTTCGACTACTCTACCACTGTGGTCTCCATACTTGTAAGCATGGCAGTGGTAGTGTTGGTGATCCTGACCTTGACAGTACTGGGGCTTTTCAAACTCTGCTTTCAAAAGAGGCCTCAGCCCAGGAAAGGGCATCTGGCCCCTCAGGGCGTGGAGTGTGAAGCTGAGCTCTCCAGCTCTGCGCAGTGCACGGACAGTGGGGTGAAGGCCAGGGACAGTGGTCTGCAGGGCAAGGCAGAGGACTCCTCACTGGCAGGGTCCTCTCTTGCCTCCTGGGTCACATAGGAAAACAAGACACAGGCACTCTTGTGAGCAGACTTTGTCACTTTCGATGAAAGGGGAGAACTTGTTCGTGGAATATCCCCCTTTCTGAATTTTCTCACTCCACCAAGGAGCTAAGTCCTCACAGAGCACTTATTCCCTGGTACTGGAGAGCAGGTGGTACTGGAGGGCAGGTGGTACTGGGAGAGGTATTATGTTCTGGAGAATTTGGAGAACTGATGGAACATTTTAAGACATTGGAGGCAAATAGAAAACAACATAATTTTTTAGAGTTCATTTTTAGCAAAATGGAAAAAAAAATCTATCTATATTGTTCAGGCTGAGAATATATTGCTTTGGAGTTCCCAGGCAAAAAAATAAAGGATTTTTGATAACTCAGACTTAAACATGTTTGGCTTCCACAAGGGGTAGTTATTTAAGAAGAGAGTGTGCTGGAAATAACAAGTGGCTGTGGGGCACCGGGACTTCCCACAGGATTACAGATTGCTCTTAGATGGAGGGGAGAGTCCTTAAAACCTGCAAGGAGGGACAGCTCTTTCATACCTAGTAACTTCTCCCTGGGCTCTTTTGTCCTTTGCTTTCAAAGTCGCTACTACTTTAAGTGCTCTGCTATAAGTCCAAAATGTAGAGCTGCCAGAGTTTCTGGCTCTAGAAGCAAATTATAGTTGACCACTAATTCAAGTATTTACTGTGACCTTGTTGAAGGCAACAAATGATTTGTGCTGTCCTTTCCATTGTTTGTGCTCTCCAGTGTAATGACCTCCCCCAACAAATCACCTTCTAACCATCAAGATGCTCACCCTCACTTCCAATTATAGTGATGTTAATTCTCAATTAAAACGTTAATGCTCAGTATTGATTTGAAATCTTCTGGGTGCAGAAAAGCTGAGTTTCTTCCAAGGTTGTTAAGATTCTTGTGCCCTTTTTAATCTATAGAAAGAAAAAAAACCCTCAAATGCCAAGTCATTTGCTTTTCTTCCCAATAGGAGTGTGTGCAGTGACAATACATGTTCATCTTAGAGTGATCACAATCTAACAAGAGTCTACATGGGAAGGGCATGGTAAACAGATTTCCCTAAGAATTAATAATATAAGAAAGAAATGGTAAATTAAAAATCTATCATCTTGTTATGATGTGGGGTATTAGAGAGCAATCAAAGAGGAATATCTCTTTGAAAAATAATTAAGACATGATAAAAATCACTATCTAGTGGTCTCAAGGTACCTAGAAACATCCCACTTTTATTAGTATGCTAAGATTTTGAGTATTAGAGCTTGATGCATGAGGAGAAATAAACAAGTTTAGAAATGGGAAAGAACCAAAAGAAGAAAAAGCACATGCTTCACTTTCATAGAATCATTTTGATGTTCCTGTGTACAGTGTATACAATGAAGGGTGGAATTAAAGCTAAAAAAGTGACCAGTAGTAAAATAATCTACTAGAAAATTATAATAGCTCAACCTATAAATCCATATTCTCAATATAATTCTGTATATTAATATGTTAAATGAATAAGTAGGTTATTTTCTTCATATACCAAATTGTTTCCAAATAGTTACATTTAAATAAAATCACAAATGATTTAGAATTAAAATTAAAAGGAAATTTAAGTATGACAATTTCACAAGTAAGTGGAACTAATAATCAAATAAGTAAATGGCTTGCCTAACATCTCTTAACTTGTCAGACACCTCAATCTTAGTGTTACAATTTCCTCTTCACTACATGACCTCTCAGTAGAGAAGGTAATTATTCAAATAGCATATATGGTGATTTCTTTTGAAATTTAAAAGACAATCTCATCTATTACTGAACTATATATTAAATGTAGTATATATGTGTACATATATACACACATACATATATGCACACATGTACCCACACAAATCATATATTTGTATCTATCCATACACCTTATCTTAAGGTAGGGTGGTGCCCTTGTATCATTGTTCCAGTAAAATAGACATGTTACTGACTTTTGCCACATGCAACAGATGGCATGATGAATCTTGGGCTCTAAGTTCCCATTGGGAATAAATAGGTGTCAGCACAATTACTTGGCTGGTATTCTCTACTGAGTCCTTTTGTAAATAGACCAGAAGAAAATCACAGAAAATTATTTGTTTGTATCACTGATTTCTTGATAGCAATTGCAGACCAAGCTCCATATAACTTCTTCGATTTCTGCCCTATGAAGTTGTCCTTTAAATGTTGGCTTCATGGTAGAATCAGGCCAGCCAAGCATGGTCTCTTCAGAGTTTATTAAAAATTAGGGTTAGGATTCCTCTCCTCTACTATTTCTGTACTATCACTGCCTTATTATTTCTCAACCTCTTTCAGTTTTGTTTCTTTCTTACTTAGAACCTTCTACCCCACATTCACCTTATAGCTTCCTTATTTCCTCACAGTGAGGACATGGAATCTAATTTATAGTCTTTCTCTCCATCCTGAATCCTGCCATCATCTTACAGATTCTCAGCTCCTCTTTACTGCCTCCCCCAATGCCTGGGCATTTCAATTCCTTGACTTCCTCATTTCCAGTGACCTGCACAGCATTTTAACCATTCACTCCATGCTACTCAACTTTAGATGATTCTGAAATTCCTCCACATCTGAAGTCACAAATTCAGACAATTGTGTGCATGTAAATGTATGTTAAAAGGCTTGTGCTTTGGTGAATTTTGTTCTCATTAGAGGCAAACAATTATTGTTTGAAATTAGACATTATTTCTTATCACCCATTCTATCTTCCTAACACAAACACTACGTGTTAATAAAAAAAATTCTAAAAGAAGGCAATAGGCATTAAAAGGTACCTCACAAATGCAATGCAAAAAACAAATGACTGCATTAAACATCTTATTTGGGTGATGAAAATGTTCTCAAATGGAATCATGATGATAGTTGCACAACTTGGTCAATTTACTGAAAAAAAATAATTGGATTGCACAATTGAAATGGGAAGAATTATATAATAAGCCTTTCTGTAAATATCAACCTGATATGATAATCATTCCTTTTTCTTTCTTTTTAAAAACATTTTACATTTTAGAAGTAGCAACAACAGTTTAAATAGAAGCCTTTCTTTTCCCTGAAGTATTTAAGAGTAAATTGCCAAATTAATACTCTATAACCCCTGAATACTTAATGATTACTTCTAAGTTACTAATTTGTTGATATAGAATTATCCACATCCTCTTTGAATTTTGGTAAGTCAAGTATGTTTTGTTTTATTTTATTTTTGAGTGTATGAGTATCAGTCAGTCTAATAGTTTTGTTGATCTTTTTTTCTTTAATATCCACAGATCAGCTAGGCATGTTGACACACGCCTACAATCCCAGTACTCAGGAGGCTGAGGCAGGAGGATTATGGAGAATTCGAGGCCAGCCTAGGCTACATAATGAGTTCAAGGCCAGCCTGCACTGCACAGTGAGGCCTTGTCTCAAAAAAAAAAAAAATCATAGGTCATTTATTAACAACTTTAAGCATGTTTAGTATATCATATAATTGTCCCTGTTTCAATTGTAAAATCCAATTTTTTTTCAGTAAATTGACCAAGTTATGAAGTGCCTTTTCCTTTTCTTTTGTGAAGTGCCTTTTAATGCCTATTGTTTTCTTTTAGAATTTTTATTATTAACACATTATTGTAGAAATTAATCAGATTCACTGTAACATTTTCAAACATGCTCTTCTACTTTCCTTCAGTTTCCACATATGAGAGAGAACATGAGATCCTTATCTTTCTTTCTCTGGGTTATTTCATTTAAAATGATGCCCTCCTGGTCCATCCATTTTCCTGAAAATAGCAGTTCCTTCTTTATGGCTAAGTAATACTTCATTGTGCATATATACCATATTTTCCTTATCCATTCATCTCTCTATGGTCACCTAGGCTGACTTGATTTCTCAGTACTGTGATTAGGGGCTCAGTAAACATGAGCATGTATGTATCTCTTTTGAACGCTGGCATTTCCTTTAGATTTATACCCAGGAACAGAATAACAGCATCATATAATAGTTGCACATTTATGTTTCAGAGGAACCCTCACTGTTTTCCATATAGTACTTTATTTTCTAATCAAAAGTGTATAACAGTTCTTTTTTCTCTCCATATCTTTGCCAGCACTTTTTCTCTCTTCCCTTCCCCCTCTCTCCCTTCTCCTTCCCTTCCTTACCCTGCCTTCCCCTCCTCCTCTTTTTCTCTTCTTCTCCACTTTTCTCCCCCTTGTCCTTGTCCTCCTCCTCCCCTTCCCCTTCCCCTTCCCCTTCCTCTTCCTCTTCTTCTTCTTCTTCCTCTTCCTCTTCCTCTCCTCCTTTTCTTCCTCTTCTCCTTTGCTCTCCTCCTCCTTTTTTTCTTTCTTCTCCTCCTGCTCCTTTTCCTCCTCCCCCTTCTTTTTCTTTGGACTCTCATTAATTAATTAATTAATTAATTAGATAATGCCACCGACTGCACGACTGAAGGGTCCAAGCAGTGAGAATCTCAATCTCAGTGGGGTATTGAAAAAAAAACAAAGAGATACAAAAGAACAGAGAAACAAAGCTGGGGCCAGGTAGGGCTCTTCCTCCCTGATGGTAGAAAAAGACCACCAGGCAACTACAGCACGTTTATTTATAGTGGTAGAGATAAGGAAGTGCAGGGGGAGGTAAAAGGGGCTGGTCTGTAACTGGAAGCAGGAGAGTAGCTAAGGTCTGCAGAACATCATGCTTTGATGGTTTTATGGGGAATGGATGGGGAGGAAGACACATTCTCTTCTCAGCCAGGCCTTGCTCTGCCATGCCCTCTTGTCTCCTGTTCTCCTCCCACAGGTCCCTGCCTCATCCACCAATGGAGGTGACTTAGGCCTGGCCATAGTGATCTACAACACAGCACTCCCAGCATCTCCACCTGTTCTGTTTTGTAGCTGCAGTTTGTGATGGTGTTTTCCCAAGACAAGTTTGGTGAACTGTCCTAGGAAGGCTACAGAGGACTAGTAAACAAATCATTAGTAGCAACAGGAAAATCAGAATTCCCAGGATCATAGCAACACTTATTTGGCCAGATTGAAAGGATTGAATCTATTCAAGAAATCAAGAATTGATATTGCCACATCCTTAGGGAGTGAGGAAACTAATGTGGGCGTGGTGAATAGACAAGATCTGTTGATGAAGCATTTGAAGATCTAGGCTGAGATTGGTATGATGAGAGATACCCATTAAATGTGCAGCAACCTTTTCCCAATTCCACTGTGACTCATTGTAAGGAAGAACAGTGACACAAACGTGAGGGTATTCAACATGGCACTGCAATCCTTGATGGTATTGTACGGCTTTAACTTGATCACCAATCTCTAACACTGTAGCTTCTAAGTCATTAACCTGCACTTCCAATTTAACCTCAACATCTTCCTGGATCTCAAGAGCATAAGAGGTATTTTTTGCTAAATGATTGACAAACTGCACATTCTGTACATTTTGTGCTAAGGCCATGGATGCAACCACAGTGGCAGCAAGCAATAACTAGACATAATTCCTAGGATAACAAGTTCTACCATCCAACAGGGACAAGTGAGCTGTCTGTGTATTTCTTCTAGTACTTGCAGTCCATCGTCATGATACCCAGGGCCAGAAACGTTAGTGAGTATCATGACAAAAAATGGCCTGTGCAATATCAGCACATCTTTACCCTTATTAATGTTAGTAAGGCAGGCAGTGAGATGACAATTTTTGCAACTGACATTAAGAGTCCTCTTCAGGAGTAATATTGACCTGTCCAACTAGGAGCACATAAGGATTTTGCACCCAAGTGCATGCCCAGATCTTATTGGCCCCTGTGTGACTCTTGTCCTTTAAGCTACAACTAAAGAGAGTGATGACTTGTAAACTGGCAGGCAATCACCAAAGATGTCTTTGGAAGTATTTTAATAATATATGCAGTACTGATTACAGAAGGTGGCTGGTAACATTGTGCTTTGTATGAGACCAGTCCTGGAAAATTATATTTTCTATAACCGTTTCATTTACTTCATGGGTGCAACAGTCTTCCCAAGGAGCATACTTTGAGAGAGGAACATAACGAGTGTCATTATGACGAGAGGAGAGAGGACATGAAAGGTTATGAGGATTATCTGTTGAGGTAAGATTGAAACTATTTATTAGCACCAACTCATCTCAATCAGTGCCTGACGCATTACAGACAATGGCTGTCTTTTCAGTGACCTGAAGTGAGAGACAGAGGGAAGATGGGGCAAGACAGAGAGGGAGGCCCGCTGTTCCTCTGGTGTAATTAGAGGTGGTAGATGTAGGAGAGGTCTGAGCATCAGAACAGCGCCCCCCAGACATTGGACTGATTGGTAAAAATAGGTACAGAAGCAAGAGTTTCCCAAGGAGAGGAATGAGCCAAAGGTGGGTCTGAGTTTGTCCTCTGTAGGCACACAAGCATACTCTGGCTCCTATGTTATTAATTTCATGAAGCCATATTACCTTTTAGGAAGGACATCCTTTGATGAAAATTGTGTCTAAGACATGCCTGTAGATTTATCTTGGTATCAATGGAGTTTTGATGGGGGATATTTACTTTCTATGAATGGATTTAAAATTTTTTAAATGAAGGCAACTGAAAAGGTGAAAAATCTAACTGAGTTTGTAGAGGTAGCTGTACCTCCCCTTTCTTATTTATGTGAGTGTGTTTTTAGGGAAAAGTGAGTACACCCAACAATGGCTTTACTCTGTGGGTTATAAGGACCCATAATGTATTTAACTGGCCTAGTTGTCTGTAACAAGCCCCTTTTGAAAGGACTATCCCCAACTGCAGTTAGGGGGAAAGGGGCACAGTTTTCATCTAACTGCTTTGAGCTGAAAAGTGTCAATGCAGGGAAGACAGCATTAGAGGCCTTCTTTAGGGAGCCAATTTCACAGGCCTTAAATAAGAATCATGTGGAAATTTAGTAATTATAAACTCTCTTTATAAGGTCAGTTTGGTGGATTTTGGTAAATAAAAATGTCTAGCATATTTGTTGTTGATATTATTGTTGTTGATTATTATTTATGATCACTGAGTTTGGCAGCCTATAGGCAAGAAGAATAAACAAAATTTTTAAAGAAATTAGAGCATGTATAGTCAAGGTATAAGCACTAAAATAAAAAGGTGGTTTTGGGAAAGAGCTATGTCTATAAACTGTTTTTTGGAGACTAAAATAGTGAATGTAACTTGTTGACCTGTAGACCCTCCACTAATGGAGATTATCTATAAGTCTGATATTTTGTCATAATTTTAATTGTAGCTGTAAAAGGACTAAAAACTTAATAATTTTGAAAAATAATTTGAGCCAAAATATTTTAAAGACTGTTGTTGATTTTGTATAAATTTTACTATGGTTCTATCTAATGACTCATAACAGTGGTTAGCTACCAGTGTATCTGCAAACTGTCAGAAGGGGTCAGCAATTGGAGCCTCTTTTTAAGTCTAGCTATATACCTATGTTCTTGATTTTACGTATCTTTAGTTATACTTTTCTACTGGGTGTTTAAGACCAAGTTTCAGTGAGACCTATATTAAATAAAATTAACCTCTTGCTATCTATCAAGGTCAATTAGGTCTCCTCAGGCAGTATCTTGGAAGCATGAATAGAGCCTCTCAGTTCCTGTCAGTGTCAATCATCAGGATGTATCAAGGCCTTGCTTGACCAAGTTGCTTTCTATGAAAGCATGGGAGATTTTTTCCTGCAGGTAATATTCCTTTGGCAAACTGCAGATGTTGATTTGGTGCCCAACAATCCCCTTGCTCAGGAGGTTGAATGACTTACCAAAAATATAGAAAAGGTTCCTTCATGTCCTGAATCTTTGTTGACTTTGGAGGGCCAGGGTCAAAATATTGGCTGTCTTCTTAGTCAGGTTACCTTTCTAGTGCTGGTCTCTGGACTTTAGAGGTTGAACACCCAGAAGAGAAGATCAATAACATTAGCATTGCAATAGGAGTAATGAACTTAACTATTATAATTTTACCTGAATAGCAAGCAGTTTGGAATTTAAAATGTAGTTAGAGGACTGTTATTTTTATCAATTATGGTTGTTCTAGTAGTTGAATTCCTGTAGAATATTAACAGAAAAAAACTTTAAATCAGGAGCCACACAAAATACTTTAGCATGACAAACATGATGACATCATCTTTGTAACACATCTAGATGTGTATCTTAGTGTAAAATAGCCATTGTTAAACACACTCACTCCCTTCCAAAAACACATAAAAAAACAAGAAACTCTTACTTAAGTTAATACTTTTTGATAGGATGTCATCTAAGGAAAATGTATAGGCATATAACAGGTATATACCTGTTATCATGAGTAGCTGCAGGATAAGAGAAGTGTGAATACCTGGATCAAAAGAAGGTTATTACTATAAATGATATGTCAGAAGACTTGCACAGTCAGAAGACAAGAATACATTTTATACACCAGAAAAGTAGCAATAATAGTTATTACAGTTATATGAAACCTTATGTCCTACAGCATAGCTTGGTACCAGAAGCATCTTTCTAATAACACTTTGTTTTTCCATACCAAAAATTTTATGTTTTGAAGATAACCAATATAAACATATTACAATAACATATTTAGAACTTAACCCTTTGGTGACAACCAATGTAAACATTTTATAATAGCATATTTAAGCAATGTTTATTGGGGGTATGATCTCCTATAAGGCTATGAAAATTACTGAGGCTCCCATTAGTGAACAATGATGAGAATAACTGTTTTCTAGGCAACTGCTTCTTTATTCACCAAGAGGAGTCCCATTTAGCCATCCCCCCAAACATAAAAGTCTCCATTTTATCACCTTGACAATTTTTTTAACCTGTAAAAACCATATTGTAACAATTAGCAAATTATTTGAGATATATATATATATATATATATCTTTGATGTCATTTTGATCAGCTAGTAACTTGGGGGAAAAGGAAGGCATGTGTTTAACATTTATCTATAAGCCAATTTAAATTATAGGTAAATATCTTTTTTTTCTTCGTATTAAATTCTTTTATTGGTACATTGTAGGTATACAACACAATTACATTTCTCATTGGGAATTGTACCTTTATATAATGCATCTTGGTTCTTATTTTTTCCCCATTCCTAGCCCTCCCTTCATGCCCTCCACCCTTCCCTATTTACAAAGACTTTATTTCCATGTTTTCCATTTCTCATCATTTCTTCCTTTCCCTTCTTTCCTTTCCCCTGTGCCTCCCACTACCCCTACCCCTTTGGACCTTTTATTCCTATTTTACATTATCGATTATTCATTCTAATCATTGGTACATTTTAGGTATACAATATAATGACATTCATCATTGGAAATTTGCACCTTTACATAGTCTCTCTTGGTTCTTGTTTTTCACCCTTGCCCAGCCCTCCCTTCAACCCCTCCAGCCCTCCCTATTTACAAAGATTTTGCTCCTATTTTTCCATTTTCTCATGTTAATCCCATTCCCTTCTATCCTTTCCCTTAGCCCTCCCACTTCCTTCCCCTTTGCCCCTTTTCTTCCTATTTCACATTACCTATTATACATTTAGTCCTTATTTACACTTTCAGTTTCTCACACCAGAGAAACTATTCGGTATTTACACATGTGTGTCCTATTTATTTCACTTAGGAGTATCGCCTCAATGTGCATCCATTTAGCTATAAATGTCTCTAATTTCTCATTTTTTATGGCTGAGTAGTACTCTATTTTAGAAAAAAACCACATTTTCTTTATCCAGTCTCCAGTTGATGGGCATTTGGGCTGTTTCCAAGTTTTAGCTATTACAAACTGTGCTGCTATGAACATGGGTGCACATATATCACTGTGGTATGATTCTTTTAATTCTTTGGGGAAGATCCCCAGCAGGGGAATAGCTGGGTCAAATGGGATTTCCAGTCCTAGTTCTTTGAGGTATCTCCATACTGATTTCCACAGTGCTTGCACCAGTCTACACTCCCACCAGCAGTGGAGCAGGGTTCCTCTTTCCCCACAGCCCTGCCAGCATTTGTTATTCGTTGATTTCATGATAGCAGCCATTCTTTCTGGAGTGAAGTGGAATCTCAGCGTTGTTTTCATTTGCATCTCTCGAATGACCAGTGATGTTGAACATTTTTTCATGTATTTATTTGCTATTTCTACTTCTTTGTGTGAGAAAGGTCTGTTCATTTCAGATGCCCATTTTTGGATTGGGTCTTTAAATTTGGGAGGTCTGATCTTTTTAAGTTCTTTATAGATTCGAGATAGTAGACCTTTGTCTGAGGAAGAGCAGGTGAAGATTTTTTCCCACATTGTGGGTTGTCTCTTCACACTGTTGGTGGTTTCTCTTGCTGTGCAGAAGCCTTTTAATAAGAAGAGATCCCATTTGTTGATTGTTTGTGCTAGTTCATGGGCAACTGAGGTTTTGTTCATAAAATCTTTTCCTAAACCGATGTCTTCAAGGGTTCTACCTAACCTCTGTTCCAGCTGGTTCAGAGTTTCTATTTTAATATTTAGATCTTTCATCCATTTTGATTTTAGTTTAGTGCATGGTGAGAGATACAGGTCTAGTTTTAATCTTTGGCAAGTTGAAACTCAATTTTTCCAGCACCATTTATTAAAGAGGCTATCTTTCCTCCAGTGAGGGTGTTTGGCTCCTTTGTCGAAGATGAGATGGCTGAGTGTGTCTGGCATTGTTTCTGCATCTTCTAATCTGTTCCACTGGTACTCAAGTCTGTTTCTTTGCCAGTACCATGCTGTTTTTATCACAGTAGCTTTGTAGTAGAGTTGCAGGTTGGGGATTGTGATACCCCCTGCCATGTCTCTGTTACCTAGAATTGCTTTTGCTCTTCTGGGTCTCTTCTTATTCCAAATGAATTTTTGGATTGTTTTCTCAAGGTCTATGAAGTATGCTGCTGGGATCTCAACTGGAATTGCATTAAATCTACAGAGCAGTTTTGGAAGTATGGCCATTTTCACTATATTAATCCTTCCTACCCAGGAGCAGGGGATGTCTGTCCATTTTCTGATATCATCTTCAATCTCTCTTTGCAGAGTGCCATAGTTTTCAGAGAAGAGGTCTTTGATTTCTTTCCTTAGGTTGATTCCTATGTATTTCAGTTTTTTGGATGTTATTGTGAAAGGAATTATTTGCCCTATTTCTCTCTCAGTGAGTCTGTCATTGGTGTAGAGGAAAGCTATTGATTTTTGTGTGTTGACCTTGTATCCAGCTACTTGACTGAATTTGGTTATTAAGTCTAGAAGACTTTTGGTGGAGTTCTTGGGGTCTTCTATATAGAGTATCATGTCATCTGCAAATGATGACAATTTGACTTCTTCATTACCTATCTTTATTTCTTTTATTTCTTTCTCTTGTCTAATTGCCATGGCTAATGTTTCCAGAACTATATTGAACAAGAGTGGTGATAGAGGACATCCTTGTCTTGTTCCTGATTTTAGTGTGAAGGATTTCAGTTTTTGATCATTTAGTATGATATTGGCTGTTGGTTTTTCATAGATGGCTTTTATCAGTTTGAGGTGGAGAGCATCTATTCCAATTTTTTGTAGGGTTTTTATCATAAATGCATGTTGGATTTTGTCAAATGCTTTTTCTGCGTCTATGGAGATAATCATATGGTTTTTGTCCTTGGCTCTATTGATATAGTGTATTACATTAATTGATTTTTGTATATTGAACCATCCCTGCATCCCTGGGATGAATCCCACTTGATCAGGGTGTATGATCTTCTTGATGATCTTCTGCATTCTGTTTGCCAGTGTCTTAATAAGGATTTTTGCATCTATGTTCATTGGTGAGATTGGCCTATAGTTCTCTTTTTCAGTTGGGTCTTTCTCTGCTTTGGGGATCAAGGTGATGCTTGCTTCCAGGAATGAATTTGGGAGGATTGCATCCTTTTCAATTTCATTGAAGAGTTTAAACAGTAGTGGCAGCAGTTCCTCTCTAAATGTCTTGTAGAATTCAGCAGTGAAGCTATCAGGACCCAGGCTTTTCTTAGTTGATGTTTTTAATTACACTTTCAATTTCATTGGTTGATATTGGGTTGTTCAGAATTTTTAGGTCTTCTTCATTCAACTTTGGTAATTCATATGTATCTAGGAATCTGTCCATTTCTTCTGTGTTGTCCATCTTATTGGTGTATATGTTCTGGAAGTAGGTATTGATGATCCTGTGGATTTCTGCTGGTTCTGTTGTAATTTCACCCTTTTCATTCCTAATTGCATGGACTTGGGCCTTTTCTTTCCTTTTTCTGACAAGGTTGGGTAAGGGTGTGTCAATTTTGTTTGTTCTTTTTAAGAAGCAACTCTTTGCTTCATTGACTTTTTGTATCGTTCTCTTAGTCTCCATTGCATTGATTTCTCCTCTGATCTTTATAATTTCCTCCCTTGTATGAGCTCTGGGATTGTCCTGTTCTTCTTTTTCTAGAAGCTTGAGGTTCAGCATCAGGTTGTTTAATTGGGCTCGTTCTGTTTTCCTAATATGTATAGTCTCTGCTATGAATTTCCCTCGTAAGACTGCTTTCATTGTGTCCCATAGATTCCAATATGTTGTATTGTCATTGTCATTTAATTGAAGGAACTGATTTCTTCTTTAATTTCCTCTTTGACCCATTGGTTATTCAGAAGTGTGTTGGTCAATTTCCAAGTGCTTATGAAATTTTTTGAGTTTCTTTTGCTATGGATCTCCAATTTCATCACACTATGGTCTGATAATATACAGGGGATGACTTCCATTCCTTTGCACTTACTTAAACATGTTCTATGTGTGAGTATGTGGTCTATTTTTGAGAATGACTCATGTGCAGCTGAGAAGAATGTGTATTCTGATTTTGTGGGGTGGAAGACTCTGTAAACATCTGTTAAGTTCATTTGTTCAAGAGTTCGATTGAGTTCTAGTATTTCATTACTTATTTTTAGTCTAGTTGATCTATCTATTTGTGACAGTGGGGTGTTGAGGTCCCCCACTACAATTGTATTAGTGCATATATGGCTTTTTATGTCCGTTAGTATTTGTTTTATATAGTTGGGTGCACTAGTGTTTGGTGCATATATATTTATGATTGTCATCTCTTCCTCTTGGATTCTTCCCTTTACAAGGATGTAGTATCCTTCTTCATCTCTCTTAATCAGTGTTGGTTTGAAATCTACTTGATCTGCAAAGAGGATAGCTACTCCTGCTTTTTTTCGGGTTCCTGTCACATGCAGTATTGTTTTCCACCCTTTAACTTTCAGTCTATGAGTTTCCTTTTGAATTAAGTGTGTTTCTTGTATGCAGCATATTGTTGGATTTTGCTTCTTGACCCATTCTGCCAGTCTATTTCTTTTGATTGGTGAATTGAGACCATTAACGTTGATGGTTATAACTGAAATGTATTGACTTGTCATTGCCCATGACTTTTTCTTTTTGTTAGGGTCTCCCCCTTGACATTTAATTTCTTGTCATGCCAGATGGGTTCATTCTGCTTTGCTTCCTGGGGTTGTGATCCTCAATGTCTGTTCCTAGGATATTGTGTAAAATTCTTTAGAGTGCTGGTTTGGTATTCACAAAGTTCCTAAGGTGCTCTTTGTCATGAAAGTATCTTATTTCTCCATCCATTTTGAAAGATAGTTTTGCAGGGTCCATCAATCTGGGTTGGAGGCTGTTTTCTTTTAGGGCTTGGAATATGTCACTCCAAGCTCTTCTTGCCTTGATGGTTTGTGTTGAGAAGTCTGCTGTGATTCTGATGGGCTTTCCTTTGTATGTGATTTGTTTCTTTTCTCTGACTGCTTGGAGAACTTTGTTCTTCTGTTGTGTTTCTGGAATCTTAACAATTATATGCCTATGTGTAGATTTTCTTTGATCAAGGCTATTTGGAGTTCTATATGCCTCACTTATCTGTATGTCAAGCTCTTTTCCCCTGCTTGGGAAGTTTTCTGCCATTGTTTCTGTGAAGAGATTTTTTATGTCATCTGCACTCTCTCCTGTTTCTTCATTGAGCCCAATCGGTCTTATGTTATTCTTTTTTGCATCATCTAGCAGCTGCTGGATTGATTTCTCATGTTCCCTTATAATTTTGAAGCAATTTTTCTTTTCCTGGTCACTAATTGCAATCTTATCTTCTATATCTTAAAGTCTGTCCTCACACTGGCTCATTCTGCTGTGTAGACTTTCAATGGAGCTTTTCATGTCTTGGAAATCTATTTGCATCTGTTTTATGGATTCCATTTGTTTCTTATGTTGGGATTCCATCATGTTCCTCAGCTCCTCTCTAGATTTATTAATCATGTTTTGCACTAGGGGCACAATTTCTCCTGTTATCTGAGAAATTATTTCTAATTTCATTTTTTCCAGATCCCCTTTTGTTGCCAGTTCAGTGGGTCCAGGTGGTTGAGTATCAGAGTGTTCCATCTCATTTCCCTTTGGGGTTGCTGTAGGTGATCTGGAAGTCTGGTTTTGAGACTTATTTATGTGTTTTCTCATTTCAACTGGGGCGGGGGGCTGTTAGCGCCTGCACAGATTACCTCCTCTGAGCTGGGTGAGGTGGGCCAGGGGCCAGGAGCAGCAGTAGGGATGGTGACCCAAAAGCCCTTTCCTCTGGGCTGGGAGCAGCGGGAGGGATGGTGACCGGGAAGCCCCTCCCTCTGGACCAGGAGCAGTGGGACGACGGCTCAGAAGCCCCTACCTCTGGGCCGGGAACAGTGGGACTCAGTACCTTGGTCTGGTGGTCTGGTGTCCTCTGCGCCTTGGTAACGTGGAATTAGGTGGCTGCCTGTCTGCAGTGGGGTGATCCGGTGTCTTCCACGTGACTCAGGACCTTGGTAGGGCGTGCACAGACCTGCCTGTCTGCCTAGGCAAATATCTTTTAAGAAAAATTTTTGAGGGCAAAAAAGGAAAAAAATGTTTTTGGGCTCAAACAATTGGACAAATACAAACAAACATATAAGACAATTTATTAAACTAGAGTGCACTCAAATATATTTCACTAATTTGAATTATAACATCTCTTTTATAATTTTTTGGTTATAATTGTAATTAAGACTAGTCAAAATTTTTGTAGGTCAATCAACAGAGACCTCTTGCGATTAGAATCAGAAGGAATAAAAGAGCTTTATACCTATAAGTATAATCTTTTATAACAAGCTAGTAATAAAAAAGTATCATAATTTTGTGTTATAGTTATTATCAGAAGTCTGTAAGCAGAAAGTAGAAAGAGCAAGTTAATTCTATAATTACAATTTAAAAATTTGCAATGTAAAAAAAATGTTTTAAATACACCAATTGAACATCTGGAAACCAAACACCAATTAAACATTACTTTAAATTGGCGATGAAAGGTACATTTGTTAATTAGCCAGAATTATTAATTTAATTTTTTGGTTTTGCTTTGTTTTTTAAGTTTCCCCTGCCTGGTAGGACATCTCAGCTGATTTAGTATGGAGCAAGCAGGCTGTAGCAGCCACTAGGCAGTAGTTTAGCATTTGGTCTTTGAGCTCTGATCTTAACCATTACATTTTATTTTGTTTTAAATGCCTATATTTTGTTTTCCAGTATTTGTATAGAAAACAATAGGGCCTGATAGAATTTCTTGTTAGTGTAGCCTGTCAAACACATTGTTTGTATGTAAACAGGCAGGGCCAGGGGAGAATTATACATTCCTTTGTTTTTTGAAGTCCCATGACTGAGGGAGCGGGGAGGGAGAAAAAGCAGGCTGAGCAGGAGACACCTTAAAAGTCTCCCCTGCCTGTCTGCAAGGAATGAGGAGGCTGTGCCATGTGGGGTGTTGGAATTTCTTTGTTCTGGAAAAGTGGAAGTTCAAGCCTGTGGCAGTACAGAAAAAGTTATGGATTTAACTTTTAGCTGTGTGGACAATGAAAGTGCCATAATACTTTCCTCAAGAGTTCTACCACCACCCTCCCCACTGAGTACCTCCCCACTAGAGCCACCACAGCAAGAGGCAGCAAGATTCCCAGGTGGAGCAGGAGGCTCAGTAGGAGCCTGCGGCTGGAGGAAGACCTCCTCAGGGCCCCACATTCATGGGAGGTCTCTTGCAATCTAAAAACACTATTTTTTGTCAGATTTTTAGGAATAGACTCCAGGGAAGCTCAACTGTTAGAGCACTCACGGATTAGAGTCCATAATGAAAAGGTATATACAGGGATTTTTTTTTTCTGGTCCCTCAGTTTTGGGATTGGGAAACCAAAAGATCTCTCTCTCTCTCTCTCTCTCTCTCTCTCTCTCTCTCTCTCTCTCTCTCTCTCTCTCTCTCTTTTTGTGGAACCAGGGATCAAGCTCAGGACCCCATGCCTCCGAGGTAGGTGCTGTGCCACTGAGTTAAATTCCCAGCCCCAAGCATACATTTGTTGAAAGAAATTTAAAAACTTTTCTAATTGTGGTATCTTAATATCTGACTCTCTAACTTTTAAAAGTGCCGCAAGCATTTCTGTATACAACTGTCTCTCGCAGGATCCTGACTGCTCCATGTTTTACACCTGGAGAATTTCCAATCTTCCTCACCCCTAACTTAGTCTCTAACTTATTTGTGCACACTATATCCTGAGGCATCCCCTCACCTGTATCTTGAACGTCTCTTTTATTTCAGCCAGTTTCCTCTCTTGTTCTCCTACTCTTCTTGTTTCGGGTCCCAACTGCCACAGCCTGCATGCTGAATGGTCCACCAAGTGAGAATCTCAATCTCCATGGAGGATTAAGATAAACAGATACAAAACAACAAAGAGATACAAAGCTGGGGCCAGGTGGCGCTCTCCTTCCTTGATGGGAGAAAAAGACCAGGCAACTGCAGCACGTTTCTTTATAGTGGTAGAGATAAGGGAAATGCAGGGGGAAGTGAAAGGGGCTGGTCTGTAACTGGAGCAGGAGAGACGCCAAGGTCGGCCAGAACCTCATGCTTTGATGGTTTTATGAGGAATGGATGGGAAGGAAGACACATCCTCTTTTCGGCTAGACCTTGCTCTGCCGTGCCCTCTAGTCGCCTGTTCTCCTCCTACAGGCCCTGCCTCATTTACAGGAGGAGGTGAATTAGGCCTGGACATAGTGATCTACAGCACAGCGCTCTCAGCAAGGTAAATAGCCATTTTGATTGGTGACATAGTTCTCATCATAGCTTTGATTTATACTGGCAAATACAAATGAAGGCTAATGATAGTAAGCCAATATATTTATTAGATACTGGCTTTCTTCTTTTGAGAAGTATTTATTCAGATTATTTGCCCCTTTTTTGGAATACATGTTTTTTGGTTGTTGAGATTTTTTAGTTCTTTGTATATTCTGGATATTGGTCTCTTGAGTGATGCATGTGCCTTCACTCTGTTGATTGTTTCCTTTGCTGTGAAGAAGATTTTTAGTTTGATGGGATTACATTTGACAATTTTTATTTTTGTTTCCTTTGTACATGTCAGTGTCCTACCCAGCAATTCATTGCCTGTACCAATACCTTGAAGAGTTTTCTCCTGTATTTTTCTCTGGCTGTTTCAGAGTTTCAGCTCTTACATCAAGGTCTTTGATTCACTTTGAACTGACTTTTGTACAGGTTGAGAAATAGGGATCAAGTTTTAATCTTCTGCATGTGATATCCAGTTTTCCCAACACTGTGTGTTAAAAAGGAGGTCTTTTATCCAATGCATGTCTTTGGCATGGTTGTTTAGAATAAATTGTTTCAAATGTATGGATTTATATATGGATTCTCTATTCAGTTCCATTGGCTTGTGTCTTTTTCTATGACAATACCATGGTGGTTTTATTACCATGGGTCTGTAGTATGCCTTGAAGTCAGATATTATGACACCTATAGTTTACTCTTTTTTTTTTTTTTTTGCTTCTATATGAATTTTAAGATTTTTTTCATTCTTATGAAAAATGTCATTGGTATTTTGATGGAGAATACATTAAATTTATAGATCACTTTGGGTAGTATGAACATTTTAACAATGTTAATTCTTCTAATCTATGAACATGGGAAGTCTTTCCTTTTACTGTTTTCTTCAATTTCTTTCCTCCATGTTTTATAATTTTCATACAAAAATCTTTCACCTTTTAAAGTTTATTCCCAGTGTTTTTTGTGTCTATTGTGAATGGCATTGTTTTCATTTCTTTCTCAACAAATTCATTATTGGTGTATATAAAACCTACTGAGTTTTGGACATATATTTTGTATATTGTTACTTTACTGAATTCATTTATCTAGTATTTTGGTATTGTCATTAGATTTTTCTACCTATAGAATCATATCATGTGCAAACAGGAATAATTTGAACTCCTCCCTTTTTATTTGTATGCCTTTCATTTATTTCTCTTGCCTAACTTCTCTGGCTACAAGTTCTAATACTAGATAGAGTAAAAGTGGCAAAAACAGACAACTTTGTCTTGTTCTTGATTTCAGAGGACATGTTTTCAGTTTTTCTTCTCAGTATAATGTTAGCTATGAGATTTTCATATATAACCTTTATCATTTTGAGGTATTATCCCATATATAATTTATTTATGGATTTTTTCTTTTTTTAAATGAATTTTATTGGTACATTTAAGGTATACAATATAATGACATTCATCATTGGAAATTTGCATCTTTACATAAGCCATCTTGGTTCTTATTTTTTCCCCATTCCCCTGCCCTCCCTTGAAGCCCTCCACTTCTCCCTATCTGCAAAGACTTTGTTTCAATTTTTTTCTCATATTAATTCCATTCCCTTCTTTCTTTTCCCCTACACTTCCCACTTCCCCTTCCCCTTTGCCCCTTTTCTTCCTATTTCACATTATCTATTATACCTTTTAGTCCTTATTTACATTTTCAGTTTCAGAGAAACTATTTGGTATTTACACATGTGTCCTATTTATTTTACTTTAGAGTATCACATCAGTGTGCATCCATTTAGCTATAAATGTCTTTAGTTTCTCCTTCTTTATGGCTGAGTAATACTCCATTTTATAAAAATACCCACATTTTCTTTATCCAGTCTCCAGTTGATGGGAAATTGGGTTGTTTCCAAATTTTAACTACCATGAATTGTGCTGCTATGAACATGGGTGCACATATATCACTGTGGTATGATTCTTTTAATTCTTTGGGGAAGATACCCAGCAGGGGAATAGCTAGGTCAAATGGGACTTTCAATCCTAGTTCTTTGAGGTATCTCCATACTGATTTCCACAGTAGTAGCACCAGTCTACACTACCACCCGCAGTATAGTAGGATTCCTCTTTCCCCACAGCCCCACCAGCATTTGTTATTGGTTGATTTCATGGTAGCAGCCATTCTTTCTGGGGTGAGGTGAAATATCAGTGTTGTTTTCATTTTCATCTCTTGATCAGTATTGTTATTTTAGATTTTATTTCATTGATTTCTTCTCTAATATTTATTATTTCTTTTCTTCTACTAATTTTGGGCAATGTTTGTTTTTGCTTTTGAAAGGTCTGGAGATATATCATTAGTTTACTTCAGATCTGTTTTTTTATGTAGGCTCTTATTGGTATGCAATTCTTTCTTAGTACTGCTTTTGCTGTGTATCACAGTCTTAGTATATTGTATTTACTCTTCATTTGTTTCAACGAGTTTTAAAATTTCCTGAGTTTTTTAATGACTCACTCTTCATGCAAAAGTGTGTTGTTCAGTTTCCATATATTTGCATAATTTATAAATTTTCTCTTGCTGTTATTTCTAATTTCATTCCATTGTGATTAGAAAAGGTACAAGACATGCTTTCAAGTTTTTGAATTTGTTAAAATTCTTGTGACCTATTACATGGTCTATTTCAAAGAAAATTCCATATGTTAATGAAAAAAATGTGTATTCTGCAAATGTTGGATTGAGTGTTCTGAAAATGTCTCTGGTAAATCCATTTGACCTGTAGTGTAGTTTAACTATGATGCATATTTATTTTTGTCTGAATGATCATTGATACTGAAATCCTTTTCTATTATTGCATTGGAATCTCTCTCCCTTTCCATCTAATAGTGTTTATCTTATAATATTGAGTGTTCTAATATTATGTGTGTATACATTCATACTCACTACATCATTTTTATGAATTGATCCTTTGATCATTATACATTGATCTTCTTTGTCTCTTCTTATTTTTGTCATGTCATCTATTTTGTCAAATATAAATATGACTACTCCTGATTGTTTTTGGATTTATTTGCTTGGAATATCATTTCTCATCTTTTCATTTTCAGTCTGTGTACATCCTTATTGATCAAGTAAATTTCTTTTTAAGAAATATTTTGTTGAATCTTGTGTTTTAGTCCATTCAGCCAGTCTGTATCTTTTAATTGGAGAATTAAGAATATTTACATTCAGAATTTTATTAATAAAAGACTAGTGCCTGTCATTTTGTTGATTTTCTTCTAGTTGTTTTGAATATTATTTGTTCATTTTTTTTCTCCTATTCATCTTTGTAATTTGGTGATTTATTACATTGATAATATTTGGTTCATTTCCATTTCTTATTTGTATATCTATTCTTAGTGGAATTTATACTTTCATGTGTTATCATGATGGTAGTTATCATTCTTCCATTTCTGGAGGTCAAATTCTCTTAAGGATCTTTTGTAAGGCTGTTGTGGTAATCATGAATTCCCCTAGTTTTGCTTATCTATTCCCCTAGTTTTCCCCCTATTTTTCCTCCAGTTCTGAAGGTCAGCCTTCCTGGATATAGTAATCTTGGTTAGCACCTATTTTCTGTCAGAACTTGAAATACAGAATTTCATGTCCTCCTGGCCTACAAGGTTTCGAGAAATTTGCTATTAGTTTAATTCAATAGCCCTTAAATATGAGTTGGTGCTTTTTTCTTACAGACTTAAATTGTTTTGCTTCCTGAACTTTTGATAGTTTGACTGTTATATGTATTATGGGGATTTTTTCTTGGTCATGTGTATTTGAGGTTATTTAGCATTCTTTTACCTGTATATCCATGTCTTTTCCAAGATTAGAGAAGTTTTCTGCTACTATTTCATTGAATAGATTTTCTATGAAATTAAACTTTATTTGTACACATTCAGTTATGCCAATGATGCAGACATTTAAGTTTTAAATGCTATTTCAAATGTCTTGTATTCTCTTTATTTTCTAATTTTAAAATTTTTATCTGAATGTGATATTTCAAAAGATCTGTCTTCAAGCTCTGATCATCTTTCTTTCTCTTGATCTAGTATGTGTTGAGATGTTCAACTGAATTTTTATCTGACTTATTCAGCATTTTATTTCCAATCTGATTCTTTTTCAAAGTCTCTGTTTGCTATGGCTCTCATTCATATCCTGCATTGTCTGCCTAATTTAATTTAATTGTTGTGTATATTTTCTTGAACTTCAGTGAGTGTTTTTAAAATTATTTGGAATTCTTCATCAGGCATCTCATTTATTTTGATCTCTTTGGAATCTGTTGAGAGTTATGATCTTTAAGTAGTGTCATATTATCTTGTTTCTTCATATTTCTTGGTCCCTATGTTGAGATTTGCATATCTGTGGAACTGATACCACTTTTATGAGATTATCTTAGTAAACAGCTTTCTCCTGAAGATGTGTCTAGATGTATTGGTTTGTTATGCAGTATTGAATTTATTTCCAAATAGGTACCATAGTGTAACCTCTCTATAGTTACTTTGGCTGTGATTGGTGAGGTTGGGCACAGTGTGTACCTTAACACAGTCTAAGAGACCCACTATCTCTGTGGGACAAGTAAAGGGGGAACATTCTAACAGTCTGGGCAGATGTGGTGTAGAGAGCAGAGTGTGTGAGGTGGACCCTGTGTGGCTACTCCTACAGTGAAAGTGGTAATCCTATACAATAATGAGGATTTTCTTTTGTCATTGTAGGTATTGACTCTATTATTTGGGTGGTATTGGCTGTTCCAGTAATGCCGAGGGACCTGAAGCACCTGTCCTCTGATTGGACACTGGTTCAGGTCCAAGTGCTCCATGGGGAGAAATGGGGCAAGAATCATACCACCCTCTCTGTGGTACTCACACCTAGTCTTGTCAACACTGTGATCAGATAATGTGTGGAGGTAATAAACGCAGAGGACCTGCACAAGTATGCAGCAAAAGTATGTTATTCCTCTCTGTTGTTCTAGATGTGCCCACCCAGTTTTTGGACTTCAGACATACCAGCTATGCACAACTGGGGACAAGGTGATGTCTGGGGGCTTCCCCCCCTAATTATCCCAGCCATGATGCCTGCCAGGGAATGAGCAGAAGTGGGTCACAGTGGAGCTGGAGAAAACTCCTCTCAGCTGAATTGCTTACAAAAGTGAGTGAGGGAAGAATGTAGCACTTGGAAAAATGTCTCTCCAGACCTTCTTTGGCTGTGCACCCAGGGGGAAGAGCAACAGCCTAAGCTCCTCAAGATGGCCCAGGATACCTCTAAGGGGAAGCGAGGAGCAGTAGAAACTCAGAAGTTCCTTTCCCACCTAGTTAGAAACAGGTGCCTGTTTACAGTGCTGAAAGGAGGATCTTGTCTTTTCACCTGCTCAAAACCACATGCAACTGGCCACACCTCTCGTCTCAGAGGGCAGCTGTCAGATCTTGATGGGTTTGTGTCAGTCACTCCACTGAGCCAAGTCTGGCTCAAAGACCCACTGAGCCAGGGCAGTGGCATGCCCAAGAGAAACCCACAGTTGGAAAAGTGCAGGGCTGCCTGAGTAGTCCAAATTCTGACAATTGGTCCTTTATTAAGATGGCTCCTGGCTGCAACACTCTTGGAGTTCACTGAGAGATTATGTGAATTCCTTCCCAAACCAGATAGCTGTGCAGATATCAAGTCTCTCATATATTTAGATTGTAGCTACAAAACTTTATAATAACTAGTATTTCCAGTACCTGCACTGATAGAGTTTGTTAGGACTCTCTCTTTCACCCTCACCAGAGGGAGATCTCCCTCCCAGCTGTGGAGCCAGCCCTTTTTTTCCTCTCACTAAGCTGCTATCCCAGGTGTCTGAATTTTACAAGTTTCCATTTTTATACTGGTAAATTCCAGTGTTTTCTCGACTTCAAGCATCTCAATATGAAGCTATAAAACTATTTTTCTGGTTCTTCTTTTAGATGAGCATGTGAGTGCTGGGTGCCTCTATTCAGTCATTTTACTAAGTGTGTGCTTATTATCTTTCTATATTTCCTAATGTTTTCAAAGAACCAAACCACTGGGTTAATTGATTTTTCCTGTAATATTTGTGTTCTATATTTCATTTATTTCTCATGCAATCTTTATTACTTCCTTTCTTGTTCTTGTTTTGCATCTGTTTTTCCTTTCTCTCATTTCTTAGACTAGAAAGTTAGATTACTGATTTGAAATCTTCTTTTTGTAATTTGTGAATTACAGCATAAATTTCCCTCCAAGAACTTCTTTAGTGACATCCATTAAATTTGGTCATGTTTGCTATCATTTTTCATTCACCTTATAGTATTTGTCTCGTGATTTTCTTGATATATTGGCTATTTAGGATTGTGTTACATAACTTCCACAGAATGATGAACTTTCCTAAATTTCTCCTGTGTTTTATTTTAATATAATCCCAGCATGGTTGAAAACATTCTCCATACAAGTTCAATCCTTCTAAATGTATTGGGTCTTGTTGTATAGTCAGTCTATCCTGAAGCCTGGTATATATTTTATGAAAAATATTCCTAAGTTGTTTGAGAAGATTTTGTATTCTGTTGTGTGGTAGCATGTTCTGTAGAGGTCTGTGAGATCTAGTTTATTTACAGTGTTTTTGAAATCTTTTATCTCATTTGATATTTCCTTAGTTGTGGTAGCCATTATGTAAGTAGGCAATTGTCTCTATTATTATTAAGTCTCTAACTAGTATTATTGAATTATCCAGTTTGCCATTCAATTCTAACAGATGTTATGGCATGTATTTTGGCACTCTGTTATTAGAAGTATGCATATTTATAACTATTACTTTTCTTGATGAGTAAGCCCTTATCAATATCAAATATCCTCCTTTATCTTTAATGACAGATTTTTGTTGTTTTAAAGACTATTTTGTCTCAATAATGCAACTCTAGTTGTCTTATGAATAATTTTTGTTGAATATATATTTAAAATCATTTAGCTTTTAACCAATTTTGCCTTGAATCTAAAATGTGTTGTGTATCTCAGTAGAAACCATATATTTGGGTCATTTACAAATCCCCTGATAACTTCATCTTCTGATTTGAGTGTTTCATACATTTGTGTTTAATATAATTACCGATGACTGGGTTTAAATGTAGTTTTCCATTTGTTTTCTGCATTTTTTCTGTTTTTTTTGGCCTTTATTCCTTCATCACCGTCTTCTTTTGTATTAAATAAATATTTTATAGAGTACCATTTTAGTTTGTTTGTTGTTCCTTTTCCTTTTTAAAAAATGTTAAGGAGATTCATTGTTTCTGTTTTTATATCTATGTTCTTGATCTACTTTGCTTTATTTTAGTATAGGGTGAGAGATAAGGGTCTAGATTCATTTTTTCTGCACATGGATAAACAGTTTTCCAAGCACTATTTGTAAAGTGGCTATCTTTTCTCCACTGCATGTCTTTGGACCCTTTGTCGAAGATCAGATGGCTAAAGATGCCTGGATTGTTTTGCATCCTCTGTTCTGTTCCATTGATCAATATGTCGGTTTCTGTGCCACTACATGAGAAGAGGATCCAGAGATGGTGGGAGACAGGAGTGAGGGAGCAGTAAAAGAAAGGCAGGTAAAAAGAATCAAGGCATGATATATATGGACCAGTTCCCTGCAGTGAATATATTCATTGTGTGTTGCGAACATGTACTAGGAAAAAATAAATTAAAATTTTAAAAATAAAACAGTGTCAAGGGATAGTTCTGGTAATAATTTTTAAATTATACAAGAATGATTATTACTAACTTAATTTCACTAGTATACAAAAATTTTGCTCCAGTATAGCTATTTTCCTTCCCTTCCACTTTGTGCTATTGAGTCAATTAAATGTTATATTTTATATATATGTATAATACACATATTACACAATTTCCACTTTGTGCTATTGTAGTCAATTAAATTATATAATACATAATTTTATATATATACACATAATATAATCCCATAAGCATAATTTTGTGATTATTGCTTTATGCAGTTATCTTATGGGAGAAGAAAAGGTTTATAAGCAAAAAATAAATTTATAATGTCTTTTATTTTTATCTAGAATTTAACTGGTATTATTTATTTTTTGGTGTTGATTTGATACTGGCTAGTGTCTTTTCATGTTATGCAGAAGAATTCCTTGTAATATTTTCCATAGGGCATATTTACTAGTGAAAACTTCTCTGTTTTTCTTAAATCTAAGAATGTCTTAATATCTTCTTCGTTTTAGAAGTATAATGTTGTCAGACATAGAACTTTTGATTGATCACCTGTTCCTTTCAACTCTTTGCCTATGTCAAAGAGTTCTACTGCCTTCTGATCTCCATAGTTTCTATTAAGAATCTGCTGTTAATTTTATTGATGATCTGAAAGTACTATATTGAGTTCTTTCTCCTGCTTTTTTACTCTTTTTTTCCTGTGACTGCTTCCTTGCTTGTTTGTGTGGCTCATACATTTTTGCTGAGAACTGGATGCTTTAAATAGCATAGTGTGGCAGCTGTGTAAGTCTGTCTCCTGACAGCTAAAACAATTTGTTGCTGCTGTTATTTGTTCAGTCACTTGCTTGGATTGATTCTAAAACTTCTGTATTTTCTTTCATGTGCACATCCCCCAGAATCTCCTAACCATGCTTAGTTTCCTGGCCAGCTAATGATTAAATAGAAATTTCTTCATATGATTACACCAATAATTTCCCCCTTTCTTTGTTGGGGGCTGTATGTGTGGGTTGGACTATGTTTTCAGGGCTCAGGCACTTTACTGCCCTGGGCTTTGCTTGATGTTTCTGCAGGGTTTTGGTATCAACCAGAGTTAAGAAATTAGGGGTGTTTCAGATCTTCCCTGGCCATTGTGTGGTCTTTCACCTGTGCGTGCCTTACCTTAATTCAGGAATATGTTGGAGAATTACAAAACTTCTTACACATATTTTTATCCAGATCTTCCTTTTCGGTTTTTTGTTTGTTCAGATTCTTGTTTGCAACAACTGGCCTCACCACCTGTATTAGTTTCCTGTGGCAGCTGTAACAAATTGCCACAAGTGATATCTTATTCCTGCTTCAAATAATATAAATTTATTCTCTCAACAGTTCTACAGGCTGACAGTCATAAATAAAGCTGTCAGGAGGCCCAGTGTTCCCCTGAAGTCTCTAGGAAATGATCACAGTTTCTTCTTAGCATCTGATGGTTGATAGCATCAACCTGGGCTCACATCACTCATTTTTGCCTTTATTGTCACAAGGTCTGTTTCTTCTCTCTGTGTCCAAATTTCCCTCTTCTTTTAAGAATCATTCATTATATTTAAAGTCCACCCTAAGTCACTATGATATTTTAATTTCATTACATCTGCAAAGGGCCTACTTTCAAAGAAGATCAGAATCATAGATATTGGGAGCTAGGATTTAAACGTTTTAGGTGGATATAATTCAAGCCAATCAAGCATTTTCTTATATCCTTATATTGTACTTCTCTAATCTATTTCTCATATCTCAAGATGTTGTCTCATTATTCTCCTTCCACTGGGCAGCTGCTATGCTAATCAGTTGCCACCAAATATTTTGAACAAACCCCTTGAGGATTGGGCTTTTTCTACTGAGTGAACTGAGTCATGCAAAGTAATCCCTGTGAGTGGGGATTTCCACATAGATTACAGACAGGTCAAATAGTAATAATTCTCTGTGGACAGGCTTTTGGAAAGCCACTGGCTTTTTCCAGTGGCTGATAAAATGGTGGTTTTCACAGGTTTTGTTCAATGCAGCTGTTTTTGAAGGCTTCTGAAGGGCTACAGAGTAGAAAATGGGAATAGAGCTAATTAAAATGCCACAAAACTTACTCTTTTACCAAAGTTTATCTGTTTTTCTTAAATTAACCTCAGACTAGTTCAAGTTTTTCATTTCATCTGTTCAAAATATGATTTTGATATTTTTTTCCCACCAGGATCCCCATTGCTTTTAAGAAGGAGCAAACTTTTGGAGAAGCCCACTCTTCCATCTGAAAGTTCCACTTATGTGTTTCTTTTAGATGTCATATCTCTCACTTAGCCTTCTTCAGTCTGAAAGAGTTCACTAGTCTTTCACTGATTTCCATGACATCTAATATTTTTAAAATGATACATTAGTATTTCTGTAGAAAATTCTTAGAGTTTGTTTCCTCATTCAGGCTATTTATCATTGGCTAGAATATTGTAGAATTTGTGAGTTCATTATTTATGACAGTTTCAATCACTTAAAGTGATGTTTGTCAGACTTCACTGTAAATTGGACTTTTATAGTTAATAAATATTTTATAGGGAGACAATTTTAGATTTTATAAATATCCTGTTGCTCATACAATCTTCAGTATTTTTATTTATTTATAATAGTATGTAGGGGTTGGAGATTTAGCTCATTGTTTCCACCGCCTGCCTCGAAAGTGCAAGGTCCCGAGTTCGATCCCCAGTACCAAAAAAAATTAGTATGTATACCAGTTATTTCCTGTGGCTGGGAAAAAATCCCTGACATTCAAAACTTTCAGTAGAAGAGGTTTATTTTGCTTCATAGTTTCAGTCCATGTTTGGCTGAGTCCAACAGAGAAACATCCAGGTGGAAAGGCATGGCAGAAGAAAGCTACTCACTTTAGGGCAGCCAGGAAGCAGAGAAAGAAAGGAGAAGCCAGGGAAAAGAGAATACTTTTCCAGGTCATACCTCTTGAAGATGTCCTCTTTGTACCATTTGGTCTCTGATTCCACAAAACAGGCTGTGGTCACTAGCACTGACTACATAAAAGTTCTGATCACATTATTGAGACTCATATATTGAATTGAGCCAACAACTGTGCCAGGCTCCATAACCTACTCAGTCTGCACCATTCTGTTTTTGGTCATCCCAGCTCCTCTCTCTGCTAACATGGACATCAACCTTGCTTGGCCTCATTTAATAGTGTTGTGTGTGTGTGTGTGTGTGTGTGTGTGTGTGTGAGATTAGGGTTTTGTTGTTTTGTTTTAAATGGATATTTTAATGAGACTGCTTATTATCTTACATCTTAACTTTCTATTGGTCATTTTAAAAGATGCATGTTTTTATGCTGTTTTTAAATATAATGAAAAACATACTATATCTTACTATAGGTTAATTATTTGGGTTTTGTCATACCAACTGGGACAGAATTCTAAAAATTGATTCTAATATCTACCTCATCGATATTAAGTTAAAAAATAAAATCTTGTCTTTGGTGGATAATTGCCAAAATGTAACTGATAAGATGAAATATCTCCACTTATATGTCAGTTACTTTCAGGTACCTAGAGGTATATTTAGCAATTAATTCACATTAGTGAACACATTGTGAGGTTACAATATTTATGTTAAATATTTCCCAGGCATATTACTGCTATTTTTCCTCAGCCAAACTGAGTGTTTATTAATTCATAACTAGAAAATTATCAGAGCAGGAGAATGGATTGCTGTAATTACAGGTTTTTAAAGATCATATTCTTTGTTTTTAAAGTATCTTTTAACATGTCAAAATATGTAGCATATATAATTATTTTTAATTTGTATATATTCAATATATTGATATTTTATGAATATGATATAATCCACAGAATGAAGATAAAATAATTTTATTAAAATACTTTGCTTCATTTTAACAAAACAATTGTTTATTCACAGTATAGTATTGTTTTATTTAATGTGATTAAAATGTTTCATTATCATATCTTAACGGTTTTTCCAGGGGCAAAATTGAGATAAGTGAGCTATGCATTTACAAAGTCACCATTTGACATTTTTAACATATTTATAAACTTGTATAACCATCATCATAATCAAGATAATATATAGATGCATGTTGTCTAAATTTTTCTCATGTCCCATTGTAAGCCTTTCTTTCCATTCTTTGCCACTCCCATATGTTTAACCAACTGTTAATATGTTTCCTGTAATTATTAGTTTGCATTTTTTGGAATTTCATATGAATTGAATAATATAGTGTATATTAATCTTCTCTTTGGCTTCTCTCACTCAGCACAATGATGTTGAGGTTTACTTATGCCCTGAATGTATTCCTTTTAATTTCCTTTTGTTGCTATTATTAGACATCAGCAGTTTGTTTATTCACATGCTCATGGGTATTTGGATTTTTTCGAGTGTAAGGATATTTTCAATAAAACTATTATGAACATTTGTGTACCCTTTTGTGGGGATATATGCTTCTATGTCTTTTAGGTAGATATCTAAGAATGGAACCCTTGAATCATTTAATATTTTAAAAATTACTAAATTGTTTTCTAAGATACATGAACGATTTCACATTTTAACCAGCATTGTGTGCAATATCAGTTGCTCCAGATCTTTACCTTCAGTGTGGTTAAACTTTTTATTTTGGATACTCTAGCCAGTATGAGTTGATCTTCTGTTCTAGCTTTAATTTGTGTTTACCTGATGACTAATGGTGTTGAGCATCATTTCATGTGATAATTTTCTGTTCTTAGGTCTTTGGTGGTCAATTCCTTATTGAAATATTTTAATATTTTACTGGATTACTGGTTTTCTTATTGAGTCTGAGATCTTTATATATTCTGAGTGTAGGTCTTCTAAGAGATATTGGCATTGCAATATTTTTATCATTTTATTCTCATGTTTTTAAAAAGCATAAATTCACAATTTTGTTGCAGTCCAAGTTATCAGTTTTTTACTTTTATATATCATATTTTTGGTGAAGAAATATTTCTCTAGCCAAGTATTTTTTTTTGCATTAAATTCTTTTATTGGTACATTGTAGGTATACAACACAATTACATTTCTCATTGGGAATTGAACCTTTTATTTTTTTTTTTTTGTACCAGGGATTGAACTCAGGACCTTGTGCTTGTGAGGCAGGTACGGTGCCACTGAGCTAAATCCCTTGCCCTAGTCAAGTTTTTATAACTCATCCAAAATTTTCCCATCATATTTGTCCCTATATTATTTTAAAAATTATTTTTATTTTTTGAATTTTATTAGTATATGTTTGTATATGTTTTATATATGTCAAATAGTTTAATTTGGTTGATAATACTGTTGAATTTATATATATATATATATATATATTTTTTTTTTTTTTTAAGCAAAAGGTGTTGGCCATATGTATGAACTAGTTTATTTCTCCTTGTAGTTCTAACAGCTTTTCTTCCTCTATTTTGAAGCTGTTTTAGAAAGGTTCCAAACAACATAGATACTATGTTCCCTTGAGATTAGATTTCTTTATCTTTTGGAAATAACTTTTTATCTTTGGTAGTTTTTTTCCTTAGAATCTTTTACTGGTACATTTTAGGTATACAATACATTTACATTTATCATTGGGTACTTGTACCTTTACATGATATATCTTGGTTTTTATTTTTTCCCCATTTCCTGTCCTCCCTTAACCCCCTCCACCTTTCCCTATTTACAAAAACTTTGTTTCCATTTTTTCCTTTTCTCATAATTTTTCCTTTCCCTTCTTTCCTTTCCTCCCCCCCCCCCCATTAACCCTACCCCTTTGGACCTTTTCTTCCTATTTCCCACTATCAATTATTCATTTTAATCATTATTTACACTTTCAGTTTCTCACACCAGAGAAACTATTCAGTATTTACACGTGTGCTCTATTTATTTCACTTAAGAGTATGTCCTCAATATGCATCCATTTAGCTATAAATCTCTCTAGTTTCTCATTCTTTATGGCTGAGTAGTACTCCATTTTATAAAATAGCCACATCTTCTTTATCCAGTTTCCAGTTGATGGGCACTTGGGCTGTTTCCAAGCTTTAGCAATTACAAACTGTCCTGCTATAAACATGGGTGCACATACATCGCTGTGGTATGATTCTTTTAATTCTTTTGGGAAGACACCCAGCAGGAGAATACCTGGGTCAAATGGGACTTCCAGTCCTAATTCTTTGAGGTATCTCCATACTGATTTCCATAGTGGTTGCATGAATCTGCACTCCTGCCAATAATGGAGAAGGGTTCCTTTCTCCCCACAACTCCACCAACATTTATTATTGGTTGATTTCTTGATAGCAGCCATTCTTTCTGGAATGAGGTAGAATCTCAGCGTTGTTTTCATTTGGATCTCTTGAATGACCAGTGATGTTGAACATTTTTTCATATATTTATCTGCTGCTTTTACTTCTTTGAGAAGTGTTTGTTCATTTCAGATGCCCATTTTTGAACTGGGTCTTTAAATTTGGCGGGGGGATTTTTGTAAGTTCTTTATATGTTCTAGATAGTAGTCCTTCGTGTGAGGTACTGCTGCTACAATTTTTATCCCATATTGTAGGTTGTCTGTTAGCTCTGTTTGTGGTTTCTCTTGCAGTGCAGAAGCTTTTTAATAAGATGAGATCCCAGTTGTTGGTTCTCTGTGCTAGTTCCTGTGCTACTGAGGTTTGGTTCATAAAGTCTTTTCATATGCCAATGTCTTCAAGAGTTCTACCTAACTTATCTTCCAGCAAGTTTAGTGTTTCTGTCTTAATATTTAGATCTTTAATCCACTTTGATCTTAGTTTAGTGCATGGTGAAAGATAGGGGTCTAGTTTTAAGGTTTGGCGGGTTGAAATCCATTTTTTCCAACACCATTTATTAAAGAGGCTATCTTTCCTCCAGTGAGGGTGGTTGGCTCCCTTATCAAAGATGACGTGGTTGAGTATGTCTGGAGTTGTTTCTGGATCTTCTAACCTATTCCACTAATCATCAGGTCTGTTTCTTTGCCAGTACCATGCTGATTTTATTGCAGTAGCTTTGTAGTATAGTTTCAAGTTGGGGATTGTGATAGCCCCTGCCATGTCTCTGTTGCCTAGAATTGCTTTTGCAATTCTAGGTCTCTTCTGGTTCCAAACGTATTTTTTGATTGTTTTCTCAAGGTCCATGCTGCAGGAATTTCAATTGGAAATGCACAGAATCTATATAGCAGTTTTGAAAGTATGGCCATTTTCACTATGTGGATTCTTCCTACCCATGAGCAAGAGATGTCTTTCCATTGTCTGATATCATCTTCAATCTCTCTTTTCAGAGTGCTATAGTTTTCAGAGAAGAGGTCTTTGATTTCTTTTGTTAGGTTGATTCCTAGGTATTTCAGTTTTTTGGATGTTATTGTGAAAGGAATTGTTTCCCCTATTTCTCTCTCAGTAAGTCTGTATTTTGTGTAGAGGAAAGCTATTGACTTTTGTGTGTTGACCTTGTATCCAGCTACTTTACTGAATTTGGTTATTAAATCAAGAAGACTTTTGGTGGAGTTCTTGGGGTCATCTGTACAGAGTATCCTGTCATCTGCAAATAATGACAATTTGACTTCTTCATTTCCTATCTTTCTTCCTTTTATTTCTTTCTCTTGTCTAATTGCTGTGGCTAATGTTTTCAAAAGTATATTGAACAGGAGTGATGACAGTGGACATCCTTGTCTTGTTCCTGATTATAGTGTGAAGGATTTCAGTTTTTGCCCATTTAGTATGATATTGGCTGTTGGTTTTTCATAGATGGCTGTTATCAGATTGAGGTAGATACCGTCTATTCGAATTTTTTGTAGGTTTTTTTTTTAAATCATAAATTCATGTTGGATTTTGTGAAATGCTTTTTCTGGATCTATTGAGATGATCATGTGGTTTTTTGTCCTTGGCTGTCCTTGACATAGTGTATTACGTTTATTGATTTCTGTATGTTGAACCATTCTTGCATCCCTGAGATAAATCCGATTTGGTCAGGGTGTATGATCTACTTGATGACCCTCTGTATTCTGTTTGCCAGTATCTTGTTGAGGATTTTTGCACCTATGTTTATTAGGGAGATTGGCCTGTAGTTCTCTTTTTCTGTTGGATCTTTCCCTGGTTTTGGAATCAAAGTAACACTTGCTTCCAGGAATGAATTCGGAAGCATTGCTTTCCTTTCATTTTCAATGAAGAGTTTAAAGATTAATGGCCATACTTCTTCTCTAAATGTCTTGTAGAATTCAGCAGTGTGGCCATCAGGACCTAGGCTTTTCTTTGTTGGTAAATTTTTAATTTTGCTTTCAATTTCACTCATTGTAATTGGGCCATTTAGATTTTTTTTTTTTTTGTACCAGGGATAGAACTCAGGACCTTGCACTTGCAAGGCAGGTGGTGGAACCACTAAGCTAAACCCCCAGCCCCCGTTTAGAATTTTTGTATCTTTTTCATTTAAATTTGACAATTCATATATATCTAGGGATCTGTCCGTTTCTTCTATGTATTCCATTTTATTAGAGTACAGGGTCTTAAAGTAGGTATTGATGATCTTCTGGATTTCTGCTGGATTTGTTGTCACTTCACCTTTTTCATCCTTTTTTTTTTTAAATTCTTTTAGTGGTGCATTTCAGGTATACAATGCATTTACATTTCTAATTGGGAACTTGTACCTTTACATAATGCATCTTGGTTCTTATTTTTTCCCCATTCCTAGCCCTCCCTTCACCCCCTCCACCCTTCACTATTTAAAAGACTTTGTTTCCATTTTTTCCATTTCTCATAATTTTTCCTTTCCCTTCTTTCCTTTCCCCTGTCCCTCCCACTACCCCTACTCCTTTGGACCTTTTCTTCCTATATCACATTATTGATTATTCATTCTAATCACTGGTACATTTTAGGTATACAATATAATGACATTCATCATTGGAAATATGCACCTTTACATAATCTCTCTTGATTCTTATTTTTCCCCCTTCCCCTGCCCTCCCTTCATCCCTTCCATCCCTCCCTATTTACAAAGACTTTGTTTCCATTTTTCCATTTTCTCATATTAATTCCATTCCCTTCTTTAATTTCCCCTACCCCTCCCACTTCCCCTTCCCCTTTGCCCCTTTTCTTCCTATTTCACATTATCTATTAAACCTTTTAGTCCTTATTTACACTTTCAGTTTCTCACACTAGAGAAACTATTTGGTATTTATACATGTGTGTCCTATTTATTTCACTTAAGAATATCACCTCAATGTGCATCTATTTAGCTATAATTGTCTCTAATTTCTCATTTTTATGGCTGAGTAGTACTCCATTTTATTAAAAAACCACATTTTCTTTATCCAGTCTCCAGTTGATGGGCATTTGGGCTGTTTCCAAGCTTTAGCTATTACAAATTGTGCTGCTATGAACATGGGTGCACATATAACACTGTGGTATGATTCTTTTAATTCTTTGGGGAAGATATCCAGCAGTGGAATAGCTGGGTCAAATGAGACTTCCAGGCATAGTTCTTTGAGGTATCTCCATCCTGATTTCCACAGTGGTTGCACCAGTCTACACTCCCACCAGCAGTGGAGCAGGGTTCCTCTTTCCCCAAAGCCCCACCAGCATTTGTTATTTGTTGATTTCATGATAGCAGCCATTCTTTCTGGAGTGAGGTAGAATCTCAGCTTTGTTTTCATTTGCATCTCTTGAATGACCAGTGATGTTGAACACTTTTTCATGTATTTATTTGCTATTTCTACTTCTTTGTGTGAGAAATGTCTGTTCATTTCAGATGCCCATTTTTGGATTGGGTCTTTAAATTTTGGCAGGTCTGATCTTTTTATGTTCTTCATAGATTTGAAATAGTAGGCCTTTGTCTGAGGAAGAGCAGGTGAAGATTTTTTCCCACATTGCAGGTTCTCTTTTCATACTGCTGGTGGTTTTTCTTGCTGTGCAGAAGCTTTTTAATAAGAAGAGACCCCACTTGTTGATTGTTTGTGCTACTTCACGGGCAACTGAGGCTTTGTTCATAAAATCTTTTGCTACACCAGTGTCTTCAAGAGTTCTATCTAACCTCTGTTTCAGCTGGTTCAGAGTTTCTATTTTAATATTTAGATATTTAATCCATTTAAATTTTAGTTTAGTGTGTGGTGAGAGATATAGGGCTAGGTTTAATCTTTGGCAAGTTGAAAGCCAATTTTTCCAGCACCACTTATTAAACAGGCTATCTTTCCTCCAGTGAGGGTGTTTGGCTCCTTTTTTGAAGATGAGATGGCTGAGTGTGACTAGAGTTGTTTCTGCATCTTCTAATCTGTTCTACTGGTCCTCAGGTCTGTTTCTTTGCCAGTACCATGCTGTTTTTATCATGGTAGCTTTGTAGTATAGTTTCAAGTTGGGGATTGTGATATCCCCTGCCATGTCTCTGTTACCTAGAATTGCTTTGTCTATTCTGGGTCTCTTCTTGTTCTAAATGATTTTTTGGATTGTTTTTTCAAGGTCCGTGAAGTATGCTGCTGGGATCTCAATTGGAATTGCATTGAATCTATATAGCAGTTTTGGAAGTATCTAGGAATCAATCTAATGAAAGAAATCAAAGACCTCTTCTCCAAAAACTATAGCCCTCACAAAACAGAGACTGAAGATGATATTAGAAAATGTACAGACATCCCCTGTTCCTGGGTAGGAAGGTTCAACATAGTAAAATTGCCATACTACGTTTTTTCCTTTTTTTTTTTTTTTTTTTTTTTTTTGGTACCGGGGATTGAACTTGGGTCCCTGCACTTGCGCAGCATGCGGCGAAACCACTGAGCTAAATCCCCGGCCCCCTTTTTCATTCTTAATTACATGGATTTGAGCCCTTTTTCTCCTTTTTTTTGATATTGTTGGCTAAGGGTTTATGAATTTTATTTATTCTTTTGAAAAACCAACTCTTCAATTCATTATTTTTTTTAATATCATTCTCTTAGCCTTCATTGCATTGATTTCTGCTCTGATCTTTATAATTTCCTCTCCAACCAGTAATCTTGGGGGAAGACCTCCAAAATGATATAGGGGAAGAGATGTAACTCCCATACCTGCTGGATATACGAAACATGAATTCATGTTCTCTAAAATCAAAGAATGAATTCTAGGAACAACTGAGGTTAAGAGTAGAAAAAATTTATTGGGAGAAAGAAAGCTTCTCCCTAAGAGAGTCGGAAGGGGGACTGAAAAGTGGGTTGCCCCCATCTTTGGTATTTTTAATGGCTTGTGTCTAGATGTCTCCCCAATGCCTCATGCAGTCATAGGTGGGGCTTTCAGAGGTGGCTGGATCTAGAGTGTGTGATGCTGGGATTGTGTGATACTGGGATTATGGATATGTGATTACTAAGGTAGTTCACTGCTTAGTTTGGCATAGATCTGAGTGTGATAATAGGAAGGCTTACCCTGCATGTAAGTGCTGTCTGCCCAAAGGCATTTAACCTGGATAAAGGGACAAAAAGAAAGCTGCTGTGGTTGCTTGCTGCTTCTTTGCTACTTAGCTACTTTGCTGACCTTTGCCTCCCCTGAGCTGATCTGCAACGCTTGTCTTTCATGCTACCCTGCATTAGAGCCATCTGATTATGGACTGAAAGCTCTACAAACTGTGAGTCAGAATAGACCTTTCCTCCTTTAACTTTAGGTGTCAAGTATTTTGTCTCAGCAATGATAAAAGTAACTGAGACAGCACTATTCTTTGCTCTGAAATATACTTTTTCTTTTTGTGTTTACATGGTGTTTTTTTACTCTCCTTTGACTTAATTTATTTGTGCCTTTGTATTGAAAGTGCATTTATTGAACATAGCACACAGTTGAGTTTTGCTTTATTTTATTAGACCTTATGACTTTTAGCATTTAATTGAGGAACAGATACAATTCTAGGTACTTCATGGGCTCTGAGCACTTCTACTTCTCATTCCTTGTGAGTGGTCTTTCCCCAGGTTCAGTAGTTTTCTCAAATACATGCACTAATCAGAAAACAACTGAATATTTATAGGGTTCAGCTTGTTTGTTTCCCATCTCCTAGGGAATACTGTCCATTATTAACTATATGAAATGTCTTATGGGCTACTGATTCATATATTTCATCCAATTTTTTATTTGTTTCTGATGGAAATGTACATCAGGTTTACTACTTCATTTTGGCAAGCCAGTGAGAGTTTGCTTCATTATATTTTAAGTAATGATATCATATAGTATGAATACTTGCTAATAATAGTGATCATATAAGGGATTTACATACTGTAACCCACTTTATCCTCCCAAAAAGGCTTCAGGTAAATGCCATCATGACTCCTGTTTTACTGATGGGGATCTTCATACTACTTTGGCAGATATTGTCCTAAAATACTAATATTTAAATGTAAAAACTATGGAACTGTTTGGTTACCTGTTAAACAAATTAAAACAGCACCAAACATATGGTCTATTAATAGAATTTATGATGTTTTAATTAAAAGTCTGTTTTTTGAAATTCCACTTTAAACGTTTCTTATAGAAGAAAATAGTTCTTAGCATAGTCTTGGGAAACATTTTAATATTTGAAATATACTAAGATTTATTCCTTAGATAATGAAAAAATTCCGTATTTGTTCAAGTATCTTATCATTAATAATTTAAATTTAAAATAAAATCCTTTCCCATGTAACAGTTTAAAATAGATTGTTTTAATCAGTTTTCTACTTAAAGAGAAGTTTTCCATAGCAAAAATGAAAGAAAATAATACCACTCAGTGGACCCTAAAGACACATTTGTTGGAATTCAGTTGACTTTTCCTTTTTATTCTTTTTTATTTTTTTCTATCCACTCTTTTTCTTCCCCTTGCTTTTGTTGGCTTGTGGAGAATATTGAAACACATAATACCACCTCCTATGTGTACCTGATAACTTCTAGTCTTATTCTATGGATAGGCTTCTGAAGACTAATTTTCTATGCTATCAGAGCTGTTTGGAAGGATTTTGGTGTGTTATAGGTCCTAGTCTCAATGAATAAAAAACATATCTAAATTATTTCCTTTTCTATCCCTAATGTCTAGAATTATGTCTGGCCCCTTAATAGTTTCTCATTAATTATTTGCTCTTTCAATTTTGATAAATAAATATTTGAACCAAATCTAAAAAATGAAAGATTAAAGACATTGAAATTATAAACGTATTTTGGGCTTTTTTATGTGGTTTATTGAAGTCTCTTACTTGAACTCTATTAATTCTTTTTCATTTATCAGAGAAAAAATCATTTTTAAATTGTATTAAGGCTGTAATAGGAGGGATTCATGTTTTACTTGCTGACATTGGACACTACAGAAACACCTGTTACCTCTGACTGCTCATAAAAAAGTTGGAATAATCACTAGCTACTTTTATCAATTGGTTCAGACATTATGATATTTCATCTCTAAGTTTTTCAGAATGCAGTTCTTGGTAATAATGTCATTTTTCTATATACATACAATAATATGACCAAAATTAAATAATGATCATCCATAATACCTGATATGTTGTTCATATTCAATTTTCCCAATGGAAAAATTTTTCCCAAGACAGTCTATTTTAGCTGTTCTCTTGCAATCCAATACACAAACAAATTTTGTGCATTTTATATAGTTATTGGATCTTGTTAGAATCTTTTAATTCAGAATAATCCCTTGTCTTCTTATGTGTGCTTGTTTCATGTGACATCATTTTTCTAAAGAATCAAGGACAGTTAATTTACAGTATATCCTATTCTGCATATTCTGATTATTGCCTTCTATTTAGATTCAGGTTCAGTATTTTTGTTAAGAGAATACTTTACATATTGAATAATTTTAACCATATGATATAAAGAATTATGTAAGTCAAATCATACCAAAATTGGTGTTACTAAGTTTGAGCACCTGCTTAATCTATTATCTCCAGTATATACCTCAGTGTATTAATGAATAATTTGTTAGGATAATACATTGAGACTTGTGGATAGGATATGCTGAATCTCAACAAACTTTTACAAAAAGGATTAGTGCCTGTCAACATCCTGGCCTATATATGCTATCAACATTACCAAACTAGTGATTTTTCTAATTCTTTTATTCCTTCAACAATTTTGTGAAAGCAATTTGATAGATTGATTTTTAGATCTCTTGCTTTTAACATCTTAGATCCAGAACCATACTGGTATAACCATCTACTTAAATATAAGTTAGTACGTGTTAAGGTTTTACTCTTGTCAGAACTATTTGAGTGAGTGTGTGTGGCGTGTGTATATGTGTGTGAGTTGATTTATGAACCAAAGTGTAGACCTGCTAAATTAGTCTTTAGGGTTGGCCTTTTGAATCTCTCCCTACAGATATGTTTTAATCTCTCCTAGGTGATTTTTATTATAAACAAAGTTTATCAACCTTTATGCTATTGCATACATGTCAAGAAAAAAGTTTCATATTCTCCTCTTCATTCCCCAGGTGTGGCAGTCTGGCTAGTGCAGTGTGTGGAAGTGCTGTTCAACAAGTCTGAAAGGAACACTGAGCTGTTCTTGTTGTACCCAAGTTTTTAAAAAATGTGCCTGTAATCTTATTCTTCCATTTCAGAACTTAAGCGTAAACTAGTTATGAATAGGGTGAAGAAGAATAATTATTTTGGTTTTTATTATTTACTGATCCTATCAAGCTATGTAGAATGGTTGTTAAAGAGGTGATAAAGGTGGTGTGCCTCATTGAAAAGCATACCACAGTGGTAAGCCCTAGTTGTGTGGGAATTCTGAGCTATTATAGTAATTCTCCCTTTGCTACCTATGTCCCTGGGAATCTCTCCTCCCTCCGCTGAGTCAGTAATACTTATATCACCCAAAAGGCTGTTTGGTCTAAGAACAAAGAGTCAAGTTGTTGGCCTTCAATTCCAAAACACACTTTGTGTACTAAAAGAAGAGGCAAAATCTTGAAAGCCAAGGCCTATTTTTCTGATTTTTGCCTTTCCTCCGTAAAATAAAACAGATACACAAAGATACACAAAACAGACACATAGCTTGGTGAGTTATTGTCAAAAGAAGACCCTTATAACCATCAACTGAGTCAAGAAATAAAATTTTTCTAGCTATCCTATAAATGTCTTGCTGCATTGTGTTTGCTGCTAATCACAGCCTCTCCCATCTTTCCAAAATAGCATTTATCTTGATATTTGTAAAGATAATTTCCTCACATTGTCTATGATTATATTCTCCACATGCGTACACATCAATTCTATACATTAATCTTATACAATTTTTGCTTTCTTTTTATTTCAAATTTTGAAGCAATTTCAAACTTTAAAAATGTTTGCAAAAGGATCCTTAAGTCTTTTTACCAAGTTCTGTAAATGTAAACATCCTATATAACCACAGTGCTATTATCAAAATTAGGATGTTATCATTTATAAAACACTATGATCAAACTTATATATTCTAAGCAAATTTCTTCAATTTTCCACTAATGGAAATTCCACAAAGTGGCAAGAATATGCAATGGGAAAAGGCAGCTTCAAATAGCAGCATTTGGAGAACTGAGTATCCACATTCATACCCAAAAGAATGAAATTGGACTCTTCTTTTTCAGCCAACAAATAATGACTCCAAATAGATTAAATATTTGAAAATAAGATCTGAAAGCATAAAACTCCTAAATGTAAACACAGAGCAAATGATTCTTGACCCTGACCTTGGGAATGTTCTTGAATATGACATCAGAAATACAGGAAACAAAAAGCAAAAATAGATAAGAGGACTTACATTAAACTAAAGAGCTTATGAAAAACAAAGGAAAAAATCAACAGAGTAAAAGGCAACTTACAGAATGGGAGAAAATATTTTTCTGATATATCTGCACATCATATATCTGATAGGGGATTAATTTCCAAGATATATAAACAGCCCCTAAAACTCAACAAATAATCTGATTTAAAAATAACCAAAGTGTATAAATAGACCTTTCTCCCTTCATGATATATAAGTGGTCAACAGGAATATAAAACAATGTTCAATACCACCAAATCATCTGAGAATTGCAAATCAAAACCATAGTGAAATATAGCCCACATATGTCATGATGGCTATTAGCAACAACCTCCAAAATAAAGCAACCATAAAAGGTAAATTTTTATGTCTTGTGGAGAAATTCGAACTCATGGGGTGGACGTGGTGGCACATGCCTATAATCCCAGCACTTGGGAGGCTGAGGCAGGAGGATTGCTGAGAGTTTATATCCATTTTGGGCTACATAGTGAGTTCAAGGTCAGCCTGAACTACACTGTGAGACCCTGTCTCAAAATAGAAAAATTTAGAACTCTTGGACAACTGTTGACAGTAATATATAGTGGTACAACATTATGGAAAACAGTTTAAAAGGCATTTGAAAAACTAAAAATAGAAGTACCATGTATGAATATTACTTCTGGATATATAACCAAAATACCTGAAATCGGACTCTTCAGTTGTGTAAACTCTCCTGTTAGTTATAGTATTATTAACAACAGTCAAAATATAGAAACAACATAAATATCCATAGATATTCATCCATTGATGGGTGAATAAAATATGTTGTGTACTTATATAAAACATTTTTTCTGCCATTTAAAAGAAGGAAATCTTGCTATTTGAGACAACATGGATGGAACTAGAAGACAAGTTAAGTCAGTAACAGAAAACAAATGCTGTATGTTTCCTCTAAATCAAAGGTTTAGTCAAAGATTTAGAAGTATACAATAGAATAGTGGTTTATAGGTACACAATTTAAGTTCAAGAAATCTACTGTATACCATAGTCCCTATAGTTAACAATGTGATATTCTATGCTTAAAAATTTATTAAAAGGATAGATCTCAGGTTAATTGTACTTACCACACAATAAAATAAAATAAGACAAAATATCACAAAGAATTTCATGGAAACCGTGACATTGTAGGAGAATGATATATTTATTTCTTGGACTGTGATAATGGTATCATAAGTGTGTCCTTATATGTCTAAACCCACTAAATCATATGCATTAGTTTTACGCATTATTTTGTTTGCCAATTATTCCCTAATAACTGGGGAAAAAAATCTCTTTTAAATCATTATTTTTGCATTAGTTATTTGGATTTTTATGGAAGGGCAGCTTTTCTTCTATCTCATTCATTCATTCACTCATTTCACTATGGATTCAAAGATTCTTAATTTGTAGGTTATAATCCATGAATAATCATTGTATTGATCAATTTTCTGTGACTGTGTCAAAATACTTGAGGTTGGGTACCACACAAAGAAAACAGGAATATTTAGCTCATAGTTTTGGAGGCTACTAATCTAATAGCAGGCTGCCCCATCAATTCAGCCCTGGTGAGGTCCCGTTTGCTGTGTCAAATGACAATATGGCAAATGGCACCATGGCAGGAGTACATGTAAGAATAGATCCCATGTAAGACAGGAAGCTGGAGAGTGTTTTGGGGGCTTGTGCGTTTATAACAACTTGCTTTTGTGAAAACCAGCTCATTCCACAAGGTGAGACCAGTATTAATCCGTTCCAAAGGCAGCAGCAACCCAATCCCTTTCCACTAATCTCCACCCCTTAAAGGTTCCGGCACCTCTAACACTGGCACACTGGGGATCTAGACTCCAATATATGAATGCTTGAGGCATACACCATGTTCTGGCTTGTGTCTAGATGTCCCCCCAAAGCCTCATGCAGTCATGGGGGGGCTTTTCAGAGTTGGCTGATACTAGAATGTGTGATACTGGAATCAAAGGTGTGTGATTACTAAATTAGTAAGTTAGTCCACTGATTGGTTTGGCATAGTTCTGGGTAGGAGCAAGGGTGCCCACCCTGGTTGTGAGTACCATCTGTCCCAAGGGCATGTAGCCTGGATAACACATGAGGGACAGAAAGAGGGTCCCTGTTGGTCTTGTTGCTTGTTGCTTGTAGCTTCCTGCCTTGCTGATTTCTGTCTTCTGTCTGCCATGAACTGTTTCTCCTCTGTGATGCCCCTCTGCCATGCCACCCTGCCAACTATAAACTGAAACCTCTACAAACTGTGAGCCAAATAAATCTTTCCTCTTTTAACTTTGGGTGTTGGGTATTTTGTCTCAGCAACAGGAAAGGTAACTAAGACAAACCACATCCAGCCATTTATCCAAGGGTCCCTGGTTACTTAGGAGAATATTTAAAAATCACTATCTGTGTATTAGATGTACTGAGCACCATTAAGATGTCATTGCTTCTAGGCCTTCTCAGAAGACTAGGCTAAGAAGTGAATATAATATAATATAATATAACATAATATAATATATACAGTATATTTACAATATATTTATATTAAATATTTAGAATACATTTATAACACAATATATTTATTTTATACTTATAATATTATTTATATTTACAACAAATATATATATTTTGAAATACCTCTCCATGTATGCACATGCATATATAGATGCACATATGCATAAATACCAGGCTTTTTGTAGCTGGATGAGTTACAAACAAGGAAGTGGGAAAAAGGCTGGAATGAACTTGGGATATAAGACTGAGATTGTGAATAGCAATAGGAACACATAGAAGCTGTAGAAATTGATATAGATGTGTGTTGGGGGTGTGTTCCTTTTCAACAGACAAGGCTAAGAGATGGAGATTATGTATAATATTTATGAAATTATATATGGTAAATAAATACATGTTTCATATAAAATTATATACATATTATAATTGAAATACTATACACTTGAAATATCATAGATTTGTGTTTTGCAGCAAATCTAATATACTATGTAAAATTATATGTAATTATATAACTATCAATTACATAGTGTATCTTACATTGTATAATTTTATATCATATATTTTATATGTGCTATATACTTTTATGTAGAAAGTAATATATACTTATACATATGTGTTATTTATTTTTATATATACACTTTTATATATACTTTTTATATGTGCTATATACTTTTATATATTTATATTACATATTCTCTTTTATATAGAGAATATATTTATAGTATATATTTTAATGAATTGTATATATAATCTCCATCTAGTCCTGTCTGCTGAAGAGGCGCACACACACACACACACACACACACACACACACACATCTGTATATCCCATGAGTTCATGTTGATAATCACAATCTTAATCTTATAACCGGAATTATTCATTCCAGCCTCTCCCTGTCTTTATTTGAAACTCTTTTCAACAATAAAAGGCATATATATCATGTATCATATATTTACTTATTTCTTCAATCCTAGAATTCACAGGTAATAATTTTTTCTTCTTATAAGAGCACTTGTTTAGGTTTAGCATGAAGTCATACAAATAAATTTTGTAAAAACAAAATCACATTGAGTCATAACACAGGTAGCAAGAACAAAGTGAAAACACAGAAAACTACATGGTGGCTACATGCAGCTGGATATAACAGTGTCTTTCTCATACCATGGAAAGTCTTTTAGAAAATAATCATGTCAGATCAACAGGAAACCAATCTTCAATGTCGCCCTGTGAGACAGGTTTCCTTGACATCTCTTCTTTTCCCAATGACCCCTGCTTTAGTATGGCTGGTAGTTATTTTGGTAATTACCACCCTTCTAGATGCTTTATCATGAGTGCTCTGTTGGCCACTGTAATCTGCATATCCCTCCAGTTCATGACCATAGTCCCCAGATACACCCGGTATCCATAATTACATAGCCAATGTAGATTTGATCATCCACTGAACCTACTATTGTAATTTTTGTATCCCTAATATTTGACTGTAATATTTATTACATTCTTGGTTCCAGCTTTGGCTCTGATTCTGCCACCACCCCTAGTACCACATCCTTCACCTTCTGCAGCACCCCTTCCTCCTTTGTGTTGTTGCTGTTGCTGACTAAATACCTCTTTGGGTTGAGCAACTTTGATTTCCTGGAACTTCCTGGAACCAGTTTGATGGTATCTGTTTTCTAACTATTCACTGGCTCTTTATCAGTATATATAGTGATGGTAAACCTTTCAGAGACTGAGTGCCCAAACTGCACCCCAAAACCCACTTACTATCCCAACACTGCAATTAAACCTGAAAACTGAGGTTTTAATTGAGAAAAAAACAACTGTTATCTGGTGCTTGGCTACTGGGGCAACTTGGCTCACATGCCGACAGAAGATTTTGTGTGCATACTGAGGCACGCATGCCATAGGCTCGCCACCACTGGTACAGGTGATAAAACAAAATCCTCTTCTTTTATTTGTTCTTATATCAGTGGAAGTTCAATATTTTCAGTCTCTCCAAGGGTTTAAAATGTTTTTAAATTTGTTCTTCACAGGTATCTGGCTCAATCCCCCACTAAACCTTTTTTAGTGCACTCTTTCACTTTCAAAGCTTTGGTCCTTGGGGCTGAATCTGTTTTAATTGTGCAGTCTTATAACTTCCCTAAATTGAAACAAATATTCGGTCAGAAATTACTTGCTTGTGTCTCATTTTAAGTCTCCAATACAACATTTTACCACCATTCTGCGGGTTCTTGCTCACATTGGTCTTGGAACCCTCTGTGAATTCTTCTGTGTTACTGCACTGGTTCACATCTTCCAAGGTAGCAGAGTTGCAGGCAGCTCAGGGTTGGCAGCCAGACAGATCAGATAGCAGCTGAGGTGGGATGTTCTATGCAGACGGATTTAAAACGGCAAAGAGATGAGCTTCAGAGTTTCTAACCCATCCATCTGTGGGGAAAAAAATTTAAAATACAATATTTTATGCAATTCTTTTGGATTTTACCCATAAGGCATCTGGTCAATGCATTCTATTCTAAAGTTACTTAGGTAATTCTTCCCCTCTGCTGCTTCATTATTTTTGTTATGCATTTGTGATAAGTTCACTTGGTTGTGTTCCACATTTGGTCCCACCCATTCTTATAGGTTTTCACTATTTATTTTTGCACACAAGAAACATTAATATAGCTAATTACAAAAACGTGTGCACAGAGATGTTGTCCTTACTTCTCTTTTCTACCTCATTCCCAGCTCCCCATACTTCTGTTGTATACAGTCTCACTGATTTCTAGCCAGTCATGTGGAGTTTTCTCCCAAAATTATACTAAAGAATATTCTCCTATTTCCTCTTCTTTCTTTCATGAAAGATGACATACTATGAATACTTTTTTATACTTTATTTGACTTAAAATATGTATCTTGGAAATTTCTGTAAATCAGGTCAAAGAGTATCAGTTCAAAGAAATCCTCTTTGGGCTGGGGATTTAGCTTAGTGGTTCCGACGCCTGCCTTGGGTCCCGAGTTCAATCTCTACTACCAAAAAAGAAGAGAAGAAATCCTTCTTAGAAAAGAAATTCTTCTTTACAATGCATAATATTTCATCAGACAGGTGTATTATGCTTTAGGTATATCTTACACGCTTTTTTTAACTTCATACTTTGCAAGTCTCTTAGCATATAAATATGCTCCACTTTTCTATACAGTACTTTTTTATATAGTTAGTAAATTGAAGAATTTGGAGCATATTACCTGAAGAGATTTCTGCATGTAGATTTTGAAGATTTTATGCAATACTTCAGTATCTTCCGCTGTTAGCAAAGTCAGAGGCTTGAACACAGTCCCTTTCTATTCCCTTGAAACTATAGGTGGTGGTTTTCCATCAATAGACATACAATCGTCCTTTCCTCCCTTCTTCCTTCGCTCTCTTCCTTCTTTCTTGTTAGTAGCAATTGATGCACGTAGCTTAAATACATTAATTCACTGGGGTCTCATAGTGGTAATTTTCTGACATTATTTGTATTTGTTAAATGGAAATTTTTATAAAAAGATAGTTTCATTTACCAGTTGGTTATCAAATTGCACACTCCATGTAACAGAGTATTATAGGATAAAGGTTTGATTACTTCCTTCTATGTATCTCATTTTCAGAATAGAGAATGTATTTCCTTTCATTCTCAAAAGGCGATCTACTGGGTACTCCTAAAATGTTACTGGAAACCACTGCAATAGGTGCCAGTCTCCTACTCAGTTTACAACTCAGACATGAGAAAACAAAACTAAAAGTCAGAACTAAGAGAGGCACAAAGCTGGGCACCAGGACAACTAATGCCAGTGCCAGCGCAACCAACAACGGTGCGTCCAAGCCACTGATTTTTATTGGTAATCAGTTGAGGTAAAGGCAAGCCATGTGCAAGGGCAGAACTAAGTGAGAAAATGCACAGTCATGCGTTTCTATGGAAATTAATGTAAGCAAGGCTCATAAGAGACAAGACAAAGCATTCTCGAATTAGGAACAGACAAGACAAAATATATGGTTGTAATTAGAACATTGTCTTTCTTGTTGAGAAGGTTTCAGTTGTGGGAATGGAATTTGGGTTTAAGTTATTCTGACCTTGACACATAGGCTTTGGCCAGACTAACTTGGATAAACAAGCCAACTGTAGAGTTACCTCTTCACAGCCTGCACTGCCTACAGCCTGCTTTGGGCATAATCAATATTGCAGTCTCCTGAAGTCATCAATTTTATTTTTAAAATATGAGTATGAATTCATGAAATTAAACATAGTTGATGCCACTTTTCATTCTTTTGAAGCTCAACCCCTCCCATCTTTTGCTTGCAGGATGTTCCAAAGTTGACACCTGAGCCCTTTTGAAATAACTATAGTGCCCCCTTATAATTTTGTTGTATCTGGTGTTACAAGATGTTTCAGACTCATTACGTACCTTTGCTCCCCTAGATCTAGATTTAGCAACTCTCCAAGAAGTCTTGGTTTCTTTCAATAGGAGACAGTATTTTAAGACTGCCACCTGGGCTCAAAGGATTCTGATGCTATAAGACTGGACATCATTTCTAGGCCTTTTCAGAAACTGCTCTAGAAAGTTTAATTCTTAAAATAAAATAGAATTCTACAAACAAAAGAGGGAAATGTATAGAAGTGCAATGAAGGTAAACATAAGTAAATATCCCTCAGGGGACTTAGAGAGGGAGAGGAGGGAAAGGGGATAAAAATGAAATTAAGATGTATTAGGTACACATATCAACTCCACAAGAGGAATGTAAACATTATATACTACCAACATGTACTAATAAAGAAAATGATCTGGTTCTTATTTTTCCCCCATTCATTTCCCTTCTTTCCTTTCCCCTACCCCTCCTACTTCCCCTACTCCTTTAGACCCTTTCTTCCTATTTCACAATATAAATTATACATTTTGATCCTTATTTACACATTTAGTTTTTCACATCAGAGAAACTAAGATACATCATGTAAAGGTACATGATCCCAATGATGAATGTAACGGTATTGTATACCTAAAATATATCAATAAACTTAATGAAAAAAAAAAAAGAAAATGATCTGAAACAAAAAAAGATTAGTTCCCAATTTCCATGTCTCTTCTTCTTTCAAATGCCAGAACTAAGTGAATATTTTGGAGTCAAAGGGTATTGGGTTGATGGACACTTAAGTGTGACCACATAATCTCTTTCTCAAAGCCAGGGTAAGAACATGTCCCCTTAATGATCCACTTTGATAGGAAGACTGTCCTGCACTTACTATGTCCCAGAAGGCAGAAAGATAGTTTATTCCCTGGACAATCACCAGAGCTGTAATTTTAGGTACATCTCCAGAGTTAGGACTGTCACTTTGGCAGTCATCATTATTACTCGTACATCCTGCTTGATTTAAACTATCTTCTTTACCACTACTTCCTTCATCAGCATATGTAGAAAGCTCTTCGAAATGATAGACCATATTAAACTGCCTTAAGTTTTTTGTAACCTGGCTGAATACAAATTATAAACAACAAAGCAACCACAGATTATTGGGATATGTTATAACAACCACATAGCAGTTTTTATAGACCTATAATATTCCTGTGGCAACTTTTATAGACAAAATATTTTTCCATGTACTCTCCCGTTTTATTTATCTTCACAAAATCCCTGTGAAACTGGGGGAGGGATAAATGAGTAGACAGCAGCAGGATCTATGGTAGTTCTTCCAAGCTGGAGCCTGCAGAATTATTGAGACTATTAACATAGGCATATCAGCAAAGTTTTTCATTTTAACAAGATGCTCTCTTTTTGAGAATGTAGGAAATTAAGGAGTTTTATACAGAGTAAAATTTCTATGTGCTTACATCTGAGTTACATTTGACTAAACTTTTCAGGTTTATGTTACAGCCAAATTGGACTCAAAGTTGTTTATTCACATTTCTATTTTCTTTGGTAGGTGACACTGTTGATAGGAACCAGTTCTATAAAATTCTTGCTGTAAGATGTTAACACCTTTGCCTGTACTTAATTATGCCCCCTTTTAACATTTTCCATTAATTAACATGAATTCAAATTAATTTGAAAAATTAATAAATTTGTGTATTTATGATTTACAGTGGTGTTTTGATACATGTGTACATTGTGGAATGATTAAATCAAGCTCATTAATATAGCCATCGTCTACTTATTTTTGTGGGAAAAAAATCTTTAAAATGTACTCCTTTAGCAACAAGTTCAAATTTCTTATTTTTCCTCTTCCTTAGTTCTCAGAGCAGGCATGGGATTTTTGGCTAGCTCTTTCATATGGTCCTTACATGCCTCTCCAGCACTGGAGATGTTGGTTTATTTTTACCTTCAATTTTCGTCTCTGCTCTGTTCTTTCCTTTGATTACAAATCCACCATGTCTGCCCTACCGTGAACCACCAGTACAAATGAAACCTCCTTATCTTCTTCCTTCCATTTTCTTTTCACCTCTTTTCTCTAGATATCAGATTTGCCTTGCTAATGCACCACTCTAACACTGAACTCTTGCTGAAAAAGTTCCTGGACTTCTGGTGCATGAAGACTGGCTCAGGGCCACAGAGACTCTACCAGGTTAGTCCACGCTCCTTTCTCATCACATCTTATGCATTTGCCAGACTCAATTCCTCAAGTGTTTGCTATATGTTACATTCATGATTTTCACCCACACTCCTTCCCCATGGAATGCAAGTGATACCTGGCATGCTGAAAGATATCCATACAAAATGCTATCTCCTCCAAGATGTTTTGCCCAGTTATCTTAAACGTAACCAGTTCTCTGAAATCTCTTCTGCTTTTGTTTGAATCTCCCCACTACGTTATGTGCAGTTGAAGACAGAGACTATGCTGTACAGATTTTGTAAAAAAAAAAAAAAGGTAACAAGTTGCTTTTGAATCACAAGCTATCAACAGACATTTTCTAACTATATTATGGTTAGGCTAAAATGACAGATTTGTTTAAAACACTATTAATTTTATGCTGAAAGATTAACTTTCAATAGTTTTAAATCTTTCAAAATAATGAATTACTATATTATTTGTTATTACTAAAAGATCTCTTGGACCTGATACAGTTTTACACTTTATGATATACACATATTAACCCAGACAGTATAAAACTCAGTCCTTTGAGGTATATTCCTGAACTCTCTGTGCATCCACACCTCTCCTCCCACATGAGGCACTTTCTCCTCAGACCATCTTTCCTTACAAAAATATCTATAAATAAGACATCCAGATGGATTCTTTTCCTGATACCCTTCCAACACCACCCTTTCCGCCAGCCCTGCCAGATATTCTCCCCTCAGAACACCAGTGTCAGATGTCTTCAGAAAGCAGCAGGAATTCTGTGATGAAAATTTGGATTTGAATTTTAGAAATGCTTTTTCTAGTTCAGTGAGATATGCTACTGGTATCTTGATTGTGATTGCATTAAATCTGAATAACAATTTTGGGAGTATGACCATTTTCACTATGTTGGTTCTTCCTACCCAAGAGAAGGGACTATCTTTCCATTTTCTGATATCCTCTCCAATCTTCTTTTTCAGTGTACTACAATTTTCACAATAAAGATTTTTTATTTCCTTTATTAGATTAATTCATAAAATTTCATTTTTTGATGCTACTGTGAAAGGTGTTGTTTCCCTAATTTCTCTCTGAGTTTGTTATTTGTGTACAGGAAGGATATTGATTTTTGAGTGTTGACTTTGTATACACCTATGCTACTGAATTTGGTTATTAAATCTAGAACTATTTTGGTGGAGTTTTGGGGGTCTTCTATGTAGAGTATCATGTCATGTGCAAATAATGATAATTTAAATTCTTCCTTTCCTATCTTTATTCCTTTAATTTCTTTCTCTTGTTTAATTATTCTCACTAATGTTTCCAGAACTATATTGAACAGGAGTGGTGATAGTGGACATCCTTGTCTTGTTCCTGATTTTAGAGTAAAAGCTTTCAGTTTTTGACCACTTAGTATGATGTTGGCTGTTGGCTTGTCCTAGATGGCTTTTATCAGATTGAGGTAAAGACCACCTATTCCAATTTTCTGTAGGATTTTTATCATGAATGGGTGTTGTATTTTTTCAAAAGCTTTTTTTCTATTCATTGAGATGATTATGTGATTTTTGCTGTTGGTTCTGTCCATATGGAGTATTACATTTACTGATTTACCAGTACAATTTGTAATCGCTAAATCTTGGAAACAACCCCAGTGCCCATCAACAGATAAATGAATTAAAAAGATATGTATTTTTTATACAATGGAGTAGTACTCAGCCATAAAGAAGAATAAACTTGAAACTTTTACAGTTAAATGGATGCAACTCAAGACTATACTCTTAAGTAAAATAAATTGAAAGCACATATAAATATTGCATTGTGAGTTTCTCTGGTGTAAGAAACTGAAAGTGTACATAAAGACCAAAATGTATAATAGATATTGGGAAATAGGAAGAAATTGTTCAAAAGGAAAGGGGAACTAGGGAGGAGAGAGGGGAAATGGAAGGAAGGGAAAAGGAAAAAAAGAGAAAAGAAAGATAAAATGGAAACTAGGCTTTGTAAATAAGGAGAGCAAGAGGGATTGAAGAGAAGAGAGGGGACTGGAAGAAAAAAAGAGGAATTAAGATATGTTGTGTACAAGTACAAATTCCCTATGATGAATGCGATCATTATGTATATCTAAATTGTACCAGAAAAACTAATAAAAATGGATTTAAATGATTAAAGGTAGGGAAAAATATAAGGCTGGCATTGTGTAAGTCCTAAGCTGAAGGAGTCGGTTTTAGGAGACAACACTGCCTACTAATAGGAGCTATCCAACGGGATGGTCTCAGTCCTGCAGCTGTAACTTGAGGAGAGCAGACTCCTGAATGCTTTGGGTTCTCTACTTGAGTCTGTAGAACTAAGATTCTACAAAATTACTCCTAACTGCACTACTCAGTAAATCTTTCAACCAATACACAGAAGAAAATGGAGAAAATACAAATTTAATCAAAACCAGTTTACACATATATGATCATTTTGATATTGCCCCAAGCTTCCACTACTACCATTTGCTTCTTGAGATCTACTTGAAATGTTTTCTGCCATTACTTCTTTTCTTATTTCTTAAACCCAAAGGCAGGGCTACAGAGTAAAATTGGAAACAAATGAGAATGCTAGATAGATAATAACTGGTCTCCAATGCTGAAGCTAGACATATCCTCTCACTGAGTTTGCCTTTTGAACTAAGTGCCAGGACTGTGGATGGCAGTTGAGCTGAAAATAGGTCAAGCCCTCTTTTGTCAGGCCATCAAGCTAGTATCTTCCCACATGAGCTACTTTCAAAGCAAAAGCTGATCCAAAAACATCCTTGCCCCATGTACAGCTCTACCTAAACAATCTTTGGAGAGATGAGATTGATATAATTAAAATCACATTGTCCTCTCTTTTACACTTACCTTAATCTTGGTGAATTAATGAATTTGTATGTAACTTCTTTAATATACAACTCTTGTGAGGTAGAGACTCTGGCCAGCCTCGGTCTTTTCCAGGATCCTAAATGGTGGTCATTAAGTGCCTACTGAATAAATAAATAAATAGGCAGGTGATTTGCAATGTAGTTTAGGGGCAGGATTTGTGGATGAGACTTTTTTTCTCTTTTCTGAATCAGTATATATTTGATGGTATATATACACATGTACACATAGACACACAGGTACATTTTTTTCAATTCTTTAGCCATATAGAAGTTGCCCATGTACTTCTGCTTTTGGGCTCTGTACTTCCCAGCCATATCATTTTTTCTGGGATGTGTTCTTTCTGCTCCTTCTTGTCTCTCTTTTTCTGGATGATCTGGCATCTTCCTCTCCTTTACTACACACTAACATGTACAGATGAGCCAGTGGCTCCACCAACAAGGAGAGAGTCCACAAGAGGAAAAGACATTTGGCAGCTAACTGTATTGAGGACTGGTCATATTTACTTTTGTATATTGTACAAAACATTAAAGTTGAGCAGAGGTCTGTTCAGGTCTCATTTGTCTACAAATTGTGGCTTTCAAGACTACATCCTCATTATAGAAACACCTGTGCTCTAGGCCTCAGCTGCCTGCTCAACATTCCCACATGGACATCCTCCTGCATGGCAAATACAACAAGCCCCAAATTAAATTCATCACAGATTTCTCCTGCAAAGAGCATTTATCTCTTTTATGGTACAACTCTCTTTCATTACAGAATTCCAAACTGGATTCCACAAGTGCTTTATTCTCATCCATTTTTTTCCTCTTAACCTTTATTTTGTATCATCAACTCCTATTGATTCTGTCTTTAACATTTCCATTAGATTTGCCCTTCTCTGTCCATGTCCACAATCTCCATCCCTTCTTGTCTTTCACCACTCTAGTGCTTACTTAGTCATCTTTTTTTTCACTGTAATATTTATATGCAAATCTACTTAGCAAACCAGTCTTTCTACAGGGCATTTTTCAAAGAGCAGCTTACACTTCTCGTTTCTAGCACATAAAGACCTAAAAATCTATGAGTGACCTCTGAGAATGTGGTCTCAGCTATGAACTCATCCATGATTATATCCTAAAATCCTCAAGATGCAACCCCCAACCCCAAACACCTGCCTCACAGCTCTTCTTCCTTGAAATCTTCCATCCCTGACCATTCAGATATTTCCCAAGGATTTCTGTGAATAATCTGAGCTGCCTCAGTCAGACAAAAAAAAAATGTGTGAAGTGCCTGTTTTGTGCCAGCCCCAGTGATTAGCAATGGGGGTAAAGCAGGACCTGAGACAAATATAATCACTATCCTCATTTAGGTGGCTTCAGATTATCTTCCTATTTTTATCTGTCAATAGTGTTCTGCCATTTAACATTTAATTATGTGATGACATATTACTGACATTAATATATTAAATCAGGGATTATTCATTAACCATGTAATTTAAGTAAGGCATTGTGCACGGCAGAAGGAAGCCGTAAGGTGTGGAGGTTGGAAATCATGTCTTCAATATATGTTCAGCATCTAACACAATGCCTCAATATGGGCAAGTATGAGCCTTTTGAATGAATTGCATTCAAAATGGGATTATAAATATTGGACAATCAGAAGCTGGAAGAGCGAGAAATCAGAGTAGAGGAGTTTGCAGAAAGCTGTGCTCTGGAGGATGAGAGTGGTGTTTCCAGACTGAGAAGTGAGGAAGGGCTTTACAAGCAGGTACAATGCTGAGCAACAAAGTGAGGCAGAGTTCTAATATCCAATCCCCAGTATCTGACCTCCTCTGTATCCACTGTGGTGGGGTGTAAACAGCCCAGCTGGGCCTTGCACCAGGTGCATCCATCTAATTTTTATCAGGAAGAAAACAGAAAAAATGTACACAATTTTCATATCATCTGCTGCAATAGAATGGGATATGTTATATTGTGAAATAAACAGTAAAACGGTATTTCTTGCCTTCAAAAATCTGCTACAAGTCCAGATTACTCTCTATGATAGCTCTTTTCTATATGACTGTCCAAGCTTCCTACAGACTTCTATCTTGCTGCACCTTCATATCAACATGTGTTTTATGTTCACTATAGCAAGGGAAGCAAGGGCTAGAAAGTCATGCACCAATGACTAAAACTTTATCACAGAAGTGACTCATGCTCCACTGGCTCAAAACTCATCTTGCAGCCTTGCCACACCACAAGAGTGAAAAAGTATGATCCTCTGTGTGCTCAGGTTAGAAAAGAACTGGATATTGACAAATATTATTGTGTCCATTAAACTTATATAAGATGAACCTGCACATATTGACTTAATCTCTACTTTCCAAAGACCAAAATACACATGTAGCCTTGTCCAGTCTTTGACGATAACATGGAGGATGACATCCTCATGGATAGTAGAAGCACAAGATGAAAGGTAGATGAGTCCCTGAATGATTTTGTGGAGCAGAGCCACTACCCCTGCCTGGAACACCTACTCTGGGCTATTGTATGTGAGAGAAATTAATTTTCATCAGCTTCAAGTCCTGTGCTTTCAGTACCTTAGCCTAAACAACAGAAGAGTCAAGAGGATAATCTTGACTGGAGGTAGGACTTATGTAAAGGTCATGCATTGTGGCATAAAATAGACAAAATGCATGTGCTTGTCTTCAACCCAGTGATAAGCTTTGAGATAATAGGAACTAAAAGAGAGAGATCATTTTTTCTAATTTCTTGAAGATTTAGCATATTCCTACATGCAAGGGGTGTTCTTTTTACATAATTGTTGGCTGATTAATAATAAGAAGAAACAAGAACATTCAAAATCAAAACTCTTATCTATACAGCTACATATAAGAATGCCTGAAATATGGCTCATAGCCTCCAACCTGGAGGATATCTACTTCCTTGATAAAAAAAAAATGTTTAGAAGTTCAGTCTCCAAATGAAGAAAGAGCTTATACTTACTTTGAAACATCCATCGATCCATTGCTCCTCCAAATACATAACATAAATTAGGCTTACTCTTTTTTGGACACTGTAAGAGAAAAAGAATATTACTACATCAAGAATATTTTTTGTTTCTGCTCTTTAAGCTTCCCTTATTTATATATTATTATTGTGCTTTTGCTCTTCTCTTAAGTTGTAACAGAGAGGGTAAGGTTCATAATAAAGAAATGTGCTCATTTTACTTTTTCATTTCAAATAATATTTTCTTCCTTCTTTTCCCAGGACAACCATAGAGGGTATCTGTTTCAACAAGCAAGCTCATAATAATACCCCAAAATTTTTAAATATTTTATTTAAACATAGAAAAAGGCCTCTTGCTTGTTCATTCCAAATTACATAACAGGTATTATGTTACAGGAATAATAGAACACAATATAATTCTTTTTTAACCAATGATTAGCTGAAATATATGTTAATCAGAAGAGAGTTCATATTCTAATCTCCTGTTCAGATGAATTTCAAATGAAATGATAGCTTTAAAGAGGCTACATAGAGGAATATAAGATAAAACAAAAAGTTGTTGAATAATCTGGAGAAAATTAAAAATAAACACACTGGGCCAGGGATTTAGCTCAGTGGTTCTGCCACCTGCCTCACAAAGCACAAGGTCCCGAGTTCGATCCCCGGTACCAAAAAAGACAAAAATAAACACACTGATGATAAAATATAGATTCATAACCTGACTAACTTATGATGAGGCATATATGTTCATTTCATCAGCCTGATCATTACCCATTTGCTATTAAGTTGGCTGTATAAACATTTATTTCCAAAGCCTCATGACATATACATGGCCAAAGCATGCTAAATATGTCTTGAGGAAAACCAAAATCAGTTTGGAGAAATCATGGATTGTTGGATAGTCTTGCCCTTTCAGGGTAAGGTTACAGGACACAGGGTATGGTGGAAATGATTTAGGGGGTCTTGACAGGGGAGCAGTGCTGATTTGACTGAGATATGAAACCCATTCACTGGATATCAGAGCAAGAGGTGAGGAACCTTGCATTCTAATCCCTAACTCTGCCATTTGGTTTTGGTGTTGGGATGCAGAGAGACTAATTTCTTGGTTATGAAGCAAGAGAAACAAGCAGGGAAATAAAAATGCTCTGCCCTTATAAACTGATAAAAGGTAAATTTGAGAGCTGAGTTTAAAGGTGTTAGCATCATGGCTCAGCAAATACTGAATCCAGATATAGAAACTTATCACACCACCTCAGTCAGGTGGACAACCAGACAGCTGCAGGCCTCCCCATGGTGCCCAGCCTAACCCTGTAAAACTCAGGCAAGGAGGAGCCTGGCTGAATGCGTATGTCCTGTGACAGAGAAAAAGGAGCTGAGAGTGGGAGCCCACATACTTAGTTCCTCTCGCTGACTCACTAATCATCATTCTAACTCTAAACAGAAAGGGTGAAGTAAAAGGCCTGGAACACTCAGGAACATTCAGGAACATTCCCTCTTCGGGGAACTTAGAATAGTGGAGAAGTGATTTCTCCAAGGTAAATGACTTCAGGTTCATAGACCTGAGGGATTTTCGTATATAAACTAATGTCTTCCATACATGTTAGCTTTAATATTTGTAATTTTTAAGAAGCCTTTTTAGCAGGCTTTTGAATGGTCAATGCCCAGGTCTGGTGAAGACAACATGGCACTCTTTACAGTCGCTAAACAGGAAATAAAGAAGGTGCTCCTGAGGTAAGTAAGATGTGAACTCTGTGCCGCTCATGGGATTTTAGTCTATCCTATTCCCACAAGTATTTATTGAAAAACTTCTATGTACCAGGGAACAGAGTAGCAGACAAAATATATCATATGCCCACCTTTCTTTCTATAGTTTAAACTCTAGTGAGGAGAAACACTTTTTTTAATCTTAAAAGAATATATTTTCATTTGCTGGTCTATCTCTCAGCTCATTTTCTAATAATACCTTCTTTCTTATGCATAAAACATTTTAATTAATAACAAAGTATGTCACACTGAGTATAATTTTGAACAGTTTCTTTCTATTTCACAATATCTATTATTCTTTTTGGTCTTTCTTTACACTTTTAGTTTCTCATATCAGAGAGATAATGTAATATTTACATGCATGTGTTTGATTTATTTCACTTAAGAGTATGTTCTCCAGGTACACCCATTTACCTAGAAGTGTCTCAAATTTATCCTTCTTTAGGGCTGAATAGTAGGAGAAACACTTTTAACAAACAAGCACACCAATGTGCAGTTATCAAATACAATAAGGACTCTAAAGCAAGAAAAAGTGTGTGTGTGTGTGTGTGTGTGTGTGTGTGTGTGTGTGTGTGATGGGGCTAGGAGAGGTAGGGAGAAACCTTCCAAGCAGAAAGATAGCATATACAAGGCCCTGAAATTAAAATGAACACAGCATATTTGAGACATTAAAAAAAAACACACTAGCTTGAATGTAGTGGTCAAGGACAAGAATAGTATGAGTTTGAGTGTAGAGTGGCCAGACAGGGCATTATAGAATGAGCTAGAAGTGTGTCATTATTTTTTCTAAATTTTATTTTATTGTGGGAAAAACACTAAACATAAGCTCTACTCTGAATAATATTCCACTATATATGTGCCACATTTTTTATATATGCCACATTTTTAAAATCAATTCATCTTTTAGTAGGCATTCAGCTTGTTTTCAATCTTAGCTATTATGAATAGTGCTACAGTGGACATAGGAATGATAATATTTCTTTGAGAATGTAATTTTAATACTTTTTTTCTAAATATCTAGAAGCAGGATTATTGGATCAGGTGGTAGTCCTATTTTAAATTTTTGAATTTTATTTTAAGTGAATAAAGGTCCAGTAAAGAGTTTCAAGCTGGAGAATTACATAATTTAATTAATAATGTTACAACAAGCTCAGCTCCTTGAAGAATGGATTTGGAGCATTAGGGAACGATGCCCTCTGAGGTAATATGAGTCATGTCAGCAGAGGAAGGGCAGGAAGAGTCCTCTGAGCCTGTGCCATGTGGTCGCACTGCTCCTGATGCCTAAGTGGGTCCAAGTCACTTGCTAAATAACTGATGGTTGGGTGGGATGACATTAATCTGTCATTTTTATATTAATGTTAGCACCATTTAGTGCTTAGTTCAGGGAGATGGAAGAGGCAAATTTTCATCTAACAACTCTACAAATATAATTATTACAAATAGATGTTTGTAGTTGTTTCATCAAATTTGCATTCTTCATGTTCCACACCCTTCCGGCCTTCAAAAGGATACTTTTGAAATTTCAAATCTCAGTCAAATTTTGCCGGTTATTCCAACTCCAGTTCATTTCTCCTAGAATTCAGAAAGGATATAGACACTAAAGTGAGCTAATGTGTTTTCTCTGCAGTGCTAAGCACAGTGAAGTCTTTTGGGTGACTATTCACCCAGGCAGGGGCCATTGATATTATAATTGTCACTCTCCCTTACCATAGTCCTTGGTACCTGAGACCCTTAAAATATTTTCTCTCTGTCTGTATTTTTATGAAAGGCTATTTAGAGAAAATATGAGAACTGTGGTTGTTGGGCAAATCAAATCAAATTGACAGTCTGAAGTGTTTGCCTGTCTAAAGTTAAAGTCAGTGTCCTGTTGACTTGGTCATGGAAGGGAAGAGGAAGTGACTAGAGAGAAGATGCTTTTTGTCCAGATGGTGTGTTTCACACTTCCAATTATTTCTATAAACATCGGCTGGAAGTAACACCTCCTTTTACCTCACCAGATGTCCATAAATTATTACGAAGTTCATTAATGACAAGAAGTACCTGTAAAACAGAAACACAAACAAATACAAACTAGGATCTGTGCTGAGTGCATCAATACCTTTCTCTGGAGGAAGCCAGTGCCAGTGTGGAGTACTCCTAAATGCCTGGAGAAACTTGGAGACCTGCCTGGAAGAGCTGCAGCCTCCGTCCTTCAGTTCTTAGACACTCACAAGGAGCCTCTTGCTGCATTCACTCACCCTGTTTTACCAGTATTAATACTGTGCCTCCTGTGGAGTGGGAATCATCAGACAAAAAAGTTTTGTTTTTTCTTGCAAAGGAAAATGCAACTCAAACTGACTGAAGCTAAAAGGAAACTGATGTGTTCACATAACTCAAATGTGCAAAGTTAAAAAAAAAAAAAAAGAAGCTAGCTTCAGTAAAGACTGGGACAAAAACCTCCAGTGGTCTTTGGGTGGATCCATGTGTTTTTTCAATGTTCTATTTTTCAACATTGACTTCATTCTCATGAGTAATTTTCTTTGGAGGCGAGAGATTCCTTGGCAGTTCCAGGCTCGCAGAAGAGCAACCACAGGGGAAACTGAGCTCCTCTGTAGTTTGGACCAAGTCCACAGGATAGGCTATAACTGGACAAACATGCAGATCTGAACCAATGACTGCCCAGGACCTGGCCAGTGACTTGTGGTGCTTTAATAGGTGAAACTGAGTCATGTACCTGGCAGATTGGGTAGAGGGGGGTGGGTTTAGCTCGTTTAAACCACATTAGCGGCATTGGGAACATACAAAGGGTGGGTAGGGTGATTCCCTAAAGAAACCTTGAGTAGAAGAAAGGCATGATAAAGCAGTATCTACCTACTAAATATTTAAGGTACAAAACTCAGCTTTGTCCTCCAAGCCTGGTTGTAAGAGGACAGTTCTGTAAAACAGTGCATATGTGCTATAATTAGGATGACCACACATCTTGATTATCCAAGTGAGTCATTGTTTATGTCAGATGTCCCAGCATAATTATTAACAGTGCAGCTCTTTATTCTCAAAAGTCTCCTGATTTGGACAATATGGTACCTGGCTGCCCTAACAATAATCAACATATGTTCAAATACACACAGAAAGAAAGGAGAGAGAATGTCTCGCTGTGGAACATAATAGGGTGGAATGGAGAGGTGATACTTCAGCTTAATCTCAAAGGAGGTGTTGAAAGGTTCTAGGTGGCTAAAGAATGTAAAAGTGTTCCAAGCAGCAGGACAGGTGTGGAAGTGTGAACAATTATTTGATGCACAGGAATTGCTCCCACACTGCTGAGATGCAACAAGATTAAAGCGTGCAGTTCAGTGGTGAGACCAAGGAGAAGAGAGATTGGCCAGGTGAACAGGCTGCAATCAAAAGAAAAAAAGCTCATGTTAAAATTATCTAACCGAGCTTATGCATTTTAAAAATAAGCCTAAGATGTCCATGACTTAGAGAAAGTTTAGAAAATAGAAAACAAAACTGTCCTTTTTATTTCTGGTCCTATGAAACACACTGAAGTATGTCAGGCCTCAGAAGTGAATTTAGGAGCTTGTTTCACTTCACTGAGATTCACAGCACCTGCTGCTGAAGCTGTAACCCAAACTTGCAAAATGAAAAATGTCTCCTGTCAGGTACAGACATATATTACTGTTTGGGATCATATGTCATTTGTGACTTGAGTAATCATGAAAGCAAAGAGAAAAAAAGCAAACAGTTGTATGTTTTCTGCTGATCCTTCTTATGAGGTACACTATTTAAAAAGACCAATAGAAAGGATCTATCATGGGGTGTCAACAGAGACAACACATTTGTCAAAAGAACTGGAAGAAGTGAATCTTATAAGTTGTTTCTGTAAATTGTACCCTTGTTATGCTGATTATTTTGCATTACCAGCTTCACTTAGCCAAAGGGAGGATTACTTCTTTAATGTTAAACTGTTTGCAGTTTGAGAGGGAAGAGAATAAGCATGCATTCTTATTACCGATGAGAATATACTGTAGTTTCCTCCTGGTCTTATAATTTTTAATCATTATATCAGAATTCTTTATTTCCCCTAATGCAATACCCTAAGATGTCAAAGTTTGCTTCATGAAAGGCAAATCTTAAATGAATAATGAAGTTGAGTTATAACAGTTTCAAATGCTTTATGTATAATGACTAGTCATTCTCTGGAGTACCTCTGAAAGGTAAGGTTAAATATCTTTATATAATAGAATAAAAATGAGACAAAAGGATAAAACTTAAATGAAATTCTACCTCTTTCTAGCTATGGCAGTTGATGAAATTGATTTTGAGGTGACCACACAATACTGATTATTTGGATGCAAAGAAAATAATTTGCTCACTGATACATATAATCCTCAAATTTGATAGTGAAGTCAGTATCTATTCTCTTTGTGTACTTGAATCACACCTCCTTCCTCCTTGAAGTGCTGGGGTTTTTTGGAGTTCTCGTCAGACTGTATTATCTTTTTAAAGCCAGCATCTATTAATTTCCTAGTCCCTTCTTGCTATTCATAGATTTCAGTATGTAAGTCTCTGTTGTTTTCCCCACTCTTACATCTGTCTTTCTCATTGGTAACTTCAACATTCTTATGAAAAACTCAACAACACCCTGGCTTCATGGTTCATCTTCAGTCTCACTTTTCGTTCTCTTATAACAGCTACTCACTGCTATGGTTTTCTCAGTGGTAACTAAACTGCTCCCCAATTTTCTGTATCTGGGTTTTCAACCTTAGTACCTATCTTTCTTCCTCTATCCATGCCATCTGTGCTTTGGTCTCATCAAGCACTCCAAATCATCAGTCTTCACTCTGGCTCATTACTCACCATCTCTCTCATTTTTCTTTTTGCTCATTTAGCTGACATTGCATAGTACATCAGTAGAACTACATGCTTATATAAAAAAAAGCCATAAAACTCTCTTGGTCTTCTTTTCCTCTACTCTACTTTTCTCTCCAAATCTCTCATTATCTCACTGGTCCTTGCTCCACGTAGGTGGCTGAACAAGCTTTGGAGAAAAGCATGAACTTCTCCTGACTACTCCCAAGTTAATCTCAGGACTGCAAATCCTGAGTATTCAAGACCACTCATATATATATATCTCATTAAGGTTACTGGCACATTTTAGGTATGCAATATAATGACATTCATCATTGGGAATTTGCACCTTTACATAATCTATCTTGGTTCTTATTTTTTCCCCATTCCCCTGCCCTCCCGTCAACCCCTCCACCCCTCCCTATTTATAGAGACTTCGTTTCTCTTTTTTCCTCTTCTCATATTTATTCCTTTCCCCTCCCCCTCCCACTTCCCCTTCCCTTTTGGGCCTTTTCTTCCTATTTCACATTATCTATTATACATTTTGATCCTTATTTACACTTTCAGTTTCTCACACCAGAGAAACTATCTGGTATTTACACATGTGTGTCCTATTTATTTCACTTAAGAGTATCACCTCAATTTGCATCCATTTATCTATAAATGACTAGCTTCTTGTTCTTTATGGCTGAGTAGTACTCCATTTTATTAAAAATAAAACCCACATTTTCTTTATCCAGTCTCTAATTGATGGGCAATTGTGCTGTTTCCAAATTTTAACTATTACAATCTGTGCCACTATGAACATCGGTGCGCATATATCACTGTGGTATGATGTTTTTAATTCTTTTGGGAAGATACCCAAAAGAGGAATAGCTCAGTCAAATGGGACCTAAAATCCTAGTTTTTTGAGGAATCTCCATACTGATTTCCTCAGTGGTTGCACCAATCCACACTCCCTCCAACAATGGAGAAAGGTTCCTTTTTCCATTATTTCCTTATTGGTTGACTTCATGCTAGCAGCCATTCTTTCTGGGGTGAGGTGGAATCTCAGCAATGTTTTCATTTGCATCTGTAGAATGATGAGTGATGTTGAACATTTTTTCATATGTTTGCTTGCTGCTTTTAATTCTTTGAGAAATGTCTGTTCATTTCAGATGACCATTTTTGGATTGGGTCTTTAAATTTGGGGAGGGGTTGATTTTTTTAAGTTCTTTGTATATTCTAGATAGTAGACCTTTGTCTGAGGAATAGCTGATAAAAACATTTTTTTCTCACATTTTGGGTTGTCTCTTCACTCTGTTGGTTTCTCTTGCTGTGCAGAAGCTTTTTAATAAGAAGAGATCCCACTTGTTGATTCTTTGTGCTTGTTCACGTGCAACTGAGGTTTTTTTCATAAAGTGTTTTCCTACACCAAATTCTTCAAGAGTTCTATCTAACCTCTCTTCCAGCAGGTTTAGTGTTTCTGTTTTAATATTTAGATCTTTGATCCATTATGATTTTAGTTAAGTCCCTGGTAAGAGTTGTGAGTCTAGTTTTAATCTTTGGCAAGTTGAAACCCAGTTTTTCAACCACCATTTATTTTTATTTTTTATTTTGGTACAGGGGATTAAACTCGGGACTTTACGCAGGCGGCAGAACCACTGAGTCAAATCCCGGCCCACCAACACAGTTTATTAATTGAGGGTGTTTGGCTCCTATGTCAAAAATGAGGTGGCTGAGTGTGTCTGGAGTCATTTCTGCATCTTCTAATCTGTTCCACTGATTCTCAGGTCTGTTTCTTTGCCAGGACCGTGCTGGTTTTATCATGATACTATTATATTTTTAAGGTTTATTCATTTCCCACTCTCCAAAATGAGACTACATGGAAATTGTTATATCTCTCCAAATTGCCAAACTCCATCCCAAGATGCAAATCAGCCTCTGCGTACTCTTACCCTTTTCCATCCCAGGAGATAACACACCCCTGCTCCGACCTGTGGCAGCACTTGGGTGCATGCTCTTGAACCTCCTACTTTAGGACACTTATTCTGCAATATTGCAGGTACTCATCAGTGCATCTTTTTGTACTGAATTATCTCTACTCACATAAACACATTCCCATAATTTCTTCCTCCAGATCCTGCCATTTTGCTCAGCTCCTTTTTGGAGAGAAAACATTTTCAGAGGTGTTGACTATGTTGTGATCACCACATCCTTTCCATTCCACACTTTGCTCAGACCATTCCACCTGGTACCTCTTTACTCTTCTGAAGTCATGCAACAATCAACTTTCTGTCATGTTTAATAGCCACTGATTATCTTACCAGGTTTCTTATAGGTATTTGATGTGGGTAATCACTTCTCTTTACAGAAACACTCTTCTGTTGATTTTCCTCCTACCTCAGGGGCCATTTTTCTTTTCCTGGCTCACCATCTTCTTCAGTTGCTAGTTGTTCCTGGCATATGTATGTCATGTTAATGTGAAGTCCTCAGCTGGGAATCCCCTTTCCTTCTGATCTTTGATCTTTTCAGGGCAGTCTCTTGTACGTCATTCAAGCCTTACCTAAAAGTCACCTTCTCAGAAGGGCATTTTCTGACAATATATCTCCCAGGATACTTTCCTATCTCCTTGTTTTATCTTCATTATAGCTCTTAATATATTTATATTTCTTTGCTTACTGTCTGTGTCGCAGCAATATAAATTCCATCAAATTAAGGAACTTCTCTGTCTTATCTGAGGATGTAGGCAATTTAAAATATTTCTTGGGTGAATGAGAAAATTAATGTTGATTTATACATTAACAAGCATTATTTGCTCACTATTTTCATTGTAGCTCCATGTTTATCAAAATACTTAATGTCATATGGATAAAATTTTCTCTGCTCCTTCACAAAATAAGAGTTCTTTTCTTTAAAATTTGAATTTAAAGAGTATCTAGAATTGACTAAAGTTTTAGAAACTAGAAAATTTACTTCAATTTCTAATTTCAAATACTAACTAGAAACTACAGTACTTATTCTTTGTATGTCCACAGTACATTTATTATTTTATATATAATGAAAGAAATGTTCTTTTAAAGGCAGTGACAATAGCTAATTTAAAAGGAGAAACTTCTAATTAAAGGGTAGTCAAGTAAGCCATAAAAATGATTTTGTCTGCCTCCAATTTAAACTTAAATGTTAAGATTTAAGGTTAAATATATGACACTTAAATGTAATTCTAGATTCCTTTTCTATGACATTGTTTAGTGCACAAAAAGAATGAATTGCAGTGCATTTTACAAAAGATATGCTAATATTTTCTTTTATTTATAACTTTGATTAACTTTTCCTTTTGGATATTGGGCAAAAAATCAATTCTAGACACAGAAATCCAGAAACAGAAATTAGATGAATTTTTAATTTAGTTATATTTCAAAGAGTAAATCAACTAAAAACAAACCTGCCAATCATTATACATTTCATAAAATTTAGAGCAATTTTCACAATAACTTGCATAGTCAGGTACCCTTGTAAAAATCAGCTCTTTTAGGGAATTTGATTGAGAAATATAACAATATCCACTTGGTGCTGGTGAATATTGTTGTAGTTAAACACATGAAATAAATTAATCTCCCTTATCTTCTCATTTTGGTGCCTAAAATCTGTATCTATGAGGTTACTTGTACATAATCAATCCCTAAGAACAAAGATTCAGCCTTCCTGACCGATGCAGATGATGATTGATTCTGGATTCCCAAAAGTGTGAGTTTCATGGTACAAGAAAATATATTTTTAAGGAAAATTGTGTTGCAAAATGTTTTCTTTTCTTTTTTTGCAAAATGTTTTCTTAACTAGTACCACTTGCTAATGTGATTAAATAAAATGAATGCAATTCTTTCAGACAACAATATTAAGAATTCACAATTGTAAATTTGCTATGTAAAATTTATGAGATTTGTGAAATAAATAAAATATAGTTGGGAAAGACAATTAAAGCAAAGATGCCAAGCCAAAATATGTATAGAGTTGTGATTGCTAATCATTGATTTTTAAGTATACTGAGTTTTTAACCAACTCTATAAGTACTAGAATATGTTTTCTGAAATATGTTTTCTGACTTAACCTTCATGGGATGAAAAAAACGTGATAGTAAATGGCAGTGAAAAGGCATGACTTTTGCAAAAGTGAAAGTCTTCCCAGAAGTAAAAATATTTTATTATGTTCTCAATACTATGAGGAATAAATTAAGTGAAATTGGGCTCATAAGCATTGATTTTTCCTTTTCTAGAACATTTGACCAACACAATTTTTTCCTATTCCTGAAGAGTCTTTTGCAAGATGTCTTGTATTTCACATTATTGTTTGATGTTTATTTCTCTAGCTTTATGCAGCTTATGGGAAAAAAATGAAACACTGCATTTATTTAAGTTAGTCTTTGCTTTTGAGCTACTGTACATTTAAACCTAGGCTAAATATTGTTCTGATGTATTAAATATAGGTTCTTTACTCTTCCTTTAAAGTCACTTCTGTCATTTGATTTTGTTTCCAAATCATTAGCCCTCCATATTATTCTCTTTACCATGCCCTTAAATATCCACTGAGACCCTAGGCTTTCTCATGGAAATCTAATAAACCATTCCTTTGAAGCTGCTTCAACAGCAGCTGCACAGTAAGGAGGTCATAATAAGGATGATGGAAATAGTAATAGTCCTTGTCATCACCACCACACTAATCCCACTGGTCACAGCCACAACTTCCTTAGGCCTTGGAACAGTTACGAACTATTGTATCCTAGAAACAAAATCCCCTATTGCTCAGGGATATCAAAGCACTTTGTAAATTTGACATTAAAATTGCATGTAATAATCAAATGAGATGACTAAAATAAGGTGCAGATGAAGAGGTTAAGAATAAGCATGTTATATACTCTGTATTTAATTTTAGATAACTAATGGAACATGAACCGAGACCCAAAGGAGCAGTGAGGAAAGCTATGGTAACTTACCCACTTAATAGGTCTGATTTCCTTGAAGAGAAGTGAAGGAAGAATATAAAAGAGGCAGGATTTCAGAAAGAATATTTGTTTCTGATCACTTTTGAAAATGACAGCAATAAAAGAAGGGTTGGAAACAATTCTCTTGTCTGGAAGAACTATCATGGATGACGATGTCTTGGTGTAATTTGATGGGCCAAAGGACGTTGAATGTCGCAAAAAAAAAAATCTCTGCCCCCAAAAGATGAACCACAGCACCCAAAATTCTCTCTGTAAAAAGCCTTTTAAATTAATTATATTTGAAGTTCCCCAAATAGCCATGAGAGGAAGTTCCAGGTCAGAATTTCATGGAAGGATTGTTTAAATATGGATGCCTGGACCCCATTTCTAAGAGTTTCTGAAACTATGCATTAGGATTCTTTGTTTTCAAAAGAAACCCCAGGCATGTTTGATGTGCAGCCAGGCTTGGAAAATATCATTACCTCCTATTAAAAAGCCAACTCATGGGCCAGAAATCTAGCTCAGTGGTGCCACTACCTGCCTCGAAAGTGAGGCACCCGGTATCCCCCCAAAAAGCCAACTCAAACATTGGGTATGGTGGCACTGATCTGCAGTCTCAGTGGCTTTGGAGGGTCAGGCAAGAGGACTGTAAATTTAAATTCAGTCTGACCAACTTAGTGAGACCCTGTCTCAAAATAAAAGATAAAAATCTGGGCCAGGGATGTAGCTTAGTGTGAATGTCCTGGGTTCAATCCCCAGGACCACCAAAACAAAACAAAACACTTAATCACTGAAGACTAAGAAATTAATCATTTATGCTATTAATATCTTTTACTTTAGAAAAGCTAGTTGAAATATACTCATATTTTTGATGGTGATAGAGGGAAGACTAGCAAATGAAAAGAAGGGATAGAGACATCCGAGAGGTTTCAACATCATCAATGACTCCAGGGCTTTGTCTAGGTCTAATAAATTCATCAATTTAATGTAATGCTATCTTGCTGAGTGCTTAGAGCTCTTACCATGGGCCAAATATTTTTCTATTTTGCAAATGTTAACTTATTTTATATTCACAACCCTATGATTAAATACTATTATTTCTCCCATTTTGCAGATGAGGAAACTAATGTTAAGATGAAGATATGAAACTGGGGTTACACAGTTATTAGGTGGCTGAGCCCTTCCTCTGCTCCTGCTTCTGTGTGTATGTTTCCCTTTCAGTTGTGTTAGCTGATGGGCTAGACATGGAGGCAATGGCCCCTTTAAAATTTATAGGCTAATTTTAAAACAATGGGGAAATCGGGTTCCTGTATCTGTACTTTAGAACAAAAACTGAGTCTTTCCCAAGCAAATCCTGGTGACCTCTTCCTGGTTCTCCATCTTTGTAGGCCACAGCTTGGACTTTGACCTGTCTTGGATTTTGTCAGAAAAACAAAAAGGAATTTTGAACACAAGTTTAACCTGGAATAAGTCAGTTTTATTTCGTTGTGAAATGAGATGTAACTGAATGTTGTTTGTGATGATTCTGGAGATTGTCACTTTGGAGAAGATGTGCAAACATTAGAACTTGCTGAGGAATCGATGCAGTCATCAATTTTATTCTCTTGGATCCATCTTGGTTTGCAAATGAGAAGAAAGATGCAGCTGTAGGTGAGACCATACTCATTCAAGGGAAGGGCTTGGCAGACCCCCACTTTAAAGTGTCTACAGCTGTTCAAATGTGTGCATTGCATATTTACCTCTGTTTTACATTCTCCTCCTCTTGCTCATGGATTCAGTGAGATAATTTACGAGAGGAATTTAAAAGAAAGTGCATTCTTTACAGTTTTGTAATATCAGTTTTCAATATTTGGGAAGGATTTTTTTTTTCTGAGTTTCTCCTCTTCCCTTCTGTAGGCTCTCTTCACTTGAATAATTCAGCAGATTCTATTTAATTGGCATCCTGATAAATGGTATGACCTCTTAATTGGGAAGAGTATCAGATACAAAGATTTAGTTTAATGCTTTTTAATTACTCTACACTATTGTTACAACAGAACAACTTACTAGTTCAAATAGAGAAGGAAAAACTCCAACTAGTTATTAATGTTCTAAAATCTGTGTATATAGTAGTTTATAGGACTGAATTAATGTTGCACATCTAGAATTTTTATTTTTCTAAGCTTCAGAATCTTGTCCTTTTAAATGGCCATTAAAGGGACAGAATCATAATAATTTTAATATTTCTTAATTATTTGATTTATAGTAATTAGAACAAGTTTATTGTATACTATGTGAAAAAGGAACTATGTTTCTGGATTTCAGTACTCTTGAACTACCATTATCTCTATGATATTTATTAAGTGAAAAGGTTTTTTTGGTACTGGATATCGAACTCAGGACCTTGTGCTTGTGAGGCAGGTACAGTGCCACTGAACTAAATCCCCGGCCCTGAAAAGGATTATTAAAGTAAAAATGTTAAAAGGACTTACATCACTTTTTCAATATTATGGGTTAGAAATTATTTTTGTTCTTCTTTTTCAATTAAAAGTTATGATTCATGAAGAAAATACCCTGTGCATAATGACATGGCCAGTGATTTTCAAAGCCAGGCCTCTAAACCATGCATTCTGAATCCTGGTCCCACCTATTCACTGAACTGTGGTACCTTCCTCACTGTGGGGGACATGCATGGCATGGCCTCATGTGTATTCCGTGTCATTCCTGAGAGGAGGACACACTTGACTTAGAGGTGAAACTGCTGTTCTCATAGGCAATCTTATTTCTCTCTGGAGGAATAGTGTAGTTTCCTTCATATTTAACAATTATTCTTGAAACACAAACCATAGTTTATTTTGGTTTCGGTCACTGTGATTTATAAATCTGGAAACAGTCCAAATTTTCCTACTTTTATGTAGCTTATAGAAAGGAATTTGCACCATTTAAGAGGATATTAACTAATATGATAGAAGACCATCGTTCTTGGAAGTAAATACATTTGGTTGCCAGTCATAGTTCTGCTACCTATACCTTTCATATACAGTACCAGACAAGCCTCTCTCCCTCCCTCCCTCCTCCTTGGCCCCTCCCTCTCTCCTCACTTTCCCTCTCTCTCCTTGTTTGTAAGAAAAATAAAGATTTTTTCTTACACAGGAATCTTGAGGAAGACTAAATGAGTTGGCATTTAGAACACCTAGAAAATGTGTCACTTACACAGTTAATACTGGTAAATGTTAATTCTCTTTCCATCCTTGTCTGCCCTGATGCTGTATTTTAAACCCTGGTTACTGACAGTTTTATGCAACTGCTATGAAATCTGAGGGGAACTGAAACTGTCATTCTAATTCATGGGAATGGGTTATCTTCACAGTGATATTTCAGATCCCAAAATATGTGGCATAGGTATATGTGTTAAGCTACAATAAAATGCAAGTAACCTTATTTGGTTGGTATTCTATTAATCATCAGCACCTATCTTTGCTGTAGTGGGCTACCTAATTTCTATCATTAAAAACTGTACTTAAAGCAAATTTTCCCCTTTCACACTGATGATAAAAGTGTGGCTTCACATCTAGCCTGGCCAAACTATTGCACATCACTTCATGCTTTGCTCATAATGTTTCTTATTTCAGTGCTGTCTTCAATCTGTTGAACACTATGCTGTATGTAATATTAAAATGCTCTATCAGCTTCTTAAAATTCTACTTTACAGTACTGAACTGAGTACTGTAATTTTATTGAACTCAGAGCTCCCATCTCTTTTCCTTTTTTGAGACAGAGTTTTGGTAAATTACCCAGGCTGGGTTCAAACTTCAAATCCTGTTGCTTCAGCCTCTCTGAATGCTGGGATTATTGGTATATGCCACTATCACCAGGCTGGGTCTCAGGGTTCCTGGGGATGAAATAAGGAACTTAACACATCTTTTTTGTAGCAGAGTTGCTGACTCCCATCCCAGAAAAAGAATTTCCAGGACACATCAGTAAGAGGTAAGAGAAGTTTTATTAGACAGAGATTTTAGGACTCACTCAAGAATAGAGTGCAGGTGCTCAGAGATACTAGGCACCTCATGAACCGGAGTTGAGTATGTTTCAGTGGGTGTCTTAGGTGGGCGATGTAGGATGTGTTTTCTTACTGTCTGGCACGTTACAATACAAGCACCTACATGTGTTTGAAGTTCAGATATTGCACCAATACTGCTGCTGCCTTGCTAGAGCCAAGATTTTCAGGATTATTCAGGCTGATGGTCTTTAAGACCTTTAAGAATTTTTTTGAGGGAGTTTCTTAGAAGGGAAAAAAAGTTTGAGTCTTGAAGCTGCAGTTAAGTACAATTTTAAAATCTCAGTTTCAGGCTGGGGATTTAGCTCAGTGTTCTGCTGCCTGCCTCGCAAGCACAAGGTCCTGAGTTTGATCCCCAATACCAAGAAAAACAACAAAAAAAGATTTAAAATCTCAGTTTCTTTATATCCTTCTTACTAGGATTTTATTTCTTCTTTCCTACCTTACCACCATGCCCAAACCTATCATCTTATTTTAATATGTATTTAAATAATATCATCACTCTTATGAAAATATAAGAAGTTTTTATTAATCGAGACTTCTCATTATTCTAAAGACTCTGATCCAGAGTGATTAATTTTCTTGAAGTCATATTCATTTTGTCAGTTTCTAGTTCAAAATCCTTTCAACATTTGTGTTATATTATGAATTTCCCAAATAAACAACATCGTTAGTATTCTTTATGATAGAAAAACATATTACATAAATAAAAATATATTTTGTTTAATTTTCAGATAACTTACATGCAAAGAAATGAATAAAATGTTTGTATATTTAAAGTGCCCCAAATTAATTACATGACTAGATTAAGTACATGCACTTTAAAATCTGAGTCACCTCAACTCTACTTCATCCTACAGAATATTAATAATAATAAATATATGACATGCACGGCAGTTATAGATGGTGCTTGTCTTATTTTGTTTATTTATATTTATTTATTTTTGGCACACAGCATGTCATTTATTACCTGCTATGAACAACCACTATCTGATTTTTCCTCTTGAGATCCACTCTGCCCCTTACCACTTCAGGGTGAAATTGACACTCCCAGCTGCAAGAAAAAATTATGTATCCTCCTGGCCTAACCAGCTCCTTGGGACTTGTTAATGAGTATAATGGTAGATACTGTTAGGATCTCGAATTTGATTTATCCTCCTTAAAAACATCAAAGTTAGTTTGTTGCTGCTTCACAGACACCAGAAGATGCAAGATTCCAGGCTCAGACAAATGACTTTATCACTAGTGGAATAGCCAGAAAACAATATGAATTGTATTAGTTACCTTTACTCCCAATTGTCACATGGATGATGCAATTTGAGTCAAAGGCATGCTACAAAGCCGTGGGTTTGTGTCACATCTGAGGGACACTGACTTAGACGAAACCACCACTTTACAGTAAGGAATCCTCAAATCTTCTCTTTGCCCATGAAAGAGACATTACCTGATTATTCAAAACTGCTTGCTGCAAACATCCCATTGAAAAATCGTTAAGGCAGACAGCAATTTTTAGTCAGAGCTTCAGGAATTTGACACAGTCACTGAAATGTATGGCAGGTAAGACGTCCATGGAAGATGCTTCCCCCAAAACAAATGATCTCAGACAGTGCAGCTCAAAAGAATATACTCTGTTTCCTGTGAAATTTGACCCTAAAAAGAAGTCACGTTGCACTTTCTGGATCTATCTTATAATTAATTACCAAGGAATATCCAGTCTGAAAATGGGGACAACATGGCAGAACAGAAGTCAGAGATGATGAGAAATGAAGACTAAAAAGAGTTTCTAGTGGATTATGTACCAACTGGCCCCTAAGCCAGATCTTCTCACAATTTTTTACTTATGTGGCTACTTGAATTTTCATTCATTAGCATCTGTAAAATCTCTGAGTGACTTGGCCTTTGATGTGCATTATGTGATCACAGCAGCCCTGCAGAAAGCATGCCATGTTCTGAACATACAGGTGGCTTAATACGCACCATGAACATTAAGTTGCTCCACATCAAAACAAATAATTCAGTGTCAAGTCTGCTGGTGGCAAACACAGTTCTCTTAACACTTAAACTGTTAGCTCTCAAACTTTTGTGTATGTTAGAATTATCAAGTTTCCCCCTAGATCTAGTGAATCAAAGTTTTTTGAAAGAGTATAAAGAATATAAATTTTTAGCTATTACAAACTGTGCAGCCCAAATGCCCATCAACTGGTGACTGGATAAAGAAGATGTGTTTTTTAAAAATAAAATGGAGTACTACTCAGCCATAGAGAATGGAAAACTAGAGACATTTATAACTAAATGGATGCACACTGAGGCCATACTCTTAAGTGAAATAAATAGGACACACATGTGTAAATACCAAATAGTTTCTCTGGTATGAGAAACTGAAAGTGTAAATGAGGATCAAAATGTGCAATAGATAAAGTGAAATAGGAAGAAAAGGTCTCAAGGGAAAGAGGAAGTGGGAGGAGTAGGGGAAAGGAAAGTAGGGAAAGGAAAAAATATGAAAAAAGGAAACAATGGAAACAAAGTCTTTGTAAATAGGGAGGGGTAGAGGGGTTGAAGAGAGAGCAGGAGAATGGGGGAAAAATAAGAACCAAGATATATCATGTACAGGTACAAATTCCCAATGATGAATGTCGTCATATTGTATATCTAAAATGTACTGATAGATTTGATGAATAAAAACTATCATTTTGAGAAAAGAATACAAATTTTTATAAGTTCTCTGGTGATTTTTATGCAGGACTTATGGACTACTTGTGAAATGTTTACCTTAGAAGATTTCAAGGATTGCAGCCTAATGTTCTAATATGATATTCTTATTTTAAAAATCTTGCTTTTGAGCATAAGAGAACAATATGTGAAGCCTTGTCAGTTATACAAACCATAAATCATAGGAAAAAATAAAGATCTCTTCTGAGACTTTTACTAGAAAAGTGAGAAAAGTTAGAAAAGTGTCCTGAGCTAGGAAAAGAAGTAGAAATTTAACCTTAAAAGATAAAGTGAGAAAAAAAGCATTGAAGTTTTATTTTACCAATAATTGCCTAAAATGTCTTTTTAAATTACTTTGTGTGTGCATTATGTATATATGTGTGTTTAAAATCCAAATACCAGAGCTTATACATAGGGAGATTTGAGTCTTTTGAAAAACAGTTATCTGCTTGGGTTGCTAGTCACAGTGGCTCATTTGATATAAAGGAGAATGTTTAATTTATTTATTGACATTGAATAGATATCTTGCCATTACTAATAATATTAACTAGATTAATTAATTGTTCAAGGGTAATAGAGACAGGAAGAACACATTGAGAGCTATTGTTCATTGATATTTGGGATATCCTTTCCCCAAATAGTCATGTAAGTCATGTGTGCTATTCTACAATATTATCTTGCTTGCCTATCATGTCTTGAGTTTCTCTCTCTAAAATTTAAGTTAACTTTTTTTTTTTGGTACCAGGAATCAAACTTGGGACCTTGCACTTGCAAGGCAGGTAGTGGAAACACTGAGCTAAATCCCTGGCCCCAGTTGACTTTTTTTTTAAATTAACTTTATTGGTACATTTTAGGTATACAATACAGTTACATTCATCATTGGGAACTTGTACCTTTACATGATGTATCTTGGTTCTTCTTTTTCCCCCTTTCCCCTGCCCTCCTTTCACTATTGACTTTCTAATTAGATATTATTCCTGAAAAAGTCAGAACTATTTTTGTACATAGTAATTTTTACAGTGAACTCCTTGACATAATATGGTGCTTCCCAGGTGGAACCCAATACATGGTAAAACTTCCTTAAATTCTTAAATTGGGAGTACTTCAGTTTTTATCTGTAATAGTTCCTGTCATATAGGACTGAGGAGAGGGCTAGAGTTAAACTTCTCTGAAGAGATAGTAGGTCAGCTAATAGCATTTACCACTTCTCACTTCCCTTTATGCATCTCATTCCCTGAAAATTGAAGACTTGGACAATCTAGTATAAAGATATATTTATTTTTGAGTTTTAAGTTTATTATTACTCCAAATAACTGTGGTAGCATCCTTATAGTTTCAGCTTTAAATGGGTATAATATTTCTAGCTTTTGGCTAAGATTGAGCTTGATATTTATTTTGACAATAATTTACTATCAAAGTGAACATTTCACTAGAAGACTTTTATTAAAAATCACATCTCCTTTGAAGGTGACATTCCTCTTCCCACAGTTTGAGAAGCACTTATTTTATTTCAGTTTGCACTAGTAACTTCAGTTCACAGGCCTCTTCATCCTTGTCATTGCTTTGGAAATATCTTCCATTTCTTTTATAGTTGAAATCAGAAGCTGGGCATTTCTGATTGCTCCTAACATTGTCTCTTTACACACATGCTCCCTGTAATACTCTGTCTCCAGACAGTTAATAAAATAGTAAGTGATCACTTGCAATGTTATCTCTCTACTCACCTTCGCCTGGGGAAAGCATGTCACAATGCAGGACCTGTCTGCCTGGTTTTAAAGCCAACAAACTGAAATTTATTGGATGAGAAGCATGCTATCCATCTGAATATGTGGAAGAAGTTCTCATTAGCTCAGTGTAGCTCAAGAAATCAACAGCACAGACTTTGCAAAAGTGTGACTTGTAAGCTTTCACTACTGTAACAGTGACCAATGTGAATGTCTCTGAACCAATTCAGTTAAATAACTAACTTCTCTGATGTGGTACTTCAGGATAAAAAAGAGATCAAGCTAGTTGTGACAAAAACATAACCCTAACACCGAAGAGCTTTTAAAGAAGGTTTATACAGTATCAATTTATTTAACATAGGTTTGAAATATATTACAAATTTTTAAAACGCATTTTCCATACCATTTTTCAGGGGAACTTCCTGCCATTGGTCTTAGGCTAGAGCAACATACTCAACAATTATTACAATGGTCATAGTTAAAATGGATGAGACATCAAAATTTTTAAACTATGATCCTTTCCTGTGGGTGTCCTGTGAGAGGATGGCCTGGGAGATACTACTACGGGAACCCAGAGGTCGCCTATAAGTGAGATAATGGTTCACAGATACTAAACTGACAGATCTTAACTTCCTTTGTAAATCATGCTTCCTATCAGTTTCTCCCTCTGAAATGAGGCTCATGATCTTAGGGTTGGAGACTTGTTTTCAATGTAAAAATGCTGGGAAATCAGGCACGTGTGTGGGTTTGGTTAGGAAGTGAGGATTTGCTAAATATATTTTCCCTGCTATAGCATATGAAGAGCTAAGACTGAAGTACTCAACTTCTGTGGTTTTCCTCTAGTGTAAAGGTGATGTGGGAAGCATGAAACATTTTCATAAGTGAAGTTGGCAACGATAAAGAGAGATGCACCACAGAGAACCCTGTGAAAGGAGAGTGACATGGTCAGAGAGAGGAGATCCTGAGGGCCACCAATCCAAGCTACCCTCCTTCCCTTCTAACTACTGAACTCTGAACTTGAAGGCTCACCAAGGGCTGCAGTGGCAGGCAGAAGTGACTCTTCAGCAGAGACTGGGGTAGCCCAGTAGACTGGTGGGCTGTCTGAAGACTTGGGAAGACACTGGAGAGGGGAAGTTGTCAGAAGCTGAGGTGCAGCCCTCACCAAAATGAGAAGTCCTGTCACAGGCTCTGGCTGCTGCAGTTTCATCAAATTACACCCAGGATGGAGCCAGATCCACAAGTGACCTGGTCTCAGAGAGCAAAAGACAGAGAAGGCCCTTCTCCCAGGGACTCCACTAATTCTCCAATAGGATGTGCAAAATCTCCCCACATTCTGTCTAAAGTCATTTTCCAGATCACAAAAGAGCGAGAGGAAGCCAGCTGAGAGATTGTCCAAACTTATGGAAATGAAGTTTTGAAATTAAAAATCGTAGCTATTGAAATTATTAGCGCAGGGGCTAGAGGTGTAGCTCAGAAATAGAGTAGAAGTAGCACGCAAGAGGCCTTGGATCTGATCCCCTGCACAGCTCAATAAATAAAAAAGCAAATAGCTTAATTGGGTGTGGTAAAGTTTGTTACTTTTTTTTTTCTCTCAGCTAACCAGTTGAAAAGTGCTTGAAATAATGTTTAGATTCATTAAATCAAAAATAACAGGACTGGGGATTTAGCTCAGTGGTGCTGCTGCCTGCCTGCCTTGGCAAGTGTAAGGTCCTGAGTTAAAAAAAACCAACTAGGGTAGGGGTTGCAGTTGTAGCTCAGTGAGAGACATATGCTTAGAATGGACAAGGCCCTGGGTTCTAACCTTAGCAGTAAATAAATAAATAAATAAAATTTTGAAGTTGTTTTCTTTGCTACATCTAAGTTGGAAGTCTAATTTTCCATTTGTCACTCACTTTGCTATAGTTTTTTTAAAAAATCATATAAAGACCAAAGTTCAGCCATCCTTGTCACATTGAGATAATGAACAGCACTCTATTAAGGTTGGAGTTACGGAGCATTTGAAGTGCCCACCTCCCACTCTGGTCCTAGAATTACTGCTGCTCTTGTCTACTTGGAAAATACTTCTTTCTGTTTATTTTGTTATGAAAATAAAACTACTGCAAAAATTGAAGTCTTTAAAAAATGCTCCCCTAGTGTTTTCTTGCAGTCTTCCAGGATGGAAATAGCCATCACTGAACACAGCATAGAACAGCTCCTTCTTCTTTTATGTTCCTTATGTTGAAATCTGATTTTCCTATTTCTTTTAACCACTAAGCTCCACAACACTTTTTTTTTTTTGGTACCAGGGATCGAACTCAGGACCTTATGCTTGTGAGGCAGGCTACTGCACCACTGAGCTAAATCCCTGGCCCCCACTTTTAAGAAATATTTTTCCGTATCATTATCTCTTCTTCAGATGTAGATCAGCACTTACTTAGCTCCGACAACAGTCTGAGGTCATAAATGAGGGCAGACAGTAATTTAATCTGTGAGAGATAGAGAGATATTGTCTACTTGGTTTGGTGACAACAGAGTGCAAACCAGGGCATTGTTTCTTATCCATACGACTCAACTGTTTCTCTCTCTCTCTCTGAATTAACAGAACTTTCTTTAAAGAAAATAACTGCAATCTTGGTTAAATTTCCAAAGATAATCTGAAGTCAAGCCTCGGTTGTGTGTGTGTGTTTGTGTGTGTGCGTGTGTTTGTGTGTGTGCATGTGTTCAAGTAATCCATTAAAACAGTAAGATTCAAGCGCCAGTCAGAGAACTTGCTGTAGCATCATACATCTGTTTATTTAGTTAGTATCACAATGATAACAGGTTAAAAGCACTAGATTTATATCCTGTTAAGAGTATGATGATCAAGATTTCAATTTGTAAATTCCATGTTCTTAAACATTAAAAACCTATTTTCCAAAAGAGTAATAATATATAGTATTAAGGGACAGATCTAAACTTTCTGATTTCTGATCAAAAGCATATTTGTTCATCAGTTTAAATTAAACATTAGAGACATTTAACTGTTGGTTACTGCTTTTAGAAAAGCACAATGTTGAAGCAAATATACAGGAAACACCTTCAGAAAAGTAAGTTCAACCATTGTGTACCATGTCAGTGAGAGAACCTGAGAATCCCAGATTATTGTCTCCAGATCATTGTAATACACTCTGGCTTATTTCAACAATCAAGCAGCAAACATGTGTCTAGTGCATACTATGTACAAGCCAGCATACTAAGCAACACAAGAAATACAAAGAAGTAAAATTGTTGCTCCTTGCCCTGCTTGGATTTCCAAAGTAGCTGGCAAGATTAAACATAAACACAAATAATTTCATTTCCAATGTTCTCACAAACTAGTGGATATATAAACTGGATTGCAAGAATCACGTCTGCTGGAACGTAAAAGAAGTAGGGACATCCTCAGCAGTGATTAAAGTCTTTGAATTAGATTTCTCAGTTCCAGGTTGAGTGCTACTTGCAGCTCTAAACCTGAAAGTTTTCCAGCCAGAATCACTTCTGTCACTGTTAGTGGCTATACTTGGAATTGTTTCATGGACTCATGACAATGGGACCAGATAAACAAATATATATATGAGTATACACAAACATACATACCCACACACACACTAAAATCACATATAGGGTGATGCTTCCCCTATACGTTTCCTGGAAACCCAGGAGTTTGGGGCTTTTTACTCTGCATGGAAAGAAGCTAGCCCCCATTGTCATTTATTTATTAGTATTATAAGACAAGCCACTACAATAAGAAAAATAGGAAAAATCTCCAAATTTCACTGAATAGTGAGAAAATAGACATACTAGAGGAAAAGATAAGAAAAGAGGGTCCAGCAGAGAGAAGGGTTTGAGGAGACCTTGGAGTAGGGGGAAAGTTTCCTCCATTCCCTCCACTCCAATCCCTAGAGTCCCCAAGAAACCGCCTGAGCTAGGCAAGGGGAGAAAAGGAAAGCAGAAACACATTTCCCAACACTACAAATAAATAAATAAATAAATATGGGAAACAAGAAAATAACTTGGTAGGCACCGCTTGAAAGGGAGCAACCGTCACAGGCCAGATGGACTGCACTCCAGCCTGCGGCTGCGGCTACATGGCCAACTTTGGCCACTGATCTAAGTTGTCACCCTAGACCACTGCCCCGCTGCCTCTAGAGACCTATACAGGACCTGGAAATCCAGGGTGGCCCCATTCTTCGGTCAAGTGGACTCCTCTAGAAACTTGGGGAGGGAGCTGCCTTGCTTCAGTGAGTGCAGCGGCCTGGAAAAGTCCCCCCCCCCCCCCCCCGCCGCGCTAGACACAGAGGAGTAGGGAGAACGGAATTTTGAAAGTGAGAGCCAGGCAGGAGGGTGGCTTCTAGCCGCGCCCTCCCGACCCAGAGATCTTCTACAAAGGCTTGTTCTCCCGCTCCTTTTGCTCAAAGAGGGGGAGGTGGTGGGACGTCGCGGAGACTGACTGGGGTGGGAACCACAAGACCTGTTTTACTTACTAAGCACCTGGCTCCACTCTGGGCGGAGTGGGAGCTGCGGAGGGTCCCAGGGAAACATGCTGCCCAGTTCATTTCTAAGTGCGACTTCTCTCCAAGTTCAGGTCTGCCTAGTTCAGTCTCAAGTGGACTTGCCTTAAAGTAAAACTCCTCCAAAGGAGAGCGGTAGTTCTCCATTTCCTGAGGAGCGCCAGGGCAGGCCTGGGGGAGAGGTGGGAGCCTACTCGGAGGGCAACTCGTGGCTACAACCTTGGCTCAGTTTAAACAAACAGAAATAACAGCTGGAGAGGCTGCGGATGGACAGCGGCGGCGGCGTTGAGTCGGCGATCTGCACCCGGGGCGGGACGGTGAGGAAAGAAGGATTTCCAAGGCGTGGGGATCAGAGGGATTGACAGCAGCAAGCTCAGCGGAGGAAAAGGCCCAAAGTGGGACACGGAGAAAAGGGTGCTCAGAAAGCCTTCCCGATTTATAAGCGAAGCTCTCAATTCTACCTGGCTCTTCGTGAGGCATTCCTAGGTCTCTCCACCCGAGGGGTGACGGACCCTAGCCCCACGGCCCCCCACCCACCGCGCCGGGCGGCGGCGCAGATAACCTCGCTCCACCCTGAGCCTCCCATCCCGTCGGTCTTTCGCTTCCTGGCGCAGGGCGCGGGCTCAAAGCGTAGTGATCCGGGAAGTGCAGGTGCCGTTACGAAAGACGCCTCCGGATTCCAGGTTCTCGGGCTGGAAGTCCTCCACGCTGTAGGCGCGGCTCTTGAGGGCTGTGGCGTAGTAGTCGACGGGCTCTTCCGCGGCGTTGTCCATCCAGCTGAGGCACAGGATGCGCTGGAAAGAGCGCTTGAAGTTGTCCGAGAGGAAGCCGTAGAGGATGGGGTTGGCGCAGCTGTTGGCGTAGCCCAGGATGACGGACAGCTGGCTCACCGTGGCATCGTCCTGCTCAGCGAACACGTTTACCAGCTGCACCACGTAGAAGGGCATCCAGCAGATGACAAACACCATCACCACCATCATGACCATCAGGGTGATCTTGCGCTCCGAGCGCTTGCGCTGCTGCCAGCCGGCCTTGAGGGCCACCATGCGCATCTTGGCGATGATGAGAACATAGCACAGGCAGATGGCCCCGACGGGGAGCAGGAAACCCATGAGAAACGTGTACAACACGAAGCCCACTAGCCAGCGCTGGGCAGGCTCGGGCATGAGCATGTTACAGGCCACTGTGCCGTCGCTGTTGGCCGCGGTGCGTGAGAAAAGCACGATGGGCAGGATGACGAGCAGCGACAGCACCCACACGCCCAGGTTCACCACCTTGGCCACGGTGGGGCGACGGTAGCGGGCTGCTTTGATGGGGTGCACCACGGCCACATAGCGGTCCACGCTGAGCACAGTCAGGCAGTAGATGCTGGTGAACATGTTGACCGCGTCCACACTGAGCACGAGGCGGCAGAGCAGGGCGCCGAAGGGCCAGTGGCGCAACAGCGTGGAGGTGACCAGGAAGGGCACGCTGAGCATGAGCAGCTCGTCGGCGATGGCCAGGTTGAGGATGTAGATGTTGGTGGCAGTCTTCATCTTCGCATAGCGCAGGATCACGTAGATCACCATGGAGTTCCCGCACAACCCCACCAGGCACACCACGGAGTAGATGAAAGAGATGAGGATGGCGCTGCCCTGGCCCTCGCTCAAGGTCCCGTTCTGGGACGCGTTTCGCCCAGGCTCCTCCATGCCTTCCGCAGCGCCGGCCCCGGGGCCCCTGCTGCAGCCGCCTTCGCTGCAGCTGCCCGGGCTAGGGCTAGGAGAGGAGGAAGGAGAGGAGGCGGTGCCATTGGGGAACATCCCAGCCGAGGGGGGCCGGTGGGGCTGCAGGCGCTGGGGAGTTCTCGAGCCCCCTTCGCCCGCGCCCTCCCTAGCCACCCGGCCGGTCGCCAGCAGCTCACAGCCACCTGGCGCCCCGGGGCAGAGAGCAGCGCGGGCGGAGAGAGCAGCTCCTACCAGCACCGGCAGTGCTCATCTCCTGGCGGCTGCCTGCGAGCTGGCTCTGGCGCTCGGGGCGTCTGGGCACGCGGGAGCTTGGAGAGAAGCGGCCAGGGGGCTAGAACCCGGCACGCAAAGCCATTAACTGGCGCAGCTCCGGACCGGTGAATGATTAATAGGCACCACCAGCGCGTCAGCAACTACCGAAGGGGGGGGGGCTAGGTGGTTTGTTCTCCCTCCCCCAATTTTTTCCTTCCCAGTCCTTCCCAGGCTCAACTACAGGAGCAGCTTAAGCGCTCCCTCACTGTACCTTGGCGCGCTCCCCAGAGGGACCAGGGGAGTGTCTCCGCCTACCTGGAGGGTAGCTGCGCGCCTGAGGTGCAAATTCTGTCCCACCCCACCCAACTCCGACCCAACGCAAAGACTGAAACGAACTCCAAACTGGCTATCTGGAGGTGATCTCAGTCCCCCACAGTTGCTGCCCCCTCCTGGGGAGAACCCTGGCTCCTCTCCAGGGATGCTCTCTGGGGCCATTAATTCCCACCTCCCACCCCGGATGGCCCTGCCCTTCAGACCTGCTAAGGAAGCTACGGGGCTCCTTCCCAGGGCGCTCTACCTCCGGACTGACGCGTAGAAGGCCGGTGCAAAGTGCATGTGGTCTGGGCGGCGCGCTGACGTTCTTCGCGCGGTCCGGCTCCCCTCTTGGGCTCGGCCCCCAGCACGAGTGCCCACGCGAATACTCTTGGAATCGCGGAAACTGGTCCTAAGCCTCGTACGTAATGAGCAGGAAGCGCCACAATGATGCTTTAGGGGATTCTGAGTCGCACCGCGCAGCCCTTGGGTGAGGGGATGCGGAGGTCTGAATGAACCACTGCCAATCTCTTAATAAAGCTCGTGGTGCCCAGAGCCCCCACCCGTGTTTCCCACAGGAATATCGACTGTAGAAACCGGGACGCGGAGCTGGGAGCTCCGGAGGAGCCTGAGACTCCCTCCGGAACGTGCCAGGCACGGTATTGGAAATTCATCTAGGTGTTCACTTGGGAAAGATAAGGCTGCCCACTCGGAAGAGCTCCGCCCACGTCCCAGCTGTACTTTGTACCCTGGAGAGTTGGCGGGCAGGGCTGGGGGGGGGGGTCTGGGCGGGCGGGGACGCTGGCTCCTCTAAGTGCCTGGCAGCTGCCCGTGAGGGTGAGAAGACCTGCCACCAACCTCAGGATCAAAGGGGCCACATTTGAGTTTTTCCATGTAATACTACTGCCCTTGAGGGATGGCTTGACTCTAGTTTCTGTGCCGAAACCACTAAGACAGACATGGACGTAGGCATGCCTGAAGCTTGCTGACTTCATCTAGAAATAGGTTTTTCGTGAAAGAATAGGTTTTTCAATTGCTATAATTTTAAAATGACCTCGGGGACATCCCACCATTTTCTGAGTTGAGGCTCTAATTGTCTTTCAGGTTGTCCCAGTCAAAGGAAGGACCACGGTCTAACCCCTAAATTCTTTTCATAAATGCTGCTTTGCTGCCCAAGACACCTGCAAATCTTTGTGGCAAGCATGTCAGTTCCCAGGAAGACTGACTTGTGGCAGTGTCTAGCTCCCAGCCTCTCAGGAGCTTGCTGTTTTCAGTTTCCCCCTAGTTCTTCCTCCTCCTCAAAGAGAAGGCACCCACTGTGCAATGAATCTTAGTGTTTGCTCCTCTCAGTACATTTACCCCAAGGAGAGGCAAACAGAAACTATGCTCACAGACACTATCTCTACCAGATAGTCTAGCATACAGAAATGGATGCAGAAATCAAATACAAAAAGTATAACGTCTAAAGCCCTGTTGCTTTGTCGAGGTAATAATTTACATATATGTGTTTTAATTCCCCAAACGAAGTGTTCTTGGAAGGGAAAGAACAACTTGCAGTGTGTTGATTTTAGCAATCAGAGATGAAAATAAATGACCACAGACTCTCATAGGAATGTGTGTGATGACATTGAATTATTAATGAGAAAGGTGTTAGGTTGGAATTTGAAATATCATAAGGCTGAGTTTAACTCATTACTTTATATAAATGGTCTTATCTACATTGGGACAGGGAATTGTTATTTCAGTTATATTTCTTTTTCCTTTGAATATCCAGCACATATGGAGAGAAAACAATGAATGTACATCAAGTTAGCCCCCATCCCAATAAAAGAGTAGTTTTTTCCCCCTAGAAGAACATTTTACTGTCAAACTTCATAGTGGTTTAGATGCCTCTGTCACTCGCTGACTAGAGACACCAGGTTCTATTTCAGGGACCTGACATGTCTGTCAACAGTCATCATTTAGAGGCATTGACCTAGATCATGATGGCTTTATGAGTAGTGGGTGAAGGGATTTGGCAAAAGATAGTTTTATCATTAGAACTTTATTATAATATTCACTCTACAGCTCATCTGAAAAAATACACTCAATTAAGTTGTGGTTTCACATACAAAATAGAAAAACTTAAGACCTGACATAAGCATATCCTCTCTGCTTGTGAATTGGTTTCTGTGATGGGCAATTTATCTATTAAAAGAGATTGACAATGAGGTATTACTTTACACCCACTAAAATGACTATAATAACTTGCAAAAACAGAAAATTAATGTTAGAGAGGATATGGAGAAGTTGGACAACTCATACATTGCTGGTGGGAGAAAAAAATGATGTAGGTTTAGAAAAATACATTTGGTGATTCCTCAAAAAGCCAAAGACTGAATTACCACATGAGCCAGCAATTCTACCTGTCTTTTACTCCTCAAAATTGAAAAAGATATTTGAATAAAAACTTGCACATGGGTGTTCTAATAGCCCCAAAGTGGAACCAACCCAAATACTTATCAATTGATAAAAGAATAAGCAAAAAGTGGTATATTCCTACAGTGGAATATTATTCATCCTTCAAAAGTAATGAATTGCTGATACATGCTACAGTATAGATAAATCTTGCGGATATTATGCAAAATGAAGGAGGCCAGGCACAAAAGGTCTTGTATTGCATGATTTCACTTATATGATATGTTCAAGATAGGCAAACACATAGGGATAGATACAGTAGCTGATTAGACCACTAATCTGCCAGGGGCCAAGGGAACAGGGAAATGGGGAAGAAGCACCCAATGAGCAGGAGGTTACGTTTTTAGATGAAGAAAATGTTCCTGGAGTTAGACAATGATGGTGGTTGGACAGCATTATGAATACACCAAAAACCACTGAATTGTATACTTTAAATATCTAAAATTATAAATATTATATGAATTTTATTTTAATAAAAAGTGGTTGAGACATATATAAGCCAAGCAGTGATACTAAATCTCTTCAGCAATGTTTTTGTCATTGTATCTGTGAATCAACTTATGAGCAAATAAAAACAGACAAAAAAAGGTGGCACTTCTGGGCTAAGCAACATGTAGATTGGAGATGTAGCTGCTTTTAAATTATACTAAGAGCAGAGACCAGTTAGGAATCTTGCCTTCCCCTGAGATCTCATGCAATATAAATTGTTCCCAAAGATATGGGGAAATTAATATAGGCTTGGGATTTCTATAATGCTCAAAAACCACAGCCTGTGAAAAGGCAGGACTCCATCAACTTTTTTTTATCATATTGAAAACTTTTATTTTTTTTTAACTCATACATTTAAAGTCTTGCAAAGTTTAGGAAGTGCTTCTTTTCTCCATGCAACCTGCCTGTTCTCGAGCTCTCCTTTCTTGGTTATCATGTTTCCTGAGCCTCCATAATAGAAACATTTCCAAAAAGAAGAAAAGGATGTTTTCCAGGAAGGGAAGGATGAAAAGCCCTAATCGAGGAAGCTTTGGATTCTTAAGCAGAGTATCTTCCCTCATTCTAAGTTTCTCCTACAAGTTGTACTCCCCTATGCTATCCTGGACCAGGTGCAGGCTTTGATTATTGCATTCATCACAACGTATTGTGATATTTTTGGTGTGTACTTGTCTGTCCCACCTTATAAATCTGTGAGCCATTGAGAATGGGAGCTATATTTTATTTATCTTTCTGTCCCCAGAACCCAACACAATACCTAGAAAATCACCTGAAATCTCTTTATTTTGTTGTTTCAAGGCATCCCATGGATACTACTACCTTTTGACGCAAAGACATGAACTGTGAGCTTCTTATAAGAAAAGCTTTAATGCCTGGGTAATATTATCATCTGTAATAATTCCTTCTACATTTAAATCATTCGGAGTGATTCCAATTTGCATGTCCTATATCAACAATTATTATGCTGATGATTCATTCATTGATCATTCTCGGTCTTAAATTTCTTGGCAGAGAAAAGGCTCTGGAAAATGGGTGGTACATGCTTTAGTAGCTAATGATGGTTATTTAATAGTACCATGCAGTGTGAAAGCCATTATACATGGAAGATCGTTTCTTTTTAATTGCAGTCCTGAGTCTCAGTTGGTTTGATGAAATTGTAATTATCAGGAGCTCCAATTCTGCTTCTGCCACAATCATTAGTAATGTGGTTTTTCCAGTTGGAACCTATAATAATTCTCTGGTGAACTCCTCTAATCTATGCCAGTAGTAAAGGGCTAATTATGGCCAGGGATTAAAGAGGACACTTCCTGCAACATGTTCTGCAGGGGCATCAACATCAGTCATGTTATAAATACCTGTCTGGGCAGATGGGATCAAGCTGACTAGAAGGGCAAGCACTGCTCAGCCATATGGTCCAAAGTGGAGGATATGCCCCTTAAGGATCATCTGCCATGAAGCAGCTAACATGATAGCAGTCTAATAAGAAAGTTACTGGGGTACAAAGTGACTACAGGGCTGAGGAGCATTCTAAACTTCATTTCCCAGGGAGGCCCAATCACTTCACAGCAGTCTCGGTAGCCTGTGGTTCAGTTCATCACCACTCTCAGCAAATTCACCCAGGTCCGCTGATTTTCCTATCGCCTCTTCTGTGAAACAGCATGATACAGTCTTTTTCGGTGTGCTTTCTGAAAAGACATATTTATTGTAACAGTTCCCATTTTACCCTATGGATTCTCTATTGCTAAATAAGGTTTCTAAGAACAAGAATTCAGCACATATAGGCAAGTATTCATTGTTATTAACTGATAAATAAAAATAGAACCAAAGTGGTTACCTGTATTACTTTAGATGTTACCTGTATTACTTTAAATCATCTTTATCAGCAACACATTTTTCTGTAATAAGTTCTCTGTTAGTTAATGATTATAAGGTAGCTTGCATTCATTTAAAAAATTGCGTCAAAATCCTCTTTTTGGTCTTTTTAGCAGAAATCAAAAAAATGCTTCCAAAGTCACAAAACTATATTTGATTTCTTTTGATACCTCAATTGATGTTTGATTTTTAGCAGAAGATTTGAAGATTTACAGCAAATCACCCATTCCTTAAGAATGGCTCTTCTTTTGCAATGGGCTGTATCTGTCAATCAGCTTCATCAGTTAATTAAGAGCACAAACCTCAGCATAGGACTGGGTAGGGAAGGAAAGCCAACTTTATAGATGAAAGCTACGTATGCAGGCAGCTCACCATTATGGTGTTGCCATTTTGTTCCAGTTCTAAATATGCTGATGCAGGAATCTAGACACATGTTCTATCAGCCCAATCACTGTTTTATGTAGATGTAAATAATCACCTTAATTGGCTGAGCTTTTCTTCTTTTCCTAGTTAAATTGGAACTTTCCCATGACAGTTAATCATGATACATCAACTTTGAATGGATTAAGAAACACCCAGAAGATTGGAAATGCACAATTCTGGGTGTGCCTGTGGATGACTGGGTCACTAGCTCACTTCCTCTTTCTGAGGCTGGGCTGCCTCTGGCTGACAAATGCTAGGTCCTGTCTCTGCTCTGCTTTCTCCACACAGCATAAAACAACATTATTTGTTGGCATCGAGGAAACAGCCTGCGAAATAGCATGATTTGTTTCCTGGTAGAAAGAGGGATCAGAAGACAACATTGTCCAGGTGGGGACACTTGGCCCCTGATGGTAGTAGAAATGCATTACTTTTTGTTGACTGTGTGGATCAGTCAAACTTCACTATTTATGGAAGTAAAATTCAGACTGTAGTGGAATAGACTTAATTTTATAATCATATATAGTCACTTTTTTGCCCCTATTTCTTTGTTAGAAGAAACTGGAAGTTAGTATCTGAATTCCACTATGTATGAATAATGTGTGCTTTATTCATAAATTAATAATTTATTCATTAACTTAATAAATATGTATTGAATGTCACTGAGTGACAAGCACTGTTTCAGGCACTTCAGATGCAGAGGCAAAGAAGGTGGATTTTCTATGGCATTCGAATGAGACGCAAAGAGACTGAGGTCACATTTTAGTGAGACATTTAAGAAGCACAGTAGGGATGAAAGACTGCAGAGTGCTGGAGAAGGGGTGTATCTGGCAGGGATTAGACCCAAAAGGAACAGAAGAAGGTGTGGAGTAGCCCTGAATGATGTGAAGGGAAAGAGCATGCATCAAAGCCACCATGTTTCTGCAGCTACCAGGATCAGGCACACTGTGCAGTTATACCCCATCTTCCCACCCCCTTTCTTGTCTTGTTAAAGTCATAATTTAGAGAACACCTTTAGGTATAAATAAACAGTGATTCATTCTAATCAGCATCTCCTATAGGGAATGCATGGTGTCCATGTAACAGTGTCCTTCCCCACCGGCCAAGGCTCCAAGCCTGTGAGCCCCCAGCTAGATCTAGACTCCAGACTGCTTTCTTAGAAACACAAAATGTCCCTACCCAGCGGCCCCAGAGCCACGTCCAAGGCCAGTGTGGGCAGGCTACATGGTGGGTACCAACACTGCTAGCCCCAAGAAGAGGCCAGGAGGTAACTTTAGGGGAGCTGAAGCAGCTGAGGCTCAGGTGTGGCTGTGGAAGCTGAGTACCTATCCTAACACACACAAGGATGCTCACTATAAAAGATGGAGATGAGGCTGGAAATTGCAGTGGGATGGACCACTGCTGGGGGCAGGTTGCAGGGCAGAGCTCTTGAAGAGCACTAGGAGTCTAAACTGGACTTTGTCTTCCTAAGTTAAAATGAAGATAGAATGATAGGATACAGTTTATTTTATAGCTTATAAACTTGATATATAACTTGCAAGCTGAGCAAACCAAACAGTGGGCAAAGATGGAGAGAGGATGCCACACCAGCCACTGCACCCTTTTCCAAAATAAAATTCCTGTTCCAAAATAAAAATTTCCTTTTCCTTCAGGCAAGAAAGCAAAGTATTATGTAAATAAAGTTGATGCAAACACACAAACACACACACACGCATATTACAAATGAACACACACATGCATAAGACTGAGAAGACAGTTACTAAGATGTTAACGGTGGCTCTCATCAGTGTGTAGGCCTTGGGTGGTGTCTTCACCCTTTCATAGAAATTTTCTATTTTTTCAACCAAGAGTGTGCATTGTCTTTTAAATAAGATAAGGGCAATAAAACCTTAAAAACTTTTACAAAAAGAAAGGACTCCAGGCCATTAGTGTCTACTCTATCTAATGAAGCATTTGCTGAATTATTTCCTCCTTACCTTTTGTGTCAGAAAACACTAAAAAATTTATGCTAGAAATTACATATTATGATGGAAATTAAAAAGAAAACAAAATGCCCCCTGCAGAAGGTGGTAGAAGGAAATGAAACGAGGCAGGAGTAGTCTATTATCTTCTGGCAGCTCCTGTCTCCATGGACAAGTATTCCCTAAGCATGCTTGAGTCTGCAAAGGCCACCTCTTGGAATTGTCACAGCAATGTAAATAACAAGAAGATGTTTGTGAAAGGGTAGTGCTGTAGTTTGATACCAAACTTCTGGGTTATATTTTCCATGTACTTGACCTTATGCAAGTGTTTAATCTCTTCGTGCTTTAGTTTCCTCATTCATAAAACGAAGATAATATTGCATCTACTTTATAGGGTTGTTAAATAGAATAAACATAGTAAAGAGTTTAGAACATTGCCTGGCATGTAGTAAGCACTATATAAAGTATTTAAAACTATTATAAAATAATTTACAGATTATAGATTACAATGTAACATTATTTTTTAGTTAGCCAGTAGAATTTTTTTTCATTAAGTTTATTGGTACATTTTAGGTATACAATATAATGACATTCATCATTGGGAATCTGTACCTTACATGATATATCTTGGGTCTTGTATTTCCCCCATTTCCCTGCTCTCCCTTCAACCCCACTAGCCCTCCCTATTTACAAAGTCTTTGTTTCCATTTTTTCCTTTTCTCATATTTTTTTCTTGCCCTTCTTTCTTTTCCCCTACTCCTCCCACTTTCTCTTCACCTTTAGACCTTTTCTTCCTGTTTCCCATTATCTATTATATATTTTGATTCTTATTTATACTTTCAGTTTCTCACACCAGAGAAATGATTTGGTATTTACACGTGTGTGTCCTATTTATTTCACTTAAGAGTATGGCCTCAGTGTGCATCCATTTAGCTATAAATGACTCTAGTTTCTCATTTTTTATGGCTAAGCAGTACTTCATTTTATAAAAAAAATCACATGTTCTTTATCCAGTCTCCAGTTGATGGGCAAATGGGTTGTTTCCAAATTTTAGCTATTACAAACTGTGCCACTATAAACACGGGTGTGCATATATCACTGTGGTATGATTCTTTTAATTCTTTTGGGAAGATATCCAGCAGGGGAATAGCTGGGTCAAATGGGACCTGTAATCCTAGTTTTTTGAGGTATCTCCATACTGATTTTCACAGTGGTTGTACCAGTCTACACTCCCCCTAACAATGGAGAAGGGTTCCTTTTTCCCCACAACCCTGCCAGCATTTGTTTTTGGTTGATATCTTGATAGCAGCCATTCTTTCTGGAGTGAGGTGGAATCTCAGTGTTGTTTTCATCTGCATCTCTCAAATGACCAATGATGTTGAATATTTTTTTCATATATTTATTTGTTGCTTTTAATTCTTTGTCTGAGAAATATCTGTTCATTTCAGATCCCCATTTTTGAGTTAGATCTTTAAATTTGGGGGTCTGATTTTTTTAAGTTCTTTATATATTCTAGATAGTAGTCTTTTGTCTGAGGAATAGCAGTAAAATTTTTTTCCCAGATTGTAGGTTGTCTCTTAGTTCTGTTGGTGGTTTCTCTTGAAGTGCAGAAGCTTTTTAATAGGATGAGCTCCTAGTTTTTGATTCTCTGTGCTAGTTCCCATGCTATGGAGGATTTGTTCATAAAGTCTTTTCCTATGCCAATATCTTCAAGAGTTCTATCTAACCTATCTTCCAGCAAGTTTAGTGTTTCTGTTTTAATATTTAGATCTTTGATTCACTTTGACTTTAGTTTAGTGCATGATGAAAGATATGAGTCTAGTTTTAATTTGTGGCAGGTTGAAATCCACTTTCTCCAGTACCGTTTATTAAAGAGGCTATCTTTCCTCCATGAGGGTGGTTGGTTCCCTTGTCAAAGATGAGGTAACTGAGTATATCTGGAGTTGTGTCTGCATCTTCTAACCTATTCCACTAATCTTTGGGTCTGTTTCTTTTCCAGTACCATGCTGTTTTTATCACAATGGGTTTGAAGTATAGTTTCAGCTTGGGGATTGTGATACCCCCTGCCACGTCTTTGTTTCCTAGAATTGCTTTTGCTATTCTAGGTCTCTTCTGGTTCCAAATGAATGTTTGGATTTTTTTCTCTAGTTCTGTGAAATATACTGTTGGGATTTCAACTGTGATTGCATTGAATCTATATAGTAGTTTTGTAAGTATGTCCATTTTCACTATATTGGTTCTTCCTACCCAGGAACAAAGGATGTCTTTTCATTTTCTTATATCCTCTTCAATCTCTTTTTTCAGAGTGCTGTAATTTTCAAGGTAGAGGTCTTTTACTTCATTTGTTGGATTGATTCCTAGATATTTCATTTTCTGGATGCTATTGTGAAGGGAATTGTTCCCCTAATTTCTCTCTCAGTGAGTCTGTTATTTGTGTACAAGAAGGATACTGATCTTTTAGTGCTGACCTTGTTATCCAGCTACTATACTGAATCTGTCAATTAAGTCTAGATTCTTTTAGCAGAGGTTTTAGGGTCTTCTATGTGGAATATCATGTCGTCAGCAAATAATGACAGTTTAACTTCTTCCTCTCCTATCTTTGCTCCTTTTATTTCTTTCTCGTTTTCTATTTTTTAATTTTTCTTTCTCTTGTCTAATTGCTGTGGCTAATGTTTCCACAACTATATTGAATGAGAGTGGTGATTGTAGACATCTTTGTCTTGTTCTTGATTTTAGCATGAAAGATTTCAGCTTTTGACTGTTTAGTATGATGTTTATCTCAGATTCAGATAAAGACTATCTAATCCAATTTTCTATAGGGCTTTTATCATGAATGGGTGTTGTATTTTGTTGAACGCTTTTTCTGCATCTATTGAGATGATCATATGGTTTTTGTCCTGGGCTCTATTAATATAGTGTATTACATTTATTGATTTGCGTATGTTGAACCATCCCTGCATCCCTGGAATGAATCCCACTTGGTCAGGGTGTATGATCTTCTTGATGATCTTCTGCATTCTATTTGCCAGTATCTTATTGAGGATTTTTGCATCTATGTTCATTAGTGAGATTGGCCTATAGTTCTCTTTTTCGGTTGAGTCTTTCTCTGCTTTTGGAATCAGAGTAATACTTGCTTCCAGGAATGAATTTTGCAGTATTGCTTCACTTTCAATTTCATTAAAGAGTTTGAGAAGTAGTGGGATTAGCTCTTTCCTAAATTTCTTGTAGTATTCAGCCATCGGGACCTAGGCTCTTCTTTGTTGGTAAATTTTTAATTGTTTTCAATTTCACTGATTGAAATTGAGGCGTTTATAATTTTTATATCTTCTTTGTTCAGCTTTGGCAATTCATATGTATTTAGGGATCTGTCCATTTCTTCTGTGTTTTCCATCTTATTGGAGTATAGGTTCTCGAATAGGTATTGATAATCCTCTGGATTTCTTCTGGGTCTGTTGTAATTTCACCCTTTTCATTCCTAATTGCTTGGATTTAAGCCTTTTCCTTCTTTTTTTTGATAAGGTTGGCTAAGGGTTTGTCAATTTTATTTATTCTTTTGAAGAACCAACTCTTCAATTCATTGATTTTTTTATATTATTCTCTTAGTCTCCATTGCACTGATTTCTGCTCTGATCTTTATAATTTCTTCCCTTGTATGAGCTTTGTGTTTGTCTTGGTCTTCCCTTTCTAGGAGCTTGAGTTTCAGCAGCCAATAGAATTTAAAAAATCTATTTTTCCTTTTTTGCTTATAAACTTAATAGATCTATGCTATGTGTGTTTCTTACCCTTTCACTTTCCTTCTGTCTATATAGGTGGGTTTTTGAACACGATGCACTACGTTTGGTACATGACACACCTCCAGCTAACATAATTCTACAGTGTTAAACACTTCTACTGAAATCATACCAAACTCAGTTTGGTCTATTGGCATCCTAAGGATTCTAACCACTGTACTCACTGAATCAAATAATGCAATTGTAAAAGTGTTATACAAGGACAGGCTGAGTTTTACATAACATTTCTCTTTGCCTCAATTTCCTATGTGGCTCCAAATCTCTCAAGCTGATAACAACCACAGCTGGAAAATACATCCATATTCTCCGGATGCTAGGCTGCCTCTTACAGCCCATTACCAGCATCCCAGTCTACATGTAAGGGTAGCAAGGAACACAGGAATTGTTTCCTTAGGGAGAGCTTCCAGAGTGCCATGTATTTTCCTTGCCATGCAAGTTGTAAGTGGGTGCTCACACTGTCAGTCAAGCTTGGGGGCTTCTATAAAACCACTTTGAGAGTATGGCAGTGTCCCTAAGGGTTGAAGAAGACACAAGCTGGGGCCTGATTCTGGCCCAGAAAATTTAAAGGTGAACAAGGACCTGGAATTGCCTTGGGTAGCAGAGTGGATTCCTTATAGGTGGAGGATGGAACAGTCAGCACCATAGGTAGACATGTGGGAGCACCTCTGAGACACCTCAGCAGGAAGTCTGTGACATCCAGGAAATGACACAGTGGGCCATCTCCAGCAAGGAGCAGGTGTGATGGCAGCCAAGTGTTGTAATGTATTCCATCACATGGTTAAGGACAGTCTTTCTCATCTGGGATAGTTCTGCATCTCCCCCTGCAGGAGCCAAAAGCAGAAGGAGTGAGGAAGAAGTGAAAAAATAACATAAGAAATAATAAAAAATCAACAATTTCCCTCTTCCTCATGATTCAGGGGCAAAAGGACTTTAAGTTGACTGAGATATTACAGTTTAAATTTAGAAAGGATTTTTAAAAATGATGTCTGAAAATGAGACTTTTGGCATTTGAAACTGAACAGCAGAAGCTATGATCTGTACTTTCCACTCACAGATTTGGCATCTTTAACCTTTCCAACTGCACGATTGTAGAGGAAGTTTCTACTGACTACCCCGACTTTGCAAATAAGGAAACCAAGACATAAAGAGGTTGAAAATTGACTCAAGTCACACACCTTAAATACTGAAAGCCTGGGTTTGATTCTAGCAAACTAAGCCGGGGTTTGTACTCTTAACCACCTTATTTTACTGCTGTGATTATATTTCCCATGGAACACTCAAAGAGCTATTTTAATGATAAGAAATTACATAAATAGCAAATCTAAGTCATTTTCTTATTTCTTGCATTCCTCGATGTACCCAACAATTTCCTCTATTTTCTCCTTTAGTTATATTGCCTAATCAGTTGAAAGTAACAAACTAGTCCCTAACTAGAAGTTTAGCATAAAGTGTTCTGAAAAAAATAACAATAACAAAATATCATTTTAAAGAATATAAGACTGGAATATCTATGCCCACAAAAATACATTTTTCTCTAATTGCCTACCACCTTTTCTCAGTTCTGAACATGGAATGGGCAGCAGTTCAGGTACCTTTGCACCATCTTTTGCATCAGTATCTCTGGCGAGCTTTCACTACTTCAGTGTTCTTGTCATTCTTTACCTTTTGCCCCCCTCAGGCAAATGTATATCCAAGCAGTTGGTCAGCAGAGCCACTGGATCAAGAGGGTAAAAGAGCAAGATCTACTGTGAAATTTTGTACTGACTTCACAAAAGTACAGCTGAAATGTATTCCCAGGAAAGGCAGAGAGATTGCTACTAAAAAAGAAAAATCAATTAAAAGAATTCTCCTCCCCTAAAGCAAGTGTGTGCACATTTGAAGTGGTCTAGGGGCTTTGCACTCAGGCTTTCCTTGATTTGACTGACAGCTGGAAGAAAAATGACAGAATACAGGTGCCAGGTTTATTGAAGGAGAGGTCATGTTCTTTCCTAATTGAAACATTATGTCTCTATTTACTAAATGATTTGGGAAATTAGCACATAAAAATGTCTTCACTCACTAGAGGGTAGTGAAAAAATTCTAAAGGTATTCACACTACACACATGGCTAGTGTAAACCAAAACTATTCTATGTTAGTGTTAAAATTTTTTGATACAAAATTTTGAATAATTTCTGTCTTTTTCCTTTGAATTTAGAAATTAAAAGACTTGATTTTAATCCTGCAAAATGTCAGCATCTATTTATTTTCTTGGAAAGTTCTATTCCATTCTATTTATTTTTTTAAATTAATTTTATTGGTACATTTTAGGTATACAATAAAATGACATTCATCATTGGAAATTTGTACCTTTCCATAATATATCTTGGTTCTTATTTTTTCCCATTCCCTTATTCCATTCCATTTATGAGAACACATACTCTTAAAATCCACCAGGGGGAGATTTTAACACTGAGCTTTCAATAGGGAAAGTTTTAGATTTTACACTGCTGTATTTCAATTGACAAATGGAACAATTTAAATTTTGAATTTAACCTTGATGATAAGATTTACATCTAGATAAAACTCCTCAAGCTACTCCAGCTCTATCAAAATGTGGACTTAGTGACTAGGAAGAACTGATGAGGTATTGCTAGGTCTTGTCAGAGAATGCCTGTGATTGTTTGTGTCCCGGGGAAGAGAAGAATTGAGTGTGAAAGGGGCAGAATTTTGGGCTTCTAGGTGGAGAATCAGATTAAAGAATAATTTCAGATCATTGCTATCATGTCCATTGTTTGTAATGCCTGGTTTGGACTGCTGCATAAAAGCTTTATTTGGTTTCCTGGGAGGCTTTAACTTCTAGAATGCCACTGAGATTCTTTGGATGAATGATAAAAAAACCCCTGTAAAATGTATATAAGGGGTCCTTTCTGAGACCACCTGCTGCTTTATTTGAGATGGTATGACATTATTGCACAAATCTTTGAATAATAAACACCATTGTGGTCCATCAAATTATCGGTTTGTAGCAAGCAATAAGAACTAAATACTATCAAAATTCCAGCAAAATTTAAAAAGAGTAAATCTATAGAGAGGGTCTTGTAATAGAATTTGAAATACAAAATCTTCTTCCAAGCTTGTTTAACCCCTATTAACATACAATTTTTTTTTAATTCCCAGGAAAACATTGCAATCTATAGGATTTTCCCTTCTAGAATTAAGAAACAGAATGAAAAGAACATTGATACTTGTTATGATTTGGATCTAAAATGTCCCCCAAAGGTCAGCTGATGGCCTTTAGGGAAATGATTAAGTTGTCAAGGTTCATAACTGAATGGGCTATGAGGATGTGAGCATACTTGGGGACTGTGGGTCATGGTGTGGCTCACAGGGATATGACCCTGAGAACTGTATCATGTCCTCAGTCCCTTCTTCCCTGGCTGTTTCTCATTTGCTTCTTAGCTGCCTAGAGCCGAGCAGCTCTACTCTACCACACTTTCTGTGCCATTATGTTCTGCCTTACCACAGGCTCATGACAATGGAGCCAGTTGCCCATGGACTGAATTTCTGAAACTGTGAGCCAAAATATACCTTTTCTCCTTCAGGTTGTCTTTCTCAGTGTATTAGTCAGCTTTTTTTTTGTCACAGGGATGAAATACCTGACACTCAAGACTTAAGGGGGAGAGATTTGTCTTGATTCATAGTTCCAGAGAGTGCAGTGCCTGGTTGGCTGGCTCCAAGGCAGAAATGCATGGCAGAAGAGCCTAGTGGAAGAAAGTTGCTCAACCTACGGCAGCTAGGAAACAGAAAAAGCAGAAGTTCCTCCAAGGAGGTATGCCTTCAGGGACTCACCTCCTCCAACTGGCCCCTACCTCCTAATAGCACATTTGGCTATGAGCTCATTAATTAATCCATGGGTGAGTATAGCTTCCCCATGATCAATCATCTTCCAAGAACCCCACTTCTGAACGCATGAGAGTTCGGGGAGATTTTAAGTATAACCCATAACCTTTAGGTATTTTGTCACAGGGACAAAAAGCTGATTAACACCATTGACCCTAGCACAATGACTTCCATTCTTGCCATGTTGAAAGGTCTTGTGTTTTACATAAAAATGATTCTGTCTTCTCTACCAATTAGTGAAACTTTTTCCTTTTCTTATGTCAATACATATATCCTTGTTCTCATACAGTAGATTCATACCTCCATACTTGAATGCTTTGAAACTTGTGAAATTTGGTACTTGACATATTTTGACATAAAAATTTTATCCTGGTACTTGTCATTCATTTGGTACTTGATGAACAAGGTAGAACTTGTCGGTGCCGATCACTTCATGACTTCCTGTCCTCTCCAACCAAAATAATTTGTCTAGTACTTGTCATTTTTGGTACTTATTGCACCTGCTAGATCCAATTACGAACAAGTACTGAGGCACTACTGTGTAGCATAGAAACCAAGCATATTCCTTAAGATATTATGTAAGAATATTTTCTTTTGATGAAAGCTAATACTTATTTATCCCCTTTTTCTTCCCTAGCTTACCTGATTCCTTGCTTCTGTAAGGTATGTGACTGATTTCCTGGCTTGTTCTCTCGGGGTTCAGCCTATTGACAGAATATGGTTTGAAAGGAAATAGACAACCCAAAATGAAAAGAGATCCCTGAAGATATCATGAGCCTGGGTACACAGGAGAATTTTGTAGGCCACAAGAATAGAGGGCATCTATGCACTGCTCCTTGCCAGAGCTCTGAAAATATGACTGACTATTGAAATCAATGGCAGCTAGGCTTGGTTTTAGATCAAGGGTAACCAGTTTGCTGGTGCGGAACCAGGAGAAAGGTGCACAATGAAAGCTGGCATATAGGTGTTTTGCCTGTTAACCAGTGTGTACAATGATCAATGTACAGAAGAGTCACTAGAAACTTTGGCACTGAGTAAAAGGTACTCTTGAAGCTTGACATAACCTTGGAAAAGAGGGAGCATCAGGAACAGCAGGAGTAATTTCTCACTAACCTTAGAAAATCTTTCCTTAAACACAAGCACGAGTTCTTTCAAATAGTTTGTCCCCTTGTTCTACCACACATGTTCTTCGGGCTTCAGAGCAGCTAAGCATCACCCCTTTCACAACTTCAATGTTTCTTCTGACTGTACTCAGGATTCATGGCTTGATACATTTTTGCTAGTGCCCTTAGCTTCCTTGCTTTCTTTGTCTATTTTCTACAGTGACCTAGAAAATCCTGACCACTGACCAATTCGTCATCTGCCTTTTCCAGCTTGAAATGCAAGCTGCTTAGTGGCAGCTAGAGAAAGTCCACAATAGCATGGGATTGTTACTATCACAAATTATTGCTCCTCATCTCAAACTGTCTTCATGATCTTGGCTGACAATCCTTTGATCTGTCTCTGTACAGTTCCCTTGACTATTGCCCACAACTGCTATTTTGAGTCTGTGCCACTCTTTGAAGTAACCTCCTTCATTCTAACCCTTTCCTTAACCTGCAGTGGTTGAACCTCTGATCTTATTTCAGAGAAAAAACAGAGTTCATCTGTGAGGTGGAACCTCTATCCCTGTGGTTCCCTCTAGTCCACAAAATAATTAGCATCTGAACTCTTTTCCTTCTCCCTCTCATCTTGATTCACCTTTCTAAGGTGAATTCCCCCACACTTTGATCTAGATTTCTTGACCTTCAACTTTCTCAGGGACCTTCCTTCACAAAATAGCCCTTTTTCTTCCTCTGCATTTCACTCTGCCTTTCTACATGCTCTTCCTTCTTAGCAACTATTTCACAAGCTAGCCTTTATTGGTCTGCATATTTGGCACTGTTCTAAAGATTTTATATACATTTTATTTACTTCTCACAACCATATGCAGGAACCATTACTATCTCCATTTAATCAATGAGAAAAATGAAGCATAGGAAGGGTTTTTTTTTTAATTCATCCAAGATCTCACAGCTAGTAAGTGAAAATGTTCAGTTTAATTGTCAAGTTTCCATTAGATGTCATGTGCCGTTATGTGTGTGTGGGGGGGGCATTAAGGTTGCCTTTTATTTAAAAAATATCCCACAGTTCCACTGGCCCTATGTGCTTTTTATTTATCACTTCATCTCTTTCTTCCATTCAGGTCCATTAAGGACCAATGATCCTCTAGAAAGATCAGTTGATACTTGTTGTCTCTTATTATTAAACTGCTCTTACTGAGGTCACCCTGTTCTCTTGGTTGCTGGTATGGTTTGCAGATGGTTTGTGTCCTATGAAACTCAGGTGGAAATTTGATCCATCATGGCAGTGTTGGCACCTGGAGTCTGTAAGGGGGGATTAAACTGTTAAGAGGGATTAATGCCTTTCTCAAGGGAGCTGGTTCGTTTTGCTGGAGCAGGTGGTTATAAAGGGAGGCTTCCCTACGTATTCTTTTCTTCTGTTCCCTTTCTGCCGTGAATTTAACCAACATAAGGCCCTTGCCAGCACCATGCTCTTGGAATTTCCAGTCTCTAGAACCATGTGCTAAAATAAACTTGTTTCTTTATAGATTACCCAGTCTCTGCTGTTTTGTTATAGCAACACAAAAAGAAGACTAAGACAATTCTCAGATAAATGAACACAATTCAAACTTGTATTATCTGCTCCTAATTAGCATTTGACAATGTCAATACTCTCTCCTTAGTGATCTCCAATACTGCTGTTTTCTTGACATTCTCTTACCTAAATTTTCTCTTATTTCTCAGAGCATCACTAAAGATGATGTTCCTAAGGATTCTTCCCTCACCATGCCCACTCTATAGGAGCAATCTAACCATTATCATAGTCATAACTCAACTTCTAGGCTCACATATCTGCACCCCTACCCCAAGCCTCTCTCAAGTACCTGCTACCTAGAAGACATCTAAAATTAAATGATCTGAATGAAACAGAACATTTTCAAAACTACATCATTCCTTGCTCTCAGATCTGCTTCTCATTATGTATTCATCTATTTTATTAATATGTGTTGATCACTTAGTATGTGCTGTGTATCACTTTTCCTGGGTCATAGAATTGAAACCATACTCTTAAGTGAAATAAATAGGATACACGTGTAAATACGGAATACTTGCTCTGGTGTGAGAAGCTGAAAGTGTAAATAAGGATCAAAATGCGTAAGAGGTAATGTGAAATAGGAAGAAATGGTTCAAAGGGGAAAGGGAAGTGGGAAGGGTAGGGGAAAGGAAAGAAGGGAAAGGAATAAATATTAGGAGAAAAGGAAAAAAATGGAACTCTGGAAATCTCTTAATATTATATTTATATACAAAAAAGTAATCATGTGTCTTGCTTGCATGGCATGAGTGATATTGATGGGATCACTGAAATTCTCTGATCTGGCAATTGGAACAGTTATACCTGAGAAATGAAAGGAACTGACAACTCTGCAACATCCCCATTCCCCACAGGACACTCTCTGCCTGACAAGAACAAACACCTCCCTTTACATTTTGTAATGTATAATTATATATAATTATTTTTCTCTTTGTTAGTTTTTTCTTCTGTAACTATTTATTGCTTACTAGATACCTAGGTAGATCCCTTACATTTAGGTGAGCTCAGGTGCTCAGTTCTGTCCAGTGGGCTGTAATTGACCAAAGAATTTAAGAGCCAGCAAATTCCCCTCTGACAATCTCTTCCCTGCCAAGGCAACTGGAAACTGCATGTTGAAATGGCAGTGTCACAGAACCCAAATAGCCTGTACATTAAATAAGCTGTCTTTAAACAGAAAGACACAAAACAAAGTTATATATGATAATTCGATAAAACTAAGAGGCTCTCAAGAATGAAACCCTATATTTCCCCTAGGAGCAATGGCTCAGAATGTCTTCAGTTTTGCAGCAACTTTATAGAATATAATTACCACTGATAACAAAAGGAGACCGTAGCTGTCTTTAACAGTTGCCCAACCAGTACTAGAATCTTTGTAAATAAAAAACAAGCTTTTTTTTTGAAGCTGAATCTCTGAGATTTAGAGTTTAACTTGTTCCTGTAGCACAAACTTTGACATCCTTGATTAAGACAGTTTTAAATTATGCTTGTATTTTCATATTGTGCCTTTGAAGTCTGGGTCCCTATTCCACCACTGATTAGTCTGCTGACAAAGTGAAATTCTTTCACCTATCTGTAAGACAAGAGATAATATCACCCATCCATCCAATTTTGCTCATTCCCTTTTACTATAAAGTGCTTATGATGTTCCAGGCACTGCTACAGATCCAGTAAATGTTATCACTACTCTGATTACAGCAACTCTTTTCTATATGTGCTATGTGTGCATGTGCCCTGTGATGTCAAGAATTGAACCCAGGGCCTTGCATATACTAGTGAGTTGCATCACCAACTGCAAGATAATTTTTTTTTGCAAATAAAAGAATCTTAATACAAAAACTTGTACCAGAAAAAAATATCTTAAGTGAAAGAACTCCAGAATTATGCAGTGAAATTATATTTTAATGCAAGAACTCCAGAATTATGCAGGGAATGGATCGATGAGAACACTTAACCCAGAGAAACTGCTTGGAAGTCTTCACTGGGATTAGAAGAGGAAGAGCAAGTTTGAAGGACTGGTAATGAGTTCAGTGGGGACATATTACAAATTAAGTGCCTATGGAAAGGCAAATGGAGATGCCCAGTAGGCAGCTGAATATTTCCCTTGAAATTTTAAAGCAATATCTAGGCTAAAAATGGGATTGAAACTCATTAGCCTATATCACATGGTACTTGAAACAATAAAAGTGGATGAAACTAGTGAAGAGTTTGTATAGTAAGAGGCAAAAGTGACTGAGTACCACACATTTAAAACTTAGAAATTCACCTAAAGGAAAGCCTGAGAAGTTGGGCAGCCAAATAAAGATATTTCAGTCAAGAAACATGGTCAAAATAATCTGTGGTAGTTTTGAAATTTGTGAATTTAACTAAATCAGAGTCACTGTCCCAGAATTCCTTTCTCTGTATGGTTCTATGTTACAGTGGGCCAACCAGAAAAATTAGTGTGAAATTTGGAAGGAAAAGGTTAAGCTGTGAAGACCTCTAGTTAGAAGAGGGGAAAGATAGACACGGATTGGGGAAAAGTTCAGTCTGTCCTCACTGAACAGAGAGAGAGAGAGAGAGAGAGAGAGAGAGAGAGAGAGAGAGAGAGAGAATTTTTATTTGGTCCTACCTGAGGCTTTTATGGGGAAATATGCTATCATTCAGAGGACTCTACATACTCTTCAATGCAGAAACATAAGTGACATCTCACACTGGACTATCAGCTTTAGAGCAGAGACTAGTCCTTATTTTACCCCAAGTGTTTCAAACAGTTACTAACACATAGTTTTTAAATAAATAATTTGTTAAGTAAATAAATTGAACCTACTCCACTCACTTCTGCCTCACGTCATGCAGTATAAGAACTCCGTCATGGTGATGAACTCGCTGCTTCTACCTGGATAAAGATTCAAACTGTTTGCTTCAGAGAAGGAATGATTGTTCTTCACAGAGGAACTCAAACTAATAGCTGTTGAAAGAATGAGAGAAATACAATGCTACAGTAATTACTGCAAACAAGATCTACTGATGAAAGCTAAAATTAGTGGGCAAAAGTTTAGGGGGAGAAATGATACTTAACTTCAATGTATTTCATCCCGAATATTTATTAATTATAAAGGGAAAATAGTTAACTTCACAGGGGAGAAAACTAGCAGACAACAGCCTAAGGGGTCAAGGTTAACGGCACTGGTTATAAGCCACATAACTAACACATATCCCTGTATCATGTGCTGAGAAAACACCTAATCATGGTGGAAATTCATCTAGAAACTCATAAAGTCCTGAAAAACATCAGATAAACCTAAATTCAGGAGCATTCTACAAAATACGACACCAGAACTCTTCAAAGGCTTCAAGGATGTGAAAAAGAAGAAAAGACTAAGGCAACTATCACAACCAGAGGAGACGACGAATCATAACTAAATTGAATGTGTTGTCCTGGACCAGATCCCGGAACAGAGGACACATGAAAAACATAGTGAAGTCCTAATAGTCTGTGGTTTTGTTCAGGATATTTTCAGTGTTAATCTCTTAGTTTTGATCCTTATACCATGATTATATAAGATATTAGGAGAGAAAGCTAAGCTGACAGGCATATAAAATATCTCTGCAATTCTTCTCTAAATCCAAAATATAAAATTCTCTTTTTTCTTCTTGTTGCACTGAGGATTGAACCCAGAAACTACTGAGCCACATCTCCAGCACTTTTCACTTAATTTTTTAATTTTATCTTATTTTATTTTTGAGACAAGGTCATGTTGAGTTGCCCAGGCTGGCCTTAAACTTGTAATCTTCCTGCCTCAGACTTGCGTATCTGGGATTACATGTACACTCCAGAAAATTTTTATTTAAATTGAAATAAAAAGTTAAAAATATCAATTCCACTCCAAGTTATACAAATAAGAAAAGCACAAATGTAAACTGTGAATATCTCTGCTTCTCTCTTAAATGCATACCTTGTAAAAATGGTAAATATCAGAGATCTCTCTAAAAGTGGCATTAAAGAAGGCTTACTATATATATGTATATAAATATTTTTATAATGAGAGTGTGCAAAACAAGATAGATAACTAGGAAATAGGAAAATCTTTTTCAAATGGATGAGGAAACAAGAGACGGAGGGAGAGGGAAGGAAAAGGTAGGAAAAACATTAAAAAGAAAAATAATGAAAATAGAGCTTTTGCAAATGGGGGAAGGACCAAGAGTTGGAGGGAGTGGGAGGAGAGGGGATAAAAAAAGAATGAATATGTATCATGTACATGTACCAACTCCTTGTAAAAAATGTACTGCAAATATATACGAATAAAAAAGAAGGCTTATTATCATGTACTAAATAGATTTTTCTGTTCTCAACACTGAACATTGTGGCTGGCACATAAATGAAATAAAACTTTATTAAGAAAATAATACAAGAAAACATACAAAAATTGTTAAAAGACATTTAGGGTCCAACTGACGAAAAATGAGACCTAGGGATTATCTAAAAGTTTTAAGACTTTTTTTTGTTGTTCTTGATGTTATTGCTTGGGTTTTGTTTGTTTGTTCTTTTGTTTGTTTTTGAGACATCATCTGGCTATGTAGTTTAGACTGGCCTTGAACTCACTATGTACTCCAGGCTGGTCTTGAGCTCATGACAATACTGCCTCAGGCCCCTGAGTGTTGAGATTACAGACATGAACCACTATATGCTAGTTTTAAATCTCTAGATATATGATAAATAAATGCTTTTAAACTTTCATATCAAACTTAAGATCATAGTGACGATATATAGATTAATTAGAATAAAGCAAAAATAATTTAGATTCATAAGCAATAATCAAGGTATATAATATGACATTCATCATTGGAGATTTGTACCTTTAGATAATATATTTTGATTCTTAATTTTTCCCCATTTCCCTGCCCTCCCTTCAACCCCTCCACCTCTTCCTATTTACAAAGACTTTGCTTCCACTTTTTCATTTTCTCATGTTAATTCCATTCCCCTCTATTTGAACACAAAAATATAAAAGTTGAACTTACAGTAATAGAGCAGACAGAAGCTGGTGTTACTAAAATGTTTCTCTTCCCTTCTTAGACCATTTTTATATACATTATGCTATAATAAAATAAATATATTTTGCTACCAACTAGGAATGCTTTTTCATGTTATTTGAAAATACAAGTAGTAGAAATCAAAGGGGAAAACTACGTTCCAAAATAAAATCTTAATGCAAAGCTGTGAATAAATGTAACACTTAGTTGTATCATCATGATATCTAAATCATAACTTCACTGCCAAAATGCTCAGGAGAAAAATTTAGAGCCCTGGAATAGACCTTGAATATCTTGAATACTGGTAAAAGCTATACCAGGGGTACTTGGCGGCAGATGGATGAAAAAGAAGTTAGAGGAAATATGGATGCATTGCCAGTGGGGCTTCAACCTCACGCCTCAGAGTACTGTACAATATTCTTTAAATTAATTTTATTGGTACATTTTAGGTATACAATAAAATGACATTCATCATTGAAAATATGCACCTTTACATAATCTCTCTTGGTTCTTATTTTTTCACCAATCCCCTGCCCTCCCTTCAACCGCCCCCCCCTGTTTGTGAAGACTTTGTTCCTATTTTTTCATTTTCTCATATTAATTCCATTCCCTTCTTTGCTTTCCCCTACCCTTCCCACTTCCCTTTCCCCTTTGCCCCTTTTCTTCCTATTTCATATTATCTGTTATACCTTTTAGTCCTTATTTACCATTTCAGATTCTCACACTAGAGAAACTATTTGGTATTTACACATGTGTGTTCTATTTATTTCACTTAAGAATATCACCTCAGTGTGCATCCATTTAGCTATAAATGTCTCTAATTTCTCATTTTTTATGGCTGAGTAGTACTCCATTTTATAAAAAAAACACATATTCTTAATTCAGTCTCCAGTTGATGGGCAATTGGGCTGCTTCCAAGATTTAGCTATTGCAAATTGTGCTGCTATGAACATAGTTGCACATGTGTCATTGTGGTATGATTCTTTTAATTCTTTGGGGAAGATCACCAGTAGGGGAATAGCTGGGTCAAATGGGACTTCCAGTCCTAGGTCTTTGAGGTATCTCCATACTGATTTCCACAGTGGTTGCACCAGTCTACACTCGCACCAGCAGTGGAGCAGTGTTCTTCTTTTCCCACAGCCCCACCAGCATTTTTTATTGGCTGATTACATGATAGCACCCATTCTTTCTGGAGTGAGGTGGAATCTCAGCATTGTTTTTGTTTGCATCTCTTGAATGACCAGTGATGTCAAACATTTTTTCATATTTGCTATTTCTACTTCTTTGTCTGATTAATGTCTGATCATTTCAGATGCACATTTTTGGATTGGGAGGTCTGATCTTTTTAAGTTCCTTTGTCTGAAGAACAGCAGGTGAAAATTTTTTCCCACATTGTAGGTTGTCTCTTCATACTGTTGGTGGTTTCTCTTGCTGTGCAGAAGCTTTTCAATAAGAAGAGATCACATTTGTTGATTGTTTGTACTAGTTCATGGTAACAGAGATTTTGTTCATAAAATCTTTTCCTACACCAATGTCTTCAAGAGTTCTACCTAACCTCTGTTCCAGCCTGTTCAGCATTTCTATTTTAATATTTAGATCTTTAATTCATTTCAATTTAGTTTAGTTCATGGCGAGAGATATAGGTCTAGTTTAAATCTTTGGCAAGTTGAAACCCAAATTATCCAGCACCATTTATTAAAGAGGCTATCTTTCCTCCAGTGAGGGTGTTTGGCTCCTTTGTCGAAGATGAGATGGCCAAGTGTGTCGGGAGTTGTTTCTGCATCTTCTAATGTGTTCCACTGGTGCTCAGGTCTGTTTTTTTTCCCCAGTACTATGCTGTTTTTATCACAGTAGCTTTGTAGTATAGTTTCAAGTTGGGAGTTGTGATATTCCCTGCCATGTCTCTGTTACCTAGAATTGCTTTTGTTATTTTAGGTCTCTTCTTATTCTAAATGAATTTTTAGATTGTTTTCTCAAGGTCCATGAAATATGCTGCAGGAATTTCAATTGGAAATGCATTAAATTTATATAGCAGTTTTGGAAGTAAGACCATTTTCACTATGTTGATTCTTCCTACCCAGGAGCAAGGGATGTCTTTCCATTTTCTGATATCATCTTCAATCTCTCATTCCAGAGTGCTATAGTTTTCAGAGAAGAAGTCTGATTTCTTTTGTTAGGTTGATTCCTAGGTATTTCAGTATTTTGGATGCTATTTTGAAAGGAATTATTTGCCCTATTTCTCTGTCAGTGAGTCTGTTTTTGTGTAGAGGAAAGCTATTGATTTTTGTGTGTTGACCTTGTATCCAGCTACTTTACTGAATTCGGTTATTAAGTTTAGAAGACTTTTGGTGGAGTTCTTGGGGTCGTCTACACAGAGTATCATGTCATCTGCAAATAATGACAATTTGACTTCTTCATTTTCTATCTGTATTTCTTTTATTTCTTTCTCTTGTCTAATTGCTGTGGCTAGTGTTTCCAAAACTATATTGAACAAGAGTGGTGATAGTGGACATCCTTGTCCTATTCCTGATTTTACTGTGAAGGATTTAAGTTTTTGACTATTTACTATGATGTTGGCTGTTGGCTTTTCATAGATAGCCATTATCAGGTGAGTTAAGTCAATCTATTCTGATTTTCTGTAAGTTTTTTTTTTTTATCATGAATGGGTGTTGGATTTTGTCAAATGCTTTTTCTGCATCTATTGAGATGACCATGTGGATTTTGTCCTTGAGTCTGTTAATATACTGTATTACATGTATTGATTTGTGTATGTTGAAGCATCCCTGCATCCCTGGGATAGATCCCACTTGGTCAGGTTGTATAATCTTCTTGATGATCTTCTGCATTCTATTTGCCAATATCTTATTAAGGAGTTTTGCATCTGTGTTCATTAGTAAGATTGGCCTATGGTTCTCTTTTTTGCATGGGGCTTTCTCTGCTTTGGGGATCAAGGTGATGCTTGCTTCCAGGAATGAATTTGGGAGTATTGCTTACCTTTCAATTTCATTGAAGAGTTTAAACAGTAGTGCCAGTAGTTCCTCTCTAAATGTCTTGTAGAATTCAGCAATGAAGCCATCAGGACCCGGGCTTTTCTTAGTTGGTAAGTTTTTAATTATGTTTTCAGTTTCATTAATTGATATTGGGTTGTTTAGAATTTTTAGGTCTTCTTCATTCAACTTTGGTAATTCATATGTAACTAGGAATCTGTCCATTTCTTCTGTGTTTTCCATCTTATTGGCATATAGGTTCTTGAAGTAGGTATTGATAATCCTTTGGATTTCTTCTGAGTTCATTGTAATTTCATCCTTTTCATTCCTAATTGCATGGATTTAGGCCTTTTCTTTCCTTTTTTGTGATAAGGTTGGCTAAGAGCTTGTCAGTTTTGTTTATTTTTTTGAAGAACCAACTTTTGGCTTCATTGATTTTTTTTCTATCATTCTCTTAGTCTCCATTGCATTGATTTGTGCTCTGATCTTTATAATTTCCTCCCTTGTATGAGCTTTGGGTTTGTCCTGCTCTTCTTTTTCTAGAAACTTGAAGTTCAGCATCAAGTTTTTTAATTGGGCTCACTCTGTTTCTGAATATGAGTATTCACTGCGATGAATTTCCCTCACGAAACTGCTTTCATTGTGTCCCACAGATTCCAATATTTTGTACTGTCATTGTCATTTAATTGTAGGAAGTGTCTGATTTCTTCTTTAGTTTGCTCTGCCAACCATTGGTTATTCAGAAGTGTGTTGTTCAGTTTCCATGTGTTTATGAAATTCTTGAGGCTTCTTTTGCTGTTGATCTCCAATTTCATCATACTCTGGTCTGATAATATACAGGGATAACTTCAGTCCCTTTGCACTTACATAAAGATGTACTATGAGTGAGTATGTGGTCTATTTTGGAGAATGACCTGTGTCCATCTGAAAAGAATATGTATTATGATTTTGTGGGGTGGAACACTCTGTAAACTTCTTTTAAGTTCATTTGTTCAAGAGTTTGATTGAGTTCTAGTATTTCGTTGCTTATTTTTTGTCTAGTTCATCTATCTATTTGTGACAGTGGGGTACTGAGGTCCCTCACTACTATTGTATTAGTGCTTATTTGATTTTTCATGTCCATTAGTATTTGTTTTATATAGTTGAGTACACTAGTATTTGGTGCATAGGTATTTATGATTGTCATCTCTTCCTGTTGGATTGTTCCCTTTACAAAGATGTAGTGTCCTTCTCTGTGTCTCTTAATCAATGTTGGTTTGAATCCACTTGATCTGCAAAAAGGTTAGCTACTCCTGCTTTTTTTCAGGTTCCTGTTGTATGGAGCATTGTTTTCCACCCTTCAACTTTCAATCTATGAGTTTCTTTTTGAATTAAGTGTGTTTCTTGTATGCAACATATTGTTGGATCTTGGTTCTTGACCCATTCGGCCAATCTATTTCTTTTCATTGGTGACTTAAGACCATTAACATTGATGGTTTTAACTAATACGTTTTGACTTATCCTTGTCAGGACTTTTTCTTTTTGTTGGATTCACCCCCTTTGCAGTTAATTTCTCGTCATGCTTGATAGATTCATTCTTCTGGGCTTCCTGGGGTTGTGATCTTCATTGTCTTTTCCTAAGATACTGTGTACAATTTTTCTGAGTGCTGGTTTGGTATTCATGATTTCCTAAGGTATTCTGTGTCTTGAAAGTATCTTATTTCTCCATCAATTTTGAAAGATAGTTTTGCATGGTACATCAATCTGGGCTGGAGGCTGTTTTCCTTTAGGGTTTGAAATACACCACTCCAAGCTCTTCTTACCTTGAGGGTTTGCATTGAGAAGTCTGCTGTGATTTTGATGGGCTTTCCTTTGTATGTGATTTGTTTCTTTTCTCTAACTGCTTGTAGAATTTTGTTTTTCTGCTGGGTTTCTGATATCTTAACTATCACATGCCTATGTGTAGATTTTTTTGATCATGGCTAGTTGGAGTCCTATATGCTTCACTTATCTGTATGTCAAGTTCTTTTCCTCAGCTTGGGAAGTTTTCTGCCATCACTTCTAAGAACAGTTTTTTATGTCATCTGTACTCTCTACCTTTTTCTTTAATTGACTCTGATCAGTCTTATGTTATTCTTCTTTACATTGTCTAGCAGATGTTGGATTGATTTCTCATGATCCCTTACTATTTTTAAAAAAATTTTCTCTTCCTGGTAACTAATTGCAATCTTATCTTCTTTATCTGAAATTCTGTCCCCACCTTGGCTCATTCTTCTGCATAAACTTTCAATGGAGTTTTTAATCTCCTGGAAATCTGTTTGCATCTGTTCTATGGTTTCCATTTGTTTCCTATGTGGGGATTCCATCATGTTCCTCAGCACTTCTGTTTTTTTTTTTAAATCTGTGTCCTCTCTAGATTTATTAACCGTGTCTTGCACTATGGGCGTAATCTCTGTTCTTATCTCAGAAATTATTTCTGATTTCATTTTTTCCAGATCCTCTTTTGTTGCCAGTTCAAAGAGTCAAGGTGATTGAATATCAGATTGTTCCATCTTGTTTCCCTTTGGTCTTGCTTTAGATGATCTGGAAGTCTGGTTTTGAGACTTGTTTATGTGTCTTCTCATTTCAAAGGGGGTGGGTGTGGAGGGTTGTGTGCTGCTGACACCCATGCAGCTCACATCCTTGGTGCTGGGGGTGGTGGTACAGAGGCCAAAAGGATCACCTCCTCTGCAATGGGGGGAGCTCTACACCTCTGTGCTCAGCACGGTGGTACAAAAGCCCACCAATATTTGTATTTATCAGAAAAAAAATGCTTTGCTTTCATTTTCAGCAATGATTATTACATGCTTCTAGGGTTGCTGGAAGAATGATTAGGAAAAAAATGTGAGGCAGGCTGGGGCAACAAGCTAACATAGGAGGACATAAAATCACCACTTTTATGTAAACTTTATTATTTATTGACCTTAAGAAGAACTAGTTAGGATGGGCAGGGATTTCTGACTTGTTCACTCACTGATATATCCCAAGGGCCTAGAACAGTGTCTGGAATGTAGGAACTCAACAAACATTTGTTGAGTAAACTTCTATTATAGTAGAATTAAAGCCATATGATTTGCTTTGGGGAAAGTGTTAAAAGAGTAAGAGGCAGCTTGCACAGACCATTCAAGGTCAGCTGTGGAAATTCATGAGGGACTATCCATCAAATACCAATAAAGTGTTTATAAATTTAAAAGTAGTTACAGATTTAATATTCTTTTTTTCCTCCAGTGTTGGGACTTGAACCCAGGGCTTCACCCACACTAAGCAAGTGCTCTACCACTGAGTCACACCCCAAGCGTAGTGTTTTTAAATCTTATTGTAGAAGCACCACCTGATCTGATGGACTTGTGGAGGTGGAACCTGAGATTTCACACTTGTAACACATTACCAGGAAAGTCAATTAATTCTGCTGGTCCTTTTCCAACCACACTTAGTGCAAAGCTACTCCCAGAGCATCTACTCTGTGGCTAGCATAAGAAAGATAAAGTCAGACTTCCTTACTTTGTCTTGTTATGTTTATTGTATTCGGTGGCCAAGTTCAGTGAATACTTCAGTAGAGATCTTACTGGACTATTCCTCTTTTGAATTTTTGTCTGAGCTGTAAAAGTGTTGTTTTAGAATGATTATTCTTCTGTTCCTTCAGCACTTCCCTCTCAGGCTCTTTTCAGGCTTTAGTTCCTCTTCTTAAAAAAATATTATTGGTACATTTTAGGTATACAATATAATGACATTCATCATTGGAGATTTGTACCTTTGCATAATATATCTTGAGTCTTATTTTTTCCTCATTCCCCTGCTCTCTCTTCAACCCCTCCACCTCCCCTCCTATTTACAAAGTCTTTGTTTCCATATTTTCATTTTCTCATGTTAATTACGTTCCCCTCTTTCCTTTCCCCTACCCTTTACATTTCCCCTTCCCTTTTGCACCTTTTCTTCCTATTTCACATTGTCTATTATACATTTTGATCCTTATTTACACTTTCAGTTTCTCACACCAGAGAAACTATTTGGTATTTACACATGTGTGTCCTATTTATTTCACTTAGAATATGGCCTCAATGTGCATCCATGTAGCTTCAAATTTCTCTAATTTCTCATTCTTTATTATCTCTTAAATATTCCTACTTCTAGCCCTCTTTATTTCTATTTGTACTAAATGGACATCCTTTGTTATCCCTAGTTTTAGGTATATAATTGGGCCTAAAAGTAGCATTTTTAGATTCTTCCAAATATGTATCCCATACTTCTTATGATGTGGGATTAATATATATTACATATTGATTTTTGCTTTAAAAACATTTTTGTTTTGTTCCTCATTTTATGAGGAATGATGAAAATTCTTTTCCTTGAAATGTAATATTGATTCTTAATTTCAGATGGTCTTTTCTTTTTTGTTTGTTTGGTTGTTTGTTTGAGATAGAGTCTTGCTATGCTCAAGGCTGGCCTCAAATTTGCAATCCTCCTGTCTGAGCCCCTGAGTGTTGAGATGACAGGCATGTACCACCACACCTGGCTTAATTTCAGATAATCTTTACATATTTCATTTTAAAAATTGAGATACAATTCACATAATATAAAATTTACCATTGTAAAATGTACAATTCAGTGTGTTGAGTATATTCATTATGTTGGGCCACTATCAGTGCTATCTAATTCCAGAGAATTTCTACTCCCAAAATACCCATACCTATTAGCAACTACCTCAATTCTTCCTTTCCCATAACTCTTGGCAACCACTAATATGCTTTCAGTCTCCATGGATTTGCCTACTCTGGACATTCCATTCACTTTTATTTGCCCTGTCTTGGTCTTTCTGTTAGACATATTTTTAGATAATTACTTCCATGGAAGACTTAATAATTGCTCCCTTACCATCCTTTTGCCCCTTCTCCATGAGGTAGCAGTCCTTATTTGTAGGGGATCAACCCCAAGTCCAGCTCCAGGAGAAAGTCTTCACAGGTGACCCTTCCCACCTTACTTCTATGATTGCTTCAGGTGTAACTACTTGGTCCAATCAGATTGGTGCTCAGGACATGTGTGTGTGTGTGTAGGGGTGTGTTCACTTATATACAGTTAGTGCCCAAATCTTAAATATACAGCTTATTGAATTTTTACACCTATGTACACCTGTGTAGCACCTTGCAGAACAAGTTACAGAATGTCACAGCATTCCAGGTTCCTCGTGTCTCCTCCCAGTCAGTGACCTCACTCCAAAATTAACCAGGACTTGAACCCAAAGCTCAGAATTTTGTTCAATAACTGAAAAATGGGTCATTTTCTTTCTTCCTTTGAATGAGAGCAAATAGGTATCTAGGCCTAGGAGTTTCAGGAAATTATCAGATTTCCTGAGTGAAGTCAGCCCAAAGACAGCATGGACACGTGGAGGAAAGCAGAGATAAGAGAACTTCATAGAAACAAACCAGAACTCTGATAACAGACAATTTTATATTAAAGACCCAATAGAGCAAGCTATTTTATTATTAAAGTGGTTTAAATTTAATGTTTCTCAACTCATAATTTTTAACCTGGGTTAGAATCTCAGCTCTGCATCCTATATAGCATGTGGTCTTGGGCAAGTTATTTAGCTTACTTAACTTTTTTAAGTCTTAATTTTCTGATCTTTAAAAAATGATGACTATTATCTCCATATATTGTTATTTTATGAAATATATACATATTTCATATAGAGTATGTGAGTATAGCATATTTATATGTGATACACATATAAAGTATCTGCATACCTGTCAAGTACTCTTTTAAGTGGAAGATTTTTTAATAACAAGCAAGTCCAAAAAGTTCAGTCATCCACTAATGGCATGGGATTCCTTCCAGACAGTAAGTCAACAGTAACTAAAATAGTAGCTTTCAGCTAGCTATTTTCCTTTTCTGTGATTTTCTAAAAGGTGTTCTTGCTGGAGTGGTAGCTCAGCGGTACAGTTTGCTTAGTACCCACAAGGTCCTGTGTTCAATCTTTAGCAATACACACACACACACACACACACACACACACACACACACAAGTCCTCCTCCCTAATTTCTTACTTTCACACTGAGTTAATTTCAAAGAGGTATGAAGTTCGAAACCCAGGCAATGCTGATCCATATTAAACTATTTTTTTTAAAAAAACCCAATAACAAAAATCCTGCCCCTAACTCTTCCAGTTTTTTTCATATTTATAGGGAAATTTTATTAAGTCAAATTAGTATCAAAGTGGTGAAATGTAGGGGTGGCAGTAGGAATTGACCCCAGGGCCTTTGCACAGAGCTACAACCCCAACTTCTTTCTTTCTTTCTTTCTTTCTTTCTTTCTTTCTTTCTCTCTTTCTCTTTCTCTTTATTTCTTCCTTCCTTCCTTCCTTCCTTCCTTCCTTCCTTCCTTCCTTCCTAGACAGGCTCTCACTAAGTTGTTAAGTTTTCCAGATGAACTTCAACTTGCAATCTGCCTGTCTCAGCCTCTCAGGGTGCTGGAATTATAGACATGGACCACCACATCCAGCTGAGAAAATAATATTGAGCAGATACTTCTCAGTTTATAGCAAGCTCTATTATTTAGTTACACATTTATACTGACCCAAGAAAGGGCTGATAGGAAGAGAAGTCAATAATTCAGAAATGTCTTTTTGGGATTGTGGCAGTGGGCACTTTGGGCCCATCTAAGTCTAATTCCCCCACCTCTCTAGCAAGTGCCTTAAGTTCTGCTGCATAGGTCTAAAACATGACTCTTGAAGAGAAAAAACATGTACAGAAGGGAGTGTGCTGCCCAGATAAGCAAGAGTCCACTTTGATATAATTTCCAACAACTGGAATTGACACTATCCTCCTGGGAAACAAACTCAGCCTCATAGGATTTGGCCATCCCCCTGCTGGAGAGGTAAAGTTGCTAGTCTCTCTAAGGTAAAGGAAATTGGAACACATGGCCAGAACATGATTTAGAAAACCAAGAAATTGTCTTTTGTAGATGTGAGGCAGAAATTGAGAAGCTGAGATGCTAGAATAGTGGAACCCTCTCCCTTCTGCCTTCGTTATATATGCTACTCTCACATACTTGACTCCTGGCTCCCATGACTGCCCAAAAACAATACCTCCAAACTGTTGAAACTCCTTCCACTATTCCAGATTATACTGAAGTTTTTCCAGTAACTGAAAGTAACAGAAGACGGAACCTCTGGGCCAAACAGTATGGTCATCTTGATCCATTTGCATGAGCCCAGCTAGATTTGGTGGACTAGAGTTGCCCAGTCCACCTGATCTGTAGGGAGAAATGCTTCCTAAAAACATGTATAGATTTGCAGAAATTGAAAAAAAGCTGATAAATCCTGTGGTATGCAGAGGAAGATGGAGAGGAAATGGAAGCATGAAGAGAAAGGGTACACCACAGAAGATCACTTTGTACAGTGAGCACAGAGCCACAGCTCCCTTATCTAAGGGAGGCAGAAGTATGGGGGGGAATTAATTTTATTTATTTGTTTATTTTAAATGTTTTGTGGTGCTGGGAGTTGATCCCAGGTGTCACACATGCTAGGCAAGTGCTCTACCACTGAGCTACATCCCAGCCCCTACAGGGAACATTAAAAGCAAAATAAAAGATAGATAATAGTAAATAGGTAGATAGATATTTTGCAAAAGGAAAGGGAACCACAAGATGAAGGGAGGAGGAGGGATAAGAGGGGAAGGGGATCCGAAAAAGAATTAAGATGTGTTATATACATGTACCAACTCCCCATAAGGAATGGAATCATTGTGAACTACAAACAAGTACCAACAAAATTAAAATAAGAAGCACAAAGTAGTTGTGACTAAAAATATCAACAGTTGGAGAAAATTGGAATGCAGATATAGTGAGAGAGCTGCTCTTAAGATTGGGGTTCTCACAGAGCCTGAATTCAAATGGAAAAAAACTCTTCTGCTCACCATTGCAATCAGAATATCTGGAAGAAGAAGAAGAAAGAAGAGGAAGAAGAAGAAGAAAGAAGAAGAAGAAGGAAGAAGAAGAAGAAGAAGAAGAAGAAGAAGAAGAAGAAGAAGAAGAAGAAGAAGAAGAAGAAGAAGAAGAAGAAGAAGAAGAAGAAGAAGAAGAGGAGGAGGAGGAGGAGGAGGAGGAGGAGGAGGAGGAGGAAGAAGAAGAAGATGAAGAAAAAGAAGAAGAAGAGAAGGAGGAGGAAGAAGAGGAAGAAGAGGAAGAGGAACAAGAAGAAGAAAAAGAAAAAGAAGAAGAGGAAGAAGAAGAGGAGGAGGGAGGAAGAAGAAGAGGAGGAGGAGGAGGAGTACTCTTTGCTTGGTGTCAAGAATTCTTTGGGTTTTTTGGAAGATACTTCCTGTTCCTCTTCAGCAGTGCTGTGTTTAGACTCTTTTTCAGAAGCTTCTGGTAAATTCAAACTTACCCATTGTTACTGGTTTCTCTGATTAGGAAAGGAGAAAAGCATATCATTGCTTTAAATACATTTGTAAGATCTTATTAACTCATTCATTTTTCTAGTCCTGGCCCTGGCCATCCCCTGAGGCTGATATTTAAGGCTACGAGGGTCAAAGTAGTCCCAGACTCTGAGCTGCACTTTCAACCTCAGTCACTCCACGTGTCATTAATTCTTTCTTCCTTCCCATATCAAGAAATTCTGTTGCCTCTAGCTTCAAAATCCATCTTTTCTCTCTAACTCACTGGTACTGTGATAACCAGCCCGAGTCCATCTTGAGCCTCACTACCACTGTGTGCTTGTGCTTGGACAAAGCACTGAAAACCCCTGCATCCTGTTTGGCAGAAAACTTGCTTCAGTTGCAGGATGTTTCCTAGTTCACCTAGTGTGTGAAACTTCCTCTTGCCCCCCTACTAACCTGGCATTATTCTGCTTCTGTAAAATTCTGCTTGCTCTCCCCTTGAGCCCTCCCCAACTGAAGGCATGGTTTAAAAGGAGAAATCAGAACAAAAAACTAGAGACATTTATAGCTAAATGGATGCACATTGAGGCCATACTCTTAAGTGAAATAAATAGGACACACATGTGTAAATACCAAATAGTTTCTCTGGTGTGAAAAAGTAAAAGTGTAAATAAGGATCAAAATGTATAATTGATAATGTGAAATAGGAAGAAAAGGTCTAAAGGAGTAGGGTAAGTGGGAGGGGTAGGGGAAAGGAAAGAAGGGAAAAGAAAAAAATATGAGAAAAGGAAAAAAATGGAAAGAAAGTCTTTGTAAATAGGGAAGGGTGGAGGGGTGAAGGGAGGGCAGGGGAATGGGGAAAAAACAAGGACCAAGATACATCATGTAAAATGTACAAGTTCCCAAAGATGAGTGTAACAGTATTTTATACCTAAAATGTACCAATAAACTTAATGAAAAAAAAAAGAAGAAATAAAACTGTTTCTCAAGCCCAAGAGAATTTTCTGGGCACTAGCCCCCTCTCAGTCACCGGCTTTAATAAATTGACTCAAATCTGACACAGAGTGTGGCACGTCTCTATTGTTCTAACTTGTTCAGGTAGAATAGCACAACCCTTGTCTGAACCATCATTGGCATCTCTTTCCTGGACAGCAATTTTGCTTCCTCACCTTCTCACTAATTTTCTAATTCCACCTTTGTCTTCCTCTCTTCCTTCTCCTTTTCTCTCCCCTTCTCCTGATTCTGATTCTGATTCTTCTTATTAAGTCTTGCTATGTAGCCCAGGCTGACTTCAAACTGTTGATCTTCCTGCCTTTGCCTCCTGAATGATGGAATTACAGGAATGCACTGCTACAACCACTTCCTTCCATTGTTCTACAGCTTGTGAGTAACACAGCCACCAGAACAATCCTTTTTGGTTAGTGAGGGTGGTGGGAATTGAATCCACAGCCTTCACACTGAGCCACATCTCCAGAACTTTGTATTTTGAAACAGGTTCTCTAGTACCCAGGCTGGACTGGCCCTTGTGACCCCGAGTCCTGGGATTTCTGGTGTGTGCTACCACACCTGGTTCAGAGTAATCCTTTTAAGTGTAGGTGATTTCATGTCACTCCTGCTCTGCTTCCACTTTCCTCCAAGTAAAAGCCTAAGTCCCTACAGTGACCTCCTACAGTGCTACAGAATCAGGTTCCCAACCAATTATCTCTCTGACCTCATCTCTTGCCACTGCTCCCCCTGCTCATTCTGTTCCATTCACAGTGGCTGCATTGCTGTTTCCCAAACAGATTAATTATGATTCCAGTTTAGGACCTTGGTACTGGTTCCTTCTGCCTCTAACAGTTCCCATAGAGAGCCCCATGGAAGTCCCCTCACCTCCTTCAAGTCTTGCTCAAATGTTACCTTTTCAATGAGGACACCCGGATCACCTGGGTTAAAACTATAGCCCATATGCAACAACCCATGTACAGTTCCCACCTTCTACTCCCTGTCCCCATTTACCTAACCTAATTACTTTGTAAAGCTTGTCATATTTTAAGATATTATTCATACATATGTTCATTGTTTATTGTCTCTTTGCCCCTACTAGTATGTAACTTCTCTTGTTCACTGCTAAACATGCAGACCCCCTAGAACAACCTCCGTTTCATGGAATGTATTTGTATTAGTTTGCTGTGGAAGTCGTAAACAAATTACCATACACTTGGTAGCCTGAAGTAGCAGAAATGTACCCTCTCACAGTTCTGGATGCCAGAAGTCTGAAATCAAAGTATTGACAGCAGCACACTACTCAAGAGGCTCTAGGAGGAAATGTTCCTGTGTCTTGTGCTTTCTATCACTGCCTGGCATTCCTCAGCTTCCCTGAGCTTGTGGCTGCATCACTCCAGTCCCTGTCTCCATCTTCACATCACCTCCTACTCTCTGGGTTTGTGTCTTCTGTCTCTTCTGATCCTAGTTGTTCAATTTAGGGCTCACCTGTACAACTGAAATCCTTAACTTAATCACATATGCAAAGACTCTTTTTTTCCCCCCAAATAAGGATGCATTCACCAGATTCCCAAGAATAAGGACATGGGACATACACTTTTGGGAGCCACCACTGAACTGACTACAGCAAACTGTTATTAAATGAATGGTTTTTTTCTCAAAGCTAAACTTCAACTGATTTTCTACCCTCTTCTTGATGTGGTTCTGTTCCAGTTCACATATAATAGACACTGCTAACCTGGCATTGATTTTGCTATGGTTTGACCTCAGTGCCTCATGGGACAGGTTTTGTCTCTGGAAAATACCCTTCACAAATGCACACAACGAAAAACAACAACAAAAACCAGAAGCAAGCAAAATAAAGAAAGATTGCAGAAAGCTATACTTAAGCTGAAGAATAATAAAGAAAAATAGAAGAATTCAGATCAAAATTGAAGAAAACTGAATGGGGAGACCAAATTGTAGTGAAAGCATGAAAAAGAATGAGGGAGTTCCTCACAGTGGGTGAACAATTGGACAATATGCTAGAGCAGAGGACGTCCTAACCCTGAGGGCAAATCTTCTGTCAGAAGGGAAAAGTAGGATCAAGACCAAGGAATGAAAACAGAGAATAAGGTCAGAAAGCTCGTGAGAAATGAAGTTTGGTTTGAAAGTGGGGAAGCAACCTCTCCATAAGAGAAGAGCAACATCAAGAGGAAGTTTCTCAAGGAAAAGACCTCAAATCAGAGGATGGCCAGATGAGGTTAATCTGCAGTAGCTCTGTCACGGCCACCTGGCTTCCCTAATAAACCCTCACTTCCACCCCAGAGCTATCAGCTCTGAACCACAGCACCTTATTTCCAGTACTGTCTCACGGGAGCTTCCTCATTCAGTACTATCTCACAGGACCTTTCACAGCCTTCATTGATCACTCAGACTCATTACATGTTGAGCCCTCATGTCTATCCCTCTTTGCCTGGTAAGATGTACAAGTCAAAACACCTTGAAGGCTCTGACCAAGGCAAAAATAGTACTTTGATGTTGATTGCATGGTGCAAAGAGTTTGAGAGCCCTCAGCTCCCAGCAGATCTTTAGCAGCTGGAGTCACAGCCTGGCCTCTTACCCCTCCCAACACTCCAGTTCCAGGAAGCAAGGACAGTGGGAAACAAGGCTATGAGAAAAATATACCTGAAAGCACCAGGGCATAGTTGCCCTTCTCCATCCCATCATCTTCATTCTTCCTGGGTGTTAACCCTTAGAACACCATTCTCAGGGGATTGTTAACTATTTGGCCTTTCTACACCAAGTTACTTACTGCAATTCAATGTGTTTAGGTATAAAAGAAAATAAAATTAGTGGCTATCTTCTTGACTTCTTCTGGAGCACATTAGATTAGATTCTACCCTGCTCCTAGTATGGACAATTCCTCTAATTACTGACTCTCACAAAGAAACACAAAGAGGAAAGTTTGGTAGATTTTGATTTCTTTCTGTTTTCTCTTTATTTTGATTCACCTAAGTATATCCCTCATCTCACAAACGGATCCTCAGGATATCTATCTTTACCCCCATTTTAACAACAAAGTCAGAGATGTTGCCAGCATTTTTCCAGTAGAGGAAAAAGCTGAACAACCACTTTAAAAAGATCTCTGAGATTTGAAAATAAGTAAGGTAAAGCAAGCTGCTACCTCCAAAAGCAGCATCAGTGGCCATGGATTATGGAGCCCAGAAATTCTCTGAGTGTAGAGCAAAAGAGAAATAAAACCTAAGGGAGTGAGAAGCTGAATGTTGGAGAATGATCATTTGTAAACCACAGTTGTGCCGACTCCTATTTCATTTTTCTTTCGGTTTCTCTTCTTCACTCTGCGGCTTCAATCTGTGAAATACAGGCAAAGAGAGAACTGACCATGAAAACTGCCATGACTCATCAGTGGATATCGATGTGTCTCACAGCTGCAAGTCACTTCCTACCCACTTGGAGGTCTAAGGTTTTCCCTTTCTACCACCCCAGCCATCTCTGCAGTACTATTAAATTAGTCCCAGAATTTGCAAGAAAGCAATGGGTCTTGAGAATAGAATGAAAATGTAGGGTCATCATATGCAAAGTCCTATATAAGAGATGTAAAACATGAAGCCAGATTCCTGGGGCATACTGAGTTGTAATAGGAAGTTGAATAGCCCTTTATTAGCTTTCTTTTCCCTTCATCTCTGACAAAAATAGATGGTGTTCTTCAAAGCAAATTGAATTCTCTATTATTTTCTAATTACTGTTGTTTTCTAACATTAATTAATGTTCTGTAACTTATTTACCTCATCTTTCAACCATCTTCATATTTTTTCTTGCCAGTACTGGGGATTGAACCCAGGACTTTAGCACTGAGCTACATCACCAGCTGTTTTTAGAAATATTTTTTCCTTTGAAATGGGTTCTCATTAAGTCCTTAAGTTGCCTAGTATTAGTATGACCTTGGGGTCCTCCTGCTTCAGTCTCCCAGAGTGTTAAGACTGTAGGTTTGCACCACAAAATCCATCTTGTTCTATGCTTCTTTATGCTATGGGCTTCTTCAGCAAGTCTTTCTTTTACATAAAATGTTTCTCTAATTCTAAGACAGGTTTTTACTTGTCACATCTCTGAAGTCAGGATGCATCTTACAATAGTGATGTGTCCTAGGATGGTTTGTACTTTTTAGCAGTAAATAAATAGTGCATTTCACCATTTATAACATTTTAGATTTGATAAAAAGCAATATTTGGGCAAGAACAATAAATTCTGGCTATCAGAAGCATGGGATTATAGTATTAGAAGGATCTGAGAGCAACATTTGTGACTGAGAAATGGAATGCTATAATTTATCAGTATTTGCCTTCACAAAATAGGAGAACAATGAAGTAGTTTAAAGAATCTTAAGCCAGGCATGGTTTTACATGCCTGTAATCTCAGTACTCTGGGAGGCTGAGGCAGGACAATCACAAACTCAGCCTCAGCAATTTAGTAACATAGTAGGACCCTGTCTCAACATAAAAAATAAAAAAGGACTGGGAATGCAGCTTAGTGGCCTTGGGTTCAATCTTCAGTAACACACACACAAACACAGACACACACACACACACACACATGTACACACACACACACACAGGGGCTTTAGAAAGAAGAATCTTATGGTTTGAGTATGCAAGTTTAAATTAAAGAAGCAGCACCTTTCTTTTGGGAGAAAAAAGATGGGTTTTAGAAGCTAAATGAACCCAAGGAAATTCAGAGGAACAAAGAGCAAAAATCACCTAACCAAAACAGAAGGTACAAAAGTTATTGCCTCCACTGCATCAAGCAATGAAAATGTTTACTATCTGGAGATGAAAATGTAACTTTTAGAAAATTTCCAGCCTACCTTAGGCAGACAAAGGAGTCTTAATAAAAATAGAGCCAAGGAGCCAAGTAAAGTTCACCCAGGCATCTTAGCCAGTGTGGTGAGTTAATGGTAAAGATCTATACTTGGACATTCTTCCCTTGGGGTGAGAGAAGAGAGCAATTTGACCAAATAAGTCAGGGAAATGTAAATGATTTTATTTGACGCAGTAGAGTTTAAACATGGGCAGTCATCTATTGCTACTCCCTATTCTGGAACAAGGGGTCACTTCAGAGACTATTAAGATACATTCATATCGGATTGAGTAGTGCACTGTGTAACTTGTATGGATGTTCCTCTAAAGACAACAGCTAGCATTGGAAAGTCACACCTTGCAATTCAAGAGTTCCAGTAGTGCTTATGATTTTATCAGAAGAAGTAAGGATTTAGTTCTATATAAGCACAACTGCAGCAAAATATTTATTTGGCCAAGGTACATGATATGAATATAAGACTGGTAAAATTAAGAGAACATAAGCAACATTATACTGAGTTTGAACAGTAGTACCATCAGGCCCTAATAACTTTTGTGGAGGGGACAAAATTACCCTCCACAATGGCATCTCAAACTACTAAAAGTATACCTAAATATCCAGGTACAGTATGGTATATGTCCATTTTCCCAGGACGCTGGGACGCTCGGGCAGGAACATTGCTAGTTTGAGTCTAGCCTGGGCAATTTAGCAAGACTTTGTTTTAAAATAAAAACTAAAGGGTTAGGGATTTACCTCAGTAGTTGCTCCACCTGCCTCACAAGCCCAAGGTACCAAGTTTGATCCCTTGTACCAAAAAATAAATAAATAAATAAATAAATAAATAAATAAATAAATACTAAAAAGGGCTGGATATATATCTCAGTGTGAAGACTCAGGGTTCAATCTCAAACACTGAATGAATAAATGAATGAATGAATGAATAAATAATTACCTAAATAGCCTAAGTTAATGAATACCTTACTTATATGGTTTCCATTACTTTTCCTAACTTGCAGTTACTTAGTTATGTTTCCAACTACAACAATAGTACCTTCCTCATACGTAGCATATGGAAGTTATCCCTCTTTATTTTAGATACAAAGACTCTCTTTTCAGTCAAATTAAAATATGTGTTTTTAGCCACCCTTCACAGAAAGAGCAGTCATTTTTTTTTTGCAATGTGTTAGGTTTCTTTTTCCTAGTTATGGGTTTAGAGAATGTGTTTGATGTAACAATCAATATTCGGAATTATAGGTTGTATTGTGCAGCAGTTAAAGGTAAACATTCCATGGTCAGACAACCTGGGTTTGAAAGTTGGCTCCACTAGCTTCCAGATGTATGACCTTGGGAATTTTATCTTTCTGTGTCTTGTGTTTTACTTTTTTTCAACTAGAAAGCATTTTCAAACAAGTCTGCAGGCCTCTGAGAATTCTCAAAGGTGTTCCAGAGGTTTGTGATTACAAGGGTGTTAATGGAGTCTATTTTAATTTCTACCCATATGCAATTCAACCATGCTTCTGTGCAAAACCTGAGAACCTCCAAATACACTGACTGATATAACTGGCATATAGTCAATCACCCCAAACAACACAAAGATTGTAGAGTTTAACACTAAACAGTTCTAAAGTATTAATTATTTTAAGTAATATTTTATCTAGTTATATCCATAATAAAATAAGAAGCACTGATGTTGAAATTCCACTTCATAAACAGTATATGAGTGGTAATTCTGTGAGTTTACCTCAAGATAATCTTCATTAGATTCTATAAATGACACTCATCTGATAAAAGTATTATTTATTACACCAAATTGTCTCTAGAATGTTAAACATCAATGTCAAATAAAATTGTAATGATGTTATAGATAGTTTTTAAAATTGGAAATAAGGACTATCATATTTGCAATAGGTTATTTTCAGAGTGAAGCTTGCAAATGAACCAAATCTTCTATCTTTTCACTCTCCTGACATTTAAAATAAAAATATGAAAATTTAAAAAATAAGTCAATTTATGTTTAAAGTGCAAAACAGAATTACCAGTGTCCAGATATGAAAGTAGATCCTTTTCTTTTTTCTTCTTCCTCTCCCTTCTCTCTCTCTCTCTCTCATAAGAAATTGAATATTGAATCCAGGGTCTTTCCAGAGCCTTTGCATTGAGCTAAATCTCAGTCCTCTTCTTTAAAAATTAATTTTACTGGTACATTTTAGGTATACAATATAATGACATTGATCACTGGAAATTTGCACCTTTACATAATCTTTCTTGGTTCTTATTTTTTCCCTGTTCTTTTTTTGAGACAGGGATTCACTAAGTCACCTGGGCTGGGCAGGAACTTCAGATCTTCTTGCCTCTTGGCTAGAATACTAAGATTATAGACATGTACAACCATGTCTGTATTTCTCTTGTTTTTGTTTTGGGAAATAGGGTCTCACCATGTTTTTTACTTTTTATTTTGAGATAGGATCTTTTAAAGTCAACAAGTTAACCAAATTGGCCTTGAATTCACAATCCTCCTTTCTCAGCCTTCCAATGTACCTGGATTACAGGTGTGTGCTACCAAATCCAGCATCATATACTTTATGAGCAACATGAATAACTTGCTAAATATCAAAAATAAAAATTTACTTGCATATCACATGATTATCAGTATTATATAATAGTAAGCATAAAAATACAATATTTAATAACATGCTTGTCAGAAATAGTTTTACTTCACTTTCTTCATGTCACTTAAAATAATGAAATAATTAACATACCTAAGGAGGTTCCTTAATATTATATGTGTATTACTAGGAAACAAAATACATGACAAAAAAGGAAAGGTTTGATACAGAGAACTGTTAATTGCTTTTTTTCCTACCAATAACATTCATTGTGAACTGGAAAAACAAATTTAAGCCTAAACAAAGCTTTAATGTATATCTTTATTTGAAATAGTTTGTTCAAAAAATCTGTTAATCACAGATAACTGCCCTCCGTGAAATCCTTCTTGCCTTAATGCCATGAAAATTTGCTTAGTAAAGCAGAATTTTGAGCTGGGGGTTTAGTTCAGTAGTAGAGCACATGTTTAGCATATGCAAGGCACTGGGTTTAATCCTCAGAATAGGAAAGGAGAAACAGAAAACAGACAGAAAAACAAAGAAACAAAAAGCAGAACAAGGCAATTTTCACCTTACCAGGTAATTCTCAGTCTGATAATCCACCAATCATCTGGCATAGTAATGGTTAGTCCTGCTCCATTCTGACTTGTCTGTTAGATCTCAGGCATCCTGTACACTTACAGTTACTTGTCTGTCTTTATCCATGGTTTTGCTTTCTTCAGTTTCAGCTGCCCACAGTCTACCATGATCCAAAATTAAATGGAAAATTCTAGAAATAAACAATTCACAAGTTTTATATTGTTGCTGTTCTGAGAAACAAAATGAGATCTCAGGATCCACTTTGTCCCACTCAGGATATGGCTCACTCCTTTTTTCAGTGTGTCTACACTGCATGCACTACCCACCCATCTATCAGTAGTTGGCTCAGTGACCACATCTACCATGAAGGCACTGCAGTGCTCATGATGAGTGACCCTTACTTTATTTAATCATGGCCTCTACACTCAGGAGCAGTGCTATCAGCAGTTCTATTACAGTATATTATTGGGGATCCCTGATATATTACCAAAACTCTTTGCAGTAGGATCCAGTCTCCTGAGAAGTGTATGACGCAGGCCTGAGAAAAAAAATCTAAAAGACAGAACTAAAAGAGACAGAAAGTGGGGCTCCAGGACGACCAATGCCTGTGCAACCAACAAAGGTTCTGGCCAGTCCAAGTCACTGATTTTTATTGGTAATCAGTTAGGGTAAAGGCGAGCTATGTGCAAGGGCAGAACTACATGGGAGGATGTATAGTCCTGTGGTTTCTATGGAAACTAATACAGACAAAGCATTTTCAAATTAGGAACAGAATAGACAAAACATATGGTTGTAATCAGAACATTGTCCTTCTAGTTAAGAAAGTTTTAATCCTGGGAATGGAATTTGGGCGCGGGTTACTCTGACCTTGGCACATAGGCTTTGACCAGACTCAGTTCTATAAACAAGCCAATTGTGGGGTTAACTTCACAGCCTACACTGCTTACAGCCTGCTTTGGGCATAATTAATATTGCAGTCTCCCACAGTATATTGGTATACTAATTATTCTATTTTAAAATGTGGTGCTGGGGATCAAGCCCAACACCTTGTGTATGCTAGGCAAATACTACACCTGTAAGCTACATCCCCAGTTTGCTGTTATAATTACTGCTATATTATTAGCTATTGTTAATCTTATTTTGCCTAATTCATAAATTAAACTTTGTCATAGGTATGTATACATGTGGGAAAACATAGTAAAGAAAGGCTTGGTACTGTTTGCAGTTTCAGGCACTCACTGAGAACTTTGAACAATGTTCCCTTGATGGTGGGGGTAGAGTTAGGGAGTACTCTATCTGCTGTTCACTTCATTCCAAGCTGAAGACTATGTCCCTAAGCCTGCAAGGTAAATACATGTCAGCAATCATACTGGAAACAGGGAACTGTGTGTGGCTTAGTTCGAAATCTATACCACGACAGGGAGGAAATAAAAACACCTCAAAGTATATATAGTATACACTGTAGTAGGTCAGTGACATCAATTATTGTTGATTGTTTAAATAACTTTTTCCTGAAACAGTGGGGATGAAACGAGTACTTCTGCTATTCTTTCATCCTTTCTGAGCAGCTTGTTTGAGGCGACAATCAGAGTTCACTTATTGTCTAGATGTCCTTCTGTTTTTAATATACTTCATCTAATCTATGATTTGATTTAGATTCATTTATTCTCTAGCTTTTTGGCTCACCTGCTATCTTAGTTATCCCTAACTCTACATACTTTGTGAGCTTTTAAAATTCATACTTAAATAATCTTTCTAAATAAACTTATAACATGCAAATACTGGATCATTTACTGATAAGCACCAGTATCTTTAATACAAAATGTACAGTGGTAGAGCAATTGCTTAGCACGTGAAAGGTCCTGGTTTCAATTCCCAGCACAGTGAGGGGAAAAGGCTCAAACATCAACAGGGAGATATCATTGATCTTCCAATCTCTAGCTGCAGTTTTGTTGTCTTGGCGTATATTACATCCTATTTCTTACTGTCTAGACTACACTGTATCTACTCTAGGGTACTCTTGAGAGCCTCTCAAATGCTCCTAGCTCTTAGCATTTGCCCAAATCCCACTCCAGAAAGCTTAATGTAATTATCCTACAATTATCACAAATCAAAAGATATTAAAAAATGTAAAATAAGCAGATTTGAAGAAAAATACCTCCCATTCATTTCTCCTTTTACTCAATGTCCATTCTTACCTTATTCAACTATCCAGATGATCATATTCAAAACAATGAGGAAGATGATGAAATTTTTATAGAGAAGGTCTGTTTTCTCTTAAGGAAACATACAGAATGTAGTTCTTTCTGATTTGCGCAGCTTAAATAATAAGGGCAAAAATATAAGCCAAAGCAAGAAGTCCTGTATTCTACCCCAGCACCTCAAAAAGAAAAAGGAAAGGAAAGGAATGAAAGGAAGGGAGGGAGGGAGGGAGGAGGGAGGGAAGGAGAGAGAGAGAGAGAGGGAGAGGGATGTATAGAATATAATTTATGAAAATACAAAGAAAATGAGAATTTAGGAGGGGAAAAATAAGTCATCAGGTAGATGAGGAACAGTGAACCACCTTAGACAAAGATGGAGCATATACTCAGTAATCCATTTAGCCCATAGAGAAAGAGGTGGCTTATGAGTGCAACAAACATAAAGCCTACTCAACATTTTCTGAATGTGTGAAATTTGCTCTTCATATTGAGGCTTTATGGAGAAGTGAGGGGCACTAGCTGGAGTTGGTCTCCCAATATAAGTGTTTTCTGACAGGAAGAATCTAAAATAAAAATTTTAAAAAGGACAGTGCTTGACTACTGTCCCAGGTACTCAGGATGCTGAGGCAGGAGGATCAGAAGTTCAAGCCCAACCTGGACAACTTAGTGAGAACTTCTCTCAAAATAAAAACTAAAACATGGCTAGAGATGTACCTCAGTGTGAAGGCCCTGGGTTCAATCCCACTAATACACAGACATACACACATCATTTTATTTAAAACAAAACCCTTGAAATGATTTATTAATCAGAATCCTTCAGAATTGGTTTGTGGGAGGATTTTGGAAAGGATTGGAGATACAGACTGGAAAATCCTTAGACTACTGTAAGCTGTGTGAGTAGAGATTGATGGAAGATTCTGGTCAGAGGTCAGAAGAACAGAATTCTGATAGAAAAATGGACAATAAAGGCAAGGCTCAGAAAAGTTCAGTTGGGAAAAACAAAAATCCATTGGGAGTGTGATGACAGACCATGTGTATTACACCTAGGCAGAAAATTTAATTCCCCTCATATCCTGAAACTTTCCAGGAGACTGAGATTAAGGATAGTGGACTAATTAATCTGGCAGAGGAAATTTCCAAGCAGCCCAATATTCAAGCTGTGGTATGGGTACTGATGGCTACTGTCAGCCAGACATACAGTGAAAATTAGAAGCAAAAAGCCAACATGAAGCTTTCAGTTTCATCAGAACAGAAGTTCCTGCAAAGTTGAGGCTATGGAGAGCATTGTTGCTTAAATGATTATCATTAAAAAGAAGCCAAGTACTTTGCATTAGCACAATAGGAAACATGGATTGAAAGCATCTCAGAAATTGACCAGATCTCACCCTTTGCGGGCTTAAGGGTGCAAAACTCTAAAGCTTATATTCAAGAAGAGAGCTCCTGTGCACCCTGATAGAGAAGGACTGCCCAGGGAATCAGTTCCTTGGGATTTATTTCATAATGATCAGCCGTCTAGTCACTCAGAGGCCTCTGGTGTCATGATCCAAGGAGGCTTAACTTCTTCCTAGTGGCAGACACTGGCATCATACATATGGTGCTGGTTTTCTAGATGTGCAGAATGCTGCAGTTATGGAGTTAGGATTGCTTCTACCAAAATTTCAGAAGGCCTAGGAGGCAAGGCAATGTGTCCTTGAGAGGGTAGTATGTGAAGCTATGAGAATAAAGATAAAGGTGTGGTGAAGGGTCCAAGAATTTAGAGACATCAGGAATGTAAATTCTCTGGTGAGGAAAGACAAGGAGGTGAGCAGAGCCAGCTCAAGAGAGACGATGTGAAACAGCAAAGCCATGGGAGTGGAATCACCCAAGCCCTTCAGAATTCACATTTCACCTTGACTTGTTGCAGGTGCTGGACACAGAACTACAGAATTTAGTGTTTGCTCTGCTAATTTTTGTTCTTGCTTTGGTCTGATTCCTTTCTATCCCATTTCTCCCTTTTAGAAGAGAAATATTAACAATCTGCCATTGTATGTTGGAAGTACTTAATTTTCTTTTTTATTTTTATAGAGGCTCACAGCTGAGAGTTTACCTTGAGTCTCAGAGGAGATTTTGCATTTGGACTTTTCAGCAATCTTAGAACTGTTAAGACTTTGGCAACTCTTAGAAATGGATTAAATGCATTTTGCGTAATGTGATGTACAAGAGCCTTTTGAGGCCCAGGGGAAGAATATTGTTTAGATCTAAAATGTCACCCTTCTGTTCAAAGCCTTCTGTTCAAAGGTAGGGACTGATTGGAGGGGGTGGATCACTGTGATCATGATGTGAAAGGTTGTATTTTTGTCCCCCCTCTCTCTCTTTATGCTTCTTGGCTGCCTTGATGTAAGCAGCTCTCCTCCACTGCACCCTTCCACCATGCAGCCTCTGGCTCACAGCTAGCCAACCATGGACTCAACCAACAGAAAATATGAGCTAAAATAAATCTTTTCTCCTTTAAATTGCCTGTGTCAGGTGTTTTGTCCCAGCAATGGGAAAATGACTAAGTCATCGTGAGAGCGGTTGGGCCTGCATGGCCAGGAGCCCTCTGCCATTCTCATGTATCTGCTGTGGCTGGATTGTGCCCCATCCCCTAGGAGCTGTAGGTGTCAAACTGAGGGTGGAAAAGTTGGTACATATTGTTGGGGAAGGAGACCTGGAAGTCCCCTCTTCTGCAGGGCCACACTGTCACTTCTACCCTCTTGAGACTTCCCATTTGGAGAGGGTTAAAACATTCTGTCCACCTCCAATGTGCATCTTCACAGTGTCTAGGTGAGTCAGTATAAATGCTTTCCAGTCTGCAGTGAGGCATCCCAAATCCATAGAAGAAAAGAAAACTTTTCACCATGTAAGACTGAGGGCCTTACCAAACGCTCCAAGGAGCTGACTGCAGCGACTAACACCTGGGAAGGAACACACTGGACAAGTTGAAAAATAAAACAGACCTTTATTAGTCTGGCCAGACGGCACTCCCAAAGCAAAGTAGCTAAGAGAGGCAACTGGCTCAGAGTCCGAGGCTGTTCTATAGGGGGTTGAGGGGGAGGTTAACCTGTAGATTTACCAAAAAAAAAACGAACAAAGGTTAGTGGTCGACTGTCACGTACTGATGGTCAGCAGACACATTGATGGATTGTTCTACAGGTAGTGGGCCCGGGAACATTCGTTCTCCGGACAAACAAGGGGTTGAGCAATTTTACTTAGGAACTCTGTTTCGTTACAGATTTTATTATCCCAGAACTAACAAGCACATTTTAACCATTAATTTACAAGTACAATAGAGGCTAGGGGAATAATTGATTTTGGAATCATGCAGTCCCACAACCAAGTGCAGAGGTTCTGAATCCTCAGGATTTTTCCTTTCTTCTTGCTCCCTGCCCCACTCGACAGACATTGGTCTGTAGCCAAAGTCACTGTCTTAGTCACTTTCTCATTGCTGAGACACAGTTCTTGCTACCTACAACTTAAAGAAGAGGAAGTTTATTTCAGCTCATGGTTTTTGGAGAATTCAGTCCCTAGTTGGGTGTTTCCAAAGCAGGAAGGGCATGGTGAGAGGATCTGGCAAAGGAAAACTGTTCATATCATGGAATCCAGGAAGCAGAGAGGGAAAGGAAGGGCCAGGAAGGAAGAAACACCCTTCTGGGAGGCTCCCCAATGACCTACCTCTAGCCAGGTCAGGCCCTATCTCCTAACAACACTTGATCTTAGTCAAAAGGCTGAGAAGGGATTCCTAACAACATATTTAGCTATGGATTCATCTGTAGACTAATCCACTGATGAATATAGCATCCCTATGATCCATTCACCTTCCAAACATCTCACTGCCAAACACATGAGTCTTTTTTTTTTTTTTTGACTCAGGATCTTGCTATGTAGCCCAGCCTGGTCTTGAGCTCACAGTAATCTTACTGCTTTAGCCTTCCAAGTGTGAGGATTATAGGCACACACCACCACACCCAGACAAAACTGAGTCTTATAGATAGCATTCTAGATCTAAGCCATAACAGTCATCCAGAGACCACAGAATAGTTATTAGTGCTTTTTTTAAAGCAGGCAATTATTTTCTTCATCACATGGCAAACAATTTCTACATTAAACCAATCATTTATTTTAGCAATAGCAGAGGCCTCTGTCAAAAAGAAAGAGTAGGTGAACAAGAATAATTCCATCAGAATCTGTCCAAATTGTAATTTTTAATTATGACTTCTTAAAAAATGACCAAAGTGACCCTAATGAGAAAGTAACCAGTATAGGAGCAGTATTCCACTTCAGAGTGCCTTAACCCAACAAGAGTGTGAGTTCCTTAGGATAGAACTAATTCAGATCTGTCTTTGAAAGCAGGGAGAAAACAGGGTTCCTATCCCTGTCAACTTGAGTAGTGTTGTTGTTAACTTCCAAATCATTACTAGAGCCAACAATAATTATTTTTATCCTTGGGATAATTCAGTAGATCCATGCTAATTACAGTACTTAATTTCTCCCCACTTGGCAAAATGATTCTTAGTTAAAAACTGTTTGCATTCAAAGGTATCAGTAAAACAAAAGTTAGTTCTTGGGTTTTACTTACTTCTGATTTAAGGATTCACTCTTCAAACTGAGCTGACTCACTGAGAGTCATGCTCAAGAGTCCTGTGAAGATCACCCAAATCACAAGGATGGGCATGAAATTATATTTTCTGGTTGTGACATTCTGAGGCCAGGACATAATGGTGCTTAACTGGCAGTAATGATTACCCATTATAGATAGTCTTTACACATCTCTAGAATTCATGTTATCTCTTAGAAACAGCTCTTCCCAATTTACATAATGTGTTAACCTTGAGGGTGTGTCACAGGGTGGTGCCTGTTTGACTACAGGGCTCAGACAACATTATAAAGTTGGAATTGCTGGAGAGTTTGGGACCATTGTTGGTTTAAAAGAGAATTTTTTAAAATTTCAGTTAAAGGTATTCTTTTCTACTTGTATTTTTATACATGCTTTCCTTAAACCTATGTATTCATCACGCACTAAAATATCACAAGGATTGACTGGGTGCATTTCTGTTTCAGTGGGTGTGTGTTTTTAATTGGTTTAGAAGATAAAGTCATTAGGCACAATGTTGGCAAGAATGATTGGTTTTTTGAATGCACAATTTGGAGTCAAGAAACTTTCCTGTTGATAATGTCCTTCTTTCTTCACATTCATCCATTTTTATTTACTAGTATGTTACTAATACTTCAGCTGGAAATGTTTTCTGATTGAGCTCGAATTTGCTTCAATCTCCCACAGTGCTGGGATTATAGATCTACGTCACTACCAGGCTAAAATGGGCCTATTTTGAGAAAGTTCTTTTTCTCATTTTAGGTTTTTTTCCACTTTCATTTTACAAGGGAAATATTTCTCTTTTTTATTGTTGGTATACTTGCAACATGTAATAATAATATTTACCTTGGGGAAGTGCTACATACACATCTTGCGTCTTAATTATTTTTACTCCCCATCTCCTCTTCCTTCTCCATTTCCACAAAGTCTACTCCCTGTTTAAGTTGACTCTGTAGCCTATTGTTTCCATTATGAAGTAAATCATCTATCTGTTTGTAAGGATAGAAGTATACGAATTTCTCTGGAGGAAGTAAATATTGTAAACATTTGTGACAATTCCTAAAATCTTATTTATCAGTGTTAATTTTATATCCTCAACATCTACTTACGTTATAGATTTCTGTGCTACACTCTAAACACCCTCCCCCAAACCCCACAGTGCTAAGGGTTTCACCCAGGGCCTTGCAAAACATACTAGGTGAGCACTCTAAAACTGAGCCACATCCCCACCCTACTGTGCTACCTTAGAACAGCAGTAATAAATAATAACATTAGATACTCATTGTTTCTAGCGTACAGAAAAACCACATAGAGGAATATTCAATATTTGTTTTCATATGTGCTCCCATCCATCTTTTAAACAATGAGTTTTAGTTTACAAGTTACTTTGTCCTTCCTGGACAACTAACTGGGTTGATCTTTCTATGAGATCGGTGCTCCTGTAGGAAAAGGACTCTATCCAGTTTTTCAGTCACAGGCTACAATAGCATCTGTCACATGGCAAGCATAAGTAAATATATGTTAGAATTCATTTTTAGTTGCTAGGTGCCATTCCTGAGGTTAGGTGGGTTCTTTGATTGTTATGATTTATTATTATTTTTAGATTGGGCCTTGCTGAATTGTCCAGGCTGGCCTTGAAGTTGTCATCCTCTTGCCTCAGCCAACTGAGTGGCTGAGATCACAGGCATGCTCCACCATGCCTAGCTTTGTGCTTTAATAGTGTCTAGGGGTGGATAAATAAAGCACTGGTCAATCTTTTTTTTTTTTTTCTCAGTACTGGGAATTGAACTCGGGACCTTGTGCTTGCGTGGCAGGCTGTGGCACCACTGTGCAAAATCCCAGGCCCTAGTACTGGTTAATCTTGATGGATCTGTGTAACTAACCTTGATTTTCCCTAAACTCCATATGACTTCCATTCCTGTTGAATTGAAGAGTACAGTCTCCTCCAGGCTTGCTGGAGCTCTCTCTGTTCTTAGGAGAATATACATGCTTAGAGTAGTGGCTCCTAGCCTTGCAGCTTAAACATCTATCAGCTTTCTTCCTGAATTCATGAGAATTCTAATTGTCAGCCAAACATACATTTTAGTTCCAATGCTCCATGAGTATTTTGATACATAACTAGAGTTGATACCCCTAGTTTGACCTAATAACTATTTTATATTCTCTGTCTGTCTCTGTTTGTCTCTCTCTCTTTCCTTCCCTCCCTCTTCTCTCAGGATAGTACTGAGGATTGAACACAGAGCCTTCACATTAAGTTACATCTCCATCCAATTTTTTATTTTACATTTTTAAATTTTTGAGTCAGAGTTTTCCTATGTTGCCCAACCTGGGCTTGAAGTTGGGCTCCTCCAGCTTCAGCCCAAGAGAGTGCTGGGATTACAGGACAGTACCACCACATCTGGCTATGATTTTTTTTCTCTTCATATCTTTGAGGATAGCCAAAGTTAACTATTAACTAAGTGTAGTACTTTGGCTTTGACAATTAACACAATTGAAAGAACCAAAAGTTAACAAAAATCTCTTAACTGTCATTTTATTCTCATTTCTGCCACTCTGCTCCAAGTTTTCATTATCTGCAATGTAAAATATATTATCTTCTAGGTGGCTCTGTTCTTGCCTCTGCTTATCCCCTTACTAGGAAAAAGTCTTATACATTGCTGGCTGATGGAGTCATAATATATATACTGTACATGTTTATTGTCTATCAGAAATGCTTTCACAGTTCTTGAAGCATCATTTTCACTAGTGTTCTTACCTTGCTTCATTATTCTAGTCTCTCCTCTTTGGAGCTTAAATCCTGAAAGGCTCATGCCCTTTAAAATGTATTTTTTTAAAACCTTTAAACCTGTATTATGTTTCCCAAACTTGGATTTCTCAGATAAATTATTTTATTAATTAAATAAATTGGAATTTGTGTTTCGGTTACAATCCAAGTATATTAATTTTTAATTCTCACTGGTTGAGAGAAGAATCATTATTTTATGTCTCAATAAGAAAGAAATGTTAACGTTGAAATTATAACATCATTATAAGACTCATCTTAATTTCAGAAAAACATTCACCTTTAAAAGAGTATAAGGATATCATTTATTCACCATTTAGTCTAAAAAAAAAAGCCAGTACAGTTGTAATACCTTCCCCATGTACGAACTCCACTATCCTGAATTTGGTGTTTGTCATTTGGTCCTTTTATATTTTTCATAAACATTTATGCGGTCCTGTTCCCTCAAATAGTCATTCTTTTCTTCTTTTCCTCTACTCTTCCTTCATTTAAACTCTCTGATAACAATTTTTGAAGAGGATTCCCGAGGACCTTGTAATCTCTTACAGTTCTTTGCTTAACAAGTTTTAGGGATGAAATATTTCAAAGTTATCTATTGTTATGGCTTGTGTCTAGATGCCTCCCCGAAAGTCTCATGCAGTCATAGATGGAGCTTTACAGAGGTGGCTGGATTTAGAGTATGCAATGCTAGGATCAAGGGTGTGTGATTACTAAATTAGTCCACTGATTAGTTTAGCATAGTTCTGGGTGTAGATAATGGGAAGGCCCATCCTGGGTGTGAGTGCTAGTCACCCTAACAGTATGTAGCCTGGATAAAACATAAGGATCAGAAAGAGGGCTGCTGTCATTGTTTACTGATTTCTACTTCACAGTTTTGCTGCCTTCCACCTGCTATGAACTGCTTTTCCTCTGTGATGCCCCCATGCCATGCTACCCTGCCTTGAACTGAAGCCTCTATAAACTGTGAGCCAAATAAACCATTTCCTCCTTTAACTTTGGGTGTTGGGTATTTTGTCTCAGCAATGAGAAAATTAACTGAGACATTTATTCACCATCACTTAATAAAATATGTTGAGACTGTTGGCTTTGAAATATCAAGTTTCTTCTCTCCTGTTTCCTTTTCAGTTTTGCCATCTGTGCAGAGGTTACAGAACTCCTCAACCTTCTCACAGGGCTCCCTCTGCAAACCACTGGCTTCTAAAGAGATGATTACAGCTGGTGCTGGCTGTGCACTCCTGAGGAAGAATTATTACACCCACTGCATGGACCGTGCACCTGTGGGGCCAGTAGGACTTCTGGGCAGAGGAGCAGGTGGTTCTGGTGGGAAAGTAGTCTAGTTTCCATGTTTTTAATTAGTTCTCATGGCCAGATAAATTGTTTTTCTATCTGAAATATGTCATTCTAACACTGTGTTGAAACTCAGCTGAGATAAAAAAAAAAAAAAGGCTCAATAAGCTGTAAACATACCTGTTAATATTAGATCAGTGCCTTCCAGGACTTAATTCCATATCCTCAAACTGGGATTCTTTCTGGTCACAGAAAGTCATGTTGAAAGAATGCAGAAAAGTAGTCAATATTGATTCTTAAAAAGTTAATACCAGATTTGGAACTTTACAAGGTTTCAATCTTTTTTTTTTTTTTTTTGCTATCCTGGAAATTGACCCAGGGCTTTGCGCATGCCCAGAGCAAGCACTCTGCTGCTGAGCTACATCCCCAGCACCCCAGTCACCCTGTTTTTAAGAACCACATTGCTGGCTTTATAAGCACTTCCTTTTGGGAGTGCTTCCAGAAATGGGATTATTGCTGCTTTGTTCTTTTTTAGGCCACATTGATTGTCCAAAAAGGCTTAAACCTTTTCCCTACTTAGTGTGGATTATACAATGTACAGCTTTCAGAACTCTATAATTATACTTTTAATTGAGAAAATAGATGTCACTCTGGGTTGAGCCAGTGTGTTAGAATCAAATTGGGTGTCAAGTAGGACCTTTAACTGCTGAATGCTTTGGTTTACATTAGAAGTAATGCTTATGTTTTTGCTTTTGGAAGCATGCAGTAGTTCAAAGTAGCATAGTTGTTTGAGATTCTTCCCAGAAAGACAACACAAACAAATTTATAAGATTAAATTGAAAATGTGGTTTTTTAATGTTTATATAGGTGTGGACTCTGAAAGAAGCTTGACTCTGAGTATGAAGCTGCAGGTACAAGATTTGAAAGAATAGTCCCATTTGTGAAGATCAGAATGAGTGGAATCATCATTAAAGGATATAATATACTTTAATCTATAAAATTAAGATTCATTTTCATAATTCTTATGATGGCAAGAGTGAATACTTGTTTCTGGAAAATACACAGCTGACTGCGGAATACAATTATAGTTTCAAGAGATTATAAATAGTGAGACTAAGGAAATTATTGACATAAGAAATAAACTTTATGGTAAATAGAATTAATGAGTAAGTATGGGCAGTAAAAGTACAGCTATGAAGGTACATGAAAATTATGCTTGAGTAAATACCAAATAGTTTCTCTAGTGTGAGAAACTGAAAGTGTAAATAAGGACTAAAAAGGTATAATAGATAATGTGAAATAGGAAGAAAAGGGGCAAAGGAGAAGGGGAAGTGGAAGGGGTAGGGGAAAGAAAAGAAGGGGATGGAATTGATAGGAGAAAATGAAAAAATGGAAACAAAGTCTTTGTAAATAGGGAGGGATGGAAGGGTTGAAGGGAGGGCAGGGGAAGGGGGAAAAAATAAGAACCAAGAGAGATTATGTAAAGGTGCAAATTCCCAATGATGAATCTCATTATATTGTATAACTAAAATCTACCAATGAAATAAAACTTTAAAAAAAGAAAATTATGCTTGAGTAAATGAGCTCCCCAAGTTGCCATGCGATGTCCACAGTGAAAGGAATAGAAAAATGACATGAGGATACTGATGAGATGTAATTAACTGATCAACTAAAATCTTCGTATTTATTTTTACAATTAAAATAAGGCTTCAAGAATTTTTCTATTATCCTGTATTAAATTCATAGTTGTTTCGGTCTAAAAGATCACATCTGTGATACCCTCAAATTAATAGTTCATCTGGGCATGGTACCACATACTTACAATCCCAGCTATTCAGGAAGCTGAGGCAGGAGAATCACAAGTTAGAAGAAGCCAGCTGGGCAGCTTAGTGAGACCCTCTCTCAAGGTAAAAAGCATATAGATGGGGGCTTCTTGGGTTCAATCCACAATAGTAGAAATAAATAAATAGTTCATATTTTATTAAGGCTGTTTTTGGAAACTACTTTTAGTTCCAATGTCAAGCAACTTTTGCCATAGAGAAAAAAGTTCAATCACAATTTAATTCCTGTTTCCTGTGACTATAGTCACATTAATTTTGGGGGACCACAGTTTACTCAATGTTAAAACATAGAAATCACATCTCAGAATTTCATAAAGATTAAATGTGATAATACGTGCAAAATGCCTGTAGCGTTGCCTATTTCAGAGTAAGTCGCTGAATAGATAGAAATTGTTTTGCTCCATGATAACCATGAGGTCAGGGTACTCAAGATGGCCAGGCTCAGGCTTCCTCCTAGTCCTTCTACTTGCTAGCGAGTTGGCATATGTTGTGTAGCTCCCACATGTATAGTGAACATGATGTCTGTGTTGTATAACTTTTTGGCAACTCACCGGCTTTGTGTGATATCATATAAGGACTAGGACTTTCCAGTGTTGCTCCCCATGCTACTGAGTTATTAAAGACCTGCCAGATTATTCCTACAGCTCCACGTCTCTTCTTCAGGCTGCTGGAATCTGCAGCAAACCTTCCTAGCCTGGACCCGTGACAGAATAATGTGTCTCACCAGATTTGTTACGGTGTGATTTGGCTCAGATTCAAAATAGCTCAGAGAGCATGCAGAAGTCTTAGTACCTTTGTTTAATGACTCTAGATCATTGGTAGTGAACTTATGTCATGTGTGTTATTTGCTTTTCTGTTTTTGGTACCAGGGATCGAACTCAGGACTTCATGATATTTGTTTTTCTTTTAAGACAAAAGATGTTAATGTATAAGTTGTTTTTTCTAAAACATCAGTATTCGGGTTTAATTGCAGTGTTGGCACTTTGAGATAAATAAGTGGGTTTTGGGTTGCAGTTTGGGCACTTGTCTCTAAAAGGTTTGCCATCACTGCTCTAGATGATTTATAAAACCAAATTATGTCCTACGCCAACTAAAAGATATATATAGCTATCCATGTATACTTGTGATACTAGTCATTAATCAAAGTAAACCACTGTTGGGCTCAGTGGCAGAGCCTACTACGTGTGAAGCCCTGGGTTTGATCCCAGCACCAAAAAAAAAAGTCACTCTTAATAATTTAAGTGACTTATTCCTTAGAGAGGAATAAGTCTCTATTGCTTTGACAATAGATACTTCGAGGCCAGAATTTAAATAGTAACTAGCTTTTTGTATGAAGCCTAGGAATCTAAATTTTAAAGCATTCCTTTGACAGTTTTGATTACACAAGTATTGGTCTGTCTTTGAGATCTACTGTTTTGTGGTATGTATGCCAATAATTGCTTGATCCTCCATGACTTGACCAATACTAATATTTCAGAAATACAGGAAGACCTTACAGCAGATATGTGCATGGCAAACTAATGCAAATGATTTAATCTTCAGGTTGATTGCACTGCTAACACAAACACCTGTAATAAGTATGAAGTCAGTGAATATCCAACCTTGAAAATATTTAGAAATAGTAAAGAGGCATGTGTTTAAGGTGGGTCTAGGACTCCCACTAAGGATCCAGGATTACTTTCTGAAAACTGAATTTAAGTATCTCATTCTTTGTGTTTTCCTGTCTGTTAAGGTTTAAATAAAAAATGTCCCCCCAAAACCTCATGTGTTTGGAGAGTGATTGCATCACAGGGTGCTATACTCACCAGTGAATTCAGAGCCCACTGATCAGTTGGAAGAGGCAGGTACTGGGGGTGTTACCTGGAAGGGAACATCTGCTCTTCTGGCCCCTCCCTTATCTCTCTGCTTCCTCACTGCCATGGGTTGAGCTCCCTTTCCTCTGCCAGGCCCCTCTGCCATCTTGTTTCTGCCTTGGAGCCAGGCATTCATGGATGGAAGCTGTGAGTCAAACCAAATCTTTCCTTCTTTAAGTTGCAGGTGTTGGGTGCTGTATCTCAGTGACAGAAAAGTGAGTAAGGTGCTGTTTTAAAATTCTTTACCTAAGAGATCAGTTTGGTGAGAAAGAAAAAGTTTCTCTAAATGTGGAGATTATGTAAATAATATAGAGAACACTTGAACATGGGATACAAGATCAGCTAAGCATTTTTCCATTTGATAAATATTTATTGATTGTTTACTCTGCTAGATAGTCTAGATATACTAAGTGCTTATCGTTGATAAAACAAACAAGGTCTGTCACAGCGTTTGGATTCTGTTTGATGAGAGGAAGAAGGGCAGCAAAGAAGTTATTAAATATATATGGATAACCATCTCACACTCATTACTATGACTATTATTTTTTTAAAAGGGCTTGGGGTAGTTCTAGAGGTAGAGCATCTGCTTAGCATGCATGAGGCCCTGGGCTTAACCTACAGCACAAAGTGTTGGCAAGGATGTAAAGAAATTAGAAACTTTATGCACTATTGATGGGAATGTAAAAATGATGCAGCTGGTAATAGAAATAGTATGGTACATCCACAAAAACATAAAGACTGAATCACTATAGGCTCCAGTCATTCCCCGCTGGGAATGAGAATTGAAAGCAGAAGAATTGAAAGCAGAGCCTTAAAGTGATAGTTGTTCACCACATTCATGGCAGCATTATTCACAATGGCTAAAAGACAGAAGTAATCCAAGTATCCACTAATGGATGAATAGATAAATGAAATGTGGTATTACATGCAATGGAATTATGTTTAAAGAGAAAGAAAATTCTGACACAGGCTATAACATGGCTGAACCTTGAAGACGTTGGTAAGTAAAAAAGCCAGTCACAAAGACAAATGTGTAGGGTTCCACTTACGTGACATGCCTAAAGTAGTCAAATTCAAAGAGACAGAGAGAAGCAGAAGGGTGAGTTTCCAGGGGCTAGAGGAGGGGAAAGGGAGTTGTTTAATGATAGAATTTCGGTTCTGCAAGGTGAAAATATTTCTGGAGATTGGGTGTATAAGTTTGAAAGTACTTAAAAATGGTTGGGATGGGAAAGTTTTTGTTTTACATTTATTTATTTACTTATTTATTTTGTTACTGGAGATTGAACTGAGGACCTTCACACTGCAACATGCCTAGGCCTTTTTATTTTTCATTTTGATATAGGGTCTCTAATTCGATAAGTTGTCAAGGTTGGACTCAAATTTGTGATCCTCCTGCCTCAGCCTCTCAGAGTGCTGGAATTATAGGCCTAAGCCACCAGACCCAGGTTTATGTTGTATATTTTACCACAATTTAAGAAGTCAAACTATGTATGAATAACATAAATTGAGTTAGTGATGAGAGCATTAAGAGAAAATATAATAAAATGGGTCTTTGTGATAACAATTGGTGGTAGGAGAACTACATAATCAAGGTTGTCAGAGAAGAAACCTTTGAGCAGAAACCTGATAGGAATTATCTAGCTATGAGAGGATTTTGGGCAGAATTTTTCATACAGCAGGAAAACAGGTTCAAAAAGGCTGTGATGTGTAATTGAGCCCGGCACGCTGAAGAGACAGAAAAACTATATGGCCAGAATATGATTAGCAAGAATGAAAAGTTGGAGCTGTAAAGGGGGACTGGATCCTGTAGGACTCACAGTTAATGAAGAAAAACAATGCTTACATGATCAAAGACAGTTTTATCTTGCACTTACCAAGTAATCAGGCATATTTTACCTTTTCATAATGGAAAGCCAAGAGGAAAGAGATTAAGTTTGGGAATTTTAGAAGATATGAAATTTTATTCATACACAAAGAACTGCAAAATGATACCTGCCTGACTCTGATGCCATCTCAAGGCTGACCTTCACTCCTTTGCTCTGGTTTTATGCATAGATTGAAATAATTTTCCCCCACATGACCATAGCTTGCTTCTTTATATTATTCAAACCATAGCTTAAATTTTCTTCAGAGAAGCTTTCCTGGGCCACTAGACTTAAGGTAGCTGCCTAGTCATTTTTCTTATACCATCATCCTTTTAATTCTCCACACAACACTTGTTACTGATTTTTAATTGTTAATTTATTAGGAGATTTATAATATTGTAAGCTCCAAGAGGACAGAAACCTTGTTTGGTTTATTTACAACTCTATCCCTAGCACCTAGAGTTTCCACATATAGCAGATAATCCATAACTCTTTGCTGAACACATGAATCAATATTTTGGCCCAACTGAGACCATTTAGCCAGGACTCCAAATTTAATATTTCTGCTGGAAATGTAGCTCAGTGGTACTGAGCTAGTACTTGCAAGGTCCTGGATTCAGTCCCCAGCACTGGAGGGAAAAAGGATATTTCTTGAGAGCTTGTTTGGAGGTTCTAGCAGGGGAGCGCAGCTACTCGTATACCCTTGACCGAGGAGGAAACGGTCCTCCTCTATCGGGGGTGGTCGTCCTCTTCAACCGAGCCCGCAGCTTTGGGAGGGACGCACATGGAGCGGTGAGGGAGGAAGAGGACCCCCGCCTAGCCAGCCAGATCAGCCGAATCAACCCTGGCGATCCATGGGGTGACAGATGTTGCACCCAGATCGCCCTCACATCCGAGAAAGGATATTTCTAATAAACCCAGAAGGAAAAGTCTTCAATTTCTTACTTAGGTTAAAGTAATGAATAAGCAACCAATGTTAGTATTTAGATTTTATAAGTTTAATCCGAGGTAGAGTTAATTGTTAAAGTTATTGATACGTGTTTCTTTAAACTTAGCCTTATGTCTCAAGCCATTCTCTCTCTCTCTGTCTTTCTCTCTCCCTCTCCCTCCTTCTCTCTCTCTCTCCTTCTGTTTCTCCTCCCCAGCCCCAGAACTGAGGATGGAACCCGGAGTACTCTATCACCAAGCTGCACCTCCAGCCCTTTTAATTTTGAGTCAGGTTCTTACTAAACTGCCCAGGCTGGCCTCAAACTTGTTATCTTCCTGCCTCTGCCTCCTCAGAAATTGAGATCACAGTAGTGCCCCACTGTGCTCTGCTTAGATATCTCAAACAAGAGAATTTCTCTGCATCTGACCAGTAGGTCAGACAGTTACCTACTTACTATATTTAGAGCCTTTAGCCAGAATATTATCTTGTTCGTGCACACCTCTAAGAACTCTGCCTTTTGCTTTCATGCTTAAACTGGTTACTCAGCACTCCATACCTTCTGGAAAATTTTAGACATTCAGACCTCTTTATAATTTATGTTCTGACATAGTAATAGCAACCTCCTTGAATACTAAACGATTCTTATCTAATTTCAATGAATCTGTTGATTAAAGCTCTCTGGGAGGAACTGAGGGAAAAATTTTTTTCCCTCAAAAATACATACAGAAAGAAGAGAAATAAAGTAACTTTGCAGTGCAGAACTGGCTCAATCGTAGTGAAATAAACAATGCTTTGTCGTAGCAAATCATTAGAGTTCTTAGAAAAGAAAATGATGAAAGAGGCAGAATAGCACAGAGGAGACCAGGCATGGTGGCACACAACTGTAATCCCAGCTACTCAGGTGGCTGAGGCAGGAAGATGCAAAATAAAAATGTAAAAGCTCTGGGAAGTAGCTGAGTGATAGAATACTTCCCTAGAATGTGCAAGGCCCTGAGTTCAATCCTTAGTATGAAAAAAAATAGTAAAGGAACAACACTGCCTCTCACCTGTGAGTGTTTTGAGTCTATGAATGGTTTCAGTGGATGATAGGAGAAAGTGGAATAATGGTCTTTCAACCAGATGTGAAGGAGATGCGTGGTGTGTGTGTGTGTGTGTGTGTGTGTGTGTGTGTGTGTATGTGTACCTTGTACTGGAATAAAACCCAGGTCTTTGTGTGTAGGCTTTAATAGAATGTGTGATGTTTTCTCTGTACCCTTTATTGCTATTACTTTTTCATTCTTCTTCACAACCCTGTGAGATGGGCTCCTTATAAATCTGTATATGTGACCTGGTGGTTTATATGCTTATTATTTCAAAAAGTTTTATTGAGCACTTTCTAGGTATTAAGAGAAAGCAAACCAAACAAGTAATTTATCTAGCTTGTCACGGTTAGTAAGAGACAAAATTGGGACGTAAGCCCAGAATGTCTGCCTGCAGACTGGCAGGCATGGTCACTAGGCTCCAGTACTTCCTGGACTGAGAGACACGATGTATAAATGGCCCCGGGGGTCATGAACAAGCACACCACATTTGTATATCGTGGCTGCTTCTCATGGTTGCCATTAAGTTTTCTTGAAAAGACAGTATGTCTTGAGGTCTTCATGTCTACACCACAGCCATATCATTGTTAAAGATCTTGTTTGGAAATGCCTGATTTCTGCTTTTGAGAGTAATTCTCTGAAATTGGTAACTATACTTAAAAAAAAAAAGAACATTAGTGCTCAGCATGGCAGGTGGCACAAACCTTTAATCTCAGCTACTCAGGAGGCTGAGGCAGGTGGATCCCAAGTTCAAGGTTAAATTGGGTAATTTAGGGGCACAGTGTCTCAAAATAAAAATTAAAAAGCCAGGGCATGTAGATCACCAGTAAAGTGCTTGCTTAGCATGCATGAGGTTCTGCATTCAATCTTTAATACAATTTAAAACAAATTTTAGCCCTGTTCACATTCTTGCATGCTTGGCCTGCTTATATTAAGTTCCTGTTTGCTGTTATAGGGACAATTAGAGGAAAGATAAGCAGAGACATAAGGCATGAAATAAGTGATGAGGCATGGCTGACATGATAGACAGTTATAGAAATGACCACCTGCTTACTGGAAATCGCCTTTTGTGAAACCTCTCCAGGTGTGGAACAGTTATTTTTAGGGGCCAGCTTGCATGGATTTACCATATGCTCCTAGACCTCATGACTCTTTGCTCCCCCCAGCAATAGCTCACCCCAGCAACCAAGGCTAAGACCCTAACTGGCCTAGAGTACACCTATCAGTGAAACAGCTAATTTTTAGGGATCGCTTACACCTATAAATATGGGCAGAGCAAAGACACAAGGTTGAGAAGCTCATTCAAGCTCTCCCTGCCATGTTGCTTGCAGCTGGGCAGCTTTGTTCCTCCCTGCGCAATATTATAAATAAACCTCTACTTAGCACTACTTTCCTTTGTGACTTTCGCGTTCCTCAAGGGAGTTTGTTCCTTCATTTTCTGCTGGAGGAGGGTCCTTAGGCTCACGCCCCTGATGCTACACTATAGATTTTCTGTGTTCTGTGGTAACACCTGGGTTTTCAATGACATTAAGTTAGTTAATGGTTAATATTGAAAGAGTGAAAAGTGGCTTAAAGGTGCTAAAATGAAACCAAAAACAAGTGACCAAATTGTATGTGGGTGTGTGTGGTGTGGGGAGGAGGCAATGACTGCAGGAGAAACCAGAGGCCAGGTACTGGTAGTTGAAATAGTTGTATTTTTTTGAAATGCTGGTACTAGAATAAGCCTGTGCCTCTGAACCAAACCTGACTTGCTGTTTTAGCAGAACAGGAGGCAGGAAATTAAGGGACTTTTCTTTCTCAGGTGCCCCAACAGGTTGAGGAAAAAAGCTTGGCTTATGCGAGAGGTAAAGTAGTACCAACAAAGGGGAAATTATTGTGAATTTGGTATGTTGGAATGGAAAAATCTAGAACAAAGGAATTTTAAATGAACTTTAAGTAAATAATTTCTATAATTTCCCCTAGACCAACATATAACATTTTATAATCGAGAGGGTCATGTTGCCAACTCTGAGTCCAGAAAAGAGTCCCTTTGTGCTTAGACAGTGATACCAAAAGTGACAGCAGAAGTAGATAATCTGAGCTTTAGTGAAAGATGGGAGATAGTTCCTCTGCTACCTATTGCTGACATTTTTAAAAGAGTATCACCTTAGTTTGTCCTTCATAGCCTGCTGAAGTTTGAGGACAAAACTGTGGTAGGTATGGAACAGAAAATAACTAGTGGCAGGATCAAAAATGTATACACGAAAATATGTGAGTACCTCTTTCTACCTTGTCCTGGATTTCCTTGCTTCATTTCATTAACCTCCATTATTAAGCAGAACCATGTTTTGGTTTCAATAGCTTATTCAACAGATTACAATAATAATACTTTCCAGTATGTAAGCCAATAATATGTGGGCACTAATTCTTACTGTAAAGGTATGCTGAAAATATCTGTCCTTTGCAAATGCCATCAATTACTTTGTGATAACTCCATAATATAGCTCTAAATTGCCAAAGTTAATAAAGGATTATTTCATTTCAGCTTTGTTATCTCTTCTCACATGACAGAAGACAATAAAGATGTGATGCAGACCAAGGGCTTATAGCTTACTACGATGTAGACTATGAAAAGTGAATTACAGAGGTTGACTCCGCAAAAGTATCAGTGCCTGAGTCATGAGAGGAGGGTATGGGGGGCGGTGTGATGGGTGCGAAGGTGGGAGTAGAGAGCAACATCTGTGGAACAGGCAAGGGCGATGACTCCATGAGCCCTGGAGCTTGGGGGATGTGCAGTTGGGAGACTTCGGGGGTGGGAATAGGCCCAAGCTCCTAAAGCAAGAGCATCTCTGAGGACCTGCAGCAAAACGGTCATGGCTCCCACTACTAAGGAATTCTAGTTGCATCCACTGTCCGCATCCGTAATCTGAAGACCAGAAACTATCCCTCGCACTCTCTATCTTCTTCTCCCACTGTTTCCCCCACTTCCTGGATTACCCCTTTGTCTTTCACCTTCCCCATCCCTAATGTTGTATTCATGTGAGGAAAGAATTGTGCATGTCCGGAGGAAATGAGCCAGCCTGTCACAGGCAGCAAGAGCTACTGGGAAAGAACAGACCCTGGAAGTCCCTAAAGAGACATAACTAATTGACAGCTGCCAGCTGACTGCAGTAGGTCTGGGCCCCAGCTTTCTCTCCACTTTTACGGTGCCCTCTGCCTAGCACTGATCACCTAGACCTCCAAAAACACAACTGCATGGCCAGTCACCTGACTCGAGACACCCACTGGCTAGATGCCAGATCAGTGCATCCAGACCAGCATGGGCAACCCTAGCCACTCCTTCATTAAGACAATGGGCTTGGTGACTGGAGGTGTAGAGACCTATGAGGTAGGAGTGCCTGGAGTTTCACTGCTGAGCTGTCATCTTCTCACTTGATCCCACTACTTCCCACTAAAGATCCCTCAAGTCTCTGAACCATCCACACTGAGTCTTCTGACCACATAACATCGATCTATAGTTGAAGGTTAGGGAGGGATTTCCTCTCTGGCCACCTCTCTTACCTACCCATCAGATGTTTGCTGACCTGTTTGACCATGTGATCCAGGAGCAACACAATGGATATGACTCCCAGATATCAAAGCACAGCACCAACCTGGATGCCATATGGTGGGCCAAGTATTCCACTTCTGATTTGTGTTGCCATGTACAACATTCTGTAGCTGCAATCTCTATACCTCGACTCATGGTAATTATACTGCTGATGTTGTTTGGTGGAAAGAATTATATCTTAAGGAATGGCAGAGATGGAGAAGACAAGGTGGATGAAAATGACCACGTCCCTAGGTAGGAAGTTTGGCGAAAAGTCCTCAGTGTCCTTTTCAATTAGAGTGCTTGTCCAGTGAGCCCATCCTTCTATTGCTTGTACAAGGAAATCACAAAGAGCCCTCTGTTCCCTAAAATCCTTCCCCAAGGGCCCTAATTTCCACCCTGAGGGTTTTCTTGACTTATATTCATTTTCCTTTTTCCTCAGATGCATTCTGGCTCCTTCCATGAAAGGTATTTATTGTCCTCAAGAGTCAGAACTGGCTGAAGTACCTGGTGACTCAGTCTGCTTCCAGCCTGTACTTAGGCAGAATGATGAGAGGTGGAACGTGTTGTGTGAATGCACTAAGTAGCCTAAAGGGTGATCTGGCTGGACATTATTGCAGGCTAAGTGAGATGACAGAGGCTGAGCAGCAGCAGTTTGTTGATGTGAGGGGCCTTGAGAGTGAGCTGGGTGGAAAGAGTAGATGGTAAAAAGGGCCACAGGAAAATCTGGGCCAGAAAAGATAGATGGTCTCTGAGCAGCCCAGTAGCCACCATAAGGATTCTCAGCCCGAGTTGCTTTGACTCTTTAAATTACATGCCTCAGTTTCCTTTTCCATAAAATTGAGGTAAGATTTCCTGTTTTAGGTTGTTGTGAGAATTAAATGAAGTAATGCAGGTAAAGTAATTGGTCCACAGAAAATATCAGTAAGTGTTTGCAGTGTCATTATTTTTGATGGAAGGGTTTCCCTATGTTCAGCATGTAAGAATCTCCCGTCTTTCTTTCTGAAGGGTAGACAGGGTCCCCTCTATTCATGTTGAGTAGTGGTCTTTGTGTCCGCTGTTCTGGCACATCCTCTGTCTCTTCAGCTCTAATAATCATCTGAATGGTTAGGATGATTAAGTGAAACAAGAACACCCTTCCGGTGCCCCCTCATGCTCTCTCTCACAGATACCTATGATACTGGCTTTTCTGCTCTCTTCACATTTCTCTGCTTTCTCCCATATGTTCCTTCCACTGCTAACAAAAGGTTCTGTTGCTTCTTCCTGTTGCACAGCTTACACCCCCACCTTCTGTCTCAAAGACCCTCTGCTCATTAGCAAAGCAGAGATAATGCATGCAGAACACATTGAATAATTAATTCTTTCTCAGTTCAGTTTACTACCTCTGTTCATTTTCCTAGATCATTCTTAATGCATCCATCCCTTAACTTTCTTTGCATGCATGATGACAATAACAAACTATTTTCACCAAAAATCCTCAGTATTATTCATTCACATCCAGGCTTCTCATTCTAGTCATTTTAGGGTTTCTGTGACTGTGTAGCCCAGTGCTGTCAGGTGAATGAAGTCCAGGTGGCTGACATGCCGACCACTCTGCCGGAGGAAACTGGAGACCACAACCCGTAGCTACAGTGGAGGTGGGGGTGAGGGCATAGGAGAAGGAGAAAAGTCACGGGGGATTATTGGATGAGGAATTAACTAGGGGAGTGATGGGTGGTACTGAGTTAGATTCTTTTATTAGGATTAGAAGACATAATAGCCATGGAGGTCAAACATTCCCCTCATCTCTTTCCCAAAAATATAAAAGGAGAGAAGAAGAGGAATCCTAAGCAAAAAAGAGGTCTCAGAGTGAATTAACCAGAGTCCCTAAGGTCACTGGTATGGGTTATTAAGATAGAAAGAATTCCTTGGTCCTTGGATAAGCCCTGGGACAGGTCTGTGGGATGGAAGTGCAGGGAGCGACAGAGGGAGAAGAGGAAATGTTACCTGGACAGAGCTCCAGCCATCTATCTGCCCCAGGGTGCTCAGCACCCCCCAGTCCACCAGGGTCAGCTCCTGTAGCTCTCGCTCTCCTAACCCTATGAAGAGCCAGCCCAGCTGCAGAATCTGCTCAGGACGGAATCCTCGGGGCGGACCCCACAACTGAGAGGAAGAGAGGAACAATGTGAATGGGAAAAGCACTGGACTAGGAGTCAGAATCCTGGGTCTTAACATTGCCTCTGACTTAGCTGTAGAATTCTGGGCAAATCACTTGCCTTTTCTTTAGTTTTCTTAATGAGAGTATTGGATAATAGTTCCTATGACTAAGGGGTTATTGAAAGACCCTAGGGTATCAGTAAGAAAGAAGAGAAAACTTGTCCATTTCTAGAGTTTTGTGTACCAGACTCATTGAGGTGCCTGTTAAAATGTAGATGCTGAGATCTCAATGCCAAAGATTCTTCATCTGTCTGATTGGCATGGTACCCTGGCAGCAGCATTTTAAAAACCTGCTCCCCAGATTTTTTTGACACTAAAATTTGATAACCACTGCTTTAGTTCCCATACTCGTGTACTAGCTCCATTTCTTCCATACTGATTCCCTCTGACCAAATCCTCTCTTTTTATCTCCTGTTTCCCTACCTCTCACCCAACTCTCCCTTCCCTTGTATTCCACATTACACCTAACCAACTGCTTCATGTTTCCCCCCTCTAACTGCTGGTGGCCTCTACATTCCTAACCTTCTTTGCCTTTCCCATGGCTGCCTGTAGTTCTTCAGGTCCAAGCCCTGGATCTCTTGCAAACAGTGCCAGGAAGTCCTCAAAGTCTGAGAGCTCCATCTCTGCAATCCGTGTTGCAGACCAGGGTGCTGGGAAGGTCCCTCGGATGTCTGCACAAGTTGGTACAAGCTCTGAAGCAGGTGCAGGGGTCAGTGTAGTATTAAAATATGCCTAGAGAGACATCTGTAGGTGGAATGATCCTCCCAACCTTTGGGAGGATAGAGAAGTGTAAGCAGCATGAGTCAAAGGATGATTATAGGGTTAGGGTGAGAAAATCTGATTTTAACTCATTGATCCCAGTCTTGTCACATGGAACCATTTACAATTTCTACTTCATAGCCCCTCAGGGATTTGAATACATCTATTACATATTTCATAATTTTCTCTTTATTCACTCATCTGAACACAGTGCTCTAAGGAGACTACAATTCCTAGGACAGAACTGGACCATTGCCTCCCTCAATTCATACTCTATTAATGTGACCCAGGTTATATTAAGATTACTTGGCAGGCCACAGCAGTGTTGCCACCCTCTGTTCTCCTGTGCCAAGGTTATTTGAATAGAAGCCCCCATTTTAGGCTATCAGTGATGTCCAGGAGCCACCAGACAGGGAATTGCCTCTGCTAGGGCATTTCCTAAGGGCAGATCTACTCTAAATTGAGCTTAGAGAGGATCCAATATCTCCAGGTATAGCATTTACGGTAAATCCAGGAGTAGTTTGGTGTTGAGTCCACTCAGTTCTGGCCCCAGGGTGGTCATTTCTGGCGCTGGCATTGCCATGCTCTGCTGTAGTTCTGCCCAGATACAGGCCCTCTGCAGGACAGGGTAGGAAAGCAGGGTCAGGACAGAGCTCAGCAGGAGGGTAGGGTTCTATACCCAGGGTCCCGACCTCCCTGCTCCCACTCATGCCCAAGTACCCCCTCTTACCAGGCTCCCTTGAACCCCAGTGGGCAGTTGGTAAAGCATGTGTACCACTTCAAGGAAGTCTGCCATGGAGGTGACCAGCTGCAGAAACTCACAAGACATGTCTGCTGCCAGGTTGCTCAGAGCCCTGTGGGTGAGTGGGCAGATGGCAGCAGCATGTCTGCTCCTTGATATCAGCACTTCCAGCACAAGGACAGATGCTCATCAATTGTCATTTACAGTTTGAGGAATATTTCTACATAGACAATCTCATTGGCTTCCCAAAACATTGTTGCTGTTTATCAGAGAAGAAAATAGAGATTTACACAGGTCAGACGATGTTCCAATTTCAAACTACTAGAAGTGTGGTGAACTGAGACTACAGCCATGTGATCAGATCCTGAAGGCTCTGTTTCATTTACAGTGGTTGCTGGTAAGGTGATAAGTACTTATTCATGTTTATTCTTCCTTGACCAGTGGCTCTGAACTCACCTTCAATTAAACTAATAACAGCAAATATCTTCTTGGAGTTTACACTGGGCCAGGCACTGTGTTTATTTATTTTTCCACTCATTTATTTACTTATGTGTAGTGCTAGGGATTGATCTCAGGGCCTTGGGAATGCTAGGCAAGTGCTCTATTACTAAGAGACATCCCCAGACCTTTTTTACTACATATATATATATATATATATTTTTTGCAATACCAGGGATCAAACTCAAGACCTCATGCTTGTAAGGGACGCATGGTGCCACTGAGCTAAATCCCAGCCCCCCTTTTTTACCTTTTGAGACAGCGTCTTGCTAAGTTGCTCAGGCTGGCCTTGAACTTATGATCCTCCTGCCTTAGCCTCTTGAGTAGCTGAGATTACATGTGTCCACCACTGGGCCTGGCTGGTATTAAATATTTTATGTACCTGATCTCATTTAATCTTCACAACAACTAGCTATAAGATAAGTACCATTTTAATTCTCATTCTACAGAAGGGAAAACTGAAGTGTTGAGAGATTAAACGACTTGCCCAAAAGCACAAGCAGGTGGCAGGACTGGGACCTGAATACAGATCTTCTGAGTCTCTAAACTGTGGTCAGTGTGGAAAAGCAGGAGGGCAAGGGGAAGGGGAGCCAGGGGATGATGAAGAGGCTGAGACTATGCATCATCCCTGTATTCCCTGTGGCATATTATATATTGTAACACTCAAGAAATTTTAGTTAAGGCTGGAGTGTACCTCAGTGGTAGAGCTCTTGCCTAGAATTCATGAGGTCCTGGGTTCAGTCCCCAGCACTACACAAAATATGTTCAATTAAACTGACTGCTCAATGCAAGTTACTCACTGCAGATTCCTGAGCATCAGGTTGGTGGGCACCTGCATCTTCTTCCAGAGAAACTGTGCCTATAATGGAAAGAAAGATGAGCCACTGCTGAGCAGAGATATTACCCCAAGGACCTAAGATGCCTTGGACTCAGTCCTGCCTCTCTATAATGTGCCCCCTCCGATATCACTTTCCCAATGCCTATTCTGAGAGATTGAGAGGGAGAGAGACATCATGAGGGCTTCTGGGGAGAAGGCACCAGTTGGGCAGGGGATGGGTAAAGGAAGTTGAAGAGACAGAGAGCGAGTTCTGAGGGATGAAGTGAGACAGTTACCTGCTGCTCAGACCAGGGTAGCGCCCGGTAGCGCCTCCGGTTTGCCAGAAGAGCTGCAGTGTCCAGTTGTAGCAGCTTTAATGGGAGCAGGGGAAGCAGGCAGTCTGGCCAAGTGGTGGGCATGGGCTGCTGGCAGTGACAGGTGTGACAGTACAGTGACAGGTGAGAGGGTCTGCACTCAGCCCTCGGAGAAGGGGAGACATAGGTGCAGAAACCAAAGCTAGGTTAAGGTGGGATGGCATTTGCCACTGTAGCAGTGGACACCTAGGATCTCTTACACTGAAGGCTACTGTGGTCAAGTTGCTGCTAGTTAGACACCCGATGAACTCATATTTCTTAGCTTCTCTGAGCCTTGGTCTCTTCACTTGACAGTGGAGAAGATTTCTCAGGCCCTTCTGTCTTTGACATTGTAGGACAGTGTAGGTCATGCTGTCCTGCCTCTAGAACTGAGGGGAGCTGCTAATATCTAGGTGGGCACAGAGCTAACCTGAACTTTCAGGGCCACTGTAGGGGAGTATATGAGGCAGGACCAGCCAGGTGAACCTGTCCTAGAATATGGAGAGCAGCTCGGTTGGGAGATCTTACACATTACCTGACCAGGAACACACACAGCTGCACCGACACCTGTTGTACTGGTACTTTTGACACCATCTTTCACCTGCATTAGAATCAGTGGTGTGTGTTTGTGTTTGGGTATGTGTAAGGCAGTGGGGAGGCCTGCCCTGGTCCCAAGGAAGATGCTGTCCTCCCACCCAATGCCCATATCCCTGATGGTCTCACCCTCCCTGTTTCTCTCATACCCGAAAGGTCTGCAGCAGTGCTGCGGTCTGGCAGGCTGAGAGACGCGACAGTTCAGGGATTAGGCAGGAACAGACCCCAGCCAGAACTCGCCTAGGGATGGCCTGGAGTGTCTGGGGGCTGAGGCCGGGCAGCAGAGGGTGCAAGGAACAGAGTTCCTCCAAGGACAGCTGAGGAGCAGGAGAGACAAGAGGCGTGAAGAAGGGGGACAAGGTGGTGGGGAAGGTAAGAGCCACAGTGAAACAGGGCAGAGGTACAAGGGGAACTGGGGGAGAGGAGAGGGCAGTTGCAAGAGCCAGGAGAACAAGGGTCATAGACCCCCAGGGGGATGTTGGAAAGCTGCTGCTACTCACATCGTGCCGAGGGAGGAGCCGTCCAAGCAGCAGGGCAGCCTGGGATGGGAAAGGAAACAACATCTCTCAGGGCCCAGCAGCCAAGTCCCTAGCGCCCACCCTCTAAAACTTCTAGCACCCTCTCCAACCCCCCAGTGACCACTCTGACTCAGGGTCCTGCTCGATCTGAGGAAGGGGAACAAGGGAGACCTCATCAGCACAGGGTTTACCTCTTGTGCTCACCCAGCAGAAGCAGGGGCTTATGGTATCCCTAAATGAGATTATCTTGACGAGGGCTCCAGGAAGTGGGGCTCCAAGGAGTAAGACAGGTTTTCCTGGGCAGGCGTGACACTGGTTCCCTGAAGGGCAGGCAGCATAGCTCTAAGCTGGGGCTCTGACAGCTCTTGTAGGAAGCGCAGGCCCAACTGGGGAAAGAGAGGGGCCCAGACCCGCAGCTCTGGGGGGCTTAGTACAGTTCCTCCTGATGAGCGCAACACCCCAAAAAGTTCATACGCCACCTGTAACCAAAGAAGGTTTGGAACTGGGAAAAAATAAGACAACTAAACCTTGGACCTTCTCTCTAAGCCCACATTTAATACCATGTCTGGATTTCCCAGGACCCAGTGAGGATGGCAAGAGATAGGAAACAGAACAGATTAGGTTCAAAATAGCAAAGGGTGTACACCAGATAGGATAGGGGCAGGGAGGGATGGTAACAGATGAGAATGACCATAGAGTAAGGAATGGAGGTGACAGAGGTGGATCCAGGACTGGCACCACTGTGCTTGAGCCTGCTTGACACACAGGCTGTGTCACCACTCACACAGTCCCCTGAAATCTTGCAGGCCTGGGCCAAAGAGCTCACCTGTCCTTCTGGTCTGAGGGTCCCGTTGGCCACACATTCCAACAGCCCCCGTTCTACTGGCCCCATTGGATCACTCAAGGGCACCAGGCTTTGTAGCTCCTCAGGGCTCAGGAAACAAGCAAGGGACCTAAGCCTGAGGAGGGCATGAAGCTGGCCTTCACACTGTCCCTGAAGCTAGTGTTAAGTCAGAAATTATGTGGGTATGTGGGGTAGGTATTCTGATACCTAAACTACAAGATTGAAGCACTATAGGAATTTCTCCTGGAGTTCTGCACTGCCTGGGGCAGTGCCTACTTCTTGTCCCTTCCTTCTTAGGAGACCAATCCACCATAGGAGCCATACCTGTGTCTCTTATCTTTCCTACTCTGGCTTTGATCACTGATCCCACAACCACTTACCTGTGGACCTGCTCCTCACCATCCTCAACACTCTGGTTTACCAGGCTTCACAGCACATGCCAGGCGTACCCTGGCCCAAGACCTGCCGCTGGCCAGCTATCCTCCAGGGCCTGTATCTAGGATGGGGAGGGTCACCTTGTGTTGGAGTCAGGGGAACACTTGTAGGGAGGGGCCCACTAGGAGTCATGCCACTAGCAGACAAGTGAAGAAGATGATTCTCATACCTGGTAAGGGCTGAGCTGGCGATCATGATAGAAGAGAGATGTGGACACACTGACATTGGCCAACAGGGGTGGTGGGAAGTGCATTAGGTCAGAAACAGCCAAGAATGGGATGAGTGATGAAAGGTTGGTGAAGAAAGAACTGGGACACTAACAGAAAGGAGACCAAGAGGTGGGAGGATGGGGGAGATAGGAGAGAGAATGGGATTGAAAAATAAAAGAATGAAGATGTGTCATATACATGTACCAACTCCACACAAGGAAGGCAAACATTATGCATTGCAATCGTGTGCTAATAAAGCATAAATGAATCAGTACATGTGTATTCATCAGTGCTTACTAGAAAAGCAGGTTTGACACAAGATATATAAATATATAAGGATTTACAAGGTAGGTTTACAATGGCCACCCACAGAGTCAGGTGTGGAAGAGTGCAAATGGGCTGTCTGTGTGCTGGAGATATGAAGGATCCAGTCAAAGGCTGAAGGCCTAGAGTTCACTGTAGATTCCTGTGCAAGTCTGTATCTGGAGGCAAAGAGTCTAGAAGGATGCTAGAAGGGTGAAGAGTCAGCACTGAAACCCAGGAGACAATGTCCAAGGTGAAGGTAATCCTGGAGCTCCTCTGAAGACCCAGAAGCAAGCCTTCCTTTTTCATTTCCTTTTTATTTCATTCAGGCCATAAGCCTACACAGGGCGGATCTTCCTTCAGTAAATCCCTTCAGCCATAACAGAGCTGTGCTGATCTAATTTAGTTGGGCATTTTTGTACTCTAGTTGACACAACCAATTAATTATCACAACATAATACATACATACATACATACCTACATACAAACAAACATGCATACATACTTACATACCCCAACTTTGGGGAGCTAATAGGAAATAACATTTCTGAGTGTACGAATGTAAAATCAAGACTTGAGCAAGAAACAAGCCCTACAGTGAAGGAAGTGAGGGAAGGAGATCAGGACAGGGGTGCAAGTTTACCCAGCATGGCCCAGCCCAGCTAAAGGAGAAGGAACCAAGACAGGAAAGCCTTTTACCACAGTTTTCCCTACAAGATGCACTCAGTGGACTTCACCCTCTTCAACCAGGTTACTCAAAGAGCTCTTTAGTCCCTTCCTTTGATCTATGACAGCTACAGTAAGTTCACTAATCACATGGACCAAGATGGTTTCAGAACAACTTGCTCTACCTAGAGGTCTGTTTCCCTCTCCTACAAGGATTTTAACTCTACATGGGATTCATAGTTATTGGGAGAATATTAGCCATTGTTGTGTGAAATATAATATACATAACACATAGCTTTATTACAGATAATTTAAAAGACACAGTTTGGTGTTCTCTACAAGATAAGTGTCCTGGACCAAGTGTGAGACTCATATCTGTCTCACAGGACATCAGGGCCCCAACGCTCCCTCACCTTTTAGGTACTATAGTATTAAAATTATCCTGTGGCTTCTCCACCCAATCCCATCTCTGGTCACCAATCTGACCTCCCTATTGGCTATCTCAGATCTTTCAACTGCCTGCTTTGTGACATCATCCAACCACCAACCTATCACTGGGTGGTAGAACTTTAGGGTATCCGTGGAGTTGTCTGAAGCGAAGCCTGTATCATCGCCTGTGGACAGCGAGCAGTGCTCTTCCTACTGGACATTTGTTCACTTTGGCTTCAGCCACTCAGATGTCCTCCAGTACCCTCTCTTCATTTTAGGCATCTGCAATTGCTGTAGTCCTTTCTCTGACCATGTCTGGTAAGGAAAGATAAGTTCAAAGGTCTTTGGTATTATACATTTCCTCCCCTCCCAAATCAGTTTCCTAGTGGAGACCAAATACCTTGGGAGACTAAATACCTGCCTCAGCCTTCTGTGTGCTAGAGCTATAGAAGGTCTTGAACTGGAAATCTGGAAATCTACTTTCACTTATGGATTGAACCTTTAGTAGGGCTGTGACTTTGGATAGATGGTTTTCTCTTGTACAAAAGTATTTCCTCATCTGTTCCCCGAGGTTGAATTGTTGCTCATGTTCTGCTTCCTTTCTCTTCTAACACTGACTTTTAAAGGCCATAGGAACAGAGATGTCAGTCAGAAACATCTTAAGTGTGTTTGTTTCAACTGAAATGAGAAAAATAACCTAGGTGGGGTATAAAACAGCAGCTACATGCTAAGTAAGATGTTTCATCACTGACAGTCTTCCTGCACTAGTGTTTCCACTTTCACTGTGGTGCCATTCGAAGTGGACTATTGACATGTTATGTAGATTTCTATCTGAACTGGGTGAAAACAAGCAGAAAGAGGCCAAGACCTAAGGACTAGGCTATACCCAGGCAGATACTGGAGGAGAAGGACATTTGGGAGGGTTTCCATGAAGCAGAGGCCAATAGAAACTACCTGGATTGGAGGAAAAGGGAGTAGAAAATACACAAAATGAGGGATGAGAAAACAGCAAAAAGGAAAGTGATGGAGGGCATGGAGACCTTCTCCAGAAAAGAAAATGATAGGTTGGGATGGAGTCTTGACATCGACCAAAGACACCAAGTGACCAGAGAAATAACACACAGTGAAATTTCAGACAAGGGAAAAATGAGGCGGGTTTGGCAAATGCTTTCTTTAATGGTCTAAGGAGGAAACTACCATAGGGTTTCCCTTGGAAAAAGCACCTTGTTAGATGTGTCACATTCTTTGGTAGTTTTTTTCCTACAGATGCTTTCAACATAGATGCTACTTGATAGTGACTTTTTTTGGTTTTTTTGAGCCAGGGTCTCACTATGTAGTTCAAGGTGTTCTTGAACTCACTATGTAGCCCAGGCTGGCTTCGAACTTGTGCAGTGATTTTCCTACCTCAGCCTCCTAAGTGATGGGAATTACAGGCATGTGCCTTCACACCTGGCAATAGTCTTTGAATCTGAACATTTTTGATATTTCATACATGATTCTTCCTATATACATGCTAAAAATGTAATCATCCTGAGGGCCAGGGAAACAATTTTTCACCTTCTATTTCACACTAATTTTTAAACTTAACCAAATTTTTAGAAAATGATGTGTGTCACTCCTCCTGCAGCAGAAGAACCACTCACTGCCTTGGAGTGCTCAGTAAGTTTTGGGTGAAAACTGTCATCTTTATGACACTTTCGCGTCATAATACAGTGCATATTTTATATAAACATCTTCATTAATATACATACTCATACACCATTTTGACACCTGAGAATAAAAAGGAATCCCTGTCCACGTATAAAAAGACAACATTATGCTTCACATCACTCATTCCACATTTATCTAAAACAAATTTGTGACCTGTGAGATTTCCTACCATTAAAAGATTTTTTTTTTAACCCCTGTTCTCCCAGCTATATAGGAGACTAAGGCAGAAGGATCACAAGTTGAAGTCCACCTTGGATAAATTAGTGAGACCCTATCTAAGCATAAAAAAGCACAAAAAAAGAAAATAAAGTAAAAATAGCTGGGATGTAGGCCAATAGTACAGTGCTGCTGGCTTCTTTAGCTAATACTGCAAAAACAGACAAACAAATTGAAAACAAAAAAGAAGGGATGAAAATACTAAAGCACTGATTGAGTAACATATAGGAACATCACAAAAAATTAAAAATACTAAGCAACAGTGAAAAAACCAAAATATTATTTTCATTATGTTCTAGCAGTGATGGACTTGGTAGGCTTTAGGAGTGACATACATTCTCAAATGTTTATGGTGACTATTTACTAGATTGAGAGGAGAAATGGAAACATTCACAATCATTTTCCAGTGTTTTTCCCCACCTTGTTCTGTGATGATATCAAGTGTAAAATCTGTCTCAAGGGATATCTATTCCTTGTTGAGTGATTTTCAACACAAAGGCAAATGCACACAATAACCAAATTACTTTACACTTGTTTTGAGTTCTGAGCTGTACAGTTGTTTTTCCCTCCTTTCATATTTGTTTTGTTTTGGTTTTGGTTTCTCTTTGAAATGGGGTCTCATTGATTTGTTCAGTCTGATTTCTAAATTCTGAGCTGAAGGAATGCTCCTGCCTCAGTCTCTTGAATTCTGGAACTGAAGACACACACCACCATGCCTACGTTCAATACCAGGTTTTATTGCAATATATAAATTATGGATACCTACATGTTCACATTTATTGCTGTTTCAGGCTTGTTATACACTTTTCCCTGCCCACATGTATTTGGGAGAATGACATTCAAAATCACCATCCAGTGTGACCTATTTTTGGTTTATTGAGTTTCCTACAATAGAATAAATCATGTTCACTTTCCTAATGTTGCACCTATACAGAACTTCCTTTCTTTATAAATTCACCATGCTTTCATGCTAGTAAATAAGCTATTCTTTCATGCTAAATTTCAATTTTCATTATTATCCATTCCTTTTCAGTCTGTGGTGCTATATGTTCATTTTACTTTCTACACTTCCAGCACCTCTTCTATCTCCATCTAGGTATACCACATGTAATATGTCCCTTTCATGCATGGGTGAACTGTCACTGTGCTTGTTTGCATGACTGTCACTTTGTAGATGAGTAACTTGTAGATCAGAAAGTTTTTCTTCCCAAAATCACTTCTTGAGAAACTAAGCCTCAGTAGTTACAGCAACAGGATCAGAGGCTAGGCTTGAAGAAAGGAAAAAACGACCCTTGCAATTTAATGACCACCGTGGGTTATAAATGACCCCTGGGAGACAGTGAGGGTCCTGCACAAGCACAAAGATAACAATGGGAAGAGTCACACTGTCTTTTAGCAAGTAAGTTGCAAACACATGGAGGTGAAAAGTTCCTTTCCTGCTGGTTTCTGGCCTGTGCCCAGCACGCAGTCCTGAGCAAGGGAAGTAATGCTCTGTAACCTGGTCCCAGTAGTACAACATGGGAGGACCTGAACAAGTCAATGGACCTTTCCTGTCTCAGTATCCCCACTCATAACTGATAAGGTTATAGTTCTCTAAGGACCTTCTGGGTTTGAAAGGCTCCAAATCCACCACTCAGGTTGAAGGGCAGGCTGAAGGGCAGAACAGGGTAGGGAGAAGTCTGCTTTAGGACTGTGGAGCATGTGTGAACTATGAACAAGACCTCCTTGGGCTTTGGTGACCCCCTGGGAGGTTGGCAGTTCACAGGAAGAGTTCCAAACACCACTGTAGCACTTAAAGGCCACCTGAAAGCCTTTGATTGCTGGTATCTCCTTAAATATTGGCAACACAAGCTTCTTTTTTAAAAAATTTTATTTTATTGGTAGATTTCAGGTATACAATATAATGACATTGATCATTGGAAATTTGAACCTTTACATAATCTCTTTTGTTATTTTTCCCCCTTCCCCTGTCCTCCATTCAACCCCTCCATCCCTCCCTATTTACAAAGACTTTGTTTCCAGTTTTTCATTTTCTCATATTAATTCCATTCACTGGTTTCCTTTCCCCTACACCTCCTACTTCCTCGTCCCCTTTTTTCCCTTGTCTTCCTGTTTCACATTATCTATTATACCTTTTAGTCCTTATTTACACTTTCAGTTTCTCACACTAGAGAAACTATTCGGTATTTAAACATGTGTGTCCTATTTATTTCACTTAAGAGTATCTCCTCAATTTGCATCCATTTAATTATAAGTGTCTCCAATTTCTCTTATTTATTTATTTATTTATTTATTTATCGGGGATCGAACTCTGGTCCTTGCGCTTGCACAGCAGGAGACGAAACTGCTGAGCTAAATCCCCATCCCTAATTTCTCTTTTTTTTATAGCAGAGAAGTACTCCATTTTATTTAAAAACCACATTTTCTTTATCCAGTCTCCAGTTGATGGACATTTGGGCTGCTTCCAAGTTTTAGCTATTACAAATTGTGCTGCTATGAACATGGGTGCACATATATCACTGTGGTATGATTCTTTTAATTCTTTAGGGAAGATACCCAGCAGAGGAATAGCTGGGTCAAACAGGACTTCCAGGCGTAGTTCTTTGAGGTATCTCCATACTGATTTCCATGATGGTTGCACCAGTCTACACTCCCACCAACAATGGAGCAGGGTTCCTCTTTCCCCACAGCACTGCCAGCAATTTTTATTGGTTGATTTCATGATAGCAGCCATTTTTTCTGGAGTGAGGTGGAATCTCAGCTTTGTTTTCATTTGCATCTCTCCAATGACCAGTGATGTTGAACACTTTTTCATATGTTTATTTGCTATTTCTACTTCTTTGTCTGAGAAATGTCTGTTCATTTCAGATGCCCATTTTTGGATTGAGTCTTTAAATTTGGAAGGTCTGATTTTTTTTAAGTTCTTTGTAGATTCTAGATAGTAGACCTTTGTCTGAGGAATAGCAGGTGAAGAGTTTTTCCCACATTGTGGGTTGTCTCTTCACACTGTTGGTGATTTCTCTTACTGTGCAGAAGCTTTTTAATAAGAAGACATCCCACTTGTTGATTGTTTGTGCTAGTTCATGGGCAACTGAGGTTTTGTTCATAAAATCTTTTCCTACACTGAAGTCTTCAAGAGTTCTCCCTAACCTCTGTTCCAGGCAATTTAGTGTTTCTCTTTTAATATTTAGATTCTTAATCCATTTCATTTTTAGTTTAGTGCATGGTGAGAGATATATGTCTACTTTTAATCTTTGGGAAGTTGAAACCCAATTATTCCAGCAGTATTTATTAAAGGTGCTATCTTCCCTCCAGTGAGGGTTTGGCTCCTTTATCAAAGATGAGATGACTGAGTGTATCTGGAGTTGTTTCTGCATCTTCTAATCTGTTGCACTGGTCCTCAGGTGTGTTTCTTTGCCCATACCATGCTGTTTTTCTCACAGTAGCTTTGTAGTATAGTTTCAAGTTGGGTTCTGTGATACCCCATGCCATGTCTCTGTTACCTAGAATTGCTTTTGCTATTCTGCGTCTCTTCTTGTTCCAAATGAATTTTTGAATTCTTTTCTCAAGGTCCATGAAGGATGCTGCTGGGATTTCAATTGAGATTACATTGAATCTATATAGCAGTTTTGGAAGTATGGCCATTTTCACTATATTAATCCTTCCTACCCAGGAGCAAGGGATGTCTGTCCATTTTCTGATATCATCTTCAGTCTCTCATTTCAGAGTGCTATAGTTTTCAGAGAAGAGGTCTTTGATTTCTTTTGTTAGGTTGATTCATAGGAATTTCAGGTTTTTGGATGCTATTGTGAAAGGAATTATTTGCCCTATTTCTGTCTCAGTGAGTCTATTGTTTGTGTAGAGGAAAGCTATTGATTTTTGTGTGTTGACCTTGAATCCAGCTACTCTACTGAACTTGGTTATTAAGTCTAGCAGAGTTTTTGTGAAGTTCTTGGGGTCTTCTATATAGAGTATAATGTCATCTGCAAATAATGACAATTTGACTTCTTAAATTCCTATCTTTATTCCTTTTATTTCTTTCTGTTGTGTAATTGCCATGGCTAATATTTCCAAAACTATATCGAACAAGAGTGGTGAGAGTGGACATCCTTGTCTTGTTCCTGATTATAGTGTGAAGAATTTCAGTTTTTGACCATTTAGTATGATACTGGCTGTTGGTTTTTCATAGATGGCTTTTATCATATTGAGGCAGAGACTGTCTATTCGAATTTTTTGTAGGGCTTTTATCATAAACACGTGTTGGATTTTGTCAAATGCTTTTTCTGGATCTATTGAAACGATCATATTTTTTTGTACTTGGTTCTATTGATATAGTGTAATACATTGATTAATTTGTGTGTGTTGAACAATCCCTGCATCCCTGGGATGAATCCCATTTGGTCAGGGTGTATGATCTCCTGCATTCTATTTGCCAGTATTTTATTAAGGATTTTTGCATATATATTCATTAGTTCTAATGGCCTGTAGTTCCCTTTTTCAGTTGGGTCTTTCTCTGCTTTGGAGATCAAGGTGATTCTTGCTTCCAGGAATGAATTTCAGAGTATTGCTTCCCTGTCAATTTCATTGAAGAGTTTAAACAGTAGTGGCAGTAGTTCCTCTCTAAATGTCTTGTAGAATTCAGCAGTGATGCCATCAGGACCTGGGCTTTTCATAGTTGGTAAGTTTTTAATTCTGTTTTCAATTTCATTTGTTGATATTGGGTTGCTTAGAATTTTTAGGTCTTCTTCATTCAACTTTGGTAATTCATACATATCTAGAAATGTGACCATTTCTTCTGTGTTTTCCAACTTACTGACATATAGGTTCTGAAAGTAGGTAGTGATGATAGTCTGGATTTCTACTGTGTCTGTTGTAAGTTCATCCTTTTCATTCCTAATTGCACAGATTTGGGCCTTTTCTTTTCTTTTTCTGATAAGGTTGGCTAAGAGTTTGTCAATTTTTGTTTATTCTTTCGAAGAACCAACTGTTGGCTTCATTAATTTTTGTATCTTTCTCTTAGTCTCCATTGCATTGATTTCTCCTCTGATCTTTATAATTTCCTCCCTTGTATGAGCTTTGGGTTTGTTCTGCTCTTCTTTTTCTAGAAGCATGAGGTTCAGCATCAGGTTGTGTAATTGGGCTCGCTCTCTTTTCCTTATATGTGTTTTCACTGCTATGAATTTACCTCATAAGCCTGCTTTCATTGAGTCCCATAGATTCCAATATGTTATGTTGTCATTGTCATTTAATTGTAGGGAGTGTCTGATTTCTTCTTTAATTTCCTCTGTGACCCATTGGTTACTCAGAAGGGTGTTGGTCAATTTCCATGTGTTTATGATATTCTTACTGTTTCTTTTGCTATTGATCTCCAATTTCATCACACTATGATCTGATAATATGCAGGAGATAACTTTAATTCCTTTGTACTTACTTAAGCACTTTGGAGAACTACCCATGTACATCTGAAAAGAATGTGTATTCTGATTTTGTGGGGTGGAACACTCTGTAAATATTTGTTAAGTTCATATGTTCAAGAGTTGTATTAACTTCTAGTGTTTCATTGCTTATTTTTTCTCCAGTTGATCTATCTATTTGTGACAGTGGGGTATTGAGGTCCCCCATTACTATTGTATTAGTGCATATATGAGACATGTCAGTTAGTATTTGTTTTATATAGTTGGGTGCACTGGTGTTTGGTGCATATATATTTATGATTGTCATCTCTTCCTGTTGGATTGTTCCCTTTACAAGGCTGTAGTGTCCTTCGTTGTGTCTCTTAATCAGTGTTGGTCTGAAATCTACTTGATCTGCAAAGAGGATAGCTACCCCTCCTTTTTTTCAGGTTCCCATCACTTGGAAGATTGTTTTCCACCCTTTAATTTGCAATCTATGAGTATCTTTTTGAATTAAATGTGATTTTTTTATGCAGCATATTGTTGGATTTTGCTTCTTGACCCATTTTGTCAGTCTATTTCTTTTGATTGGTGAATTGAGACCGTTAATATTGATGGTTACAATTGATGTGTACTGACTTATCCTTGTCATGACTTTTAATTTTTGTTGGATTCTCCCTCTTTGGATTTAATTTCTTGTCATGCCAGTGGACTCATTCTGCATGGATTCCCAGGATTGTGATCCTCATTGTCTTTTCCTAGGTTATTGTGTAAAATTTCTTGGAATGCTGGTTTGGTATTCGTGAAGTTCTTGAGGTGCTCTTTGTCATGAAAGTATCTTATTTCTCCATCAATTTTGAAAGATAGTTTTTCAGGGTACATCAATCTGGGTTGGAGACTGATTTTCTTTAGGGCTTGAAACATGTCAAGCCCTTGACATATGTCCAAGGTCTTCTTGCCTTGAGAGTTTGCATTGAGAAGTCTGCTGTGATTCTGATGGGCTTTCCTTTATATGTGATTTGTTTCTTTTCTCTAACTGCTTGTAGAACTTTGTTCTTCGGCTGGGTTTCTGGAATCTTAACAATTATAATCCTATACGTAGATTTCTCTATTTTTTTGATCAAGGCTAGTTGCCCTCCTCTATGCCTCACTTAACTGTATGTGAAGTTCTTTTCCCCTGCTTGGTAAGTTTTCTGCCATTACTTCTGTGAACAGTTTTTTTTATGACATCTGCACTCCTATTTCTTCATTGACTCCAATCAGTCTTATGTTTTTCTTCTTTGCATTGTCTAGCAGCTTCTGGATTGATTTCCCATGGTCCCTTACAATTTTGGAGCAATTTTTCTTTTCCTGGTCACTAATTGCAATCTTATCCTCTATATCTGAAATTCTGTCCTCACATTGGCTCATTCTGAAGTGTAGACTTTCAATGGAGTTTTTAATCTCTGGAAATCTGTTTGTATCTGTTTTATGGATTCCATTTGTTTCTTATGTTGGGATTCCATCCTGTTCCTCAGCTCCTGTATTTATTTTATCTGTGTCCTCTCTAGATTTGTTAATCATGTCTTGCACTGTGAGCACAATCTCTGCTGTTATGTGAGAAATTATTTCTGATTTCATTTTTTCCAGATCCTTTTTTGTTGCCAGTTCAGGGAGTCCAGGTGGTTGAGTATCAGAATGTTCCATCTCCTTTCCCTTTGCATTTGCTGTAGGTGATATGGAAGTCTGGTTTTGAGACTTCTTTATGTGTCTTCTCATTTTGGTGGGTGGGGGTGCTTTTGGCACCCGCATGGCTCACCTCCTCAGCGCTGGGCGTGGTAGAACAGCAGCCCAGAACTCCCTACCTCTGGGCTGGAACTGGTGGATTGGCGGCCCGGAAGCCCCTTCCTCTGGGCTGGGAGTGGTGGAACTGTCACCTGGAAGCCTGTTCCTGTGGGCTGGGAGCAGTGGAATGGGAGCCCAGAAGCCTCTGGGCTGGGAGTAGTGGAATGGTGGCCCAGAAGCAACTACCTCTGGGCTTGGAATGGAGGACATCACAAGCTTCTTGATTACAAGAAATTTAGGATAGATAATGTTGCTGCTCAAATAGAGTAAGAATTTGTGAATCTCACCCATTGCGTTTTTTTTTTTTTTTTTTTTTTTGAGTCAGGTTATCACTGTATAGTTCCGGCTGATCTTGAGCTCACTATGTAGCCCAGGCAGGCCTTGAGTTCATAGAGACCTCCTGCCTTAGTCTCCCAAGTGCTGGAATTACAGGCATGTACTGCCACACCTGGCTTCTCGCACCCATGTTTTTATGACCCTCTTCTTTCTCAAAGAAAATGTTCACAATCTGTCATATTTTTGGAACTTCCAGTTCTCTGGAGCTCTCATTTTCCCTGGTAAGCCAAGCTACTCCCTTACAGCAAGTGCCTGCCATTCCTCCAGAGTGAGGGCTCCAGCTCTCAGTTCAGCATAGCTCTTGCCTTCAGCCTCTGCTACCTCCTTCCAGCCAATCACTGCTACAGCCTACCTGTACTAGCACTGTAGCAAAGCAGATATTGGGGGCTACTGGCCAGAGCCAGGTGTGCACTTCGGTTCCTTCATATCCAGGTATTTGGCAGTGGGATCTCAGGGTAAGCTCTGAAAACAGGCATCTGCCCTTTGAGAACTTCACATTGACTGCCACTGACCAGGGCACAGCAGTTGCTTCCACAGCGATGACAGCCCATTCCAAAGCCACTATCCTGATATCTCCATCATCATTGTCAGCCTGGTTCAGGGGACACCACCACTACACATTACAAATCAGGGACACAGCTACTACTACAGTGAGGGTGGGATAGGGCCTCTGCTTTCTATAGAGCTTTGCCCTGCATGCAACCCTATGGCTGTGTGTCCCACAGAAGGCCTGTGCCCCTTAACCAGAAATAGTGATGGTGCTGAAGGAGTTTCAGCTCACAGATATCATAACATGTCTCCATCTCAGCCATCTACTACTCAGGAACTGCTCAAGCAAACATGACAACAAGTTTCCAAGGTGTATACCAAGAGCAAGAAGGGAAGGGAATAAATTTAGCATTATGAAGGAGGATTGAATCTTCATCTGGGTACTGGTAAGTGGACAGATAGGGAGAATCTCAGTCCTGAGACTTTACCAACTACCTTGGCTCAGGTCACTCCACTTTCAGACTTTATAAGCAGGGAATTCACGACACCATAATGGTCATCCAGGCTGCACTGAAGAGACCTTCAGGAGTGCACTAAGATAGGCCACACTTCAGAGCTCTTGGGGATGAGTCCCTCTTTACCACCCTCACAAAAGCAATTTCCTTCACACTTCTATTGCTGTGATCCTTTTGGAAGACACTTCAAAATATATCATGGTAAGGGAAGTTTAGTTTTCCTTCATTTTCATCAAGGTTTATGACCCTGTGTTTCAGAAATCCTGTCCAAAGCACATGGGTCAATATTTTTCCTGATTACATTTTACATGAGGAATGCCTCTTCTCTCTCCTAGCCCATGGCAAGAAGCATTCTTGAATGAGCTAGAGAGTAGACTTGATACTAGGATTCTACACTTGAGGAACTCTAAGCGTGTATGCATGTAGGGGTGCTTGTACAACCACGCATCTCTGTGTGTGTGTATGTGTAGAAGGTGTGTTGTACATCGGATGGAGCACAGAGCCTTGTGCATAGTATGCAGTGCTCTACTACTGTGCCCAAATCATGTCCTATTCTAAAATCATTTTCACATTTCCTCTGACTAAGAACATCCCTAGGACCTAAAGGTAAGTCAAGAAACAAAGACATCAGGTGATAAACAGGAAGAAGATGAACAGTTATCTCCTAGCTACTAAAGTGAGGTTCTGTCCTTGGTCCTTAAGCAGAGGTGATGGAAAGACCTTGCTGACTGTTCCTGAGCTGCTGAGGGCTGTGCTGCTGTGAAGGGGGAGCAACTCACTTAGCAGGGACTGGCTTTCCATGCTTCCTTTGCAGTGAGGGAAGCTTCCCCAGACACACAGACATCCCTGGGATGGCAAGCCCTGAGCCAGGCACCATATGTGCAACAACCTCTGGAGTTTCCCCAATCATGCACTAACAAATGTGCTCATTTGCTTGAGAGGAGCCCACCAGAAGAGCTTGGGGACATTTCAAAGAGAGCTTCAGATCAGAGTTCCACTCAACTCTTGGCCTTGGATACAATCCAGGAGCAACTAGAGAAGGAGAACTGGGATGAGATGAGAAGCAAGGTGTCAAAGGTTCCGAATGTCCACAAGATCTTAATAGACAACCAAGATCCACCTCTACTCTCCCCAGAGGTCCATGACTCTCCTGAGCTGATGGCTTCCTTTGAGCCTCCAAGCCAAGAAAAGCCTGGTTATGCAGATGCCCTCTGGACAAACTGCCACCTGAGTCTCCAGAACCAAGGGACTTTTGACAAGGAGATTGAGAGTAGCCCAGGATGGACAGACAGTGCAGTCCTAGTGGAGGACATTTGTCTTCCACAGATATTCCATTCCTTCAATAATTTTGAACAGTCCAATGATCCCACAGCCATCAAAGCCCAAGAAACTGGAGTCATCAAGGTGAATCAGATGCATCAGAACTCAGCCATCACCAAGGGCCCTTCACCTAAGGTGAGGAAGAACAAGCATAAACCCTCCAGGCAAAACAATGCAGCTCCTGAGGCTAAAATGCAGCTGAAGTCCTCCAAGAACCTATTAGGGGGACAAGAGCTCATTTGCAGTGCAGCAACTAATGACAGGGCTCACGTGGACATGGCTGAGCTGAGGAACAGCAAACCCCTGAATGTAGCATTTAGCAGTACCAGCCAAGCTAAGGGATGTGGGCAAGCTAGAATCAAGGGGACCAGAGAAAACAAAAGCAAGAAAATGCAATAGAGGAGTCAGTCAGGGCCCAAAGTCAAGGAAGGAGAAAAGCCAACTATTCTCAATGTGAAGCACAAGAGAAACCAACTGGTGCTTGGCCAAGAGGCCTTTAAAATGCCTCACACCTGCCTAGGCATGCACGTGGTATAGTCTGTGCAGGCTTTCCTCCCATTAGGTAGGAAGACAGTTAAGACAGCTGGGCCCTTTTCCTCCTAGGCACTGGGAAAATTGAGTATCACCAAAAACTCCAAGATATCACCAAGAGCCAAACCATGGCAAAGGGCCCCATGTGAGGGGCAGAGGCCTGAGAGTATCTGGGACGACTTCCAGAGCTCACACAGCACTGCTGAAACAGAGGCTTCATCTGCATCCCTGGGTGAGCTGCCACCACCTGGGCAGGGGAAGTTAATACCTTTGCCTTTTCCTAGCCCAGAAAAGCCTCAAGCAAGACCAGTTTCTCGAAGGCCACAGCCTCCAGCCTCATGGCGACACCCTGTAGCTCACCCTGTCCATCCTACTGTTACTAACACAGCTCAGCCATCCCAAACAGCAGCTGGCAGCATGTCTCTGATGGGTCCTGTCAAACCAGCTCACTCGGTCCTGGGAAATGCCAGGCCACCACACTGGACCACTGCAAAACAGCCTGGACTTCCTCAGTCTGCAGTGTGTAAGCCTGCACTCCAAGCAATATCACCTTTTGCCTCTCTTGGAAGGGAGTCTGTTGCCACTGCTGTGACCAAGTACAGGGCCCTGCCTCAGCCTCACAACCCATTTCTCATTCAAGACTTCAGCTGCCAGCCAATTCCTTGGAGGGAGCCCAGTGTTCCCAAGCCAGTCACATTAAGCCCCATCACAGAGGAACAAAGGCCAGATCAAGAAGTGATGAAGAGGCAGGCTCAGCTAGAGCAGGAGCTGGCAGCCAAGTGCACCTCCTTAGGGAAGCTGCATTTTTTCAGGCAGAGGGAGAGCGACAATGAAGTTGCTCAATACTACGGATACATAAGATGAAAGTCACCAGGACTGCCTGGGCATTTTGGCTACTGAGTGGTTATGCACATAGTTATGTAGAGAGAGAAGTAGATAGTTTTTGATTCTGATGTACTGTTGAAGATTAATATAACTGCATATATCCTTTAAGTAGAAATGGTGCAATATAAGCAATAGATAGTAAATAATATAAGTAATATAAGTGCAATATAAGTAAATAGATAGTAGATTTGAGTTCTGAGATGCTGATTTCTGTGGTTTTCTTTCATATGGGTGGGGATTAAATGCTGCGTTAGAAAGAAGGAATTTAGATTCAGATGGGAGAACATGGGCACACAGAATCAAAACTGAGGCAGGAGCAATAAATAACAACTCCAAAGAGGAGAGATTATGTGGGCTTAGAAGTAGGATCTGGAAGGGGTAAAATGGCAGAAGACAGAATGTAAGGCCAGGGTGAAGAGTGCAATTTAGACAAGGTGCAAGATGTCTCTTGGTGGTGTGGGTTGAGCAGAAGAAAGGCAAAACATCATCCTGTTCATGAGGAAGCTGGCAGAAGAAACTCGATTCATGATGCATCTCCAACATACTTAGGGCACCTAATATTATAGTTGGAGAAGCTACCAGAGGAGTGGCCAGAGTTTACACTGATCCTGGGTCCAGAGCATATGGTGATACCTGGCGGAGTGAGCATCTCCAGCACAAGCCCCACCCAAAACACTGTCTGGAATAGAAATCATCACCTTCACAGCAGCCATGCACCAGGGGACCAGAGGTGCATGACTTGAACTAACTTTCAAACACTTAATGCCAATATCACTGTGCCCCTTTACAGGCAAGGTTCGCTTACAGGCTGGGTTTCTGATGAATGCACAAGCATTAAGTCCTCAGTCTTGGTCCTAAGTCCTCCTGAAGTCCTCATAGAGTGGAAGAGTCTCCATTTGCAGGCATGCAATCTAGGTTTCATGTCACAGTACCTAGAGGTCACAGGTAGGGAAGATCAAACTTGCAAAGGGAATGAAATTTTTTTTTTTTGGTACCGGGGATCGAACTTGGGTCCTTGTGCTGGCGCAGCAGGTGGTGAAACCACTGAGCTAAATCCCCTGCCCAAAAGGGAATGAATTTGAAGTTGAGGTGCCAACCAACTCCTTCTCACCCAATCCGGCACATGTCACTTCCTGGATCCTTGGTCATCAGAAGCAATGGATGAAAAGAAGTAGCTTCCAGTGTCCATTTCCATTTTAGGAGAGGAGTGTGCCCAGGGACACCCATTTTAGGAGAGGAGTGTGCACAGGGACAGCCATTTTAGGAGAGGAATGTGCTGAAGAACCCAAGCATCAAACTTCCCGAGGTGGTTCTCCAGAGACATGGAGCCTTAGGGGCAGGGACAGAAGCTGGGTGTAGTGGGGTGGGAGTTGGTGGGTTTGTGGAGGGTCAGGAAAAGAATGGAGTGGGGACAACGGGATGAGTGCAGAGGACTCTCAGCAGGTGAAATTTGGCAATTGACACTTTAAAAATAAGCTTCTTAGATAGAATTCTGCTAACAGATCCCATCACTTAAAAGGATAACCCAGTGGCATTTAGTCCACTATGGGATTTGTAGCATTTTCATCATCCCAAGGAGAAACCCTTGTAACACATTAGCAGTCCTAACCACTAATCTCTCTGTATTTGCCCATCTGCAACTTTCCCACACACGGAATCATAAAACACATGATCTTTTACATGTGGCTTCTTTTGCTCAGCAGACTACATTCAAGCTTCACCCATGTAGCAGAGTGTGAGAGTCCTCCACAACTTCTTCTGTCTGATATCTATCATGTTGTATGCATAGAACACATTTCTTTCCCCACCTGTCCATTAAGTGATCAACATTTGGATGGTTTCCTCTAGTAAGTGACATGCCCTGGGAGCTTACTCTGTCCTGTGGCACCAGTATAAAAAGGGGATAGAAGATGTGAAGAACTTGCCCAAGTTAAGGCCTAGCAATTTGGGAGCTGGGCCTTGAGCTTAAACTTTCAGACTTCCAAAGTCATAGACTCAAGTGACAGAAAATTCACAAAGATACCAAAGAGTATTCTATGGAAGTGCATGCTTCACACCTCCCAACCTCTCAGTGACCCTATTTCCAGCTCTTTTAGACACGTTTACACTGGCCACTTCATCCATTCTCCCAGAGAAATTATGAGTTCACACGGCCACATGTACCTGTCACAATGGATGGAAGACTCTGTCTTACTTCTTGTAAATGCCACTTCCCTTATTACTATGTTAAATCACTATGTGCATTTTTAGTAGACTTTTCAGAATTTTCCAGGCCCTGGGATCTTGCTTATTTGCCCTTTCTCTGGAATCCTTTTCTTCAGCTTCTAGAGCCATCCCTGAGATCCATCTAGGCACCCTGAAAACTGACCACCCAGAAAAAGGATTAAATCTGTAGGTTTCCTCACCCAAAGCCAGCTCCACACACTTTCCGCTGCTTAGAACTCAAGCCTGACTCACTTTATCACAGGCATAATAGGAGGTAGTGAGAAGAGCGCTGAGCGGGGTATCGAAATCAAAGGCAGTGCACATCAAGCTGGGCTAGCTGCAGACTCCCTTCCCTTATGCTGGGGCACACGGTGTCACTCACCAAAGGCCTTTTTCACAGCCTCTTCTTGAATTTCCTGCAGAAATCTGTTGGGCATGGTTAGTTTGCAATGCTTCAAAAAGAATGAACATCAAGAGAAAAATGTGGAAACTATCTTCCAAGGTAGATGTTCTTGAAAATATGATGGGGTGAGGTATGGAGAAAAGTACATTCGGATTTTTTTTTTCTCCAGGGCAGAGAATTAGTATTTTCGAGACTGTGTTGCTGTCTAAAAATACTGAATTATCTTTTGGATAGATACACAGTGAGGCCAGATTGTGTTGACTTCTTCTCCACAGAAAATCAGAAAACCTTGTTATATCGTTTGTCCTGGATGCTCACCTCCTATCTTCCACCAGTGAGTGGTCTTCTTCTCTCAGAAATAAATATACTCCTCTTTGTTTTACCTGGCTGTAGGCCTATGCATGGCAGATAGAGAATGGGAGAGTTCTAGACTCTGTGCTAGCTGTCTATGTGCTGGCGAGGAGGCTATGGTAACTGTCTCTCTGGATTCATTTACCTGAAGAGACACAAGCATTCCTCAATGCCTTTCTTGAGTGGAAGAGCCAGATGGCCTGATGTCTGTGTTGACCAAGCAGCCAGAGGCAGCAAATTCTGGGTGTAAAAATTTCAGTGAAGCTGCACAAGAGGAAATGTTTGCAGTCTGCTCTCTATTCTATCTCTGGGGTGATTGGTGCTCATGGTCAGAGTCTGGTTGTGAGAGGATCAACCCACTAATGGGAAGAGGATCAAGAGATGGAGCTAAGGGTGAAGGAGACGATGGAAAGGAGATGAAAAAAGAAAACAATGTGTTATACACATTTGCCAAGTCCACATTAGGATACGTTATATACTGCAAACTTGTACTAATAAATGAATGAAAAAGGATACGGCTTGGGCAACTGACAGGAAAGAAAATCTCTGAATATAAGAATGAAAAATCAAGGCTTCCCCAAGAAACAAGCCCAGCAGTAAAGGAGATGGGGGGAAGGAGATCAGAAGAGAGACACAGGTCCACTTGGTGTGGCCCAGCCCATCTCTAGGAAGAGGGACTAAGAGAAAAGGCCTTGGATGGCATCATTCCCCACAAGGTGCACTCGGTGGATGCCAACTTCCTCTTCAACCAGGTTACTCAAAGGGCTCTCAAGTACTTTCCTTTGGTCCTTGAATGCTGCAATAAGTTCACATTTTAATCACATGGACCATGGTGTTCTCAGAAAATCTGTCTTGCTCTAGACAGAGGTCCTCTTCTTCCACAAGGATTTTAACTGTACAATACATATAATACATAGTCATAGGTATAATAATTGCTGTTATCTTGTGAAATATAATCTATACCACATAAAAAGGTTTACTGCAGACTATTTCAAAGACACTCTGAGGGACTCTCTACAATATGAGAGCACAAGAGTAAGAGGGACATTCATGTCTGTCTCATGAGACGTCACTACCTCAGACTCACCCAGTCTTTTCGATACCATTCTGAGTCTCCTGCAGTCTCCTCACCCAGTCTCATCTTCTGGTTGTCAATCTGACCTTTTTTGGCTACCTTGGATCTTTCAACTGCCTGCTTTGTGGCATCAACCAATTACCAAACCTACCGCTACCTGGGAGAATCTTGGAGTTTCTGTGGGTTGCCTGAAGGAAGCCTCGGTCATCACCTGTGGACAGCGATCAGCGTTCTGCCCACTGGGTGTGTGTTCTCTGTGGATTCAGCCACCCAGAGGTCCTCCAGTACCCTCTCTTCATCCTTGCAGTCTGCAGTCATTGTCACTCCTTCTCGACATTACACACTCCCTTTCTTCTCAAATCAATTTCCTAGTGGTGATCAAATATTTTGGACAACTGGAGGAAGGTCCTGAACTGGCAATCTGGAGATCTACTTTCCTTTCCTCATGGCTTGTACCTTTAGTAGGATGTGACTTTGGGTAGATGATTTCAGCTCCTATGAAGTGTTTTCTCATCTGCTCTGTGAGATTGACTCTTTGCCTGTGCTCTGTTTCCTTTCTCTGCTAACATTGACTGTTAAGGGCCATGGGAACAGAGACTCCAACCAGAGACATCTTAAGTGTGTGTTTGTTTCAACAGAAAATGAGAAAAATCAAACTGAGGAGGGGTAGAAAAGTACAGTTCTCTGCCAAGATGCTTCATCACAGATAGTTTCCCTTCACTAGTATTTCCACTCCACTGTGGTGCCATTCGAAGTGGACTATACACATGTTATGGAGATTTCTATCTGAAAAGGGTGAAACACAAACAGGGAGATGCCAGGGCCAATGACTGAGCTATACCCAGGCAGATTCTCTTGGAGGACAGCTGGGTGGGTTTCCATGAAGCTCAAACTGTAAGACACTGCCTGGATCGGTAGGAGAGGGAGGGGAAGAAAATACACACAAAGAGGGGGAAGAAAATAATAAAGTTGAAAGAAATGCAGAGCATGGAGTTGTTGTACAGAAAAGAAAGCCACAGTTTGAGATATAATCTTGAACGATTGAAATGACCAGAGAAAGAAAACACACAGTGAAGTCTCCTTGGAAGAGGGCCATAAGAGGTTGTTTTGGCTAACGCTGCCTTTAATGATGTGAGAAGGAAACCAAGGCTAGCATAGGGTATCCCTTGGCAAAAGCACCTTAGTAGAAATGTTACACAGCATGGGTTGATTTGTTTTTACTGGTTCTTTCAATACAGGTGTTACTTGATAGTCTTTGAATATGAACATTTTAGAGGTACAGAATGTTTCACACAAGATTCTTTCCATATATATAGTACACACTAAAAAGTCAACAACCAGAAGGCCCAGGAAACAATTTTCAGTCTTCTATTTCATACTGCTTTTTAAACTAGATAAAAATGCTTTAAGTCATGTGTCCCACCCCTCATGCATCAGAACCACAGCCTTTGAGTATTCAGTAAACACAGCAACAAAAAAGCTGTTTGTCATCTTTATGACTTTTTCTTCCTAAAACAGACTGCATATTTGGTATCAACATCTTTATTAGCATACATACTCATTAACCATTTTGACCTCTGAGAGTCAAAAGAAATTCCTGCCCACATATAAAAAGAAAACATCTCTCACTCCACATGTATCTAAAACAATTTGTAAGCTGCTGTGAGTTTTCCTACATTTTAAAGAATTTCACTGCCTCTAATCCCAGTTACATGGGAGGCTGAGACAGGATGATCACAATTTGAAAAGTAGCCTGGGCAAATTACTGAGAGCCTACCTAAATATTGAGAAAAGAAAAAAAAAAAAGAAAGAAAAGGCCAGGGATTTAGCTCATTAGTGCCCCCGCCTGCCTCACAAGCGCAAGGTCCCAAGTTTGATCCTTGGTACAAAAAAAATAAAAAAAGAAAGAAAACAAAAGAGCTGGGTATGCAGGTCCACGGTACAGTGCCAGTGGCTTTAATAGCCAATATTGCAAAAGCAAGCAAATAGAAAATAAATGAAGAAAATGCTATTTATACCAGTAAAAAGGTAACACATTTGAACATTAAAACAACTCCAAACCAACCAACCAACCCAAAAAACCAGAGAAACATAATATCATTTTCATTGTACCCTAGCAGTGATGGATTTATTAGGCTTTAGGAGTTACACATTCCTGACTGTTGAAGATGATTTTATGGTAGGTTGTGAGGTGAAATGAACTTCCATGATCCTGTTCAGTGCTTTCCCCCTGCTCATTACATGGCACTATCAAATGCAATATCTGTCTTGTGGGTCGAAAGTCTATTCCTTGGTTGGTGATATTCAAGACAAAGGTGATTGAGTACAATAGTGGAATTTCTTCACACTTGTTTTGCATTCCTTGCTGTGCAGATTGGTTTCTCCTTCTTTCTTTTTTGTTTGTTTCTCTTTGAGATGGAGTTTCAAAATTGCCCAGTCTGACCTCTAAATTCTGGGCAGAAGCAATCCTCCTGCCTCAGCCTCCTGAGTGCTGCAACTACAGACATACACCACCATGTCCACCCTTAATACCAGGTTTTATTGCAATACATAAATTATGACTACCAACATGTTCATATTTATTGCTGTTTGAGGCTTGTATTGTACAGACTTTTCACTGAAATTGTTTCTGTGCTCAAGAGGACTGCATTCAAAATCACTGTCCAGTGTGGCCTGTTTTGGGTTTATTGTGTGAGTAAATCATGTTCACTTTCCTCATGTTGCACATATAACAGCACTTTCCTCATAAATTTATTATGCTTTCATGTTTGCTAAACACATTAGTAAATGAACTATGTTTTGTTGCTTGTACCTCAATTTTCATTAATATCCATACATGCCATTTCACTCTGTGATGCTACATGTTCTTTGTTTTACTCTTTTTACATTTCCAGCACCTCTTCTATCTCCATCTATGAAAATCATATGCAGTATGTCCCTTTCACTCATAAATGAACTGGCATTGTGCTTATTTTGATGATCATTTTATAAACAAGTAACTTGCAAGTCAAAAGTGGAGAATATTTTTCTTCCCCAAAGCTCCTCTTGTGAAATTAACCCTCAGGCACTCTAGTAACTTAGGATCAGAAACTAGGCTCAAAGAGGGGAGAGAATGACCCCTGCAATTTATCAACCTTTCTGGGTTATAAGTGACCCCTGCAGAAAGTGAGGGCCCTACAGAAGCAAAATGAGATGCAGAAGATGACAGCGGCAAGACCCATACTCTGTTCTAGCAAGTGTGCAACAAAAATGCCTAGGTAAAAAAATCCCTTTACTACTAGTTTCTGGTTTGTGCTCAGCACAAAAAAATCCCCAAAAAGGAGTCAGGTTCTGTAAACCAATCCCAATACTAAATCATAGGAGAATTTAAACAAGTCAATGGGATCTCACTGGCCTCAGTTTCCTCACTCATAAAATATGAGGTAATAAGTTCTCTAAGGATCTCCTAGGTCTGAAAAGCTTCAAATCCACGAATCATGATCATGGGTCAGTGTGATGCAGGGTTAAGGGCAGCACAGAAGAGGGGTAAGGCAGCTTCAGGCAAAGGGAGCATGTAAGAATGGGACCCCTTGGGTCTTTGGTGACCCAGGTGGGAGATCAGCAAATCATGGGGAGAGTTTCAAACTTTTCCAGCAATTAATGCACTTTTCCAACTGAGGATGTCTGATTGCTGGCATTTCACTGAATATTGGTATCACAGGCTTCCTGATTGTAAGGACTTTAGGATAGATAATGCTAGTGCTCAAATATAGTGAGAATTTGTCAGTCTCATCCATGTTTTCATGGTCCTCTTGCTTCCTACAGAAAATGTCCAAATCCCATTATCTGTGGAAACCTCCAGTTCTCTCTAGCTCTCATTTCTGTTGCAAGCAAAACTCCTTTATTTTACTCATTCTATATTTCCAGCACCTTTTCTCTCTCCCTCTGCACAAATTGTGTGTAATATGTTCCTTTCATGCATGGATGAACTGTCACTGTGCTTATTTTGATGACCACCTTATAGATGAATATCTTTCAGGTCAGGAAATTTAGAGAATGTTTTTCTTTCCAAAGGCTTTGCTTGAGAAACTAACATTTAGGTAGTCATGTTGACTTTGGATCAGAAGCTAGGTGGGAAGAGGGTAAACAATGATCTTTCAAGTTTACCAGCCACCCTGGATTATTATTAGTGACCCTGGGAGACAGTCAGAATTGGACCCAAGCAAAATGAGACAAAGTGCCTGCAACTCCTCCAGGGCGTGGGCTCCAACACTCAGTCCAGCAGGTCTGATGCCCTCATCCTCTGCCACCTTCTTCCAGCCGGTCACTGCCAGTGCATACCTCTACCAACACTGTATGCAACTATGTTTTCAATGTTTATGCATAAGAGTCAGTTGTTGATTTCATCTGTCTCCTATCCAGGTATTTGGCAGTAGAATTTCATGGGAAGCTTGGAAAAACAAGTTTTTGTCATTCAACATTTTCAGGTGACTGTCATTGACCAAGGCAGAGCTCATGCCAATGCAATCATCCTAGCATATCCAACACTGTTTGCCAGCCTGGTTCAGGGGACACCACCACCACATGTTCCAAATCAGGGACACAGCCTACACCTTCCCCGCAAACAAGAAAACCATGTGTGCTACTACAATTAGGGTGCAATGGGCCTCTGATGTCTACAGAACTTGGCCTCTGGCTGTACCCCTACTGTTGTGTGTTGTACCTAGGGAGCAGGAATTGTACCTATCAACCAGTGATGGTGATGATGCTAAAGGAGTTTTAGCAAACAAATGCCATAACGCCAGTCTCTAATTCTTCTACTGTCTACTACTCTGGGTCTGATGTAAACTAGCATGAAAATGAGATTGCAGGGTGGATACTGAGAGCAAGAAGGGAACGGAATCACGTTAGAATTCTGAAGGAGGGATAAGCTGCAGCTGGGTAGTGATGAGTACACAGGTAAGCAAAATTTCATTCCTGAGACTTCACCTGCTACGTTTGCTCAGTTCACATTTTAAACTTTGTAAGCAGGGAATGCACAATATGATCATGGCCATCTTTCTGCATTGAAGAGACCTCTGGACCCCACTGAGGCAGGCTACACTTTTCAGAGTCCTTGTAGATCAGTCTTCTACCACCACCTCCTAAACAATTCCCTTCCCTCATCTATTGCTGTGGTCCAATTGGAAGATGCATCAAAAGTTATGGTGGTAAGGGAAACTTCACCTTTCTTCATTTTCACCAGGATTTATGATCCTGTGTCTCTGAGGTCATGTCTAAAACACATGCTTCAGTTTCTGTCCTGCTCACACGTGACAGGAGGAAGACCTCCTCTCTCTTTCATACACCATATTGAGAAGTCTTTTTATAACAGCAAAAGGGAAGAGAGCACTGATAGGAGGAATCTACAACTTAGAAAATCTTCTGTGAGAGTGTGCTTGCTTGGGTGCTTGCACACTTCTGTGTGTGTGTGTGTGTGTGTGTGTGTGTGTGTGGAGGATGTGCTGTCATTGGTATGGAGCCCACAACATCATGCACAGTAAGCAATGCTCTACCACCATGCCCAAAACAAGTCCTGCCCTAAAAATCAATTTCATGTTTCCTTTGATGGAAGAAAATCTTAGGACATAAAAGGAAAGCCATGAAACAAACACATCAAGTGTTAAGCAGGAAGAAGCAGAACGGTTACCTCCTAGCTAGGAAAGTGAGGTTCTGTCCTAGGTCCTTAAGCAGAGGTGATGGAAAGACCTTGCTGACTGTTCCTGAGCTGCTGAGGGCTGTGCTGCTGTGAAGGGGGAGCAACTCACTTAGCAGGGACTGGCTTTCCATGCTTCCTTTGCAGTGAGGGAAGCTTCCCCAGACACACAGACATCCCTGGGATGGCAAGCCCTGAGCCAGGCACCATATGTGCAACAACCTCTGGAGTTTCCCCAATCATGCACTAACAAATGTGCTCATTTGCTTGAGAGGAGCCCACCAGAAGAGCTTGGGGACATTTCAAAGAGAGCTTCAGATCAGAGTTCCACTCAACTCTTGGTCTTGGATACAATCCAGGAGCAACTAGAGAAGGAGAACTGGGATGAGATGAGAAGCAAGGTGTCAGAGGTTCTGAATGTCCACAAGATCTTAATAGGTAACAAAGATCCACCTCTACTATCCTTAGAGGCTCATGACCCTCCTGAGCTGCTGGCCTCCACTGAGACTTCAAACCAAGTAAACCCTGGTTATGCAGATGCCCTCTGGACAAACTGCCACCTGAGTCTCCAGAACCAAGGGACTTTTGACAAGGAGATTGAGAGTAGCCCAGGATGGGCAGTTGTTAGGGTCCTGGTGGAGGACATTCTCCTTCACCAGATTTTCCATTCCTTCAATAATTTTGACCAGTCCAACAGTCCCACAGTCATCTAAGCCCAAGACACTGGAGTCAACAAGGTGAATCAGGTGCATCAAAACTCAGCCATTACCAGGGATCCTTTGCCTAAAATGAGGGAGAAAAAACATAAACCCTCCAGGCCAAGCAGTGGGGCTCCTGAGGCTAAAATGCAGCTGAAGACCCCCAAGAGCCGGTCAGGGGGACAAGAGCTCATTTGCAGTGCAGTAGCCAGTGACAGGGCTCACGTGGACATGGCTGAGCTGAGGAACAGCAAATCCCTGAATGTAGCATTTAGCAGTACCAGCCAAGCTAAGGGATGTGGGCAAGCTAGAATCAAGGGGACCAGAGAAAACAAAAGCAAGAAAATGCAATAGAGGAGTCAGTCAGGGCCCAAAGTCAAGGAAGGAGAAAAGCCAACTATTCTCAATGTGAAGCACAAGAGAAACCAACTGGTGCTTGGCCAAGAGGCCTTTAAAATGCCTCACACCTGCCTAGGCATGCACGTGGTATAGTCTGTGCAGGCTTTCCTCCCATTAGGTAGGAAGACAGATAAGACAGCTGGGCCCTTTTCCTCCTAGGCACTGGGAAAATCAAGTATCACCAAAAACTCCAAGATATCACCAAGAGCCAAACCATGGCAAAGGGCCCCATGTGAGGGGCAGAGGCCTGAGAGTATCTGGGACGACTTCCAGAGCTCACACAGCACTGCTGAAACAGAGGCTTCATCTGCATCCCTGGGTGAGCTGCCACCACCTGGGCAGGGGAAGTTAATACCTTTGCCTTTTCCTAGCCCAGAAAAGCCTCAAGCAAGACCAGTTTCTCGAAGGCCACAGCCTCCAGCCTCATGGCGACACCCTGTAGCTCACCCTGTCCATCCTACTGTTACTAACACAGCTCAGCCATCCCAAACAGCAGCTGGCAGCATGTCTCTGATGGGTCCTGTCAAACCAGCTCACTCGGTCCTGGGAAATGCCAGGCCACCACACTGGACCACTGCAAAACAGCCTGGACTTCCTCAGTCTGCAGTGTGTAAGCCTGCACTCCAAGCAATATCACCTTTTGCCTCTCTTGGAAGGGAGTCTGTTGCCACTGCTGTGACCAAGTACAGGGCCCTGCCTCAGCCTCACAACCCATTTCTCATTCAAGACTTCAGCTGCCAGCCAATTCCTTGGAGGGAGCCCAGTGTTCCCAAGCCAGTCACATTAAGCCCCATCACAGAGGAACAGAGGCCAGATCAGGAAGTGATGAAGAGGCAGGCTCAGCTAGAGCAGGAGCTGGCAGCCAAGTGCACCTCCTTAGGGAAGCTGCATTTTTTCAGGCAGAGGGAGAGCGACAAGGAAGTTGCTCAATACTACGGATACATAAGATGAAAGTCACCAGGACTGCCTGGGCATTTTGGCTACTGAGTGGTTCTGCACATAGTTATGTAGAGAGAGAAGGAGAAATTTGTTCATTCAGATGTACTTTTGAAGGTTAACATACCCACATACTATTCAAGAGAGTATGGCAAAAGCAGTACATAGTAAATAAAGCCCCCTTTTGAATTCCAAGATGCTGTTCACTGTGGATTTCTTTGGTTCATTTGGGGATAAAAGTTTGTATTAGAATAAAGGATGGAAGAATATGGGCCCACATGTTGAGAGCTGAGCAAGGAAAAGAAAGAAATGTCAAATCTTATAAGTTCAGAAAGGAGAGATCACATGAGCTCAGAAGAAGGATCAAGAAACAGTAAAATTACAGGAGATATAGTCTCAGGCCAGGGTGAAAATAATATGACTTGGACAAGATGCAAGATGGCACCAGATGGATATAGGCTGACCGCAGGAAAGGCAACACATCTCTCATGGAGCCTGACCTCCCCTCTCATGACAGACCAGGCAGACATCTTGCAAACTACGATTCAGGGCACATCTCCAACACTCGGGTCACCTGCAATTACAGTCGGGAACGGTGACTCCAAAACATGGAGAAGCTCCCAGGGGACTGGCCAGGCTTCACAGTGATCCTGGGAGCAGTGGATATGGTGATGTGTGTCAACATATGATAAGTGTCAGCAGCACGTGGCCAACCCAGGAAGTGTCCTGGAGTAGAAATCACCACCTCTGCAACACCTATGCACTGAGGCTGCAGAGGTACACAAAGTCAATTAACTTTCCAACACAGGAGGCCAGTTTGACTGTGCTCCTTTACCAGAGTACAGGGCTGCCATTCCACTGCATATGCAGGTAGCAAGGCCTCAGTCTCGACCAGATGGCCCTCTAGTCTTCCCTGATTTGGAGAATGTCACCAGGCAGAATTTGTCTTGCAAGGCACAGTATCCATAGGTCACACGATAGGTGAGATCAATTGTAAATGGACCAAATATGAAGTCCACACATCTCCCATAACCTCCTTCCCAGAACCAGGCATGCACCAACTTCTGGGAACCTGGCCATCAGAAACAGTGCAGTAGAAGAACCAGCATCCAGGAACTTCTGGAGAGAGGTGGATGCAGTAATGCCCTCAGCTAGCTGCAGAAACCAAGCACCGATCTTCTGGAGGTATTGTCCAAAGACGTCAAGGCTTAGAGGCATGGAGAAAGGATGAGGTGGGGTGTAGGGGTTGGTGGGATGGGAGTGAGGGGAAGCAAAGGAATAGAGTGAAACGAGCAGGGGAAGAGGGCAGAGGACTCACACCTGAAGAAAATTACATTGTAAATTTTAAATTAATTTACATTTTAAGAAAGAAGTATTCAGATGGAATTCATGTAACAAAATCCACTACTTAGAATTACAATCCAAAGGCATTTAGCCCACCGTGGGATATATAGCTTATGTACATCCCAAGGGGAGCCCATATTACCATTAGCAGTCCCAACTGCTAATCTCTCTGCATTTGCCTATCTGCACCTTGCCTGGACATGGATTCATAAACATGTGGCCTTTTACAAGTGACCTTTTTTGCTCAGCAAACTGCTTTCAATCTTAAAACACATATTAGAATGTATGAGGCTTTCACAGCTATGACTGTATTCTATCATGTGGTATGGACAAATACTATTTTTTCTCCAGCCAACCATTAAGTGGTAGACATTTGGATGCTTCCCTCTAGTAAATGGATGGTTTCCTGGGAGCTTATCTGTATCCTATGGCACCCAGGTTCAGTTATTCACCATATTCACAGGCCCTTTTTCACAAGCTCTTCTTGAATTTCCTGCAGAAATCTGTTGGGCATGGTTAGTTTGAGATGCTTCAAAACAAATAACCATCAACAGGAAACCAAGAAATTTGTCTTCTAAGGTTGGCATTCTTAAAAACATGATGTGGGGGCAGGAGGGAAATATCTTTTAGATTTTTCTTCAGGGCAGAGAATCCATGGCATTTTCTGGACTATGTTCCACCTAAACAGTGCTGAGTTGTCTCTTATGTGTATACAAAGCGAGGCCAGATTGTGTTGACTTCGTCCCCACAGAAAATCAGAAAACCACATGAGTATCTTTTGTTTAGCACCTTCACTTCCCCTATGCCTTCACTTCCTTTGCTAAATATACATCTCTCTGTTTTGCTTGGCCAACTGAGAACATGATAGCCCTGGACTCTGTGCTAGCTCTCTGCATCCTGGAGAGGAGGCCACTATAACTGTCATTCTGTATTCACTTACCAAATCAGACACAAATTATCCTAAATTCTTATCATGTGTGGAAGAGCCAGGTGGCAGAACGTCTGTGTTGATAAAGCAGCCAGAGGCAGCTAATCATGAGCATATGAACTGTGACTAAGGTGCACAGGAGGGAAAGTTTGCTGTCAGCTCTCTCTTCCACCTTTCTAGTGATTTGTGCTCATGGTTAAGAATCTGGTTGTGAGAGCATCAATGCCCTATTGAGAAGGTGATCAAGAAATCAAGGGATGGACAAGGGAAGAAAGGGAGAGGGGATGAAAACAGGAATTTAGATGTGTTATGTATATGTACCAAATCCATACAAAAATGTAAACATTTTGTATTTCGAACAGGTAGTAATAGATGGTAGATAGGTAGACACATAGAAATAAATAAATGAATGAATGATGAACCTTGACTTTGGGCAGCTGAGTCTAAGTACACAAATGTAAAGTCAAACCTTGTCCAAGAATCATATCCTACAGAGAAGGTGTTGGGAGGAAGGAGAGCAAAAGAGAGATGTGAGTCCACCTGGCATTCCCCACCCCCACTGAAGGAGAAGGAACTAAGAGAAGAGCCTTGGACCATAGCATTCCCTACAACTAACTCTCAGTAGACTTCACCCTCCTCTTCAACTAGGTTACTCAAAGAGCTCTCAAGTCCCTTCCTTTGGTTCTTGAAAGCTGCAGTAAGTTCACTAACCACATGGACCATGATGGTTTCAGAATAATTGTCAGTGCTGTACCTTTCCCTCTCTTTCCCTCCTCCCCAAGGATATTAACTCAATATATAATACATAATTGTGGGTAGAATATTATTCCTTATCATGTGAAATATAATATATGCAATATGAATAAATTTATTTTACAGTCAGTTTTAAAAGACACACTGAGGTTCTTTCTATAACATGCAAGCCTGGAAGTAAGTAGGAAATTCATATCTAGTTCATGGGATGTCACGACCCCGCTTAGCCTTTTAGGTACTGTTCTAAATCTCCTCTCCTTCAGCTTCTTCACCCAACCCCACCTTCTGGTCTAGGAGCTCTCTTGAACCTTTGACCTTCCTGATTCGTGACATCACTCCACTCCAAACAAATCATTACCTGGTAGGACCTGGGGCTTCTGTCAAGTTGTCTGAATAGAAATTTGATCTGTTTCAAGTGCTCTTCATACTGGACACATTTTCTCTTTGGCTTCGGCCATCCAAACATCCTCAAGTACTCTCTCCTCATCCTTTGTGTGTTTGTAATCACTGTTATTCCTTTTCTGACCATTCAGGTAAGAGAGAGAATGAGTAAAACACTAGGTGGGGTAAGAAACTATGTTTCTATGCCAAGATGTTTCATCACTGACAGTCTCCCTCCACTAGTATTTCCACACTACTGTGGATGTGTTCAAAATGGATTATTCATATGTTATGGTGATTTCTGTCTGAATGGGTTCAGGGGGAAAATAATGGGCTATAACCCAGCAGATATTCAAGGAGAAGAACACTTGGGAGGACTCCCATGAAGTAGCCAATGGGGACTACATGGTTTTGGGGGAAAGAAGGGAAGAAAACATGAAAAAGTAGGGAGGAAAAAATATCAGAAAGGAGATAGATGGAGAGCATGGAACGTTCTCTAGACAGGAAACTGATACAGTGTTTCCTTCAGTTACAATGATGGAGAGCATGGACATGTTCTCTAGACAGGAAAATGATATGGTGTTCCCTCCAGTTACAACCAACCTCACACTCGAAAAACTTGGGTTATGACCAGAATTTTAGTTTTAACTTACAACCAAAGTCTTGAGTTACTACCTAAATACTGGATGCTTGTACAGTTGTAAACAAAGCCTCATGAAGCCAGAAAAACATATATAAGTATCAGACTGAGCCCAAATGCATGTGTTTGTGGATGTGATTTTGGTCAGTGCTTTATATAATTGCTACAATCACTGTTATCAGAATGGCCTCCAAAAAGTTAGAAAAAAATTAAGGAAGGAGGAGAAGGTAAAGAAAGCAATCACAATCAAAAAGAAGAAGAAAATTGTGGAGAAATATGAGACTGGTGTTCATGTGACCAATCACGCTAATATATACAGCATGTTGAAATCCATCATCTCGACAACCTTACAGAGAAAAGATTTGTAAAAGGAAGCTAATGTTACTAAAGGTGTTTCTCAAATTAGTAAGTCATGATCAACAGTGTTAGACAAGGTAGAAGGCTATTATTAGAGTGGATAAATGAAAGGCAGATGGCAAGTTATAGCCTATCTAAGTCTATAATTTGTGAAAAAACTAGGGCTATAAATGCAGATCTCATAAAGGATATCTATCAACAAGTGATAATCATGAAACATTTCATGCCAGTAAGGGGTGGCTTCACAATTTTAAAGTGATAACTGGGGTTTATAGTGTAACTAGGCATAGTGAAGCAGCCAGTGCTGATATAAGGGCTGCTGAAAATTACATACACCACTTCAAAACAATGACACGGAGAAATGGCTTTTGCTCTCATCAAATCTCTGATGAAACTGGCCTTTCCTGGAAGAAAATGTACAGGGAAACATACATTACCCAGAAAGAAAAGAAAATACCAGGCCTTAAGCCTATGAGGATAGGCTAAACTTATTGCTATGTGCCAATGCGAGTGGTGACCTCAAGATAAAGCCTCCTCTCTTGGTTCATTACTCTGAGACCCCTAGAGTGTTCAGAAAACATAAAGTCATGAAGTATAGGCTAGGGGTTATGTGGAGATCTAATGCAAAAGCCTTGGTAACAAGGTAACAAGAGTATGCTTTCTTGAGTGGATCAGGGAGGCTTTCTGTCCTACTGTTAAGAAATATCTAGAGGACAAAGGTTTACCACTCAAATCTCTCCTCATCATGAACAATGCTCCTGCTCACCCATAAGATTTGGAAGAAGAATTGGTTGAAGAATTCTCATAGCTCTCAGTCAATTTTTCTGTAAAATTCCTCTATTGCAGCCTATGGACCAGCATATAGCTAACTTTAAGATGCTATACACCAAGAAACTGTTCCTGAAGTGCTTCTAGGTGGTCTCAGATACAAATTTAACCCTTACAGAGTTCTGTAGAGAACATTACAACATCCTTTCCTGTATGGGGTTAATTGAGAAATGGCCAATGTCCTTATAAGGACACTGAGATCTTCCTGGAAGAAAGTGTGACCTAAAATCATATAAGAGAGAGACTTTGAAGGCTGTGTAGAGGATCCTGAACTTTCAATTGATCCTGTGGTTGATGACACTGTCACTATAGCACAGTCCATAGGCTTGCAGGTAGACAGTAGTGATATTGAGGAACTAGTGGAGGAACATTCAGAGGAACTGTCTACAGAGGAACTTCAGCTACTTCTGGCTAAACAACAGAGAATGACAGCTGAGGAGCTTTCTGAAGAGGAGGAGGAGTAACAACAATCAGTGCAGAAAAGTTCTTCTTCTAAAATAAAGGAAATGCTAAAAAAAAAAAAAAATGGACCGAGTTACAAATATTTGTAGAAAAGACACACCCAGAAGGAGAAAAAGCCAATCATTGCATTCACTTGTTTAATGACAATGTCATGTCATATTACAGTGTTACGGAAATCTCGGAAAGAAATATACAGAGACACAGAATTCGGATAAAATAATAAAATTTCTTCTCGAGAGCGGATGGGAATGCCAGAAACCAGTCTGGTCAGTATCCAGGCCCCCTTTGTTCAGCATTTCCCTTTTTATATCCTTTTTAGCCATTATCTCATCCCTAGTGGTCTTTGATATGTAAATACAATCCCAGTTCCTATTTACAAGTCACAGACACAAGTTAGGCCATATACATTGTAAATTCACCCTGGCATGGTAACTTTGTTAGGTTAATGAAGTTACTGGTTAGAGTCAGATAATCTTCACCTTAAACAAGGAGTTACAGGAAAAGCAAATCTTAAAAGAACACATTACTTATTTTGCTTCTACAACTACTTTAATATTCAATCTATTAAGTTATCTAAAACTTTTCTGTATCAACAAAACAGTGTTAAAGAAAAAACAGAAACAGAAAGCCTTAGAACAGTTTTTAGTTCTGAAGATGTTGAGACCTAGTGAGCCAGAAACAATTCCTAGTGAGCTACAGACTCTCCCAAGGAAAAAAGGAAGTAAGAGAGCTAGATTACTGATCTAATTATGGAAGTGGACTCTCCTTCCAAAGAATAACCACCTTGCATTTCATCCTCCCTTCCTGCAAACCAGCGATGTCCATTTGCATGGTGAGCACAGTATGAAATTGTCGCTTCTGGTAAACTAGGCTGTGTTTGTTAGTTACTTTTCTCTCATTGCTGAAACAAAATACCACACACCCAAAGTTAAAGGAGGAAAAGTTTATTTGGCTTACAGTTGGTAGAGGTTTCAGCCCATAATTGGCTGGCACCCAGGAAGGATGGCAGACTGGCAACAGTTCATGGTGCTGGAAGCAACAAAAGCAAGAGACCTTAAGAGCATCTTTCTGCCCTTTTTATCCCATCTAGACTATGAGGATTAGGGCAGTGCCAAATCAATCACTTGAATGTAGTGATTTAGTAATCACACATCCTTAATTCTAGCATCACACATTCCAGATTCAGCCACCCCTGAAAAAGAAAGCCCCACTTCATCTGTGTGAGACTTTGGGGGGACATCTAAATACAAGCCATAATATAGGCACATTTTATAACTTTTTGGTGAATACAGAAAATTATTGGTGTTTCTGGTAAATTATTATGAAAAGGTTAGTTAAGGGGTGCTTTGGAAGTTTTGAAATTCATTATGGGTATTTCCATTATTTCTTATGGAAAAAATAGACTTGGCTTACAACCAACTTGAGTTACAACCAGCCCTTGTGAATGAATTGAGTTTGTAAGTCAATGGTTCACTGTAGTTTGCAATGGAATCTTGATGATCACTGATGATTTCACATGACCACTGAAAGAACACACAGTGTAATCTCCTCAGACAAGGCCAAACTGAGGCCAGCTTGGCAAATGTTTCCTTTAATGGTGTAAGAAGGAAACTAAAGCTGGCATAGGGCTTCCCTTGGAGAAAGCACCTTATGAGAAATGTCACATTATGGTTTTTTGTTGTTGTTTTTTTGTCCTGCCTCTTTCAATACCAATGCCACTTGATAGTTTTTGAATGTGAACATTTTAAAAGTGTGTTTCACATATGATTCTTCCTATATACATCCTTAAAAGGTCATCACCTAGAGGTCCAGAGAAACAATTTTCAGCATTCTATTTCAGACTGATTTTTAAACTAAATAGATTTCTAAATTAAGTGTCTCAGCCCCCGTGCATCAGAAGGACCACTTCCTTTACATGCTCAGTAAGGTTCAGGTGAAAGATTCTTGACATATTTATGGCACTCTTTTTCCTAAAACAGAGTGTATATTTGGTATCAACATCTTCACTAACATACATACTCATGAACCATTTTGACACCTGAGGTTCAAAATAAATACAGTAATACCTTGGTTCATTACAGCTTCTTTTTACAAACAATTCAGTTTGCAAAAAGAAGCATCTGGCAAAATTTTGTTTCTGTTCATGAACTCCAGATAGGTTGACCAACATGACCTCAGCCACAAATGCAAACACAAACATGGCCATCTTCCTCAGAATTGTGAAACAAATTAAGTTCACACACTGAGGTAGCACTGCACTTGCCCACAAACAAAAGGAAAATGTCAAATCCCACATCTCTCATTCCACAGGTATCTGAAGCAATTTTGTGGGCCCCTGTGAGGTTTCCTACATTTAAAAGAATGTGCCTGCATTCCTAGGTACTTCGGAGTTGGAGACAGGAGGATCACATGCTGAAGCCCAGCCTGGGCAAATTAGTGAGACCATCTCTTAACAACAACAACAATAACAGGAAGAGAAGAGAAGAGAAGAGAAGAGAAGAGAAGAGAAGAAGAGAAGAGAAGAGAAACAAAGCTAGGGATATACTTTGGTGGTACAATGCCCCTGACCTTCAATACCCAGAAAGAAGGAATTAACTAGCTATGGTACTGAGTAATTAACATTAAGACCAAAGAAAACCCAAACAAACCAACAATGAAACAACCACAATATCATTTTTATTGTGTTCTAGCAGTATAGATTTGTTATCTTTTAAGAGTGACACATATTTCTACCCAGCTATTCCCAATGGGTGTCTTCCCAAAAGAATTAAAAGAATCATACCACAGTGATATATGTGCACCTATGTTTATAGTGGCACAGTTTGTAATACCTAAAGCTTGGAAACAGCCCAAGTGCCCATCAACTGGAAACTGGATAAAAAAGATCTGGGTTTTTGTTTTTTTTTATAAAATGGAATACTACTCAGCCGTAAAGAATGAGAAACTAGAGACATTTATAGCTAAATGGATGCACATTGAGGACATACTCTTAAGTGAAATAAATAGGACACACATGTGTAAATACCAAATAGTTTCTCTGGTGTGAAAAACTAAAAGTGTAAATAAGGATCAAAATGTATAATTGATAATGTGAAATAGGAAGAAAACGTCTAAAAGAATAGGGGGAAGTGGGAGAGGTAGGGGAAAAGAAAGAAGAGAAAAGAAAAAATATGAGAAAAGGAAAAAATGGAAACAAAGTCTTTGTAAATAGGGAGGGATGGAGGAGGTGAAGGGAGGGCAGGGTAATGGGGAAAAAATAAGAACCAAGATACCTCATGTAAAAGTACAAGATCCCAATGATGAATATAACTGTATTGTATACCAAAAATGTACCAATAAACTGAATAGGAAAAAAAAAGAGTGACACATATTTCTGATTGCTTAAGGTGAGTATTTATAGGTTCTGAGGAGAAAAGAAAACTTTCAAGATCCTCTTTCAATGTTTTTTTCCCCTGCTTGTTATGTGGCTATATCAATTGTAATATCTGTCTAGTAGGCCATCAAGTGACCCATGCATGGCCTGCTCCTCAATTGGTGGTACCTGTAGGGGCCCAGGAATGGTTGTGAGCTCTGGAGACACTCGGTATCCTTGCCACCTCCTCCCTGGAGTTCCTCCTCCCACGAAGGCAAGCACTCCAAATACTCAGTTCCAGGTGCCCTTGATCCCGAGATTCCCTTCCACCCTTGTTTCTCTCGCTCTCTATGCCCACCTGCAGCTGGGCCCAGGAACGGTGCACGAGGGTCAGGAAGCCCTGTGCAGCTTCTGTGTCTGCTGAAAGCACTAGGTGCTGCAGGTTCTCTGGGGGCATGTGTAGGTATGCCTGGGGACTGGAGGTCAGGGTGGACGTGACCTCACTGGGCAGAGACGTCAGCCCATGGCTGTCACCCAGCCTGCCCGTGTGACCCTCCACCTGTTACCTGTACTAGGATCTTCAGGGCCCAAACACTCTTCTCCCTCTGGAGTAGATCCCACAGCACAGGCTGGTAGGGGAGAAAGAAGATGCCAAGAGAGCTGTTTCCCCCATCTTCCTGCAGCTTCCCGGGCACTGCAACTCAACTCGTGGGGATGCATCCTTCCCTGAAGCTAGCTAGTATGTGTGTCTCTGCGGATATGAAGCCCCTTTAGGTCAGGAACCATGTCTCTACCTACTCCTGTATCCTCTCCTATGCCAGGTCCACAGCGGGCTCAACAAATACTTTTAGACCTGAACCAAATTAATGTGAGTCTGGCTAATTCCATTTCAGTGAAGCCCGGGCTACAAAAAATGGGTCTTAACAAGGAATCTGTGTGTACCCTACAGAATCTAGCAAATGCCTTGACACTCAGCAAATGAGTTATGGTATTCAAAATACTTTAAGCTCCTTCACACTACAGAGAAGAAAAGTCCAGAAAAACTACTTACCTAAGTTCACACTAATTTATGGCATAGTTGAACTTAACCAAGGTCTTCTGATTTGTAGCCCCCCCAAATCACTTTCTTTGTTATTTCTACCTTACCTTCTGATATTCTGCCAGCCCTCTAGGGAGAGAATCTGAGCCCTCTAACTTGATCCCCTTCCTTTCTGGAGCAGAAAGGGGGACAATCTAAGAGTGCAAAAGAATAATAAAATGACTTATTTCATGTTTATCATGCCCTGGATTAAGCCCACAGTATGTGTTATCTCATGTAATTCTTAACCACCACCTTACTAATTGGTACTATTGTTACCCCCACTTTATAGCTAAGAAGAAAAAATATACTGCCCATAGAGGCTAAATAACTTGTATAAGACCAGTCACAGAGCTAAGATGTGAACCCAAGTTTGTCAGACCCTAGAGCTGAGTGCTTGCATCACTGTAAAAACCATACCCCTGTCTCTTGGTGTTGAAAGAGTTCCTCTGCAAGCCCCTTCCCTGTTCCAAGGACTTTTCCCTGGGCAAATCTCTCACACTGAAGCAGGGCAGGAGCTTCATCTTGCTCATACCAGAGCTGAGGCTGACAGTGGGTTCAAAGCCTGCTAGGGTTGGCTCTTCTTGCTCCAGGAACTCCCCAACTGTCCGTAGCACACTGTGCCGGCCTTCTGGGCGGAAGGCGTCCCAGAAGGAGCAGTGGTCAGGGAGACTGGAGAGCAGCAGGGCCTGACCCAGCATCCCCTGGGCCTCAGCCCCTCCAGCCCCTGGGCCCAGAAGGAAGGTCAGCAGGCCCAGGAAATAATGCAGGTGTGTGGTGTGGGCAAGAGCTGGCACTGAGAACTGGCAGCCTGGCACCTGGGACAACATACCCAGCAGGAAGGGGGAGGGGGCCAGGCACATTGGAGATGGCCCAAGAGGTGGCAGGGAAGGCAGAAGGGGGGCCAGAAGCCCTTCTAGAAAGCAAGTGTCATTGCCCGCATGACTTATCGTGCACAGGCCTGCTAACCAAGGCCAGAAGGGCACCAGGGCCTCATACATGGTATCATTGGCACAGATCATCAGCAGGAAGCTGCCCCCGTCTGGGCAGTGTTCCCCACAGGGTCCAATATGGCAAGGTGGGAAGGCAGTGGCATCTGGCGTGGGCCCCTGGCACACATGCTGAACCCATGCCTGATTGCTAGGGGGCACAGCCTGCAGACTCACCTCTACACACAGCCGTTCAGCCCACAGAGTCTTGTTCTCCAAGAAGCATCCCCAGAAGATCTCTGGGGTGAGAGGCACAGGGGCCAGGCCATCAGGGCAGCTGGTAGGGGGTGGGAGAAGGCCAGCACAGAGCCGCTTTACCTGACGACGACTGGGGCCAGACAGGGCTGAAAAGGAGAGGTTGCTACAGATTGCATCCAGAAATTTAGCAGGAAACTGGTCATGGCAAGCCTGCAGCCAGCATTGGGCACCTGAACCCGTAGTTAGTATTACCATCCTTATTTCACAAATGAGGAAACTGGGACATGGAATGTGGAACATGTCTAAGCCCACATGACTAGGAAGAGGAGGAGCCGGGAAACCAACCCAGTCACACTCCAAAACCCCCAAACCACACTCCTCTCATCAGTTTTCTCCTCAGCTCTGGAGGCTAAAGCCTTCAGCATCCCACCTCCTCCAGATTTATCGGCCCAAATTCTTGGAATTGGTCTCTTGCTACTTACCATAAGAGCAGCTGTTGAAGGTTACCTAAGAGGAAAAGAGCAAGGAAGAGAAGTACCCCAGTCTCACTCCTGTTGGCCTGCCACTTCTCAGCCCCAACCCCAGATCACTCACCTCCATGGCACTGCCCATTGGCATCAGGCTCTGGCTGGCCCATAATGGAAAAGACCTCATCCTGCAGGGAGTGTGTGACACAAAGCAGCCCCTCCTGGAAGGCAGTATAGAGGGGGGCCCCCACTGTGCCTAGCAGACCACCCCAAAGAGCATCCTCAGAGCCCAGCTCCCCTGGTGGGGTAAGCAAGCCCAACAGACCCTGCAGAAGGTGAGGTGCTGGCTCCCTCCCCTCAAAACCTGTGGCATTGGTGGGGTCCATGCTGGGCTGCACCTGCACCAGGGCCTGCCAGTGGGTGCCCTCTAACAGCAGCAGCAGAGAAGGCAACCAGTCAGCAGCTAGGACACAGTCAGAAGGCCCATCACAGGTACACAGCGGCCTTGTAGGGGAAGGAGGCTCCCCAGGAACTAAAGCTCCCAGCAGTACCTCCACAAGTCCTCCCAGAACACCTGCCTGGTGTACCAGGAAGTCCCGCGGAGTCTGCTCCTGTCCCAGTAGTGCCAGCACATCCCCCAGTAGCCCAAGCATTGGCTCCCAGTCTAGGCTACCTCTCAGTGTCACTAAGAAATCATGGAGATGAAGGGCAGGGGGCTGGAGAGGTGGGGGCTCTCCCAGTGGTCCCTCCCCCATTCTCCCATCCTCAAAAGAAGAAGAAATGTTGGCCAGGAATGCAGAGAACCGTGAGCGGCTGAAGGAACCCTGGGGAGCCTGGTCCAGAGTGGAGAGGAATGACTTCAGGAGGGAGAGATCAGGGTCCAGGGACTGAGGCCCAGTAGTGGCCAGAGTCACTGTAAGGAGAGAAACCCAGAGATCATTGAAGGGGAAGAACCTAGAGCCCAAAGACAGACCGGCTCCTAAGCACAATTCCTTCCCTGGATCTAAAGGGGATGGCAGGGGAGGGTGAGCCAAGCCCTTTTCTCCGGCCTGCAGTAAGTCGTGGCCTGCTTTCTTACGCCTCACTCTCACTTGCAGCATCAGTCTCTGCCCCTCTTCCTGCCCTTTAGCTTTTGTCTAACTGTTTAACCTCCACATTCTTAGGTCTCTTTTTCAGCAGCCCTCACCTGTTCAGTGTTCCTCTCACAGGTGAAGGACAGCAGGGGCAGCAGAAGGGCCCAGAGGTTCAGAGCCATGTTTCTGGGGCAGCACTGGTCCTAGCAGTGGATTCCAGTTATTCTCACTTCCTGTGGGACAGCCAGGTGAAGACAGCCTGGTACAGGTAGCCTGAGGCTCTACTTCAGTGTGTTCTCCCAGAAAACAATATTTGAAACATTACAGCAAGTGTGTCACTTCTGCCACTGAATACTGGATTCTTTGGCTTTGGAGAAGGATGTGCTGCTGTGAGAAGGACCATTGACAAGAAATTGAGGATGAAGTAAGTCACAGAAGGACCCAAACAAGATGCCTTGAGTGAGGAGTCTGGCATGCAAAAATAAGTAGGTACACACGTAGATGGAGAATTAGAGGACAAAGGTGCCTCCAGGGTGTGGTTATTAATCATGGCATATCGGCTTGAATGGATTAAGAAATACTGAGCAGATTAGTAGAGCACAGTACTAGGCGTGTGTGTGTGTGTGTGTGTGTGTGTGTTTGATTGACACGTAGACCAGGAAAGTGAGGTGGGGAAGATCTATCCCAGTTGTATGTAGCACCAACCAATATGTTTCTTCCCTGGACAAGATAAAAGGTGCAAGAAGGAAGTATCTTCACTTTGGGAGTGCTCCAGTCTTCTCTGTCACCTTTTGACACTGATTTTTAGTTTTTTGAGCTTTGCAATGCAGACTCATACTGGTGACCCTACAGTGATCTTCCATTCCTTTGACCTTGGACTGGAGCTGATACCTTCATCTCTCTGATTCTACGGTTTCTATTGTCTGGGCTGAGCAGCTACTGAATTATTCGGCTTGCCAGTGCTCATACAGTCACCGTGGATTCTTCTACATCTGATCCTAGAGGTGGCTATCATGGACTCTCACACTTCTGGATCTCTAAACAGCCATTGTGGACTCTCTCACATCTGATCCCTTGCATTATTATAAATCTATTGACTCTTTTTTTCTAGAGAACCCTAATACAGATTTCAGCACCAGGAATAGTTCTAGAGAAATGGAATTATAAGAATGAATTTCTTTAATTTGTTTCTAGAGTTGACTCTCTAACTTGCTAAGGCTAAAGTTTCCATGGCCTCTCCTTCTAAATGTAGAGAGTTCTGAGAGTTCCTGGTGTGAACTACTTAAAGTAATACACAACATAGTTCCATTTGAATATCCTAATTCACTAGTTGTGAGATGCAAGCAATTTAATGACTCTATATACAATATTTTGAATATTTTTGGAAGAATAAAAAATATAATGATGCTGGCTAGTTGCTCCTAACATCTCTGGACAGACTACTAAAAGAGAATAATGAGCTCCACACATGAATAAGCAATCAAAAGTCTTCTAAGTGTGTCCACAGAGTAATAAAGGAAAATAATGAGCTCAAAGATTCAAATCCTCAGCTCTAGATATGCATAAATAAACTAAAGGCTTGTAAGTGTGTCCTGATCCTTTAGCCAAACATAAACCTCACATAAACCAAACACAAACCATTGTCGGGGCTGAGTAGCTACTGGATTATTCATCTCTCTGAATTACAGTGCAAGTTTAATGGTCAGTCTCAAAGTGTATCTTCAGTTAACATGAGGTTGCTAATCAGAAAAAAACAGGATCCTATAAATTAGAATGGAGATGTATGAGAGGAACCCAATGAGGCTGGGAATCTAAAACTCCTAAATTCTAATGAGATTGTTTTGCCGGAGGAAGAGATTTGCCCACCCTCAGTGGCAGAGGCTTTCCTACACCCACCCCCTGTCATGTTGGCTCCCACCTGTACCTAAGGAAACTAATTCTGGGTGGCCTAGAAAAAAGTAATGACCTTCCCTGGTACAGCTTCCAAGCAGGACAATGCTGACTCTCCTTTGGACCCATCCTCACCACCCACTTTTGCCTCTAGGTCTATAACTAGGCTCAAATCGCAGAAAGCTTCTAAAGGTGAGGTATCAGCATGACCTATGAGGAAGTATGCTACATTCTCAAAGGACTTCTTGAGTTTTATAATTCTGACAAGCAGAGATCTGGGGAACAGATATGGGAATGGATTTTTAAGAGTGTGAGATAATGGCAGAAAAACATAAACAAGTATCAAGCTGTATTTCCTGATATGAGCCTATTAAATAGAGATTCTGGATTTAATGTCATGGCTTGTGGAGTTAAAATGGTGCTGTTTATTTGCTTGGTTGACTGAGTACAGAACAAAATATGGCCCACTGTGAATGAGCAGGAGATGCCTGATATACCTTGGCTTGCTGTTGTAGATGAAGGTATTCACAGCTTGGGGAAATAAAACCACTGGAGTGGATTTACCAGATAAAACCTACTGCTCCACACTGGAAGGATCCAGAAAATGTACCTTCATTAATTCATTAAGAAACAGTTTTGTGAGTGAAGTACCACCATCCTCAAAGAGGTAATTTCTCTCCTCTTTATGCTAGACTTTACAGTGGGGACTGCAGTCACTTGCCTGAAAAACCTAAATATGATGATATGATGGGTATAATTAGATACCTGGATGGCAGGAGCCAAGTCATAGTCATCAAGTGCCAATGGCAAAGTGGGAATACTGTAATGGACACAAAGAACTCAGAATTGTCTGACATGTGCAGACCTATGGCATTGGCTAATCACAGTGTTCTCAGAAGTGAAATAAATAGGAAGCCTGCTAAACACAGGCCTACTAAACAGAAACATTTTAGGGCAAATGAACCTATCCCGAATCATAGCAACAGAGATCATAGCCCCTCAAGCAGCCCCTAGACTTGAATCAGCATACACATTCAAAACCCACTGAATAAAAGGGAGGCTAGTTTCCCTTGAGGAGTGGCCTGGTACACTAAAAGGTCAATCTTTCTCCCACCCTTCCCCAAAGGAACCTATGGCCTTCTACCAGGGTAATTATACATTGGGGAAAAGGAAATGATCAGACATTTTGATGACTATTGGACACTGATTCTGAACTAACTCTGATTCCAAGAGATTCATAATATTGTCAATCTCCAGTAATGCTGAAAGGCAATTGAGGTCAGGGGATCAATCAAGTTTTAGCCAAGATCTGATATACAATGGATGCAACAAATTCTGAAATTCCTCCTATAGTCATTTCCCCAGTTCCAGAAAGTCTAATTGAGATAGATATGCTTAGCGCTGGGCAGAATGCCTATCTTGGCTCCTTAACCTGTGGTGTGAGAGCTAAAATGATTGGAAAGGCCAAGTGGAAGCCATTAAAGTTGCCTCTACCTGGGAAAATATTAAATCAAAAACAATATCTTGCTGGACATGCGGGTGCATGCCTGCAATCCCAGCACTTGGAAGGCTAAGTCAGGAGGATTGCTGTGAGTTCAAGGCCAGCCTGGACTACACAGTGAGACCCTGTCTCAAAAAATTAAAAAAAAAAAATCTAGTTCCTGGAGGGATTGAAGAGATTAGTGCCACCATCACCATTTAACTCTCTTAATTAGTATCTGCAGAAGATAGATGGATCTTGGAGAATAATGGTGGATCACTGTAAGCTTAATTAAATGATGACTGCAATTTCAGCTACTGTACCATATGTGGTTTCCTTTCTTGAATGGATTAAAAATTCTTCTGCTATGCAGAAGATCCTCAAGAAGATCATATACCCTGATCAAGTGGGATTCATCCCAGGGATGCAGGGATGGTTCAACATACACAAATCAATCAATGTAATACACTATATCAATAGAGCCAAGGACAAAAACCATATGATTATCTCCATAGATGCAGAAAAAGCATTTGACAAAATCCCACATGCATTTATGCTAAAAAAAAAACCCTACAAAAAATTGGAATAGATTATTTCTACCTCCATCTGATAAAAGCCGTCTATGAAAAACCAACCGCCAATATCATGCTAAATGGTCAAAAATTGAAATTCTTCACACTAAAATCAGGAACATGACAAGGATGTCCACTATTACCACTCCTGTTCAATATAGTTTGACAAACATTAGCCACAGCAATTAGACAAGAGAAAGAAATAGAAGGAATAAAGATAGGAAATGAAGAAGTCAAATTGTCATTGTTTGCAGATGACATGATACTCTATTTAGAAGACCCCAAGAACTCCACCAAGAGTCTTCTAGACATAATAACCAAATTCAGTAAAGTAGCTGGATATAAGATCAGCACAGAAAAATCAATAGCTTCCCTCTACATAAAAAACAGACTAACTGAGAGAGAAATAGAGCAAACAATTCCTTTCACAATAGTATCCAAAAAGCTGACATACCTAGGAATCAACCTAACAAAAGAAATCAAAGACCTCTTCTCGGAAAACTGTAGCACTCTGAAATGAGAGATTGAAGATGTGAAGATGATATCAGAAAATGGAGGGGCCGGGGATTTAGCTCAGTGGTTTCGTGGGCTGCTGTGCAAGCGCAAGGACCCGAGTTCAATCCCTGGTGCAAAAAAAAAAAAAGAAAGAAAGAAAATGGAAGGACATCCCTTGCTCCTGGGTAGGAAGAATCAACATAGTGAAAATGGCCATATTTCCAAAACTGCTATATAGATTGAAAGCAATCCCAACTGAAATTCCAGCAGCATACTTTATGGACCTTGAGAAAACATTCCAAAAATTCATTTGGAACAAGAGGAGACTTAGAATAGCAAAATCAATTCTAGGCAACAGAGACAGGGAAGGGGGTACCACAATGCCCAACTTGAAACTATACTACAAAGCTGTTATGATAAAAACAACATGGTACTGGCAAAGAAACAGACCCAAGGACCAGTGGAACAAATTAGAAGATACAGAAACAACGCCAGACACATTCAGCCATCTCATCTTCAATAAAGGAGCCAAACACCCTCACTGGAGGAAAGATAGCCTCTAATAAATGGTGCTGGAAAAATTGGGTTTCAACTTGCCAAAGATTAAAACTAGCCCTATATCTCTCACCATGCACTAAACTAAAATTGAAATGGATTAAAGATCTAAATATTAAAATAGAAATGCTGAACCAGTTGGAACAGAGGTTAGGTAGAACTCTTGAAGACATTGGTGTAGGAAAAGATTTTATGAACAAAACCTCAGTTGCCCATGAACTAGCACAAACAATGAACAAGTGGAATGTCTTCTTATTAAAAAGCTTCTGCACAGCAAGAGAAACCACCAGCAGTGTAAAGAGACAACACACAATGTGGGAAAAATCTTCACCTGCTTTTCCTCAGAAAAAGGTCTACTATCTCAAATCTATAAAGAACTTAAAAAGATCAGACCTCCCAAATTTAAAGACCCAATCTGAAAATGAGCATCTGAAATGAAGAGACATTTCTCAGACAAAGAAGTAGAAATAGCAAATATATACAAGAAAAAATGTTCAACGTCACTGGTCATTTGAGAGATGCAAATGAAAACAATACTGAGATTCCACTTCACTCCAGAAAGAATGGCTGCTATCATGAAATCAACCAATAACAAATGCTGGTGGAGCTGTAGGGAAAGAGGAACACTGCTCCACTGCTGGTGGGAGTGTAGACTGGTGCAACCACTGTGGAAATTAGTATGGAGATACCTCAAAGAACTAGGACTGGAAGTCCCATTTGACCCTGCTATTCCACTGCTGGGGATCTTCCCCAAAGAATTAAAAGAATCATACCACAGTGATATATGTGCACCCATGTTCATAGCAGCAACTTGGAAACAGCCCAAATGCCCATCAACTGGAGATTGGATAAAGAAAATGTGGTTTTTTCTTTATAAAATGGAGTACTACTCAGCCATAAAATAGGAGAAATTAGAGACATTTATAGCTAAGTGGATGCACATTGAGGTGATACTCTTTAGTGAAATAAATAGGACACACATGTATAAATTCCAAATAGTTTCTCTGGTGTGAGAAACTGAAAGTGTAAATAAGGACTAAAATGTATAATAGGTAATGTGAAATAGGAAGAAAAGGGGCAAAGGGGAAGGAAGTGGGAGGGCTAGGGGAAAGGATAGAAGGGAATGGGATTAATATGAGAAAATGGAAAAATAGGAACAAAATCTTTGTAAATAGGGAGGACTGGAGGGGTTGAAGGGAGGGCTGGGCAAGGGTGAAAAATAAGAACCAAGAGAGACTATGTAAAGGTGCAAATTTCCAATGATGAATGTCATTATATTGTATACCTAAAATGTACCAATGCTTAGAATGAATAATTGATAATGCAAAATAGAAAGAAAAGGTCCAAAGGGGTAGGGGTAGTGGGAGGGGCATGGGAAAGAAAAGAAGGAAAAGGAAAAATGCTGAGAAATTGAAAAAACGGAAATAAAGTCTTTGTAAATAGGGACAGGTAGAGGGGGTGAAGGATGGGCTAGGAAAAAAATTCTTCTGCTCCATGGTATGCAATTATTGATTTGACAAATGTCTTTTTCTCCACACTTACCATTGAGCCCCTCAAATAAATTTGATAGCTGGCAAAGTCAGCAATGTACCTTTATAGTCCTACCTAAGGATTATATAAACTCTTCATCCCTGTGTCACAACCTGCTAAGGCAATCTTGATCACCTTTCTCTCCTTTGGTCCATTACATTGAAGAATATTATGCTCTTTGGACCAAGTGAGGAAGGGATAGCAACAGTTTAGTAAAGCATTTTCATGTAAGAGGATAGGAAACAAATGCAACTGAAATTCAGAGTTCTGTACCTCGGTGAAATTTCGAGGAGTCCAGTGGTGTGGGGTATGCAGAGATATCCCTTCTAAGGTGAAGAACAAGTTGTTGCATCTAGCTCCTCCTACAGCTAAGGAAAAGGCACAATGTCTATTCAAATGTTAAAGGTAACACATTACTCACTTGGGTGTGTTATTCCACCTTTACCAAATGCCTTGGAGCTGCTAGTTTTGAGCCGGCCTCGGAACAAGAAAAGGCTCAGCAATCGATTCAGGCTGCCATGTAGGCTGCTCTGTCACTTGGGCCATATGATCCAGCACATCCATCCAATGGTACTTGAGGTTTCAGTGACAGGTAGGGATGCTATTTAGAGCCTCTGGCAGGTCCCCATAGATGAATCAGAGTGGAGGCCCTTAGGAATTTGGAGCAGGCTCTAATATCATCTGCAGACAATTACTTTCCCTTTGAGAAATAACTCCAGGATTGCTAATGAGCCTTAGCCTAAACTGAGTACTTGACCATGGGACACCAGGTCATTCTATGACCTGAGCAGCCTATCATGAATTGAGTACTATCTGATCTACTAAGTCATAAAGTTGGATGTTCACAGCAACAGTCCATTATCTAATGGAAATGGAATATACATGATTGGACATGAACATGTCCTGAAGAAGTGGTTCCTGCTCATGCCACACTGCCTTCTGTTCTCCAGAATGCACCAATGGCCTCACGAGGTGATCAGTTGACAGAGGAAGAGAAGACTAGGGCCTAGTTCTGCACATTATCCAGGCACCATTCAAAAAATGGATAGCTGCAGCACTACAATGCCTTTCCAAAGCATTCCTGAAGCACAGTGGTAAAGAGAAATCTTTACAGTGGGCAGAACTTTGAGCAGTGCACCTGGTTGTACACTTAGCTTGGAAGAAAAAATTGCCAGTTGTGACACTATATGCTGACTCATGGACAATAGCCAATGGTCTGGCTGGCTGGTCAGAGACTTGGAAGGAACATGACTGGAAAGCTGGTGGCTAAGACATTTGGAGAGAAGCCGTGTGAATAGATCTCCCCACATGGTAAAGGATGTGAAGATGTTTGTGTTCAATATAAATGCTCAGCAAAGCTAACCTCAGAGGAAGAGGACATCAATAATGAAGTGGCTAGGATGGCGTGTTGTGTGGATAGCAGTCAACCTTTTTTCTCAGCTACCCCTTTCATTACCACTGGGCTCATGAATAAAGCAGCTGTAGTATAGGGATGGAGGCTATGCATGGGGTCAGCAGCATGGATTTTCACTCACTATGCTGACCTGGCTACAGTCACTGCTGAGTGTTGAATCTACCAGTAGCAGAGATAAGCACTGAGTCCTCAACACAGCACTATTCACCAGGGGTAAGCAGTCTGTACCATGGTGGCAAGCAGACAATATTGGACAGCTTCCATCATGAAAGGGCAGCTCTTTGCCCTTACTAGGATAGACTCATATTCCAGGTGTGGATTTGTTTTCCCTGCATGTAATACTTCTGCCAAAACTACCATTCATAAACTTAGAGAATGCCTCATCCACCATCATGATATACATGGCATTGCTTCTAACCAAGGAACACACTTGACAGTCAACAAGTGTGGCAATGTTCTCATGGTTATGAGATTCATTAGTCTTACCATATTTCCCGTCATCCAGAAAGTAGCTGGATTGGTGTAACTATGGAATGCCTTTTTGGAGATGCAATTACAGCACCATCTAGGTGTCAATACCCAAGAGAACTGCTAAAAGGTTTTCCACAAGGTTGTGTGTACTATAAATGAGTGTCTAATATGTGATGCTCTTTCTCTCAGAAAATTTATGGGCGGATGAATCAAGGGGTGAAAATGGTATGTACCACCCATCATTACCCCGTGACACACTAGTAAAATTTGGCTTCTTGTTCCTATGACATAATGCTTTGGTGGCTTAGAATTCTTTGTTCCAGAGGAAGAGAATTATTCTACCAGGAAGCACAATAGTGATCCCACTAAACTGAAAGTTTAAGATTTTACCCTGGTCATTTTGGGCTCCTCCAAGTCAACAAGCTAAAAAAGGAATTACGGTGTTGTGTGGGGATTTTGATTTATACTCTCAAGGGAAAATTAGACAAATATTCCAAGTGGAGATAAAATAGAATATGTTTGGACTGCAGGAAATACCTTATAACATCTCCTGGTATTACCATGCTCTGTTGTTAAGTTCAGTTGGAAACTGAACTTATATTTGCACATATATACACATATGTTAAGCCAACATCTTCAAAGCTTTTTGATCCATGTTGTTTATATTCTCCGATTGTGAATTCTGACTGTATATTTTAATTTCTGCCCCATTCTCCAGTTGAAAGTAGTGATCTTATTGAGAACAGGGATGATATCTTTTATCTTTGAATTCCAAGCAAAAAAATACATTTCTGGGCACTAAAGAAGCTTTAGTAAGTTTTGAAATATAACAAAAAACTAATAAAAGTGAATAGCTCATAAAAGTTTTCCTAGGAGAAGTCTCTGACTCTTATCCCATAAAATTACTAAAGAGCTAAAAACTATGTAACATTATATAAAACCAAAAGTTCAGTGTGTTGTGTGGTCAAATGATCCCAAAAGTTTTGATAAAAATCATAGTAGAGAATATAAGCTGTAAGTGTATGGAAAAATCAATTCAGAATGAAGTGATCCTGCATTGGACTGGAGTCTGAATTAGTGCAAATCAGGATCTGGTGTTTGTTCAGGATGGTACTTTTCTAAGAAAAGTCACATTCACAAGACAGGTAAAGTAATTAGTTACCAGGTTAGGTAGTAACTCTGAAGGGAAAGGTGATCTAAAGCTTGTGGCAGTAGATTATTGCAACAATGAAAGGTAGTTTGGCAGCAGAAAATGATAGCATGATATTCAAAATTGAAGATTTGGGCTGGGGTATAGTAGTAGAGTAAAGAAGACCTCAGGTTCAATCCCTAACACTGCCTGTGACACATACATACATACATACATACATACATACTGGAAATTTTCTTGAAACTGCTATGAAAATAACAGTAAGAATGGAAAATACATAGGTTCAGAGGCCTAAGGAATATAGAAAGGAGAGAAACTTCTACCACTAGAAAGACCTTTGAAAGAAACATTCTTAGAAGAAAGCCCAGGATTAAGTCCATGCCAGGTAAAAAGTTTACAAGCTCTTGAAGATACAGAGGATTCCGTATTGAAGGCAGTACAGATTGCAAGACTATCTTAATTATGAAATAAATTGCAGTTTAAGGAGTTCCCAAAGACACCTTCAGTTTTTTGTTTGTTTATTTGTTTTGCGTGGTACCAGGGATCGAACTCAGGACCCTTGAGCTTGCTAGGCAGGTGCAGTGCCACTGAACTAAATCCCCAGCCCGACACCTTCAGTTTTGATCATAAGTACTACAAAATACTGAAAGATATTTTAATTGTAGTGTACTTTGTTAAGAGTAAAAGCAGCTGATAGAAGCAACTAGGGAAAAGTCCAGGAAAGGACCAAACTTGGACCTTCTAGTTGTTCCCTCCCCTCTAAGTGAAGGACAATGTTACTTTCCCAGCATTGACATTATGCAACACACACAGAGCATTGCCAGACAGACATTTCACGGACATCTTTAAGTGTAGATTTCTCACTGAGGCTCTATCATGTAGGTCCACATGTCCTATCTCAGTCTTCAGCTCCTCAGGAGATGGGATGGAGCTGATACCATATGGCCCAAAGCCCCTTTCCTAAATCGCATTGTTATTTATTTGGATTACTCAAGGCAACCAGGCAATCAAAGACATTCTGATCAAGCGTCACATTTCAGGGGTTTAGAGATTACATCCAGAAGCCAAGAGCAAAGGCCAGCTCTCTAGCCAAGGTTAAATTCTGTAGTACCCAGGAGATTTATGCTGATAATTGACATTTTACATTAGATTATATGTTTGTGTTCATGTGAATGTCTCCTACTACACAGGTGAGATCCTCGAGGTCAGAGTCCATGAAACATGCAGTGTCTGAATGCTAGTGGAACAAAAGAATAATTGAATATCTGATGTAGTTCTGCACAGTATAATTAGCCTGACATATCTAGGTCTGGGAAATGTAGTTTTATTTATTCTTTTTGATGAGTGTGGGTATGTAATTCAATTTCATTTGTTCCTACAATGAACAAAAGTTTTCATTTTATCAGTGGGAAAGTCCCTGGAAGAATACTACTTTGAAGAATTTTCACTCAATGACTTGGGTGACAAATTTATTCAAGGATTTATTGGATTTCAGAAGGACATAGTTCTACAAAGAGGTCTTGTTGCCTAAACCAATGCATACTTTACTAGTGGAGAAGATAAATAAATTGTCAAGCTCTTCATGACTTGACAGGCTTCTGGTTTACCTCAGCACAAAGGAAGACTGTTGTTCTCAAAAGTAGACATTATCTTATTTGCCTTACAGACTTATTCTCACTACTCATCTTTCTCATTATCACTGGAAAAATTAAGGAACAGCTAGAAATGAAAGCATAAAAGAATGAGAATAAGACTAGAATTAAGTAGATGTATCTTCATTGCTTCTTATTGATTCTTCATCCATTCTTGCTGATTTATGGTCACATATGGTACAATTTTCAAGTAAGTTTAACATTTCTTGTAGTACAGTCATATCATAAATAAGTATTCAGTTTTTACTCATCTGAAAGTGCATTTATTTTACCTTTATTGGTAGGACATTTTTCTCTGTGTAGAAAAATTGGTTTCTGTTTTTCCTTTCATTTTTGCTCTCTCAAGATATTTCATTTTCTTCAAGTCTGTATATTTCTGGTGATAACTCAGCCATCATTTGTATTTTTGTATGCAATGTGCAATTTTATTTTTCTGTATCTATTTTTATATTTTTTACTCTTTATTTTTGGTTATCAACAATTTAATTCTGGTGAGCTTGGGTGTGGTTAGCCTTTTGTTTATTCTATATGCGATTTCATAAGTTTCTTGGATCTGTAAGTTAATATTTTCACAAAATTTTGGAAATTTATGGTCATTATTCATTGTTTCTGATCCATTAACTTTCTCCTTTCCTTCTGGGACTCCAACTACACATTTGTGAGATTGCTCCTCTTATTTCTACAAGTCCCTAAGGCTCTTGTTCCTTTCATTATAAGCCTTTTTTCTCCTTATTTTTCAGACTGGCTGATTTCTATTGATATAACTTGTCTGCTAATTCCAACATTTGGGTTATTTGAATGTCTGTTTCTATTGACTGTAATTTCTTAGATTTTGGTACACATTTTTCTACTGCTCCATGAGTTTAGTAATTTTTAAAAATTATACACTGAGCATTATGATGATTATTTTGTCTTTATTATGTTATCTGCTTTTGTTAAGTGTTGAATTTTGTTCTGTGAGGGTGTTAAATTATTGGCAAAATCTTTTGTTTCTTCAGACTTGATTTCATTTTTTTGTTAGGTCTGGCCTATTTTTTCTCTTTAGTTCTATAAATATGTCTCTTTCTTTAAAGCAGTACTTATTCCTTAAACATGACTTTCCTGGGCCTTAACTAAATAACTGAGGTGCACAAGAAGGCTGAAATAGTGTTCAAACAGCTCTCAGCATTTCAAGGGCTTTTGCATTTCTATTACAGGACATCTCCAAGATTTACAACAGCCACCATCAGATAGGCTTTGGCATATCTCTCTCTACACGTTCCAGGATCCCTCAGGACATCCCATGTAGATTTATGGAGTCTTCTTTACACACTGCTGCCTCCTCCCAGTACACTACTCCAGAATTTTCATCTGCTTTGTTGTTTTGAACCCTTATATCTTCCTCCTTTGCTTTATGAGACCATCAGCTTCACTTGGGCTCTCTCTTTCCCTGAGCTGTGATCTAGAAAATAACCCCAGACAGGAAGCCATCCAACTGTGGTAATTATTTTGTGCTTATTTCTCAATGATTGCAATCTTAAGCTGTTTGTGATCAGTGCTTAAAAACAGTTATGTCACATATTTAGTTCACTTTTTGAAGTTTCTTTTGGTAGGAGGGCAAGTGTGGCATCATTTATTTCATTATGGTCTCGGGTGGAATTCTGATTTTCTTTTATGCATGCAGATATGAGTCAAGAAAGACTGTAATTTCCAAAATGTTGCAGATGATGTCATATATTTCTGGTAATATTTAGAACATAACAAGTGCTCAGTAAATGTAAACAAAATATATTATGGTAAATTAAACTGAATTTCTTCAATAGGACTGAGTTTTCTTTCTCTAAGACCTTTGAAACCTCTGTTCTCCCTTGCTAGATGCACTGAATCTGGCATTGGGACTGAAATGCATTGATCTTAGAAGAACAAATATTATTTATGATTCAATTAAAAATGAAATCTCATTGTTATCACAGGAATTCTTAGGCTAAGATTTTAACCAACATTTATGGATAAAATATAAAAAAACTAGTCATTTAAGTAAAAATTCAGTCTGTCCAAAGTGCCAAATATCGGTTACATTTGTACACAGGCCTTATGAAAATTGCTAAAACTAGAATATTTCCAGGAATAGATCATGCTGCAAGGGAAAGTTTTGTTCATAAAGGAAAAGACCCAAGAGGAAATCTTCCACTAATACAAAAATCTTCCACTAATAGTTGTTGAACTGAGATGAATAGGAAAGTCGTCATGCTTTCATGGAAACAAAGTATATTGCGGCTTTCAGGACATTTCCATTGATCTAGTTGGAAACATTCCAATGAATATTTGAGTTTTGTTAAAATTTTACTTTTATAAGCCTTATAATAGATATGTTCAGAATATTTATTTATTGTCATACATTTATTCCATACTGAGAGTTAAAATATAAAGAATAGGAAGATTTTTCTCATCAAATGTTAGGAAAGACATGTGATTTGTGACTGTGTCTTGATTGTTTTTTAAATTTTAATTCTCATGTAATACAAGCAGATATTAATAAAGAAAATACAAAAGTTCAATGAAAAAATAATTTTTAATAACAAAATAATTAGAGAATAACAATGGTAAATACATTATGTATCATGATTTTAAAAGAATATATTTTCAATTGCTAATCTATCTCTCATTTCCTAATAATACTACATTTTTTGCATAAAACATTTTAATTATTAACAAAGTATCTCATACTTGGTATAATTTTGAATAATTTCTTCCTATTTCACAATATCTATCATACATTTTGACCCTTATTTACACTTTCAGTTTCTCATACCAGAGAGACAATGGAGTACTATTCAGCCATAAAGAAGGATAAATTTGAGACATTTCTAGGTACATGTATGCATCTTGAAATCATACTCTTAAGTGAAATAAATTGAACACATCTAAATATCATACTCTCAGTTTTTTATTATTTATAAAGAAAAATTTTAAATCAAAGTTTGCAAGCAGAATTATACTTAGAAAATTAACAGCATATAATACATTACATATCTTTGGTACTCATTTTATATTCCCCGCATCTTGGAAGTGAATCAAATGAATTATCTGATTATTTGTTAACTTTTGCTCCATCTACAAACATTTTCTGAGCACCTACAGAATGAGCCAGATATGGTTTATTTGGTGTTTTTCATATCAGTTATAAAGAGTGGCAAAGAGCTGAGGACTTTCTCTTTGCAGGTAATGCTGGCCTTTTCATTAACTCCATTTTCTGAAACTTTCCCATTGAGGAGTAAAATTACATATCGAGTATCTTTTACTTCTCCAATCAAAATAAACTTCTTGTTAGCTAAAATCAACTATTACAAGTTTTCCTTTTTTCATTCTCTTGTTATGTTTTGATTGCTTGGGTTATCAGAAATTTTTCCTCTCTCCATTGTTGCTTCTGCTTTCCATCTTTTTCTTTAAGTTCAGGCAAACAGTATTTAGTGGGCACCTTCTACAAGTTAGCAGTTATTCAAAATACCTGATAACAAAATACACATCCCCTGTGGAATTTATATTTTAGGAGACAAGGGATCAAAAATATACCTGAGGAATATTTCCTGGTGTCTTAGGAGATGGTAAATAATACAGAGGAAAGAAGGGTAGGGAGTGTGGGAATTACAGTTCATTTAAGGGAGCCAGCCAGGTTAGATCTCAAGAGAATGTTACCTGGGAGGAATGATGGAAAAAGCCAGGCAGAGATATGTGGAGAATATTCTTAGAAGTAGGAAATCTATATGTAATTATACCGAGAACAAAATCTGTTTCTTTCCAGGAACTGCAAAGAGGTTATGGTGGATAGATAAAAGTGACCATGAAAGAATGTTGGATATGAGGTCCATTGAGAAGTCAGAAATGGGGCAGATAGGGTAGATTCTTGTAGACTAATGTAAGGGCCTTATTTTTCACTCTGAGATTTAGGGAGTCTTGGAAAGCTTTTGAATGGATAATGGATACAGTATTTTTAAAGATCACTTTTACTGCCATATTGAAAAATGTCTGAAGAGGACCAAGAAGAGCAGAAAGACCAGCAAGGGGGATACTTCAGTAACCCAAGCAATCATGTGGCAACATAGACCAGAGTGTTAGGAGGGGAGGTGATAATGAGTGGTCACATTCCAGATATGCTTTGAAGATATAGCTGCCAGGATTTGCTGATAAATTGAAGGTACAGTGAAAGAAAAAGAGAAGTTAGAATGATTTCAACATCTTGTGCTTGAGAAATTAAGAAAAAGTGTCTCTATTAATCAAGATGAGACAGATTAAACATTGAACAGATTTGGTTGGAGGGAAGGTCAGAAATTCTATTTTAGATATATTATTTTGGTGATGTTCTTTAGACAAATTGAGATATCACTATGACTTAGATATATAGTTTGGTGTTCAGAAGAAAGAGGCAGCAGCTTGAGATAAAACCTTTGGTGTGACCAGCATATAAATAGTATCTAAAGCCATGAGATTGGGTGAAATCACCAAGGAAATGAACAATGTTAATTAAGCATCAGAGTTGAGGAGGGACCAGCAAAGGAAACCAAAAAAATATCTAGTATTAGAAGATGAATACCAAGAACACAAACAGTATTGGATAAAAAAAAAAAAGGCAAATACTGCTGACAGATCAAATAAAGTGGAGACTAAGAACTCAGTTTGGGTTTATTATCCTGGAGGTCACCTGTGATCTTGGCAAGGCTATTTTCATTGGAATGATAGAATCAAAAGCCTGATTGATGGGGTTTAATAGAGTAGGGGAGGAATTAAATTGGATACATCAAGTTTGCACTAATACTTCAAGGATTTTTTCTTTTTTGTAAAATGGAGCAGATAAATGGGAAGGGAGTTGGAATTGAGAAAGTGCTGTTTTTCGAACAGAAAACAGTTTATTTGCATGCTGATAAAAATGATCCTTGAGAGAAAAAAGAATGAAATAATTTTTTAAAATAAATGACAAAGGAATTCATAAAGTCTGATCTTCATCAAGGAGAATGAACAGTTGATCCACACTAACAGGAAGAAAACTAAATGGTAACAGATGTTGGATGAGAGTAGACATAGAGTTTGTGGAAGTTGTTTTCTAAATGCTACAATTTCCTCAGGAGGTTAATATGGCTTTCAGCTGAGAACAAGGATAAGGTGACAGCGTTTGGTGTTTTGAGGGAGGGGAGAAAAGATGAAATAGATCCAGGAACACAGAAAAAGTGAATGCCATGAAGAGGCGGAGTAGGAGTGTCCAATCATATGAAGGACCTCATTAAATGCTGTGATTATGAATTTAAGAATGATTTGTCTATTCATGTGTTTTATTCCAACCCCATTTAATGAGGAGAGAGGAGGAATGGAATGGGACGGGAGATGAATTTACCCAGGTTTGTGGTTTAATTACTCAAGCAAAATCAAAAGGAATCAATGGAATTGAATAAGTTTGAAAAAGTCTAATAATAATGGTTGACAATGGAATTTAAGCATGGACAAAAGGGGATGAAAACCATGAAGAGGAGGAAAAGGAGGAATGGATTGAAGGTTCATCTAAATTATAGGCATTTAAGTAGAAGTTTTCATTCCATTGTACATGCCCAAACATGCACATGCTCATATTAGCACACTTACGGAAGAATGAAGAAAAGATTCTATGTAAGTGCCCAGACATTCTGAGAATTTACTCAGTTTCAAATAATATTTGTGAAAAGACATAGGGTGTCAAACACTATAGTAAGCACAGGGGATGTGTTGATGAAAAAACACAGTTATTACCTAGAATGAGCTTATACTGTACAAGAAGACAAACATATAAACAGGTAGGTATATGTAGCTGTATCAGTCAGTTTTCCCATGACTGGGACATAATACCTGACACTCACAATTTAAAGGAGGAAAGGAATTATTTGGTATACAGATTCAGGTTATTTAGTCTATGGCTTGCTGGTTCCAAGGCAGAAAGTGCATTATAGAAGAGTGTTTCTAGTATATGATGGTTAAGAAGCAGAGCAGAGGAAAGAACCAGAGAGAAAAAGGCTCAGGGTTCACATATAATACCCAAGGTCACATCACCATGACTACCAGGAACACCTAAAAGTCTGCTTCACTAATCTGCAAAGCATTTCTTAATCCAATCAAGCTAACATATGATTGATTGATTAATGGTCACAATGTACCCTTTCTAAACTTGACACTCAAACTCATCTCTTTAACACATTCATGATGGGGCTGTAACTCATATGTCTCACTGCTGGGTGGTTTGAACCATCAGTGATGTATGCTTGACTGTCCCATGCGTTACTGTACCAATTCTCCTAGCAGTGGTACCAGCTGTTCCCTGGGACTGTCGTACATGTACCACTGGTGGTTCAAGCTGGTAAGAATGTGTTAAACCATATATGACCTCAAAATAAAAAAAAAAAATAAATGTGATGACAATAGGGTTCAAACTCTGAGCAACAAAATTTCTCTGATGATACACTCCTACCCAACACACACTAGACTGTCATGAGATACTGCACTAATGCTAACTAAAACAGCACAAGATAAAAATAAATATAAAAACTATTCATTCTCCTAATGAGCTAATAACCAATTTTCCAAAAAATTAAAGCACACAGGCATCCTTAATATAAATCTAAAGAGCCTTTCATGAAATCCAAGCAAAGGCCTTGATAGTTTGCAACTTCAGTATACATCTTTAGAAACATTAAAGATGTTCTTAAACAGCATAAATTGGGCATCTCTGAAAGGAGAAGCATTTCCAAGATATCTAGATCTGCTGAGACTCTTTTTCCTGACTTAAATACCTTATAAGAACTTCAAATGCTCACCCTGACTGTGAGATTCCACTCTTGAAACTAACCCCTGGTCCCTCTTGACAGTGTATGCTGATCTAAATAAACTCTTTTCTTTTCTATATTATTTGACTTCTGGTAAATTCTTTTACTGCCCACATCACTAGCCTTCCATATGTTATAAGATATCGAAATAATTCCACCTATCGTGATACAGCTACCTTGCATACAACCAAAAATGCAATAATCTCTTCCCCAAAGTCTCAAGAGTTCCAACATTTTTCAAAGGTCCAAGTCAATATCTCTTCTGAGACTCAAGACAAACTTTTAGCTGTAAACCCTGTGAAAATATAAACAAGTTATATAATCCCAAGGCACAATGACCCAGGATAAAAAAAATCCACATCCAAAAGTAACAAATAGGGAGATAGACAAAAGCAGGACCAAAGCAAGATAAAAACCCAGGATAGCAAGCATTAAGTCCCATATTTCCACGTCCAGTATCCAGGTTATCTTGGTGATTATATGTAAATTTTAGGAGTTTGGGCACCCTCACCTCAATGGTATTGCTGGTTGTGACCCAAAAGGCCCCTCTCTTTGGCTGGCTCCACTCATGACCTACAACTTTCATCAACAAGCATTCCACATTCCTGGTATCCCTCACTTCCACAGTCCTCCTCTACACCTTCAGCTTCATTTCTAAGGCTTCATGCACCACCTTCTTGGGTGCTCCTTGCCTGGTATCCCAGGGTTTCCTTTGAAATCTGTATGAAAACTTCCTCAAGCCCACAACCCTTGCATTCTGCTGGCCACTAAAACTGGCATCATATGGGCAACACCAAGGTCTGATACCAGCTTTAGCAGTAACAAGACCTCTTGGAGCATGGATGTAGTGGCCTCTGAGCCAGGATATCATAGTGAAATTAATCTTGGGGAACCAATTCCCTAGACATCTTGTTTTGAGCAAGGAGAACAGGAACATTGGACAGTTGTGCCTCATTAGCCTATGAAAGGTGGGTCTTGTTGACTTCTGAGATACCCTCAAGTCATCTTTCATCTTATCTCTGTACAAAGTACTTTTTTTCTTGTTAAATTCTTTTATTGGTACATTTTAGTTATACAACACAATTACATTTCTCATTGGGAATTGTACCTTTACATAATGCATCTTGGTTCATATTTTTTCCCCATTCCTAGCCCTCCCTTCACCCCCTCCACCCTTCCCTATTTACAAGGACTTTATTTCCATTTTTTCCATTTCTCAGCATTTTTCCTTTCCCTTCTTTCCTTTCCCATGCCCCTCCCACTACCCCTATCCCTTTGGACCTTTTCTTCCTATTTTGCATTATCGATTATTCATTCTAATCATTGGTACATTTGAGGTATACAATATAATGACATTCATCATTGGAAATTTGCACCTTTACATAATCTCTCTTGGTTCTTATTTTCATCCTTGCCCAGCCTTTCCTTCAACCCCTCCATTCCTCCCTATTTACAAAGATTTTGTTCCTATTTTTCCATTTTCTTATATTAATCCCATTCCCTTCTATCCTTTCCCCTAGCCTCTCACTTCCTTCCCCTTTGCCCTTTTTCTTTCTATTCCACATTACCTATTATACATTTTAGTCCTTATTTACACTTTCAGTTTCTCACACCAGAGAAACTATTTGGAATTTATACATATGTGTCCTATTTATTTCACTAAAGAGTATCACCTCAATGTGCATCCACTTAGCTATGAAGTCTCTAATTTCTCCTATTTTATGGCTGAGCAGTACTCCACTTTATAAAAAAAACCCCACATTTTCTTTATCCAGTCTCCAGTTGATGGGCATTTGGGCTGTTTCCAAGTTGCTGCTATGAACATGGGTGCACATATATCACTGTGGTATGATTCTTTTAATTCTTTGGGGAAGAGCCCCAGCAGTGGAATAGCAGGGTCAAATGAGACTTTCAGTCCTAGTTCTTAGAGGAATCTCCATACTGATTTCCACAGTGGTTGCACCAGTCTACACTCCCACCAGCAGTGGAGCAGGGTTCCTCTTTCCCCACAGCCCTGCCAGCATTTTTTATTGGTTGATTTCATGATAGCAGCCATTCTTTCGGGAGTGAGGTGGAATCTCAGCGTTGTTTTCATTTGCATCTCTTGAATGACCAGTGATGTTGAACATTTTTTCATGTATTTATTTGCTATTTCTACTTCTTTGTCTGAGAAATGTCTGTTCGTTTCAGATGCCCATTTTCAGATTGGGTTTTTAAATTTGGGAGGTCTGATCTTTTGAAGTTCTTTATAGATTTGAGATAGTAGACCTTTGTCTGAGGAAGAGCAGGTGAAGATTTTTTCCCACATTGTGTGTTGTTTCTTTACACTGCTGGTGGTTTCTCTTGCTGTGCAGAAGCTTTTTAATAAGAAGACATCCCACTTGTTCATTGTTTGTGCTAGTTCATAGGCAACTGAGGTTTCATTCATAAAATCTTTTCCTACACTGATGTCTTCAAGGGTTCTACCTAACCTCTGTTCCAACTGGTTCACAGTTTCTATTTTAATATTTAGATCTTTAATCCATTTTGATTTTAGTTTAGTGCATGACAAGAGATATAGGTCTAGTTTTAATCTTTGGCAAGTTGAAAGCCAATTTTTCCAGCACCATTTATTAAAGAGGCTATCTTTCCTCCAATGAGGGTGTTTGGCTGCTTTATTGAAGATGAGGTGGTTGAGTGTGTCTGGCATTGTTTCTGCATCTGCTAATCTGTTCCATTGGTCTTCAGGTCTGTTTCTTTGTCAGAACCATGCTGTTTTTATCACAGTAGCTTTGAAGTATAGTTGCAGGTTGGGGATTGTGATACCCCCTGCCATGTCCCTGTTACCTAGAATTGCTTTTGCTATTCTGGGTCTCTCCTTGTTCCAAATGAATTTTTGGATTGTTTTCTCAAGGTCCATGAAGTATGCTGCTGGGATCTCAATTGGAATTGCATTAAATCTATATAGCCGTTTTGGAAGTATGGCCATTTTCACTATACTAATCCTTCCTACCAAGGAGCAGGGGATGTCTGTCCATTTTCTGATATCTTCAATCTCTCTTTTCAGAGTGCCATAGTTTTCAGAGAAGAGGTCTTTGATTTCTTTTGTTAGGTTGATTCCTAGGTATTTCAGTTTTTTGGATGCTATTGTGAAAGGAATCTAATTGCCATGGCTAATGTTTCCAGAACTATATTGAACAAGAGTGGTGATAGTGGACATCCTTGTCATGTTCCTGATTTTAATGTGAAGGATTTCAGTTTTTGACCATTTAGTATGATATTGGCTGTTGGTTTTTTATAGATAGCTTTTATCAGTTTGAGGAACAGACCATCTATTCCAATTTTTTGTAGGGTTTTTATCATAAATGCATGTTGGATTTTGTCAAATGCTTTTTCTGCATCTATGGAGATAATCATATGGTTTTTGTCCTTGGCTCTATTGATATAGTGTATTACATTGATTGATTTGTGTATGTTGAACCATCCCTGCATCCCTGGGATGAATCCCACTTGATCAGGGTGTATGATCTTGATGATCTTCTGCATTCTGTTTACCAGTATCTTATTAAGGATTTTTGCATCTATGTTCATTATTGAGATTGGCCTGTAGTTCTCTCTTTTAGTTGGGCCTTTCTCTGCTTTGGCGATCAAGGTGATGGTTGCTTCCAGGAATGAATTTGGGAGTATCGCTTCCCTTTCAATTTCATTGAAGAGTTTAAACAGTAGTGGCAGCAGTTCCTCTCTAAATGTCTTGTAGAATTCAGCAGTGAAGCCATTAGGGCCCAGGCTTTTCTTAGTTGATAAGTTTTTAATTACATTTTCAATTTCATTGGTTGATATTGGGTTGTTCAGAATTTTTAGGTCTTCTTCTTTCAACTTTGGTAATTCATATGTATCTAGGAATCTGTCCATTTCTTCTGTGTTTTCCATCTTATTGGCATATAGGTTCTGGAAGTAGGTATTGATGATCCTCTGGATTTCTGCTGGGTCTGCTGTAATTTCACCCTTTTCATTCCTAATTGCATGGATTTGGGCCTTTTCTTTCCTTTTTCTGACAAGGTTGGCTAAGGATTTGTCAATTTTGTTGATTCTTTTGAAGAACCAACTCTTAGCTTGATTGATTTTTTGTATCATTCTCTTAGTTTCCATTGCATTGATTTCTCCTCTGATCTTTATAATTTCTTCCCTTGTATGAGCTTTGGGGTTGTCCTGCTCTTCTTTTTCTAGAAGCTTGAGGTTCAGCATCAGGTTGTTTAATTGGGCTCATTCTGTTTTCCCAATAGGTGTATTCACTGCTATGAATTTCCCTTTAAGGCTGCTTTCATTGTTTCCCATAGATTCTGATATGTTGTATTGTCACTGTCATTTAATTGAAGGAACTGTCTGATTTCTTTTTTATTTTCCTCTGTGACCCACTGGTTATTCAGAAGTGTGTTGTTCAATTTCCACGTTTAAGAAATTTTTTGAGTTTCTTTTGCTATGGATCTCCAACTTTATCATTGCACTATGGTCTCATAATAATCAGGGGATAACTTCAATTCCTTTGCACTTACTTAAACATGTTCTATGTGTGAGTATGTGGTCTATTTTGGAGAATGACTCATGTGCAGCTGAGAAGAATGTGTATTCTGATTTTATGGGCTGGAAGACTCTGTAAACATCTGTTAAATTCATTTGTTCAAGAGTTCGATTGAGTTCTAGTATTTCCTTACTTGTTTTTTGTCTAGTTGATCTATTCGTGACAGTGGGGTGTTGAGGTTCCCCACTACAGTTTTATTAGTGCATGTCTGACTTTTCATGTCCTTTAGTATTTGTTTTATATAGTTGGATGCACTAGTGTTTGGTGCATAGATATTTATGATTGTCATCTCTTTCTCTTGGATTGTTCCCTTTACAAGGATGTAGTGTCCTTCTTCATCTCTCTTAATCAGTATTGGTTTGAAATCTACTTAACCTGCAAAGAGGATAGCTACTCCTGCTTTTTTTCGAGTTCCCATCGCATGGAGTATTGTTTTCCACCCTTTAACTTTGAGTCTATGAGTTTTCTTTTGAATGAAGTGTGTTTCTTGTATGCAGCATATTGTTGGATTTTGCTTCTTGACCCATTCTGCCAGTCTATTTCTTTTGATTGGTGAATTGAGACCATTAACATGGATGGTTATAACTGAAACGTATTGACTTGTCATTGCCATGACTTTTTCTTTTTGTTGGGTTCTCCCCCTTTCCATTTAATTTCTTGTCATGCCAGATGGGTTCATTCTGCTTTGCTTCCTGGGGTTGTGATCCTCAATGTCTGTTCCTAGGCTATTGTGTAAAATTCTTTGGAGTGCTGGTTTGGTATTCACAAAGTTTCTAAGGTGCTCTCTGTCATGAAAGTATTTTATTTCTCCATCAATTTTGAAAGATAGCTTTGCAGGGTACATCAATCTGGGTTGGAGGCTGTTTTCTTTTAGTGCTTGGAATATGTCACTCCAAGCTCTTCTTGCCTTGATGGTTTGTGTTGAGAAGTCTGCTGTTATTTGGAAGGGCTTTCCTTTGTATGTAATTTGTTTCTTTTCTCTCACTGCTTGTAGAACTTTGCTCTTCTGTTGTGTTTCTGGAATCTTAACAATTATATGCCTATGTGTAGATTTTTTTTGATCAAGGCTATTTGGAGTCCTATATGCCTCACTTATCTGTATGTCAAGCTCTTTTCCCGTTTGGGAAGTTTTCTGCCATTATTTCTGTGAGATTTTTTTATGTCATCTCCACTCTCTCCTGTTTCTTCATTGAGCCCAATCAGTCTTATGTTATTCTTCTTTGCATCATCTAGCAGCTGCTGGATTGATTTCTCATGTTCCCTTATAATTTTGAAGCAATTTTTCTTTTCCTGGTCACTAATTGCAATCTTATCTTCTATATCTGAAATTCTGTCCTCACATTGGCTCATTCTGCTGTGTAGACTTTCAATGGACTTTTTCATGTCCTGGAAATCTATTTGCATTTGTTTTATGGATTCCATTTGTTTCCTATGTTGGGATTCCATCATGTTTCTCAGCTCCTCTCTAGATTTATTAATCATGTCTTGCCCTAGAGGCACAATTTCTCCTGTTATCCGTGAAATTATTTCTGATTTCATTTTTTCCAGATCCCCTTTTGTTGCCAGTTCAGTGGGTCCAGGTGGTTGAATATCAGAGTGTTCCATCTCATTTCCCTTTGGGGTTGCTGTAGGTGATCTGGAAGTCTGGTTTTGAGACTTATTTATGTATTTTCTCATTTCAACTGGGGCGGGGGGCTGTTAGCACCTGTATGGATTACCTCCTCTGAGCTGGAAGAGGTGGGACAGGGGCCGGGAGCAGTGGTAGGGATGGTGGCCCAAAAGCCCTTTCCTCTGGGCTGGGAGCAGTGGGAGGGATGGTGACTGAGAAGCCCCTTCCTCTGGACCAGGAACAGTGGGATGGTGGCTCAGAAGGCCCTACCTCTGGGCCGGAAGTGGTGGGACCCAGTACTGTGGTCTGGTGGTCCTGTGTCCTCTGCATCTTTGTAGTGTGGAGTGTGGGGGGGTGTCCAGTTAGGTTGTCTCTTCACACTGTTGGTGGTTTCTCTTGCTGTGAAGAAGCTTTTTGAAAAGAAGAGATCCCACTTGTTGATTGTTTGTGCTAGTTCACAAGCAATGGATGTTTTGTTCATAAAATCTTCTCCTACACCAACGTCTTCAAGAGTTTTACCTACCCTCTGTTCCACCTGGTTCAGTGTTTCTGTTTTAATATTTAGATCTTTAATCCATTTTGATTTTAGTTTAGTGCATGGTGAGAGATATAGGGCTAGTTTTAATCTTTGGCAAGTTGAAACCCAATTTTTCCAGCAGCCTTTATTAAAGACTCTATCTTTCCTCCAGCGAGGATATTTGGCTCATTTGTTGAAGATGAGGTAGCTGAGTGTGCCTGGATTTGTTTCTGCGTCTTCTAATGTATTCCACTGGTTCTTGGGTCTGTTTCTTTGCCAGTACCATGTTGTTTTTCTCACAGCAGCTTTGTAGTATAGTTTTAAGTTGGGCATTGTTATACCACCTGCCATGTCTCTGTTGCCTAGAATTGATTTTGCTATTCTAAGTCTCCTCTTGTTCCAAATGAATTTTGGGGATGTTTTCTCAAGGTCCATAAAGTATGCTGCTGGAATTTCAATTGGGATTACTTTCAATCTATATAGCTGTTTTGGAAATATGGCCATTTTCACTATGTTGATTCTTCCTACCCAGGAGCAAGGGATGTCTTTCCATTTTCTGATATCATCTTCAATCTCTCTTTTCAGAGTGCCATAGTTTTCAGGGAAGAGGTCTTTGATTTCTTTTGTTAGGTTGATTCCTAGGTATGTCAGCTTTTTGGATGCTATTGTGAAAGGAATTATTTGCCCTCTTTCTCTCTCAGTGAGTCTGTTTTTGTGTAGAGGGAAGCTATTGATTTTTCTGTGTTGATCTTGTAACCAGCTACTTTACTGAATTTGGTTATTAAGTCTAGAAGGCTTTTGGTGGAGTTCTTGGGGTCTTCTATATAGAGTATCATGTCATCTGCAAATAATGACAATTTGACTTCTTCATTTTCTATCTTTATTCCTTTTATTTCTTTCTCTTGTCTAATTGCTGTGGCTAATGTTCCCTGAACTATATTGAACAAGAGTGGTGATAGTGGACATCCTTGTCATGTTCCTGATTTTAGTGTGAAGGATTTCAATTTTTGACCATTTAGTATGATATTGGCTATTGTTTTTTCATAGAAGCCTTTTATCAGATGGATGTAAAGATTGTCTATTCCAATTTTTTGTAGGGTTTTTTTTTTATCATAAATGCATGTTGAATTTTGTCAAATGCTTTTTCTGCATCTATGGAGATGATCATGTGGTTTTTATCCTTGGCTGTATTGAGATAGTGTATTACATTGATTGATTTGCATATGTTGAACCATCCCTGCATCCCTGGGATGAATCCCACTTGGTCAAGGTGTATTATCTTCTCGATAGTCTTCTGAATTATATTTGCCAGAATCTTATTAAGGATTTTTGCATTTATGTTCATTAGTGAGATTGGCCTATAGTTCCCTTTTTCCTTAGAGTCTTTCTCTGCTTTTGGGATCAAAGTGATGCTTGCTTCTGGGAATGAGTTTGGGAGTATTGTTTCCCTTTCAATTTCATTGAAGAGTTTAAACAGTAGTAGCAGTAGTTCCTTTCTAAATATCTTGTAGAATTCAGCAGTGAAGCCATCAGGACCCAGCCTGTTCTTGGTTCGTAAGTTTTAATTATGTTTTCAATTTCATTGATATTGGGTTGTTTAGAATTTTTAGGTCTTCTTCATTCAACTTTGGTAATTCATACATATGTAGGAATCTGTCGATTTCTTCTGTGTTTTCTCTCTTACTGGCATATAGGATCTCAAAGTAGGTATTGATGATGCTTTGGATTTCTGCTGGGTCTGTTGTAATTTCACCATTTTCATTCCTAATTGCATGGATTTGGGCCTTTTATTTCTTTTTTCTGATAAGGTTGGCTAAGGGTTTGTCAAATTGGTTTATTCTTTTGAAGAACACATTCTTGGCTTCATTGATTTTTTTTGTCATTCTCTTAGTCTCCATTGTATTGATTTTGGCTCTGATCTTTATAATTTCCTCTCTTGTATGAGCTTTGGGTCTGTTCTGCTCTTCTTTTTCTAGAAGCTTGAGGTTCAGCATCAGGTTGTTTAATTGGGCTCTTTCTGGTTTCCTAATATGTGTATTCACTGCTATGAATTTCCCTCATAAGACTGCTTTAATTGTGTCCCATAGATTCCAATATGTTGTATTGTCATTGTCATTTAATTGTAGGAAGTGTCTGATTTCTTCTTTAGATTGCTCTGTGACACATTGGTTATTCAGAAGTGTGTTGTTCAATTTCCATGTGTTTATGAAATTCTTGAGGTTTCTTTTGCTGTTGATCTCCAATTTCATTGCCCTATGGTCTGATAATATACAGGGGATAACTTCTTTCTTTGTTCTTACTTAAACATGTTCAATGAGCTAGTGTATTGTTGATTTTGGAGAATGACCCATGTGCAGCTGAAAAGAATATTCTGATTTTGTGGGGTGGAACACTCTGTAAACATCTGTTAGGTTCATTTGTTCAAGAGGTTGAGTCCCAGTATTTTGTTGCTTATTTTTTGTCTAGTTGATCTATCTGTTTTTGACAGTGGGGTATTGAGCTCCCACACTACTATTGTATTAGTGCTTATTTGATTTTTCACATCCATTAATATTTGTTTTATACAGTTTGCCACACTAGTGTTTGGTGCATGTATATTTATGGTTATCATCTCTTTCTGTTGGATTGTTCCCTTTACAGGGATGTAGTGCCCTTGTTAATCTCTCTTAATCAGTATTGGTTTGAGATACACTTGATCTGCAAAGAGGATAGCTACTCCTGCTTTCCTTCGGATTCCTGTCACATGGAGTATTGTTTTCCACCCTTTAACTTCCAACCCATAAATTTCTTTTTGAATTAAGTGTTTCTTGTATGCAGCACATTGTTGGATATTGCTTCTTGACCCATTCTGCCAGTCTATTTCTTTTGACTGGTGGACTGAGACTGTTAACATTGGTGGTTATAACGGATATATATTGACTTATCATTGCCATGACTTTTTCTTTTTGTTGGATTCTCCCCGTTTGTGTTTAATTCCTTGTTGTGCCCACTGGATTCATTCTGCTGGGCCTCCTGGGGTTGTGATCCTCCTTGTCTTTTCTTAGGATATCGTCTAAAATGTTTTGGAGTGCTGGTTTGGCATTCATGAAGTTCCTAAGGTGCTCTTTGTCATGAAAGTATCTTATTTCTGCATCAATTTTTAAAGATAATTTTTCAGGGTTCATCAATCTGGGTTGAAGGCTGTTTTCCTTTAGGGCTTGAAATATGTCACTCCAAGCTCTTCTTACCTTGAGGGTTTGTATTGAGAAGTCTGCTGTGATTCTGGTGGACTTTCCTTTGCATGTGATTTGTTTCTTTTGTCTAACTGCTTATAGAATTTTGTTCTTCTGTTGTGTTTCTGAAATCTAAACTATTATATGCCTATGTGTAGATTATATTTGATCCCAGCTAGTTGGAGTCCTATATGCCTGACTTATCTATATGTCAAGTTCTTTTCCCCAGCTTGGGATGTTTTCTGCCATCACTTCTGTGAAGAGTTTTTTTTATGTCATCTGCACTCTCTCCTGTTTCCTCATTGACTCTGATCAGTCTTATGTTATTCTTCTTTGCATCATCTAGCTGCTGCTGGATTGATTTCTCCTGGTCCCTTACTATTTTAAAAAATTTTTTCTTTTCCTGGTCACTAATTGCAATCTTATCTTCTATATCTGAAATTCTTTCCTCACATTGAAATCCTGAAAATCTGTTAGCATCTGTTTTATAGATTCCATTTGTTTCCTATGTTGGGATTCCATCATGTTCCTCAGCTCCTCTATTTTTTTATCTGTGTCCTCTCTAGATTTATTAATCATTTCTTGCACTATGGGCACAATCTCTGCTGTTATCTGAGAAATCGTTTCTGATTTCATTTTTTCTAGATCCTCTTTTGTTGCTAGTTCAGGGAGTCCAGGTGGTTGAGTATCAGAGTTTTCCATCTCGCTTCCCTTTGGGGTTGCTTTAGGTGACCTGGAAGTCTGGTTTTGAGACTTGTTTACATGTCTTCTCATTTCAATGGGGGAGTGTTTGTGTGCTGTTGGTGCCCACGTGGCTCATCTTCTCTGTGCTGCGGGTGGTGGTACGCCAGGCTGGAAGCCTCCTCCTCATCACTGGGGGTGGCTCTGGATTAAATATTTCTAATATCTTTCCTTCAGTCATCCCAATACAGGTAAATCGAAGCTACTTGCTACTTAAATGCCTGATGTAACATGCTTTTGGCACTGTGTTCTCAAATTATTTCAGTACCAAACAATTCAATATTTATTAAAAAGAAAATGAATACTGATCCAGTGAGAAAAATAGCTCATGTAAATAAGTTTTTTTAAAACTTTGAATGTAAGAGAATAAGAGATTCATTGATTCCCTATTTTTCTTGTCATTTCCCAAATGTTGCAAGGTATACTGCCTTGCAGAATGCAATAGAAACTGATATCCTTGACGGTTTCATGGTATTGTAGAAAAAAATATATGTGTTATGACATATCTAGATGTCCCCTAAACTCCCATGCAATCATAGATGTGGCTTTTTGGAGGTGGCTGGATCATGGGTGTGTAATACAGGATTATTGATGTGATAACCAGATTAAATCACTGTTTGGTTTAGCATACCCCTGGGCATGGATAATGGAAAGGCCCACCCTGGGTGAAGGCTTGTAGCCTGAATAGAATAAAAAGGAAAAAGGAGGCTTGCTGCTTGTTGCCTTCTGCTTGCCTTCCCATGGATTGTTTCTCCTCTGCTATGCTCCTCTATATTCTGCTCTGCCTTGCTCTGCTCAGTCTTTTTATCTCTAGAATACTGTGCTTACTTGCTAAGCTCTATATTTATTTTTGTTTAAAAAATAAAGAACTTACAAATGACTATATGAATTTCGGTCCATATATTATAAAACAATATTGTGTGTCAGATTTTAAGTTTCAAGAGATTTATTTTATCCAAATTCATTGTGTTCTTTGATCCATTATAACTTAATTTTTATCTGATACAATAAAATACATATTGGGCTGGAGATGAAGCTCAGTGATAGAGCACTTGCATAGAATTCATGAGGCTCTGGGATTGATCCCCAGCAGAAAACAAATCTAATATATCTTTTTAAAATGAATTTTCGTTAAGCATTACTAGATCCATAATTCTACAGAAAATACAAATTAATTCTTGCTAAATTCGAAGAGTCTGGTGCTTTAATAGGAAGTCATGATTTAAACACATGAACCATTTAGACAATAACATAGTACAATAAGTGATAAAATCTTGGGTTAAGTGAGAGTCACTGTAAATTGAACAATGAAACTAAACACAAAACAAGTTCAGAGAATAGGGAAAAGCATGGGCCAAGAAAAAGCATGGCTACACCTTTGAAGCCAATATATAAGAAACAGAAGTTCAATAATTCAGTCTATTAGCTTACTAGTCACCTAGTTATAGAAAGTATTAAAATATTCAATTTAGAGAAAAGAGAGGATGGTTCATTTTGAACTAGGAAGTACATTTGGGGGCATTAAAGAAGAGCCATCTAATAGACTGACATAAATGTATAGCTCAGAAGAGAGGCACATAGAGTTGTCCCTCAGTATTTTTGGGGGGGTTGGTTTCTCAAACCTCTTTATATACAAAAATCTATGAATGCTCAAGACTTTTAAATAAATTGGCATAGTATTTGCATGTAACCTATACACACCACTCTATATACTTTGTCATCTATAGATAACTGAGAATACATAATACAGTCTAATAGTTAATAGTATTTATATTATATTGTTTATAATATATTGACAAGAAAAAGCTATTTCTGATACAGATGTAAACTTCTTAGTCCTAAGCACATTTTTGTCTGTGGTTGATTGAGTGGATCTACAAATATGCAGCCCAGAGATATGGACTGCCAACTATGTTTGTCAGTGGAATGACAAACTCTCAGTTTGTTATTGCTGACTGCTAATTTTTTTCATTAAGTTTATTGGTACATTTTAGGTATATAATAAGTTACATTTATCATTGGGATCTTGTACCTTTACATGATCCATCTTGGTTCTCATTTTTTCCCCCTTCCCCTGCCCTCCCTTCACCCCCTCCACCCTTTCCTATTTACAAAGACTTTGTTTCTGTTTTTTCCTTTGATGACTGCTATTTTCTATGTGAAAATATGTATCTGGAAACAATCGGTTCTGCTGAAATTAAAAGAAGTGGTGGTGCAGGAGCATGAAGAGAGAGTCAAAGGTTGGAAACCATGAAGTGTTGCTCACCATTCCAAAAAGCCAATGACTTGAGGACAAGTTGTTTGGACAAGGAAAAAGATTTATCAGGAAAGTTAGCAAACCAAAGAAGAAAGTCAACAAAGGCCATCTTAATTAGGGGTATAGGCAAGGCTTACACAGAATGCTGGAAGGGCATCCCATAAGAGGTATCAGGATAGTTACAAATTCCTGGGTAGTTACAAAATTTCAGGTGATTTGATTTTGTTTGTTTGTTTATTTTTTGAGATAGGGTCTCACTATGTAGTCCAAGTTGACCTTGAACTCACTATGTGATTCAGGTTGTCCTCAAACTTGCTGCAATCCTCCTGCCTCACTATCCTGAATGCTGGGTTTACAGATGTGTGCCATCTTGGCTGGCTCAGGTGATTCTGATCTTCTGAACCAAGGGCTGCTCTCTGTGGGTCATAGAGTGATCTGAGTTCTATAAATCTAAAGAAAAGTTACTGACTAAAAAGTCTTATTATCCATGTCTTTTTAGTTGCAGGAATGGCTTATTCTGCAGTTAATTCTTAGTATACAAAAGGCATCTTTCTCCCAGAGAACAGAAAATAGCAAAAGCCTGCTTTTTAATGGAGAACCAGGGAAGATAAGAAGGATGGGAGAGATAACATTTTCTGGAGTACAGTTTTTAACCCAATAGGTGGCTTTGGTCAGAAATGTCATCTACAGTGAAGCTAGTGGGACATAAATAATATATTGTTGAGCTGTGTGATGTCCAAAATTAGTGATTTTTTTTTTTTGTCAACTAAGATCAAGTGAAGCTAGAGAGTTTATTTAGGTTTTTTCTTCAGTTATAGGTTTATCATAGCTGTTCTAAGTTTAGTCAAGCTGGGAAAACAGTTTTGAAGAGAGTTTAAGGACAGAACTGCTGCTGCAGACCATAGCTCTCTAATGTAATTAATCCACATTCTTGTATGACTTGTTTTCCAGGGGTCATCTGTCCAGGTAAAAGGGTAGAAAAAATGTAAGGTTGAATTGAAGCAAGGCTATACTATTATCTGATAAAATGCTAGAGAATAAAAATTTGGAAGTCCTCTTCAGTGAAATATTGAAGTTATGCATGATGAAGTCTTGACTTTATTTCACATCAAGAAGTGAAGTGGGTAAGAAGCCAAAACTGTAAGGAAAAGATGGGGTGATAAGACAATCAGTGTCAATAAGGTCAAGGAATAGGTGTAATGTAAGAACAATAAAGAAAAAGAACGATATGAGGTGGAGAGAGGCAAGCTTATAGGTGTTTAAGACTTAGGAGCAACTTGGAAAGGGCAATGTGCAAAAGTGGTCTTGGGTGACTGGAGTTTGGATGAGTAAAAGTAAAAATCACTGGCAAGGACTTAATGTGGTTCATCTACATGCTCACAAAAAGTATAGGTGAATGGGGCAAAAAACGAGGACTTAGCTGAGTACCCAAATTCTTAATGACCACAGACAAGCGCTTATGTAAGCCCTTGAGGGTCTTGAAGATGAAGTCCGGTCTAAGCCAGTCAAGATAGCAGCAACAGTTCCAAGAAGAGCTCTCACACTTTCATCAGAGAAGTAAAAGGAGAGAACAAAAATGGCATGCCTTAACTGTGATACCACTGATTTGTTGTACTGATATATTTTATAACAGAAAACTGAAAATTTTGAATAAAATGGAAATTAAGTAATATTTTCCTATTTTATATCTTTGTCCTATCTTAGTACCTTAGTACCACAGATATTTAAGAAATTAGCTCTATATCTGATCTATTCAGACAGTTTTTGGTATGAAACATTGACTGCAGAGATTCTCAATATGGAAAATTTATAAATTAAAATTAATGAAATATAGAGGATTACATTCCTATTTTAATCTAACCACACAGTAATTTTCTTCTCTACAAATTATATGTATGTTATAACTACACATAGATGTTTGATTTAGCATTTCATATGATTAAGAGTATATGTACTTTTAATTTTTATTCAAAGAAATTGTAAACCAGTTCCTTCCAGGTCAGACTGGTAAAGAGCAGGCTAACACAATATGCTTTTTTCCTAGTATTTCCTTTATGCTAGCAAGGCTTTGGTCTGCAAAGTTTCTACTTTTCTTTCTTGCTTCAAGTAAGTATTGAAAAATGAGGAAAAAAATGTATTACTTACCCATTAAATTACAATCAATTTAACAATTTGGAAACATTATTAGCATGTTCTAAAAGCCATTTTTCAAAGTGACAGAAATGTGTGCAATATTGTACATGCTGTGAAAAATGCTGATTTATTTTCCATGTTCTCTGTTTACCTCAATTTGTTTCTGATTCACTAAACAAACATTCCTTTTTATTCTTGTACATAATTCTTGGATCTCCTTTTTATTTCATACAATAAAACTTTCAGGTCACTGAGAATAGGTTCTTAAACTCAGAAAAATATATTTTTCTGAGATTTAAAAATACAATGAAAGAAAGGGAAATGCCATCTGAAGGCCAGGGCAGAAAAGTACGAATAAATATTATAGAAATTTAAACCTGTATAACTCATCATTAACAAGTGCTTTATGTAACAAGCTAAAAATAACTGACACTTTCGTCACCTTCAATCAGAAAACATAAAATATATGAGATATTGAAATCACAAATCAGCCAGAGGGAAAGGACACTCAAACAGAGCAGTTGGGCCCAGTCACTGTGGGCAGTTTCTGTGCATTGCTTAAGTATGTTCTGAGTGCCCATAATGTGGGGGAATCAAAAATAATATGGACAGCACAATTTTGCCTTCTAATGCTTCCATCCACACAATACACAGTATGTGTACCTTACTTCTGATAGTTGGTGCTTATTTCTTTTATTCTCAAGACTACAAGTTTCTGAATCAGAACTCTCCTGGAGTATTAAATGAGTTCCTATGTCCAATTTTGTTTTATGTCTGTAAATTTCAGTCTTCCTATTTATATATTTTAGTTGCTTTCATGCTTTCAGTTGTTAGCTACTAACAAGTCCTCAGAAACCTCATCCACCCATGAGCAGGTAATTGCAGATGTGGCCCATTGATAGTTTTGACAACGGGTTAGCCAAAGTTTATTTCACGGCAACTGTTAGAAGCTCATTGTGAAAACAACAAACTCCTGTAATCCATTCTTTTCATTTTAATTCCAATTTGGCTATCAGGTGACCTTCCCTGCTGATTTCTCTCAGCTCCAGTCTCTCTTCAATCCTGCCTTCATCACTGTCCTATTACTCCTTGGAAAGGATATGTCTCCTCAAGTAGTCTTTCTGCTCTAAATTTCCCTAAGGCTCATGATAACCAAAGAGGGGAAAATATTTTATTTTATTTTATTTTTATTTTCTTTCTTTCTTTATGCTCTTTTTAATTGATCCATATTTATGGGTCAATGTGATGTACCAATTCATGTATACATTGTGTAATAATCAAACTATTTAGTATTTCTATAACCTCATACATTTATCATTTCTTTGTGGTAAGAACATTTAAAGTCCACTCTTCTAGCAATTTTGAAATACTCAATACAGTATTGACAATCCTAGGCATTCTATCATGCAGTAGGATGCCAGAGATATTTCCTCCAATCTAGCTGTAACTTCTTATTACCCAGGCTCCCCACAATAATCTCCAAATATGTCATACATGATTCCTAGTCCAGCCAAGCTTTCATACATTTGTCCACACTTCTCCCCTCTGTTACTTTGTCTTCCCTGTTCTCTCTTCTTGGAACACTTACTTTACATGCCCAATCACCAAGGTCCACTCATCCTTCAACATCATCTTCTCGTGTTATCACTTCCACAAAGATCTTCCTCATCTCAGATTGCAATATCCTCTCCCAATCCTATATCATTTTACCCAAACCTCTGCCATAACAACTATTATCTTTACTTAATGTGTATGTATAGTCTTTTTCTTTATAGATTGTAAAGTCACGAGGGCAAAATTCATGTTTGATTTATCTGTGCATTTCAAAACGTTTTACACATATTTAATGCTTTATAAATTTGGGTTTTTTTCATTTTAGCAATTTTAATTAAAGTTATATAAGAGGACTTTATTCCTGCATCTTCTCAATTGTTTCTTCCTTATATTTGCCCTTTTCCTTTCTTACTTGGCGAGATTTGGCTTTCCATTCCAGGATCTTTTTGCGGTCTTTGTCCGGTTTTAGCCTGGTGATAACCGCCTTGCTGCGGTGAATGCCCACATGGACAGTTGTGCCATTTGCCTTTTCCCGTTGCACCCGTTCAGTGTAGATGACATATTTCTTCCTGTAAACCTGGACTACTTTGCCAATCTGCTGACCTTTATAGTGTCCTCGCACAACCTGAACCTCATCATCCTTTCGGACGGGCATAGATCGAACATTGTATTTCTGTCTCAGCTCTTTGGAAAGAGGGGAAAATACAATCTTCCTGTGAATGTGGGAAGGTGCACTGAACTGTCTTTTACAGTTCTTGCTGTTGTCCGAAGTCACAAAAGGATTGAACTTCATTTTGGTTCGCCACCGCCGAATCCTTACCCGCTGCCTGCTTCATAAATTTGTTGAATGAAGGATGAATGCATGATAGAAAATTTTCACTCCAGTAAACTTCAAGTCATCCCTTGGTTGTTATTCACTTCTTTATTGTTTCTAACATCATCCATAAGCACAGAGCTCTTGATCTCCTTTCCTCCAACTCCAGAAGCATCTTCCAACTATTTTCTGGATAAAACATAGAGACTTAGAGACTATAAATAATGGTTTTATAACTGAAATTGATGCAAGAGTATGTGAGTATGCATGTGTTTTGGGCTGTGAAGGAAGATAGGTAGAGGGTGTGAGCATCCATGGGGAAACTTTCCAGAGATTGGGATTTCAAAAGTCTAGAACCAGTACTTTAAGAACACTTCAAGTTCTGGATGAAGGGCAGACATATCTTTTCAGGGAATGCAAATTCTTTGTGATTCTGCTCCCAACATATATCTGAATGAGTGATAGGACTTGGAAAAATCTGGAAACTAGTATTTCCCCTGACAGGAAATCAAATAAAAATCACAATATGACATAATATGACACATAATATGATGCACATCGTAGTGGATAGTCACATAGTAATAACTCTAAGTGGCTTACCACAACACTCATTCATTTATATTTCTTATCGGTAGTGCCTTACTTAATGTATTAGTCAGTGTTATCCAGAGAAATAGAAGCATTAATATGTACACATCTATAGAAAGAGAGATTTATGGAAAGCAATTAATTGGCTCACTCTGATATACAGGCTGAAAAATCTCAAGATCTGAAATTGGCCAGTTGGATGCCAGGTGAACCCATGGTACGATTTCTGTGTGAGTCTAAAGGATTAGAATCAAGACAATCAATGGTCTAAGTTGCAGTCCAAATATTGGCAGGATCAGAAAAAAAGAGGAGCCATGTTTAAGTTTGAGACCAGAGCAATAAAAGACTATCCCAGCACAAAATAGAGGCGGAAGAAATAAATTCTCCTTTACTTTTGTTCCATTCAGAATTTCAATTAATTGGGTGAGATTCACCTGAATCAGAGAAAGTAATCTTTTTTGCTCAGTCTATTGATTCTGATGTTCTTATTTTTCAGAAACACGGTACAGACACAGCCGGAATAATGATGGCCCTAATGTCTAGCCGCTCAATGGCTCAGACAAGTTGACCCACAAAATACTTACCACATACTTAAGAAGAATCCAAGTTATCTTGTTTAGTGTGAGAAAGTTTCATTTAAGGATCATATGAAAAATTACATTCTTACCAATTGATTTGTTTTAAATACCCCTGGAAACATTATTATATTTAAAATTATGTGATAAACAGCCTGTTAAATAAAAACTTATTCTTACCTCACAACCACTTAACTATGAAAAAGATACAAATTTTGGAGCCTTATAGATTTGTGGTTACAATCCTAACTCTGCTGAGCCTTAATAGCTATGTATCATATGTGCGATTTTATTTAATATATGTGAGCCCAAGTATATTGTAAAATTGAGATAATAAAAAACCTCCATATGTCTGAGGGTTAGGGTTAAATGAGAGAACATACATGCTCCTTGTACTTAGGAGATACACAATAAATGTAAATTTCTTCTCTCCCTACTCTTCTCATCCCATATTTCATAGTAGTTATTATAAGGCTACATCTTAAAATTTGGAACATCAATATGCCTTAGCTTAGATTTTGAGTAGAAGCTGGAAACACAATGGTCTTGCATCAAAGTAAATCAGTCATAATATTTAAATAGCATGATTTTTTTTCAGGTGTGGTTAGTGTGTGCTGTAATCTCAGTATTTGGGAGGCTGAGGCAGGAGGATTGCCATGAGTTTGAGGCCAGACTGGGCTACATAGTGAACTGAAGGGCAGCCTTAACTAATTAATGAAATGTTGTCTCAAAAAATAGCACTATTTTTAAATGAAATAACTTCAAATTAACTTTGTAAAATTGTACAATGCAACAAAAATGTGGTCTATCCTAGTCTGTTTTGTTCTGCTACAAGAAAACACGTAAGACTGAATTATTTATAAAGGGATATATTTCTTACAGTTCTGCATTAGAAGATAGACGAGGGTTTTCTTACATTGGAAGATAGAAGAGCAAAAGAGTCTATATTCATGCATTTGTATGCACTTGAGAGACAGAGAAAGAGAAAGAATGGCAAAGAAATAAAGATAGAGATGAGAGGGGGGAGGAGTGGGGAAGGGAGGAGTGGAGAGAAGTGGGTGGAAGGTATCTAAATTCTTTTTATGAGGAACACACTCTGATAACTGACCCACTCCCACAATAACCAAATCAATCCATTTGTGAAGTCCGAGCCCTCAAAACCTCTTCAACCTTCTACAGTTTCTGTCTCTTAAGATTATTGGATTTGGGATTAAATTTCCAACACATGAACTTGTGGGATCACATTTAAACCATAGCAAGGTCTAAATGAAACTGTCATCTATTAATTCAAAGTCTCTCATGCAAGGCATTCTTTTTAGCTAGCACTGACAGATTCCATGGGTATTATTGGCTAATGCATGTCCACTGATTGATTTTACCTCATAGATGAGACTGTCTTAATACCAAATCATTTTACCATTTTTATCTAAAAAGGATTCTATGCTCATTACATTATATTCACTGAATAGTAAATAGCATTTAGTAAGGTGCTAGAATTATACTTATATGTACTCTGTTTAAAGCAAACTCAATATGAAAGAATTTTTACTTCTCAGATAGATAATTGGGAAAGTTGTCAAACCGACAAGTACCACACATCCATGATGTAACAAGCAGCAATGAGAGCATTCATATGTTGAAGCTCATGTTCTTCCTGTGACATCACATTACCTCAGGGAATATTCTAGTCCATCTGATCTAGCTGGATAGATTATATCTGGTAACCTCCTTTGGTAGTAGCAGGAAAATGTGTTCCAAGCAGAACATTTGGAATCTGATGGGCGGAGAGGAGGCAGAGAGATCTTAGTGGAAGAAGCATGCAATTCTCCTCTGGGGTCCATCTGAGACCTAGTAAAGGGATAGACAGAGAAGGGGTTTTAACTTGGGTTGTATGAAGCACTAAGTTCCAAAAAACACTCTGCGAGAAAAGGAATTCTCTAGAGTTTGAAAACGAGTCATACCAAGTCTCCTTCCTGAATGCAATTAGTACATTGAAGGCTCTGAGGAGCACTAGAGGGAAAAATACCCTGTTGTCCTTAAACTCAATATTCCTTAAATTGAATGTATTAGTCAGCTTTCACGTTGCTGGACAAAATGCCTGACACCCACAACTTAAAGGAGGAGAGGTTGTTCTGTTTGGGGTTTCAGAGAATCCAATCCAAATTCATCTGGCATCAAGGTGGGAACATAATAGCAGAAAAGCAGAGCAGAGCGAAGGGGCTTAGTTCATGGCAGCCAGGAAACAGAGTGGGTTGGTAAGAGTGCCAGAGAAGCAGAGCTCAGGGACTAACTATACACCCAAGGGCACGTTTCCATGACCAGCCCATGCACCCCAAAGTATGATACACCAATCCTTTAGATAGCTCTCAAGCTAATCAAGTTGACAGGCCTAACAGTCTCACTGCTTGCTCTTAAAAACCTTTCTGTAAGTAATTCATATTTTCTTCAGACAAAATAGACCATTGTACAATAAAACCTCTCACAGAAAGAAAGCTTGGTACATTCTGTGTCTGAAACTCACACATACAAAGTGTTTATAATATCTCCCTTTTGGTGAGTTGAATTGAAACTATTAAAACATTCCAATAATTTAAGATATGTTTTTGTGGGATGTCCATCACTAAAAGTGAACACAAAGTTAAATAAATGGTTATTAATCTACTTAAAGTAAAACCTTGAAAAAAATCTGTTTTTCAGTGTTGGAATAAGAGCTTTCCTCTGGTTACTAATGTAGATGTGGAAATTGTGGGGTTTTTTTTTTAGAAGAGATCAATGCGAGCATTATCGTTAACATTTATTTCACTTCATTATTGGAAATCATTTTGTCAAAGAGAGGAATTGTTTAAAACAAAAGATCTCTGGTCACCGAATATGCTAAGTGTGCTGCTATGCTTGTCTCCTCTTTTTGGTGTGGCATTTATCGGTAAGTACTTTTAGAAAGTGGGATTAAATACTGTGGTTCATACATGATTCATATTAACAGTTTCTTAAAAAAATGCTTTGTGATTGATTTTTACCTTGTAATGCACAAATCACATAGTCCCATTTGAAGGTGCTTTTCTCTTTTTCTCCTTGGCTACTTGGTGTTTTGATGTGTTTTAGTTGACATCTTTGGTCTGTTGTCCTTGTAATAGAGTTCAAAGTTTTAAAAATTGCCAATGGAAGGACATAGAGGAATATATCTAAAACACTAGATGATATTGCCTTTTATGTGGCTCAGTCATAGAAGGAGAGATGAAAAGAAAAGCAAGCTGCAGAACAGATCCCACAAACAGCAAGCAAAGAAGGGAGCTGCAAGACAGTCACCCTGCACTCCTAGGAATCCAAAGCAGAGCAAGAAAGTGCCTTTGTCATCATCTGGAATGGCAATGCTCAAACTGTTAAAAACCACTGGTCTAGAGCTGAGAATGTAGCTCAGTGGTAGAGAGCTTGCTTAGCATATGTGAGGCCTTAGGTTCAACCCCCAGCATTCATCCTCACCACTGAAAAGTAAATAATTTCATAAATAAATTAATTTAATTGAATTAAAAACCGAAAATATCACTGGTCTAGACATTGTTGGAAGTTTTCAGTCTATACCAAACATCTAAAGATATTTTTATCTTTTTTCATATTATGTCTGGAATTCCACAGACCTCAACTTTATTTTTTGCATTCAAAACTCTGGGCAGTTGTAAGTGATGAAGAGGGCCTTCTAGAGTGGAATAATCTGCTTCACATTCCTGAAAGCTTCCTCCCAATCTGGTGCTCTAACCCATACTACTTTACCATTTGCTGTATAATGGGCCCATAGATAAACACTTATTATGGTAAAATTAGGCAACAAATTTTCAATAAAGATGTGATCCATGTGTTACTAATTATTAGTTGTTATGCATTTCTTTTAACTTTTGTATTTTGTTAAAGTATTTTATCTATAAAATTTGAAACTGTTCATAACCACTAGACTTCTCTAAGCCATAATCTCTTCTTTTGTTAATCAGGATAATGATTGCTGCTCGGCAGAATTATTTCAGAGTACAGAGGAGTTTCTTGCTGAATAATAACTGCTATGACAAGTTATTGTTTTTATTATAAAGGCTAGGAAAAATCTTAAAGATCACCTCATCTATTCATAAATTATAAAATGGACCCACAGCAATGTTTTCTTCAGGTATGTGCAGCTGATTCTCAACAAATTGCTGATGAAGAACACACCAATTAAACATATATGTGTTTCGATCTCCTCTTTCTCCAAAATCTTTATGCTACTCCAGTTCAGCTCCCAAGAAAAGAACAAATCTTAACTTCAGTAGGCATGGATATATTCTCTTTCTTTCCTGGGATTCTTTTGCTTTCTTTGCTATTATACTGGATGATGTGTGTATGAGTGTGAGTGTGAGTATGTGCATGTATATCTTTACTCATTTCTCTGGCCTTTAAAAAAAGATTTCCTAATCATATATTGGTAAAAGATCTATAAACAAGAACTGAAGAAATCCAAACATCAAATTAAAAATACAGAGCACTAAATGAGTGTGGGGGATAAAATTATCCATGTATACTATACTGGCTTAGTGAAGTAAAGTGACTAAGCTCTTGTCTCAGCCAGAAAAGCTGAAACAATAGAAAATAGAATAAAACAAATGATATGAGACTGTCACCCAATTACTGTGATATGTGCTTAGGTCCCTGCCCCCACTCTTGCTAGGGATGGGGAGAAAGACTTAGAACTTTCTGGAAAAATGTGTTAGAAAGTCAACATCTCATGCTTCTGCCTGGTCAAAATTTTCATTCAAATAAAATTAGGTTAATAACAATTTCCAGAGCTGTGTGCGAGGCAGAGTAGGCAAGGTGAGCTCCTTTGAAAGAGGCATGGTAAACGTGACTGAGACTGAGAGATAGACTGGAGGAAGGCTGTTTAGATGACACTTTCAGGTCTACTGTAGCAGCAACTGTGGGAACCAAGCCTTTCTCTTTTGTTTAAGTCTGCAATGCTGCTGAAAAGGCCTGAAATGAGCATCCAGATTAGTGGGCGAAGACACAATACAAAACCATCCAGCAGAGGCAGCAACTTTGGAATTAATGATTTGCAGGAAGCAGTTTCTGCCCAGTCTCTTATCCACTGGGGATTTTTTTTTACCAAATACTTTTATTTCTCTCTATAAATATTGTAGACACTTTTTCATTGAGATATTCTTTCTTTGACATAATTCAAAAAGGGGAAAGGAAAATCCTTGGAACTCTTTAATATTTTCCTCCCAGTAAAAAAATAAATGCCAATTGTGCTTTCAAATTTTCATGTTGTCACAGACAGGCTGAGATTTTCTGTGTTTTGTTAACACTGAAAAAAAACTTCCTAGCTATCAGGTTCATTCTTACTTAAACAAAATGAAATAAATAAATCTAAACTTACAATGTATGTCTAGTATTTAGTAAGTGCTCAGTAAATTCAGTACTCAAATGAAAAGTGAGTGACAGCTTGAATTAGATACCAACATTTGAAACAAGTGGTGAAAGTCTGATTTAATATTGAATTTTTCAAGTACCATTTTCTTTAAAGATGTTAAGACAGAGTGGGTAATTCATGGGCTTCACATATGGCCAAATGTTTAAAAATTAAAATAGGATCCTCCAAAATTGTGTTTTTTAAAAAGTTTCCTATTGTATGCATAGAAAAACAATTATAGGAAATCTAAAATTTACCCCTTCAGTTTGAATAAAATATAAATATTCAACTATGAATGTAGGGACAAGAGTTATTTCACTGCACCTTGGTTACATAAAGCCTAGGGACCCAACTCCCTTTACATAACTCTATTTTCCATTTCTAAATAGCTGAATGAAATTCTTTTATGTAAGAGGCAATACTTCAATAACTCCTCCTCAATAATGATCATATGGCCCATTTAATTATTTTTCTTGTTAAAAAATCCATCAAGGATCCAACCTATTTATCACCAACTAATTGTCATATAATGGCAATATAAGTTTCCCTTTATTAATTTTATGCATAATTAAATTTTCATTTGAAAGTACCAAATTATGAAGGTGAAGAAAGTGGAAGCCAGAACAAATTTGAAAGTAGTAATAATTATACTACCATTTTCATCTGGATTGCTATAGAAAACTAGCTGCCCTTTCTGAGATTTCATTAAATCAAGCTATAAATGAAAAGTGAACTAAATGAAGTATAATCTACCATAGGAGTTTGTAGTGAGGAAGTAGGAAACCCTGTAAGAGGTTATCAAATAATTTAACTGTTTATATGCAAATATCTAAAGAAAAATGAATAGGAGTCATATGTTTAATGCAATTCTTGCTCAACACTTCTTGGTATCTTTAAAAATATGTCAATAGTAGTCAGACAAAAATTAATTTTATGCTTTTGTGTGAAATGAAAATGTTATTTCAATATAGAAATTTTAATATTAAATGTATTATGCCAAAGGAGATCAATATATTTCAATTTTATAATAAAAATACTTTTTGTTTTTTGGTACCAGGGATCGAACTCAGGTCCTTGAGCTTGTGCAGCAATGAAAATATTTTCTAAGTAAATTTTTTATTGACTTTTAGCTTTGAGATAAGGCATTAATATGCTATACTTTTAATTGACCAACAATTATTCAGGATAATTTGACTACATTGGTTTGTGTGCATAGCTCATAAAAAAGTGTTTCATACACTCATTTTGTAAGATTTACTGAATCAGATTATCAACTTTGGAAAGTTAGGTATTTTTGGAAGCTACATTAACATTTTAAGGTCACTAGGTATCATTAGAAAACTACAATAGGGCTCCAGGTAGAAAGTTGGATAGTAGGTAAATAGGTCGGTATTCTTGCCTTGAGCCAAACTTGTGCCTTTAATTATTTTCATTTTAGTTGTTTTGGAAGCACTCATCTATTGCTGTCCTGATTATATACCAATAAGAAATTGAATAAAAACTACAACTCACATCCATGATGGCTTTCTTTCATCCTCAGGTAAATTAACAGTTGTCATTATTCTAGGTTGTACTGGCCTTCTTCCTATGTGTGTGTGTGTGGAAAAAATTATCTTTCCAGAGTCGTAAGACCTCTTTTAGGTCAAAAAGCTTTTCCAAACTAGTATGACAAATTATTCAACTGAATGTTATTATCTACATAAAAATATCATCATATATGATTTTTCTCTCTCTCTGTCATTGACAAAATTTGGTCTCAGCTAATTGTAGTTTATTTCATTTTAAAACAGAAAAATAGTTAATCATTTATTACTGTTAACAAGGAAATACTAGAATTAACATGGAAATCTTCTATTAAAAATAAATTCAATAACTTAGGGAAAAAATGAGTTTCTGTTTGTGAAATCTGAAAGTCCAATGATCAGTTCATATATATCTATATCATTCAAAATGTTTTTGGATGTGTCAAGTAAAAATGGTAATAACAAATTTACAGGCTATGTTAATAAGTATTAAACAATGATACTGCTCATGTTTGTCAACTTTCTGTTACTATAACAAAATAGCTGAGACAATCAATTGAAAAAAAGGAAAGGTTTATTTTTGGCTCACAGTTTTGGAGATTTTAGTCCATAATAAGTTAGCTTTGTTGCTTTTGGTCCCATGGTGAGACAGTGCATCATCAGGGGAGAACTTTGTGGAGAAATCTGTTCACCTTGTGGTGGCCAAAAAGTGAAAGAGCAAGAGACCAGGATGTTGATACCTCCTTTGAGTGCACACCTCCATATATGCTATCATGATCTAAAACCTCCCACTAGACCCCAACTCTTAAAATTTCCACTGCCTCCAATAACATCACATGTTGATGATAGATTTGATGCCAATATGCTAGTAATACTACATTAAATATGAATGGACTAAATAATTCAATTTAAAAATTTTTGAGAAAGATCAAGGGAAACTAAATAAATGGAGCAATTTACCAAGTCCATGGATTAGAAAACTCACCATCAAATTAAAATATCAATCCCAACAAGTGTGTGTGTGTGTGTGCATTGTTTCACAAGTTAATTATAAAATTCAGATGAATGAAGAAAGACAAAGAAAAAAACCAAGAACTAAGTAATCCAATTAAAACATTGTTAAGTCAAAAACTTAAATATATTTTCTTTGCAAGACATGGTTAAAATCATAACAAAACAGAGAAATTGAAAATAAAGGCATGAAAAATGAAGTCAGACTAATTATAAATAACACAAAGTTTGTTAAGTTATATTCATGGGACAAACTAGATTTTTTTCATTAAGTTTATTGGTATATTTCAGGTATATAATACAGTTACATTCATCATTGAGATATTGTACCGTTACATGATGTTTCTTGGTTCTTATTTTTTCCCCATTCCCTGTCCTCTCTCCACCCCCTCTACCCCTCCCTATTTACAAAGACTTTGTTTCAATTTTTTTCCTTTTCTCATATTTTTTCTTTTTCCTTCTTTCCTTTCCCCTACTCCTCTCAGTTCCCTTACTCCTTTAGATCTTTTCTTCCTATTTCACAATATCAATTATACATTTTGATGCTTATTTACACTTTTAGTTTTTCACACCAGATAAACTATTCAGTATTTACACATGTGTGTCCTATTTATTTCACCTAAGAGTATGGCCTCAATGTGGATCCACTTAGCTTTAAATGCCTTTAGTTTCTCATTCTTTATGGTTGAGTAGTACTCCATTTTATAAAAAAAACTACATCTTCTTTATCCAGTCTCCAGTTGATGGGCAGTTGGGCTGTTTCCAAGTTTTAGCTATTATAAACTGCGGCGGTATAAACATGGGTGAGCATATATCGCTGTGGTATGATTCTTTTAATTCTTTTGGGAAGATACCCAGCAGGGGAATACCTGGGTCAGATGGGACTTCCAGTCCTAGTTCTTTGAGGTATCTCCATCCTGATTTCCACAGTGGTTGCACCAGTCTACACTCCCATCAACAATGAAGAAGTGTTCCTTTCTCCCCACACCCCCACCAGCATTTGTTATTGGTCGATTTATTGATAGCAGCCATTCTTTCTGGGGTGAGGTAGAATCTCAGTGTTTTTTCATCTGCATCTCTCCAATGACCAGTGATGCTGAACATTTTTTCGTATGTTTATTTGCTGCTTTTACTTCTTTGTCATTTCAGATGCCCAGTTTTGAATTGGGTCTTTATATTTGCAGGGGTCTGATATTTTTGAGTTCTTATATAGTCTAGATAGTAGACCTTTGTCTGAGGAACAGCTGGTAAAAAATTTTTCCTAGGTTGTCCCTTAGGTCTGTTGGTGATTTCCCTTGCAGTCCAAAAGCTTCTTAAAAAGATGAGATCCAAGTTGTTGATTCTTTGTGCTAGTTCCCATGCTACTGAGAATTTGTTCATAAAGTCTTTTCCTCTGCCAATGTCTTCAAGAGTTCTACCTAACTTATCTTCCAGCAAGTTTAGTGTTTCTGTATTAATATTTAGATCTTTAGTCCACTTGGATTTTAGTTTAGTGCATGGTGAAAGATAGGGTTCAAGTTTTAATCTTTGGCAAGTTGAAATCCAGTTTTTCCAACACCATTTATTAAAGAGGGTATCTTTTCTTCAATGAGGATGGTTGGCTCCTTTGTTAAAGATGAGGTGGCTGAGTGTGTCTGGAGTTGTTTCTGCATCTTCTAATCTGTTCCACTGGTCCTCAGGTCTGTTTCTTTGCCAGTACCATGTTTTGTTTTGTTTGTTTGTTTGTTTTTTATCACAGTGGCTTTGTAGAATAGTTTCAAGTTGGGGATTGTGATATCCCATGCCATGTCTCTGTTGTCTAGAACTGCTTTTGCTAAACTAGATTATTTGGCAACAAAGTACTATAGGTTGAGTATCCCTTATCCAAAATGCTTAGGACCAGAAGTAGTTTAATTTATTTTCAGATTTTGGAATATTTACATATATTTAATCAGAAATCCTAGTACAAGACCCAAGTCTAAACACAAAATTCATGTAAGTTTCATATACTTTATACACATAGCCTGAAGTTAATTGTATAATATATTTTTGTGTACCTGTATTTTGATTACAGTCTGTCACATGAGATCAGATGTGGAATTTTCCATCTTGGCATCATGTCAGTGCCTGCTTTTGGAGCATTTCAGATTTTATATTTTTGAATTCGAGATGCTCAATGTGTAGGATCACTTCATAATTACAAAGATATAAAAACATCAGAAATATACTATTTAAAATTTGCATATTCTGTACTACTGTTTCTAAGAGAAGGATAAAATTCAATACATCTCTCTCAGACAATGAGATAATAAGCAGTCAATAGATATGTGTGGATATTGGTGATTTCAACAATACAATTAATAAACATGGACCTAATAGACATGTATGAATAAAAGCACTTTAGAATTATGAAAAAAATTATACATTCTTCCCAATTACATGAGAAATATTTAGAAACAAGTGGTCACTTACTAGGCAATAAAAGAAGTGTTTAAAAATTTTAAAGAATTGGTAGATATCACCCTCTTTCTTGGACAGAGATGCAATTAAGTTAGAAAAAATAATAAGAATCAGAAAAGCATTGTAAGTTTGGAAGCTGGGAAAAATTCTTCTAATAACTCATGGTAGAAATCAGTAATCACACAGAAAACAAGAAAACACTTGAAGATACTACCCAAATTATCTTCCAGAAATCAGTATTTAGAAGAAAAGTTATAGCTTTAAATATATATATTATAAAAGACTAAAAGTAATGTTTAGTTACTTTTCTCTTTGGTGAGACAACACCCAAAGTTAAGAGAGGTAAGATTATTTTGGCTCAGAGTTTGTAGAGGTTTCAGTCCATCATCAGCTGGCTCCAAGGCAGAATGGCATGGGGAGGGGCATCACAGAGGAGAAACAGTCCATGACAAGTAGGAAGGAAACACCAAAGAAGCCAGCAGCAAGAGCCAGCAGCAGAAACCTTGCCTTCTTTCTGTCCCTTTGTATTCCACCCAGGGTGTAACCCTGCTGATTGGGGCCACCCACACATAGGGTGGAGTACCTTTAATCCCACCATCACAGCCGTAATCTCAGTATCACATCATTAATTCACATTCACATACCCTAATCCAGCTACCTTCAAAACTCCCCACCCATAACCGTATGGAGCTTTGAGGGGACATCTAGATATGAGCCATAACAAATTGGTTATTTAAATGATTCTCAAGAAGCAAGAAAAAGAACAAACTGCACCAAAATGTTGACGGACAGAAAATAATAGAAAAACAACTACATACATAAGGACAAAAATGAAAGTTGATATCATGCAACTACTAATGAAATTGATAGATATTGAAGGAGAATATTTTTCAAAGGACTGTTAAACATTATTTAAGAAATAGACAACTGTGTAAATAAATTTTGAAATTTAGATAAGTAAAAATTTCCAAACTAAAATACTTGAAAACTAGAAAGCATGGTTGTTTCTTTAAAGATTAGAAAAATTGAAAACATAATTGAAAGATTGTCCACAAAATAAAGTGTATGTAAGTTTATGTGGGTTTTCTAGTGAGTTTTTACAAAAATAATTGCAATTTTACGTAAAATTTTCACGTGAAAAGAAAAAAAATGGGAAAGTAGATGCCTTAATTTATTTTACAAGGCATGTTTAACACTGCTATCAAAACCTGACAAAAGCAACGACAGAAATGAAAGTTACAAGTGACTTACTCATGCAAATAGATGCTACATCCAAACAAAATATTACAATCAAATTGTAATGTATAATTATACATAATGAATAACTGGTACTTATGTCAAGAATACAAGACTATCTCAATACCATAAAATTAGTTGAAACAGTCCACAATATTTACAAGTTTTAAAAACTGATGTGATCTACTCAATAGATATAGGAAAACTAAGGCTATTTATAGATAGTGTGATTGTGTACATAGAATATTAAAAATAACCTATAATAAATTATTATTAATAGTACAAGGTCAATATGCAACAATCAATTATTGCATTTCTTAGTGTCAGAATCAAATAGAAAATAAAATTTGAATATAACATAGAAATATCAAAACCCTGGAAATAAGAATTGTAAGGCTCCAAAACTATTTTACAAAAACTTATTGAAAAACAGCAAGGGAAGCCTAAATAAATAAAGTAATATACTAAGTCCTTGGACTTGAAAAGTCAACATTATGAAAATGTTAATTCCAATAGGTGTTTAGGGAATTTAAAAAACTGATTGTAATATTCATATGAATGAGTAAAGGTTAAAAAAGCCAAAATAGTCTTGCAGAAGAATGATAGAGAAGATATTCTCCCACATATGGAGTCTGACTATAAAGCTATGGTATTTAACATAATAAAGTTTTAGTATTAGGGTAGACAATAGACAAAAGGATATTAAAATAGAGTCCAGAATTAAATTCAGACATATATTGATAACTGAAATATGAATGAGATTACATTTCAGATCACTGGATAGTGGACAGATTTTCCTATAAATTGTTCTAGGACAATTGGTTATCCATTTGAGGTAGGGATGGAGGAAGAAGAAAGTGAAGCCCTATCTCCTTCTTAATGCCTTACACACATATAGAAAAATGAGATCAGTATATATATTTAAAACTTAAAGGAATGGCAAAACTCTTAGAAAAAATATAAGATAAAATTTAAAAACATTGGGGTAAGAAATGTTAATCCGCAAAATTCAGAAACTGTAGGCAATATAATTGTTTTAGCCAACTACATTAAAATAAACTTCGATTTATCAAGAGATATTGTAAGGAAAGTGAAAATGCAAAGCACAGAGTGGAAAAATATTTTCAAATAATAAATGTGAATAAAAAGACAACCCCAATAAAAACAGCAGAACTCATGACAGTTACCTGAAAAAGCAATAAATTCAATGGCCAACAAATATATTGAAAGGTGGCAATTTCTTATTCATGAAGAAAATATAAATTAAAAACAAAGATTGGATTTTATAATGATAAGATTAGAGAAACCTGCCCAGACAACAGCTGCACAGGCACACAGGCACCAGTGAGAGGCCCACCCAGATACCATCTGTAAGTGTATGCAGGCCCCAGTGACAGGCCCTTCAGGACAGAGGCATAGCACAGGGATCCCAAAGGCCATCATTCTGAGCCCAGGAATTGGTGCAGTGGTGAAACAGTAGAGAGAAGGCTTCTCTAAGACTTGTTGAGAATTGAAGCCCACTGGGAAAGCAGAGTCACCTCAATAAAGATGCAACAGACTGCAGCAGGTGGTGAGTTATTGGGGTCAATCAGACCTCCCAAATTTAAAGAGCCAATCTGAAAATGGGCCTCTGAAATGAACAGACATTTCTTAGACAAAGAAGTAGAAACAGCAAATAAACATATAAAAAATATTCAACATCACTGGTCATTTGGGAGATGCAAATGAAAACAACACTGGGATTTCACCTCACTCCAGAAAGAATGGCTGCTATCAAGAAATCAACCAATAATAAATGCTGGTGGGGTTATAGGGGGAAAAGGAACCCTTCTCCACTATTGGGGGAAGTGCAGACTGTTGTAACCACTGTAGAAATCAATATGGAGATACCTCAAAAAACTAGGATTACAGGTCCCATTTGACCCAGATATTCCTCTGCTGGGTATCTTCCCCAAAGAATTAAAAGCATCATACCACAGCAATATATGCACACCCATATTTATTGTGGCACAGCCATTTTTGGGGGGAAAACAGCTGAATTGCCCATCATCTGGTGACTGGACAAAGATGTGGGTGTTTTTTTTTTATAAAATGGAGTATTACTCAGCCATAAAGAATGAGAAACTAGAGACTTTTATAGCTAAGTGGATGCACATTGAGGTCATACTCTTAAGTGAAATAAATAGGACACACGTGTAAATACCAAATTGTTTCTATGGTGTGAGAAACTGAAAGTGTAAATGAGGATAAAAATGTACAATAGATAATGTAAAATAGGAAGAAAAGGTCCAAAAGTGAAGGAGGAGGGGAAGTGGGAGGGGTAAGGGAAAGGAATAAATATGAGAAAAGGAAAAAAACGGAAACAAAGTCTTTGTAAATAGGGAGGGGTGGAGGGGTTGAAGGGAGGACAGGGAAATGGGGTAAAAATAAGAACCAAGATACATCATGTAAAGGTGAAATTTCCAATGATGAATGTCATCATACTGTATATCTGAAATGTACCAATAAACTTAATGAATTAAAAAAAATGATAAGATCAACAAAATCAAAAAGTCTGACTAAATCAAGTGTTTGCAGACATGAACTTTCTTCTTATTGCTAAACTTTGGTGAACCACTTTGGAAATGAATTCTCTCAGTTAAAAATGCAAATACCCTATAAAACAGAAATTCCATTCCTAGTATCCACCTGGCATAATATTTCATGTATGTGCATGAAGATACAGGCTGAAGCATAGTCATGGAGTGACTTTATGTAACAGCTCCAAACTGGATCCAGCCATTGACAGTTTGGTAGACAAAGTAATACATGTTCACACAGTGAAACAGTAGTGAAAATGAATGGATTATAGCTTTATACACTACACAAACAAATCTCCAAAGCCAAGGAGCAAGCTATAAACAAATATGTACAGTAAAGATTCAATTTAAACAATGGTCACAAACAGACAAAGGTAATATGTAATAAAATTATAAAACTATATAGAGGCCAGGAGGATGTTTATGACAATGGTAGGATTATGAGGGACAAAGAGGGAATAAGTCAGGTAAGGGGTATGTAGGGATACCTGTGTGAGATGCAGTGATTTTTAATCCTGCAACAAGAATTTATGGGTGTTTTTTTTAGTAAATCATATTCATATATAGTTAAATATACTTGTGCAAATGAAAAATATGTTATTTTTTATTATAACTTATATCTTCTTTTCTGAAGGCTTTGGAAAATAAGTAACCAAGCTATTTAATTGAGAAAAATTAACCTCTGATGTTAGATAGGGACAAGGTTCTATTAGGAGTTTAAGTGCATTGACTTTTAATGGTCTCTTTGATGACTCCTGGGAATTCTTTACAAATAAATCATTTGTATGAATACTTAAATTTTTTCCATATGGATGCATTTTTTAGTTGCTTAACTAAGTCCAATTATTATTGCTGTATATCTGAGGAGGTCGTAGAATATAAAACTCAAAGAAGTATTGAAGAACTAGAAAAAGAATACAGTTTTCTCAATTTTTATAGTAGTTTTTTGACATACAACAATCAAATATTTCTTGGAAATGATTTCCTGCAAAATTAGTGAGGGTGTGCATAGATGCATCCAAGTGTGTGTATGTGTCCATGTACAAATATACATTCAGAATCCATTTACTTAGGAGTCACTTGAGTGTGAGGGCCACATCTTTCTCACCTTTATGTTCACAGAATCTAGCAATGGGTATGTACAGTAAATAGGAAATAAGACTTTTGAATGATCACAGATAACATATGTAAGCTTTTAATTGAATGTAAGTATATGTGAATATATACAGACACTTTTATATATACATACATTTAAGAAAATCTGTGTATTTATATACAACATAAACATTTATGCACCACACAATGAAATCAAATGAATACAATAACTAATATTCCTTTGAGTGTTTATATGTGGCACAAGATGCTTTGTTTGTATAGACCCTTTTAGGCAAGAACCCTAAATGGCAAGTATATTATTATTATTCCATTCTATAATTGAAGAAACTAAAATAATGCCGAGATGTAAACCCCGTCAATTGGCTCCAAAGCCAAGCTCTTGATCATTACTTATGCTTGAATTTGTACTGTGCTTGCACTAGAATGATTTTAATATAATAAGGAAGGTCAAAATGTAATACAGTTTAATTTAATTCAATTCCTCATATATGTATTAGACTTCATTATTGGTCAAATACTGTTTTGGTTCTAGGAACATGAGAATAATCAGTTGTCTTTTTCTAAGATTGTCCACCTTACATTCTTTTGGATACCTTCACTCCCTCCAATATTGCCATACAGATTAGTTACAATATCTCATGTAGCCAAGAGAGAGGCATTTCATAAACACCTTTCCAACCAAGATATCCATTTTCTTAGAAAAAGTAACAGGAGTAAGTAGGTAGACTGATGATACACGTAAGAGCTCTTCTTTGGAGTTGATTTATGCATGCTAGTGGAAAGACATTGAAAAAAGCTCTCTTTCTCTTAGAATACTAAAAATAGAGATGGGAGGTTAGGAGATAGGAGGACTTGTGAATTACACATCATTAGCATCCATTTTCTCCAGAGGAGTTACATCTTGAGGAAAAAGGATAAGGTTAGTGCACAGTAGCAGGAGACCTACGAGCTAGAGTGAAGGGAGAAGAAGCCCACCAATGTGGTTTCAGCTGAAGGTTTTTAGTGGAGCTTCAAGCCCCTGAACATTACAGGTGAGTAAATTGTATTTTCTGCCTGAGCTTGAAGTCATCTTGTTCTTAATGCAAAAATAAACCTCAGGAGGGCTTCTCCCACACTTTTCAAGCTGCCAAGGCAAAAGACTAATTATAATATATTCTAGTTATAGATAAATATCTTATTAAGGTAACTATTCCTTTCATTATCAAAGCTGTGCAAGATAGACATCATCATGATCTAGGTAGCTCATCTTTCCTCTCTTGACCTCATATAGAACAAGACTGACTTACAGAGCAGTAGAAATTGTGCTCACTATTCCATAAAAGAAAAGAGAATATTTGTGTAGAATTGGGAAGTAGTTATAGTAAATACATGGAGTAGAAATTGTTTACATGTGGAAAAAACAATAGGTAGGCAAAGCTCAAGCAATTTGGCACAACACTTTGCATTGATTAAAAAAACACCTTAGAACACCATAGCTGAAATACAAATAACTGAGAATCAGACAATGAACCTAGAAATAAGCTTTAGCTAAAACTCTAGTCCATTGTAGAAGAGAAGTACTTAAAAATATGCAGAACCCCAGTTTAAAGGTCAGGTGTGTCAGGTGGACCTTTATGCTTTAGCTTTTACTCTATACTCATATTTGTGCACACTCTACTTTCCCTGAATAGTAATAATAAAAATCCAGTACATTTTAGGAAATTAAGCTTATTTTATTTAACATTGTATGACTGTTCTCAACAAACTATATAGAATAATCATTCATCTTCACCCTTCTACTTGTTCATTGCATAATGTTTAATAATACATCTCCCTTTGTTCAGCTGGACTTCCTTTTTAAGTGACTTGGGCAAAAAGAAACCTCTGGAAAGACTAAGATCTGAAATAGCAAAGCAGACAGATTCAGACACTACAACCACAGCTAAGCCTGTTTACCAGATGTACAAGATGCAGACCACAAAATCAGAGCCATTATTATTAGCAAAGGTGAGTTGATGCAAGGACCATTCACTTCCAATTGATTCAATAACAAATCACCACAAACGTGGCTGTTTAAAACAACAAAAAAGTAACAGTATTACAGTTATAGAGGTTGGAAATTCTAAAATTAAAATGTTAGCAGAGCCCCATCCCTTCTGTAGGTAATGGGGAAAATCCATTTCTTTGACTTTCCAGTTTCTGTAAGGGCCTTTGTGATTCTATGGGTGCCAGTTGGATAATCCAGAACGACTGTCTGAATTCAAAAATCTCCATTTACATCTGCAAAGTCCCTTTTGCTACATAAGGTAACATATTCTCATGTTTTGAGGATGATGCTTTGGCTATCATGTGAAGAGGGTGCATTACTCTGTCTGTCACACGCTGTCATATCCAGATGTGTGATTATATTCCTAAAACCTGCACAGGTAAGCCAGAAATGGCCCTAGGTATAAGTAGAGGCCTGAGCTTCCATGGAGAAGATGATTTGGTTTGGGAACAAAAAAAGTAGGGGTATGAGCTCATATAAAACTTATTGAGTATAGTTGCAAATTCAGTGACAAATTACTTTTAGCCTCCAGCTTGCTAAAATGGGTAATTACATAGGGTTCTGCTATATTAACTTTTTAGAAAAATTATATAAAGTCATTTTTACTTTCTGACCAATGTAAACTAACATTCAGCTTGTGTATATTAGTGAAAATGGCATTAATAATTTCTACCTCATAGGATTGTTCAGAGGATTAAATACAATAATTATATAAATGGTTTGTGTAGTAGAATGCTTGGAATATAGCAGGTATACTTTCAGCCTTTCTTTTTTTTTTCTTAAATTCTTTTATTGGTATATTTTAGGTATACATTTACATTTATCTTTGAGTGTTTGTACCTGTACAAGATGAATCTTGGTTCTTATTTTTTCCCAATTACCTGTGCGCCCTTCACCACTAAAGCCTTCCTATTTACATACTTCGTTTCCTTTTTTTTTCTTTTCTCATAATTTTTCCTTTCCATTCTTTGCTTTCCCCTTCCCCTCCCACCACCCCTACCCCTTTGGACCTTTTCCAATTTCAAAGTATCATTTATTAGTTATTAATCCTTTTAGTCCTTATTTACACTCTCAGTTTCTCACACTAGAGAAACCACTAGGTATTTACATGTGTATCTTATTTATTTCACTTAAGAGTATGGCCTCAATATATATCCATTTAGCTATAAATGACTCTAGCTTCTCGTTCTTTATGGCTGAGTAGTATTCCATTTTATAAAAAAAAAAAACCCACATCTTCTTTATCCAGTTTCCAGTTGATGGGAACTTGGGCTGTTTCCAAGCTTTAGCTATTACAAACTGTGCCGCAATAAACATGGGTACACATATATCTCTGTGGTATGATTCTTTTAATTCTTTTGGGAAAATACCCAGCAGGAAAATAGCTGGGTGAAATGGGACCTCCAGCCCTAGTTCTTTGAGGTATCTCCACTCTGATTTCCATAGTGGTTGCACCAGTCTGCACTCCCACCAATAATGGAGAAGGGTTCCTTTCTCTCCACACCCCCGCCAGCATTTGTTGTTGGTTGATTTCTTGATAGTAGCCACTCTTAGTGGGGTGAGGTGGAATCTCAGTGTTGTTTTCATCTGCATCTCTTGAATGACCAGTGATGCTGAACATTTTTTCATATGTTTATCTGCTGCTTTTACTCCTTTGTCTGAGAAATCTCTGTTCACTTCAGATGCCCATTTTTGAATTGGGTCTTTGAATTTGAGGGGTCTGATATTTTTCAGTTCATTATATATTCTAGATAGTAGCCCTTTGTCTGAGGTACAGCTGCTAAAAATTTTTTCCCACATTGCAGGTTGTCTGTTAGCTCTGTTGGTGGTTTCTCTTGCAGTGCAGAAGCTTTTCAATAAGATGAAATCCCAGATGTTGATTCTTGGTGCTAGTTCCCATGCCACTGAGGTTTTGTTCATAAAGTCTTTTCCTATGCCAATGTCATCAAGAGTTCTACCTAACTTATCTTCCAGCAAGTTTAGTGTTTCTGTCTTAATATTTAGATCTTTAATCCACTTAGATCTCAGTTTAGTGCATGGTGATAGATATGGGTCTGGTTTTAATCTCTGACAGGCTGAAATCCAGTTTTCCCAACAGCATGTATTAAATAGGCTATCTTTCCTCCAATGAGGGTGGTTGGCTCCTTTGTCAAAGATGAGGTGGCTGAATATGTCTGAAGTTGTTTTTGCATCTTTTAATCTATTCCACTGATCCTCGGGTATGTTTCTTTGCCAGTACCATGCTGTTTTTGTCACAGTAGCTTTGTAGTATAGCTTCAAGTTGGGTATTGTGATACCCCCAGCCAGGTCTCTGTTGCCCAGAGTTGCTTGTGCTATTCTAGGTCTCTTCTGGCTCCAAATGAATTTTTGGATTGTTTTCTCTAGCTCTGTGAAGTATATTGTTGGAATTTCAATTGGCATTGCATTAAATTTATATAGTAGTTTTGGAAGTATGGCCATTTTCACTATATTGGTTCTTCCTACCCAGGAACAAGGGATGTCTTTCCATTTTCTTATATCCTCCTCAATCTCCTTTTTCAGGGTGCTGTAGTTTTCAGCATAGAGGTCTTTTGCTTCCTTTGTTAGATTGATTCCTAGATATTTCATTTTTTTGGATGCTATTGTAAAAGGAATTGTTTCCCGAATTTCTCTCTAAATGAGTCTGCTATTTGCGTATAAGAAGGCTATTGTTTTTTGAGTGTTGACCTTATATCCAGCTACTCTACTGAATCTGTCAATTAAGTCCAGAAGTCTTTTGGTAGAGTTTTTTGGGTCTTCTATGTAAAGTATCATATCATCAGCAAATAATGACAGTTTAACTTCTTCTTTTCCTATCTTTGTTCCTTTTATTTCTTTCTTTTTTCTAATTGCTGTGGCTAATGTTTCCAGAACTATATTGAACAGGAGTGGTGATAGTGGGCATCCTTGTCTTGTTCCTGAATTTTGTATGAATGTTTTCTGTTTTTGATCATTTAGTATGATGTTGGCTGTTGGTTTTTCATAGATAGCCTTAATCAGGTTGAGGTAAAGAACTTCTATTCCAATTTTCTGTAGGGTTTTTATCATGAATGGGTGTTGGATTTTGTCGAATGCCTTTTCTGCATCTATTGAGATGATCATATGGTTTTTGCCCTTGACTCTGTTAATATAGTGTATTACATTTGTTGATTTACGGATGTTGAACCATCCTTGCATCCCTGGGATAAATCCGACTTGGTCAGGGTGTATGATCTTCTTGATGACCCTCTGTATTCTGTTTGCCACTATCTTGTTGAGGATTTTTGCATCTATGTTCATTAGGGAGACTGGCCTGTAATTCTCTTTTTGGGTTGGGTCTTTCCCTGGTTTTGTAATCAAAGTCACACTTGCTTCCAGGAAGGAGTTTGGAAGCCTTGCTACCCTTTCAATTTCCTTGATGAGTTTAAAGAGTAATGGCATTAGTTCTTCTTTAAATGTCTTGTAAAATTCAGCAGTGAAGCCATCAGGACCTGGGCTTTTCTTTGTTGGTAAAGTTTTTATTACATTTTCAATTTCACTCATTGTAATTGGGGTGTTTAGAATTTCTATATCTTCTTCATCTAACTTTGGCAATTCATATGTATCTAGGAATTTGTCCATTTCTTCTGTGTTTTCCATTTTATTAGAGTACAGTTTCTTGAAGTAGGTATTGATGAACCTCTGGATTTCTGCTGGTTCTGTTGTGACTTCCTCTTTTTCATTCTTAATTGCATGGCTTTGAGTCTTTTCTTTCCTTTTTTTGATAAGGTTGGCTTAAGGTCTGTCAATTTTATTTATTCTTTCAAAAAAGCAACTCTTTGATTCATTAATTTTTTGTATCATTCTCTTAGTCTCCATTGCATTGATTTCTCCTCTGATCTTTATAATTTCCTCTCTTGTGCGGGCTTTGGGTTTGTCATGCTCTTCTTTATTAGGAGTTTGAGGTTCTACATTAGATTATTTATCTGAGTTCTCTCTGTTTTCCTAATATGGGCAGTCACTGCTATGAATTTCCCGTGTAGAACTGCTTTCATTGTGTCCCATACATTCCTAAATGTTGTATTTGCATCATCATTTACTTGAAGAAACTGTCTAATTTCTTCTTTAATTTCCTCTGTGACCCATTGGTTGTTCAGGAGGGTGTTATTCAATTTCCAGGTGTTTGTGGGAGTTTTTCAGTTTTTCATGTTATTGATCTCCAATTTTATTGCACTGTGGTCTGATAATATACAGGGGGTAATTTCAATTCTTTTACATTGACTTAGACATGACCTACGAGCTAGCATGTGGTCTATTTTGGAGAATGACCCATGTGCAGCTGAAAAGAATGTGTGTTCTGATTTTGTGGGGTGGAACACTCTGTAAATATCTATTAAGTCCATTTGTTCAATAGCTTGGTTCAGTTCTAGAATTTTGTTGTTAATTTTTTGTCTAGATGATCTGTCTGTTTGTGATAGTGGGGTATTGGGGTCCCCCACTACAACTGTATTAGTGCTTATTTTGTTTTTTATGTCCATTAATATTTGTTTTGTATAGTTGGGGGCATTTGTATTTGGTACATATATATTTAGGACTGTCATCTCTTCCTCTTGGATTGTTCCCTTCCTAAGGATGTAATGACCATCTTTGTCTCTCTTAATTAGTTTTGGTTTGAAATCTACTTTGTCTGAAAATAAGACTGCTACCCCTCCTTTTTTCTGGGTTCTTGTCATGTGGAGAGTCGTTTTCCATCCTTTTACTTTCAGTTTATGAATTTCTTTTTCAGTTAGGTGTGTTTCTTGTATACAGCATATTGCTGGGTTTTGCTTCTTAATCCATTCTGTCAGTCTACTTCTTTTGATTGGTGAATTGAGGCCATTAACACTGATAGTTATAATTGAGAGATATTGACTCATCCTTGTCATGATATTTTACTGTTGTTGCCTCTTATTTCTTTTTCCCCCTTTCCCTTTAGTTTCTTACCTTGTCTGGTGGCTTCCCTCTGTTGAGTCTCATGGAGTTGTGACATTCACTGCCTTTTTCTAGGATATTGCTTAGAATTGTTTGGAGTGCTGGCTTAGTGTTCATGAAATTTCTCAGGTGTTCTTTGTCATGGAAGTATCTAATTTCCCCATCAATTTTGAAAGATAATTTTGCCGGATACAACAGTCTAGGTTGGAAGTTATTTTCTTTTAAGGCTTGAAATACTTCACTCCAGGCTCTCCTTGATTTGAGGGTTTGTGTTGAGAAGTCTGCTGTGATTCTGATGGGCTTTCCTTCATAGGTGATTTGTTTGTTTTCTCTAACTGCCTGTAGGATTTTGTTCTTCTGTTGGTTTTCTGGGATCTTGACTATTATATGTCTAGTTGTAGATTTTTTTTATCATGGCTGGGTGGAGTTCTATATGCCTCACTTATCTGTATGTCCAATTCTTCTCCTCTGTCTGGGAAGTTTTCTGCTATTACTTCTGTGAACAGTTTTTTGATATCAATTGTACTTTCTCCTGTTTTTTTGTGGACTCCTATCAGTCTTATGTTATTCTTCTTTGCATCGTCTAGCAGCTGTTGAATTGATTTCTCATGATCCCTTACTATTTTTAAGAAATTTCTGTTTTCATGGTCCTTCACCACAATCCTGTCTTCTATATCTGATATTCTATCTTCAGATTTTCTTAATCTGCTCTGCATGCTTTCAATGGGGTTTTGAATCTCCTGAATATCTGTTTGAATCTGTTTCATGGATTCCATTTCTTTCTTACGTTGGGCGATCATGGTTTTCATTTCTTTCTTATGCTGGGCATTCCTGGCTTCCAGCATGTTTCTGAGCTCATCTATTTTTTTTATCAGTTTCTGTTCTAGAGCCTCTAATCATGTCTTTCACTCTGCTCACCACCTCTGTAGTTATCTGGGAGATTATTTCTGCTTTGAATTTTTCTAGAGCCTCATTCATCTGTTTTGTTACTTCCTGTGCTATCAGTTCAGGGTGTTCAGGTGGTTGATTATCAGACTTTTCCACCTCATTCCCCCCAGAAATTGCCTTTTTTGGTGTGGAAGTCTGGGTTTGTGACTTGCTTAAATGCCTTCTCATTTTTGTTTTTGGTAGTGTCCCTGGTTTAGTTCCTGGGTTGATATTATGAAGTTGTTTATTGTAAGTATCTTTGTTGGCCTATTTAAAACCCTTATGGAATGTTTGCTTCTCAGAGGTGTCTACCAGATATAGCTGGTCTTTAGGTTTTGAGTCTCTAATGACTCTGAGGCTATCTCATCTTCATTATACCAGAAAGGAAAACTGTTTAGATCAATCACGACACCTTAGCCCAAGTCATACAATCAGCAACACCATAGCATCAAATACCTCTTAAAGAATGACAATTTGTGGTAGGTATTAATCTATCACCTTTAAAAAATAAAGGGCCTCCTTCAAGGTGTGCCTCTGATGTCACAATAGACAAAGTGGGCAGCAGTGTGGAGTTATAAGTCAATGAGTCTCAGTAAGCTAGTCCCAGACCTATGAGATTCAGGCAGAATTCTGATAGCAAGTCCCAAGTTGAGCTCCTTGTCCTCCTTCAGGGTTGCACTCTACAAGTTTCTACTGCAGGTTTCAGCTACTTTTCCCCTAAAGAAAGTCCAGTTTCCGATGGGAGCTGATAATCCCTCCAATTTACCAATCACGGTGGTCTAGTGTGCCTTTATTGCAGAGATTCCCTTTACTTTTCCAGTCTGCTTGTTTTGGTCAGGGAGCCTGAGACAGGCACTCTCTTTATTGTTCACTTCTGGAGCTCAAGACAATGGCTTTTGTCCCCTGTGCCTGTGCAGTGTGTAACCAAGTAGCTGCACAGCCAAAAGGCCAGAGGGCGGCGGGGGGGGGCAGTATTGTTGGAAGCGCTGTCAGATGGTGGGCCTGTGTGTGTGTGTGGGGGGGTCCTCCTCACCCTGTCCTGGTGGCTGATGGAAAGCTGGTGGAGCAAGCCAGAGCAAGCAGGTCCTGGTCAGCCTGCAACTGTCCTTTCAGCCTTTCTTGCTTTGAAGTATGTGAGCCTTCTGGTTGTTCTAGAAAGAGGTCACACTTTAGAAACCATCTGAATTTTGATATTTAGAAAAGCTCACTTTTCCTTTTTTTCTATAAAGTTTTATTATTTGCTGAAAGTGATAAAACATGAAAATTTCTACTTATTCATACTTCTCTTTCACTTCTGCATTCAGAGACATTTTTAACTGCAAAATTATTGTTGCAACTCACCAGATAAATGTGAGAAGTTTGAGCACAGTTTAGATAAGTACAAATTTATAGTTTTTTCTTTTCTTCTTTTAAAAGTATTTTATACAAATATTCACATTCAAATTCGTAGAATGACTGGACTGTATGACTACAAAGATTCTGCTTCACTTTTATAATATGCCTTTCAAAACATCACTTGGGAAATATATCTACAATTTCCTGTAGTTCAGTTGTTTGGTGTAAATGACTCTCACTCTCAGTGATCTAGAAAATCTTTGTTATTTCCAAAAGCCTTTTGTGTTGTATTCCTGTTTTAACAAACTGAAGCTTTGTGAATCAAACATATTGCATGTTCACAGTAACACTCTTAGCAGTTTAAGAGTGTAATTTAAGGAAAAACACTGGTTTTAGTAACTTATCAATTGGCATTTTGAAATAAAATTATAAAAAGTGTCTTAATTATGGGCAGCTTACTAATGTCTATTTTAGGTTCAGAGTTCACAGGCATCAAGAAATATGCTTGTAGGGGGTGAAAAATCTTATGGGGATCTATTGCCTTTTATTGTAATATAAATAGGAACTATCAAATTTGGGCACTGCTGTTCATTCTGTCGAATTTTGAATTGCATGCTCTCTAAGCATCTATATTCTGTTTCCATGATTCTTCAATGAATACAATATGATTCTCTACAAAATGATCAGTATTTGATATGTCTGGATGAACTGCTCTTTTTCTCAAGTGATTAGTTCTCTTCTTTGCTTACCGAAATGGTCAAGAGTATTACTATATATTGAAAATTTCTCCTTTGATTTGATTAGCAGTTTGATTAACAATGCAATTTCTTTTGTTAGGTCCTTTTCTTGGATCATTAAAATTATCTAGTATAGTTTAGTTGAGAAGCAAATAAGAGTCCTTTGTGGGAAACTCATATAATGGAAGATAATACAGCATCTACAAAATTCCCAAATGTTCTTTCTTGAGATAGAGAGTGAAACTATTCAATATAAGCTACAATGCCTCCATTTGTAATATTTAAACATCTAAAAAGTGATTAATGGAGCTTCTATACTAATGCAATCATTTCATCAACATTCTGGTTTATAAGTACAGTAAGGGTAGAAAGAGATCCTAGTTTGCCACATGTTTTGGACCCTTACATAGGCAATACTACTCCACTCCAAAATATCTTCTCTACGTTGTTCCCCTGCGAATTTTCACTCATAGCATGAATCCTAAGAAGAGTAATTTAGAATATCAAAATTTTCAGTGGGCCCCAGAGCAGCTATTTGAGCTCTGCTCAGGTTTTGTTGTGGAGGTTGGATTCAATTTTTTGCCAAGACTATTTTAAAAAGAATTTATATGGCCAGCTGCTGTCCACCTTTTATCGCCAAATAAAGGAATTACTTTATCACAACTAAAAATTGACACAAACAGTTTCTGCCTTTCTAATGTAGCCTATACAAAGGGGATATGCCTAAAAGGAACAAGTTAAAATGAGAATTCAGAGAAAAAATAAAGTTCACAACAGTGCAAAATTTCAATCCGTGATAACAGTAAGACCGCAGTTCAGAGAATTAAGCAGAATTCAATTTTGCTCTCGTCGTCAAATAATAATTTCTAGCAGATTTTAAATAGCACAAAATTATCTTTTAAATTTATTTTAGGGTTTTTTTCTTTTACTAAGAAAATTAAGTGAGTTGAAGTCATTACCCTCATAATTGCCTGTGAAATATATAATTCTTGGAAAAGTTGAACTGGTCCATTAAAGAAAGATGAGTCACTTAAATGATCACTTTGACGTCCGGTCTAGCCCTCAGTCTTCTATGATGAGAAACTCAATTTTGTTTCTACTTTCTATTCCTACCTATATCTTTAGACACTCATCACTCAGCGCTAGACTGAAAATAAGCAAGTTTAAAAATGATTGCCTGAACCGGATACAATTATGCCATGCAAATGTAGTACCAATTTATCCTTTCCCAGAAGCACAACTACATGGGTGTGACTGTTGATCATGATATGTCAATTTGAGTGGATTTAGAAATGTCTAGTAGATCAGTAAAGCACAGGGCTGGGTGTGTCTCTGGAAGACTGACACATAGGGCAGGAAACTGAAGGGAAAGACTCACACTTTTTTTATGTTATTACAAGGATTAAATTAGTAACACATACCTTTAATTTATAGAGTAGTAGCTGACCCAGAGAAAGAATGAGATATGTGTCAACTATTATTTATTACACTTATAATTATTTTTATGTATATTAGGACACGTTCACATGGAAGGCTATGTTGCTAACCTCTCCTGCTATTGATCATACTGTCTGTTCTTTCATGACTATGTTATTTGAAGAATTACAGTTTAACTGTCATTTTTGAAGGCTGGTTAGAAACCCTCATAATTGTTACTTTGTCACTTTCAACTTTAGTTTTCTTTTAAACCATGTGTTAATCTGGTAAAAAAAAATACACATATTGCTGCAATCTTCAAATTTGCTCTCCATGAATTCATTTTAGTTAGGTCATCACATTGCTTTGATAAATTCAAGGAGCTCCCAGACAATAGGATTTATCTTTAGAAATTGCATCCCTCCAAAAACCCAAATATCATGGTGGATTTTTTGCTGTCCTAAACCCTATATTGTTAATTATCTCTTGGCTACAGATGAAGAAAGTGGAACCCTAAAGGCTCAAGACAAGGATCCACAATTCATCATAGACCTTTTCCCAGTAATTAGTCTTGGTAAATATTTTATTGTCTTTGTGACCAAATTCCCCCACACTAATGGAAACTGTTATGTTTCTGTTATTTACAAGACTATCAGAAATAAAGCAGTTTTCATGTTTAAGATGAAGGATATGTTCCTTGCACTTTCCAATCTCCCAACCAATTCTTGTTCCACCCCTCTTTATCTTTCCTTATTGGCTTATATTGTTTGGTTCTCTCTCCTTTTTTTTAATGTCTTGCACTGGCTATTTTCCAGAACAATTTAAATATGCTCAAATAGATGCTCCCTTTAAAACAAACATTAACAGCAAAAAAGTTCTTCTGCTATGGTTTAAATAAGCTCCTTTCCAAAACTCATGTTAAAATTTTAGTGCCATTGTAACAGTAGTAAGAGGTGGGACCTTTAAAATGAGATTAGTCCATGAAGGATTAACCCTTGTGGGTAAATGCAATCTTTGAAAAAGATCTTTCAAGAGTGAATTCTCTCTCTTTTACCCTCCACTCTGCTACCATTTAAGGAACAATGCCTCCCCCAACCCCAGAGGATGCAGCATTCAAGATGTCATCTTGGAAGGAAGATGAGGTCCATATCAGACAAATGGCCAGCACCTTTATCTTGGAGTTTTCATCCCCCAGAACTATGACAAATAAATTTCTGTTCCATGTAAATTACTTGGACCCAATATTCTGTTATAACAGCACAAAATACACTAAGACATCTTCCTTCAACTCCACATATCTTTTGAATTCCATCTCTCTGACTACATCCTCCTTTTAATCTGGAGTCCATCTTATGAAACAAATCAAACTGATACTTTTCAGATCTTATTGTATTTGTCTTCTCTTGCAAGTGTAGACTCTGCTGGATGTTCCCCCTTTGAAACACTCAGTCTTTGACATCCATGACATCACTCATCTTGTTCTACTCTTCTATCTTTAATTAGTCCATCTCCATCTCCTTTGTGAAGTCCTCTTTTTTTTGTTTAATTGTCATTCTTTCACACTCAGTACGCTTCTCATTCCACCCTATCCCTGGTAATCTCAACCAGTCCCAAAGCTTGGAATATATGTGAAACTATGAGATCTTCAACTGAAACATGAATTCTCAAACCTCCTATCTATATACACAACTGGTTACTGTATATTTTTCTTGGACATTCCAAAGTCACTTTACATTTCACAATTATGAACTTAACTTCTAATATTCCCCTCTACATGTGCTCTTTTGTCTTCCCATGCATCTACATGGTTGACCACACCAAACCTGGCAACCACCCTCAGTTCCTTCCTCTGTATCACTCTCCACATTGAATTAACCGTGAGGTCCTGTTGTCTATGCCATATATCTGACCAGGGTCCCCATTCCTCCTGAGTCACTACCACAGCCTCCGTCCTAGTTTTCTAGTTTCTAATCTTTTGAAAATCTTTTATTCTTAAAGCAACCAATGTTGTGTAACTACATAGCAGATGATCATTATAGCTCTTGATTAAAATTCTTTAATAAAATCACACTGCTCTTAGTACAAAGGCTAAACTCATCTGTATCACTCACTCACATGAATGCAACACCTTAACGCTCTTATTTCTGCTTTACCTCACAGCTTTACCTCTCACTACTCCTCCATTTCAGGATCCAACCAGGAGGAACTTCTTTCAGTTCTCTGAGTATATCCTAATTTTTTTCTCTGTGTACTACAAACCACATTATTTGTGCTACTCCCTCACATACAATACTTCATGTAATCTGCCAATACTGGGGTCTCGGTTTTTTTTCCTCTAGTAAGACTTCTAGGTAACTTCACCTTCTATAGGTCCTGATAGAATTTTGTATACTTCTTCAATATCCATCATGGTCTCTAAATATTTTTTTGTAATTTATCCACTTCTAGCATTAGATGATTAATCTTTGCTCTAGTACCCTTGCTCAGTGTTTTACACATTATATAGGCTCAAGTATTTATTAACTGACTGAGTAACCAACTGAGGAACTAGCCTGGTCCACAGAGTTACTTTACAAAGCAGAGGAAAACACATTTCTGAGCAGCCAGAAGCCAGTGGAAGGCCCTTAAATTATATGGAAGAAAGGCAAGTGATGTACACTAACCATCTCAGCTACTTGGGAAACTAAACCAAGAGGACAACTTAAGCTCATGAGCTGGAGGCCAGCACGAGCAACACAGTGAGACCCCATCTCAAAAACATATGCGGAAGACCGAATAGGATTATGGAAGGAATAACTGGTGAAGTATTCAAAGAGTGGAACATTACCACTTTACAAATTTAGGTAGAATCTCCAACAATAAAAATAAGTAAATATAAAAAAGAATCTTCAAGTTGGTCAGAATTAGGAAATATTTAAGCTTCAGTATGTAACCAATTTGCTGTTCTTTTACTGATCTTTCACCCCACCACGTAAGAGAGGCTGACTCTAGGTAGCCCTACTACTATCCTAGGAAGAGCTTTGCAATTTTTGTGCCTCTGTTTACAAATTATACAGGAGATGGAACAGGGTGGACCTGAGACTGGCTGTGTATCATTTCGGCACACCGGCTTTGCATCCCCAAGGACAGAAAATGTGAGATTTTGAATTATATCTTTAAAGGTGCCAGGAACCCATTACTGTGGAACCTGGCATGGCACAGCTTGGCATATACATGACCAGTTATAAAGCCAGTGATATGGCATCTGCAGGGAGTATTCTGCACACAGCAGTGATCGTAAAGGTCTGGCAGTGCCTGCAGGCACATTTTTCTATTCCTTTCTCTAGTATCAAATATTACTCCGAGGTCTGACAGTAGAAGAGAGTAGTTTTTTATTCCATCGTCCAAGAACCTCCTCCACAGTAGGAAGTTAGCAGGGAGGCAGATTTCAGTGCAACATATGGAGATTTTTACACCTCAGAACTTTCTAAAACGAGAGTAAATTAACTTGCAAGAACTGAAATTCACTCTCAGAAGAAAAGGGGAGTTAGTTGTGAGTTTTCGGTAGTAATTTGGGAAAGCGGGAACGTGATGACCTCTGAGTGCTATTCTGATTATGAAAATTATGATGTAATTTTTCTTGATGACTCAAAGAACGTGATGAATATGGATAAGCGTCGCGAAGTGCGGCGCTGGGGTTCTTAGGGTCCCTGCGGTGAGCGCAGCTGTTTCCCTCTCCCATGCTGCTGCAGGCAGCAGTGCTTTTGTTCTTAGTTTGTATCCTTCTACCCCCAATCTTGCACACACCCCTGCCCAGGCCGGTGAGCTGACGCATTTTGTAAGGTCTCTTCATCTGAGCAGTGGTCCCTGGAGAACAGGAAGCAATTTTGGTTTTTTGTACATACGACAGCATTTTGTGTGAAGAATGCCTGAAGTGTGGCACTCCATGAAATTCGGTGAGTGAATAATGAGTGATTCTTAGAAGAGATTGCTGCTCTTTACTTGCCACAGCTTTGAAAGGATCTCTGCCCTACACATCACCCAAGACTTAAGATGCACAGGCTCTTTGTCCCTCTCCGTGCATAATCTTCTGCTATTCTTCTTCTACCTTGAAGTTTCAGCTGCCTCCCCTGACTTCCAAATCCTCATCATCAGTTATGCTTTCATTTAAATTTTTCCCCTGTGATGCTTTCCTTGGGTATAATGAACTACTTCTCTTATATCTTCTTCAGTTTTATATATATGTTTATTATACAACTTTAATATTTTATCATAGCTATGGTTCCCATTTATTTCCCCAGTTAACTCTGAGAACTTCTTGGGGGCAGGGGAGCCCAGCCCCAGGATAACCGTGGCATGCAGTAGGTGCTCAGTAGACACTGGGTGGCTGAGTGACTGGGTGAGGCAAATTAATGTATCTTCTGTGATAAAGAAAAGTACATGCCTTAAGGAATTCATCTCAGTGCACTTTTTCTCTACTTCCAAATTGTCAACTTTGTTCTAAATCTAAAAATCTGACTCCCATATAATTACAATCTGGAGGACAGGTAAACCGTGAAGTTTGCTGGTGGTACATACGGATACACCCACAAACACCCTAAAACATCCCTAGTAAATTTTTAATATTTTGTATTTGGACAAATTTTGAGAAATACACTTGTTATCACATCAAAGATTATATTTTTATGAGATAAATATATTATAATAAAGCCAATTTTTAAATTAAGACTGTCAGTAAAATTGGCTTCATTAGATAAGGTAGAATCCTTTAGACAGTTTCAGGCTCTAAATTCAAAGTAATATGCAACAATGAGAAAATTTATAAGCTGTGTAATAAGTCATTGGCTTCATTAATACATAAGTACATTAGACATGGGCTACCACATGCGCTATAGTCTGGGATGCAAAAATGACATCTTCCTATCATCTGACATTAAATCATTTCAAATATTATGATCAAAGAACAGTTTAACTCTCAATTATCAAAAACCAATTATTACTAAAAGTCTGTACATTTTTACTAAGAAAAGGAAATTATAAAGGTAACCTTGTACTCTCAATCTTAGAAACAGTAGTTCTGTTCATTAATTGCCTGGGTTTTCTCATAATGAATGTGACTATGTGATCTTATACCATTTTTATGCCTTACTGACTCAGTGATAAGAATCCAGGAGATGGTTTTTGGCATTTAAAATATTGATAGCTATTATTTCATACATAGGAGGAGCAGATGAAGAGAGTTTTCACTACCATAGCACCCACCCAGGTTCACCCTGTATCACTTCCTCAGTTTCCCTGAGCCAAGACAGTCATGCTCTATAGGCCTGTGTTACTATCTGAGGACATTAGTGACTGCAGGGTGATTCCATGTCACTTAGGCCAATGGAAAAAAATCAAATATTTCATCTTCATCATCTACTACTCTCATTTCTAACCACCAATTTATGGTAACATAAGACATTTCCAATTATGGCAGAGAACAGTTTTCAAAACAAAAGTAATTAAAAGTCAGTGTGCTTTTTAAGCTGAACTTTTAGAGTGCTTATAAAAGGAAATAGTGCTTTGAGATAAGAAAAATACAATGCTAAAAACATATAGTACATATGAAGAGCAACAACAAACTATATAAATGTCTTACAAATGGTCTTAAATAGATGTTTCTCATTATGACTTTCACTTAAGATTTTAAAAACTAAGCTATAAATTGCTTTTTTACAATTTCAAGTTATTTACATTGAAAAGAAAAAATATCTTATAGATTAAAAGTAGTCTTTAATTTTTAATGGTTTAGCAAATTTGTAAATTGGTTGATTAAAGCTCAGAATGAATTTTTCCAAGTATATAACAATTTACATGAGATTGGCCTGCAAGTCTGCCCACAGAAACATTTTAAAACTGTAATGTATATAAAATATTATTAGGTTGTATCAAGACCTAAGTGCTGCAATGTTAGGCAAAGATAATGATGTCCTTACATATTATTCAAAATAATATATTGCTTTTTCAAAATTTATCTACATCCAGACTAACCCTTTAAATTTTCTGACTATAAACATTTTGAATAAGTGTATCCTAAGGAGAGATGGTATCTTTTCCTTTTTTTTTTTTTTTTCCAAAATCTTTTCCTTTCTTGTATCACAGTTGTGCAGGTGCCCTTAGTAAAGACTGAGCTTGTTGCCAGATCAGAGGTTGAGCACTTGTTTATCACAATGCTTTAGATACCAATAGAACCTCGATTTCATGGCGAGATGCCCTGAGTATGTCTACTGCACATTGTGAGATGAAGTCTTGTTCCACATCACATCCTTACACCTGTTCTATTCACCTGGACAAAGGCACACGTGGAGAATGAAGAACCAAGGTGCTATAAGAGGAAAAGGGAAGAAGCTGCAGTTGGGATGGACTCTGGACTGGGAGAATGACAAGGAAGGGAGGAGAAGAGATGAGATTCCTTATTTCACACAGGGCAGGTAGAACTACTTATCTTCTTGTTAGTGTTTCTCCAAAAATGACAGATTAAGAGATTTTCTCCTTCCTTTTTCTTTCCAGGTTTCCTTCCATTGTCTATCTTAATGTTTCCAATCATATTTGCCTTTGGCCACCACCAGGTGATAAGACAAGGTAGAGAAACCTTGAGGGAAACCTGGAGAGGGGACAGTAGAGAAAGGGAGGGAAGAAGCTGAAAGTAGGACAGAAAGACTAAAGGTAGAACCTACAACAGAAATGACAGGGAACAGATTATGACAGCAGAAAGAGAACTCCGAATAATGTTGGTAAGGAGGGAGTAAGTGAAAGTGGTAATGGGGTTATAACTTACCTCTACAAATGCTGACAGAGTAACTCTCCCTCTCTCTGGGAGGACTGGAAGGCTGACGGCCATATTCAGAACAATTAAATGTGCTGCAGAATTGCACAACTGTGTAAGGGCAACCACACCCTGGACACACTAAACAGGAGGCAGTAGGAAGTGGTGCCAAACACTCACTGAACTAATGGTCTGGAAGTCTGAGAGAAAGCCTTCACCTTACCCCACCAACTCTCATGTGTGATGTTTTAATAAGTCTCTGGACTACATTATCAGTGTATTATAGCAATGAACAAAATCCATCCCCTCTAATAACCCTTACCACCCTTCCACAGGCAGGTTTTCTATTTCTTGGCTGAGCAGACACAGTTTTGCTGGGTTATTAAGCAGTCCATGGCACTGGTTCCAAAATGGGATGGAATGGACTGAGTCATTAAACAATAGATCCCACTAATGAGTCTTTGAAAGTAAGGGAATTCTTATAACCACAGAGCCATCTGCAGATGTAAAATTGCTATTTTCATATTCAATAATTTCCACGTGTAAAGTCTTAACCCAGTTGTAAATACTAGTATTGGTATAATTGGGCTATGTTAGTCAACATAGACTTAACTAAGTAGTCATAATACTCCTCTAATTTTACTGAGTTATTCACTAGGCCAGCAGAAAGCAATTTGCCATCTGCTTTATACACATTCTTAAAAATATTTCCCACAATGGAAGTCATTGCGCAACTCCAATATTATCAAAGTAACTTTCATCCATTGCAACATATATTCTAAAATCTTTTTAATAATCTCATCCTTTTTTGTGAACCACAAAACCCTTCTGAAATTTAAACCAAAATGAGATATGAGAATAGCTTGCTTTTCTGATACAGTATTCGGTCTGGGCTAAAATAGAAGCTAACATTTGTTTTAGGTAGGTTCTATGTTAATCAGAATCTAATGGATCAAATAAGGCAGGTGGGTATTATTCTTATCTCCATGTTATACAAGAGCACATGAGTCAATTGTTACAGGACAAATATCAGGTGAGTGACAGAGCTGGAATTTTACCCAAATCCAACTGATTAAATAGACACATGTCTCTTTATGTCAAGAATACATATGAGAGAAATGAGTTGTTAAGTGATTTCATCATTGCACAAACATCAGAATATAGGTATATAAACCTAGATACTAGCCTACCATACTCTTAGGCTATAACTATAGTCTGTTGTTCCTGGGCCATAAAACAGTACAGCATGTTACTGTGATGACTACCATAAGTGATTCTAGTACAATGGTAAGTATTTGCACATCTAAACATATGGCAGTGACATCACTATGAATAAGGAATTTAGCTCTATTAAAATAATTTTATAATGATATTACTATCATATATGCATCCATTATGGACAGAAACATCACTACATGGCACATGAATATTTTCAACAGAAGGAAGAAAAATGCTGATTATTTTCTGTGGTTTAAGAGTTGTCTATTTAGATCTTTGCCCCCTGACAAGTAGAAATATACTATTCTCAAGGTCCTGCAGCTTAACTGGGGCTAGGGAGCACCACAGAGTCATTAATGGATGTGGGTATCTTGATAAATTGTCTCCACTTTCTCCTTTATCTTTAGAGGGAGACACTTAACTTAGAAGCCAGGGAAATTTGTTCTACCTCTTCAGCAAGGCTGTGAGAAATTCAGATGCTTTCATCCTCACAGATTTGTGGGAAACCCCTTCTACGTGAGGCAGTTTCCACTAAAGTGGAAATTGGTGTCCTTTTTTTTTGTTTGAAGATTCATTTATAAATTAAGGCAAGAAATACCAGCCCACTGGGCTCATTTATATTAGAGGTATGACCTGGTTTTGAGGTCAATCTGTGTAGCTTTGAGTCAGGATGGTGATAATTTAACAACAAAGACATGGCTTCGAATTGATGAAACTAAACCTGAAAGTCGAGAAACCTCCAGTCCTGTCAATGGCTATAATTTTCCGTTTTAGATAATGACAGAGTAGTTACATATTGTACTCATAATATTTTGCCCAACACACCTTAGTAAAAAGATATATAATTAAAGGATAACTATGCACATCTTTAGCTTAAAGTGCACGTTTCCTTATTTAATGATGAGACATATGAGTCACCATAGTACAAAATTAGTCATGACTGAAAGACTAGCTTTGAATAATTATATTCATGATAAAAATAATGATATTACCATAATATAAATCTGCTCAGGAAAGGACATTACTCACATAATTTTATAGAGCAAAGAAATCAATGATGCAATAGATGTTTCTCAGTTACTTCTTCACACAGTGATGTAATTTTTCTTAAATATGTTGAGCCTTAAAAAATTCATACCTAGTGAGAGCCTTTCACTTAATTTTGCTCCAAGAGAAAAATCTCTTCATAAGTGTTATTTCTTTTACATTAAACATTCAGATATGGTTTTTGTTAACATTAACTATGTGGTTAATACAAACAGCTGCCAAGCTCAGATTAATATTAATATTTAATATTATAATTTTCATTAAAAGAGTCATATTAATTTTCAAATTATTTTTTTCAGAAGGGTCATGAAATAATTTATTTGTTGCTAATACTGACAGCTTTACCAATTCTCAGGCTTTAATTAAAATACTAAGTGATGCATACAAGCCTTAAAAACATACAGAAACACACATGCTCATTGTACTACAATCTCAGAGTCTCAGAAACCTCTGTTAAATTCTGTATGTTTCACTAATTATCTTGTGAGCTCCCAGAATTTAATAATTTCTGTAAAATACGAACATCTGTCTGTGTATCTGTACAGCACAGAAAGAGGTTATTGTCTTAGCGATATTCCTCATCACCCATACACAATTTCCAATACCCACAACTTACAGGAGGAGAGGTCTATTTTGGCTCATGTCTTCTTGTAGAGGTTTCAGTCCATAGCTCTTGCTTCAGGTTTTCCTCAGGATAGAATCACATAAATCCAGACATAAACAACTCACTTCAGCACTTAAACATCTTCTTGCCAGAGATGATCCCCTTCATAATAGAACATAAACCTTACAACAAGCCAGAGCTTATAAACTTGTTGAACTCCCATTAACACCTGGAATCCTTGTGAACAAAATATATATTCCTTAATTCCTCTTAGCCAATCTCAGGTGTAGTCAAGGAACTCAGGTGCCTGAAAAATCAACCAAACTTGGAACAAACTAACCTGAAAAATTACTGTTTTACTATAGATTTCAGGCACCAAAGAGTAAGTTACAGATTCTTTCTGATAAGGCTGTTATAGAGTTGTGGTCATGGCTTTAAAATTGTTTATTCTAGGGAGTCAGGGATTATACTGGTATGTTTTCAAATTCAAAATAAAATAATTATAATTGATCATCTTTGAGATTTGCCTTTCCATTTCCTACCTAGATAACCTTTGTAATTATTAAACAATAATTGAAGGACCTTTCATAGGAGCTAGGATTAGCTGCCCTCTAGAATTAAATGTGACTACAAACATGAAAACAACTTCTATTTAAGATCATTTCCCAAATCATTCAGAAGATGGCCCCTAGTGTTTAATATGACATATAAAAAGAAACTTGGGCTGGAAGTCAAAATCTAAATTTTCAAAATGGAGAATAAAGATGGAAATAAAAGCCATGATTATAGAAGCAAATTGAGTGTGACATAGGAATGAATTAGTGTCTCTGGGGAAATTATGATTGGCAATGATAATTACTAGAGAATTTCAACTTATTTTCCTTTCCTGGGTTTTGGGAAACTAGGTTTAACCTTTATGTTATGAACTGTAAGTTACAGAACTTTTCTCTTCCACATTCGTGTAATATTAAATGAGTTTGACCTTGTGTCAGACCCAGGGAGATATTTGTAAAAGGACCATTCCACTTTGCATTCATAGTACCAAGAAGTTTGAAGAAGTGAATATAAAGAAAAATCTGAAAATTATGTGTCACTATTTCCTTTATTCACATATTCCCAGAAATTTAGCATTAGAAAATATGTCACATTCAACTCTTCCATAATGGAAATACTCTAGTAAGATTGAGTGGTTTTATTGTCCATTATTGTTGTTGCTTTATAGGCATAAATAAAACAATGCAAATAAAATAATGTTTACATTGTCTGTGTTTCTTTATATGACCAAAAACATTAGCTCTGAAATGGCCACTAGTTAACTTTTTGAGCTTAAGGAGGTAACTTTACCTCGTTAGATTAGATTGAAGCTTCCTTCTCTGTAAAATGAGAGTTTGGATTAAATAAACTTTAGTGTCTTTTGTGGCTATGACATGGTGTGGAGTGGCTTGCCCCGACTCCTGGTGTATGTTTGATGGTCAGTGGTGAGGGCTGTTATAAAAATGTAGGACAGAGTGCTTATGCACTGTTATCCTACGAGGGTAACAAAAGCTTTACTGAGTGGTGAACATCTTAGGTATGGTGAATACTTTATAGCACCTTACTCAAATTAACTCATTTAATTCACAGATTCAATTAATCTTGATGTCTCCATTTTATAGACAAGAATCCTATAGCACGGAGAAGTTGAAGAACTCAATCATCTCAATTATCCACCTAATAACTAGCAGAGACAAGATTTGGGTCCCAGGTGTTGGGTTCCAGAGTACTCATGTGCTTAACCACTGTGTAGTGTCACCTCTCTGAACTAGTGTGGGTAGAACAAGTTTACATCTCACCATTAAAGCTGCATGGTGAATGTGCTGAGGCTGAGGGTGAGACTGGCCACAACACTGAGGTGAGGGTCAGAAAAATTATTGAGAAGGTAAGCCAGGATTACAGATTCCATCTGGAGAAGGTGAAATGCAAAGTCAGTTGCAAAAAACAAATGCAAAATTTATTCTTAAGTGTTTTATTATTTGGAATTTTATTAATTTCTTTTTGAGAGAGTTCATGGTTAGTGCGTGAACATGCAATTGATTTTTATATGTTGATTTCATATCCTGCAACTTTCCTAAATTTATTTGTTGGTTTTAACAAGTTTTTGTTAGAGTCCTTCAGGATTTCTATGTATAAGAACATGTTGGCTGCAAACAGAGATAATTTTATTTCATTATTTCCTATTCAGATGCCATTTATTTCTTTCTTTTGCCTAATTGTTGTGGCTAGGACTTCCAGTTCCATGTTAAATAGAAATGGCAAGCATGGGCACTTGTCTTGTTCCTGACCTTAGTGCAAAAGCTTTCAACTTTTTTGAGAATAATATCACCTGTGGGCTTCTCCCATATGATTTTTATTCAGGGGTATGTATTCTTCTACACCTAAATTATTGAGAGTTTTTAATCATGAAAATATTATATTTTGATAAATAATTTTCCTCCATTCATTTAAATGACCATGTGATTTTTTATCCTTCATTTTGTCAATCTAGTGTATCCATTTGTTGATTTGTATATATTGAGCCACTCTTGTATCTGTGGGATAAATTCCACTTGATCATGGTCAATGACCCTTTTAATGTGCTGCTGAATTCAGTGTGCTGGTATTTTACTAAGGATTTTGCATCTATGTTTATCAAGGATATTGGCCTGTAATTTCCTTCTTTTCAAAGTCCTGGTTATGGTATCAAGGTGATAGTAGCCTCATAAAATGAGTTTGAAATATTCTTTTTTCTTCAGTGTTTTGGGAAAAATTAAAGAGGATTGATATTAGAGGTTTAAATGTTTGGTAGATTAATTCCTTTCTTATGGATTTCTTTTAACCCTGGAAAAACATTTAAAAGAACACTAAAACAATTGGTTCTCAGCAAGAACTGAATTCTTTTCTTTTTACAGTTGCCAGAGCCTGGACACAATAGGCAATAGGATGTGGGTACTTGCTTAGTAGGTGGAAATTAGGTGACTTTAAAAATTTTAAAAGTTAGGCAGCTTCCTCTGACAGTGTCACAGTTGGATGTTAGAGAGGATGTAACTTCTTCACAAAGAGAATATTGTACTATTCAGGTTAGTATAGGTTCAGGACTTGGCAGATCATTCTTCCCCCAGCTAGCTACACAACATTAGGTAAGTCACTTAGCCTCTCAAGGGCCTCGGCTTCTTCTTCTGTAAAATGTGTAATAATATATATCCTCCTGGATAAACAAGGCCAAATTATTAGTTCAATACCTGGTACAGAGTAAAGGACTCAATAAAAATAATAATGCTAAAATATACATATATATATTCACAAATACATCATGAAAATGTACAAAGCTTTGAGAAAAAGTAGAAATGGATTGCTGAATCCTCTAGTTCTTAAAGTATAGTCAGGAAAGTTCTCCAAGACACAAAATAAATTGTAAAAATCAGTTAATCCAGCAAATCCAGCCTCTTGGGCCAAACAGTGCTATAGAGAACATTCCAAAGCCACAGTAATGATTCTTGTTATGAAAATTTACTGAAGGGCATGTCTTCCCCAGTGAACAGTCACCTTTGCAGTGTAAAGGTCTTTCTTATAGGGTGATTTAATTCCTTTCTGGCTTATAAACTAATTAACAGATCTTTGTCATAGGAAAAAGCATGAGGAAAGAGAGAGGGAAATAATAAAAATATTCTGAGCCCTTCAAGTTAAATATTATCACATACAGTTTGAAATGTATTGATCAAGTTAAATATCAACTTATTAAATAAGTATTATTAAATTAATTGTTAATTGGATTAAATATTTATCAAAATGATTCTCAAATTAATTTCACTAAAAACAATAGGAAGGCAGCCTGGTGTACTTATATTACCAAGTGTCAGTTTCATACTTGGGAATGCAAAGTTTATTCCTGGCTTCATTTTCATGAGCCTGTGGGGTACTTCAAGGATATTCTTAACCTAGCTGTGAGATTCCAGACAAGTCACTTACTCTGGTCCTTGGTTCCTACCTCAGAATTGGCAGGTTAGGGATCCGTAAAGTTCTAACTTTCTCTGATTCTATGTTGTAACAGGAAAATCTACATTACAGAATTCCAAGGGAGAAGTTTTCCCTGAAGTTTTCCAACCCAACAGACCAATTATAGCAGAATGAACACTGAGGAAACTGCCAGCTCTGAGCCCCACCTGCCAGTGTTTTTTGTATCTTGGCTGGCTCATTGCGAAGCAAAGGTTCTGGGCCAAATTCCTTTCCAAGGCTCCTATAAATCTTTATGTCTTAGTCATTTTCCTGTTGCTAGAACAAAATACCCTTTGCCCAAACTTAAAGGAGGAAAGGTTTATTTTGGCTCACAGTTTCAGCCCATGGCTGGATGGCTCCAAGGCAGAAACAGCATGGCAGAGGGGCCTGGCCGAGGAAAAAGTGCTCAAGCCATGGCAGCCCAGAAAGCATGGAGAGAAAGGAGAAGTGGGAGAAAAATATGCCTTTCTATATCATACCCCAAGTGACTCCCCTCCAACTAGGCCCTATCCCCTACCAGCACATTTAGCTTCTGGACTTATTAATGGATGACTCTTCCGATGATGAATATAATGCCCCATGATCCAATCACCTCCAAACGTCCCACCTCTGAACACATGAGCCTTCTAGGGGACGATCTAGATCTAAAACATAACACTTTGCATTCCACATGGATAGCCCAAAGCTCTTGCCTTGGAAAAGTTGTAGTTCGGTTCTATTTGGAACTGCCAAATTAGAATAAAAATGAATATTAAGAACTAGCATCTGTGACTCTTTTCCTAATAAATGCATAACTGCATTTAAAGTTTGTGACACATTTAGGCTGAGTGCTAAGCCACCAGACCATCTGGCTCTAGGACAGTTATGCAAAGAGCTGCTCTCCACCTGGGCATGGAGAGGATTTATATTAATGTCCTGCTGAGGCACATGCAGAAATGGAGACTGTAGTTGGTCCAAGGTCAAAAGCTAAAAAGACTTGAGAAACACTTGGCTTGTGAGAACAACAGAATAAAATTTGTCTGTGATGAAAATTATGTCTGTGAAGCAGCATGCATGATGTGAAGAAAAACTAAATGGCTAAAGAAGGAAGGTGCATGAAGTAGACTTCAATGAAGAAAGCCTTAGCTTGGGCTGAAAGGCATAACTGAAGCTTATGAAGGTTTACTTGGCCTTTTACTTATGAATCCTTTCTCCATCAGATTTGCCAGAAAGAGCTGATTGAAAATGTTCCTGACACCTCACTTGATCATCTTAACACTCACTATTGCTTGATTCCATTTTTGCCAGTTGATCTTTTCAAAATGTCTGCCTTGAAAATTAGCCCTTGATATATGTTTTCATCATCGATTTGTGCCTCAGAGATAACTCTCACCTTTATGTTTGCTTATATTTCCTTAATTAAATATAGATTTTGATGGCTCCCAAGTGTCTGGAATAAATTTCATAAAAACAAGATGCCCAGCTCCTGTGCCAGGCTATAAGGAAAGCTATTCTGCATTTCTTCTGCATTTCTGGTCAGTGGACAATCACTTTGACGGTAGGCTACAGCTACACACTCAGTACATGCACTGGAAATTCCCCTTCCCCAGGGCTGTCTACTTGCTCACTGGTTCCTTTAACAGGGAATACAGTGGATTTGGCAAGAAGAAATAACATTCAAATTCAAGAATCACTGGGAGAAGTGACGTGTTCACTAGAATTCAAAAGTTCAAAGGACTAGAGAATTAAACCCTTCTTCTATACGTCATAAAAAAGAGACTAACCTTTCTTGTTTATTTGTGCATTGTCCTGTAAAAACTTGACTTTCTCAGAATACTAGCTAGGTTATCAGATGTGTATTGAACGTCTGGATTTCATTTCCTGATGAGGTGACCTGCTGGGGACAGAGGTTCCAGTCAATTTCTTGGCTGGAGCTCAGCCCACGTGTGGCACAACAGAACAAGAAATGAAACAGTTACTAACTTATATCACTTGCTCTTTGTCAACCATTGTTTTAGCCTTCCTCATACATGTACTCATTTACTTTTTATAACACTTCTGCAAGGAAGTCATGAGGGAATATCTCCTATTTTAAAATGAAGAAAATGAGCTCTTTTAGTCTGGGTCCTCCACAAAGTCCAAACCTGGTTGGAGTTAAAACTTTAGTGATCTTATTGGAGGAGAAGCCTGGGTGAAAGGGAGTAGAAAGGGAGCTGGAAGGTGGGGAGAATGAGACCAGACCATCAGTCAGGACTGAGCCATGTGAAGGAGAGAGAAGAATCACAGAATCCTGTGGAGTCTAAGGAATGTTCCAGGTCATCAGGGAGTCATTGAGCCAAGGTGGCTGACCATGATGTCCCTTGTCTCCCGGGCATGTGTCTGCTTTCATATTACTGTGATGATTTCAGCAGGACTCTGTGTCCATCATCTTCCCTGAGGTAGGCGGTCTCTGGCTCAATCAACAGATTCCAGCCACTGTTTGCTCCCAAACTCACAGCTAGTTAGTGACAAAGGAGTAAAACCTGTTGCTTCCAGCCCTGTCCCCAGACATCCAGACATGTGTGACCAGAAGCCTAGAGGTGCCAAACACTGAGCATGTTCTCCCAGCCTGCAAAGGCCAGTGATGGAAGTTCAGCACCTCAGGGAGCAGGAGAAGGCCCCTGTCAGGCAGCTCATTGGTACCTAGCACATTGCTCTCCTACTGCTTTAATAATTTGTTATAAAACAAACAAAGTCACTAGGGGAATTGCTGCCAGTGGATAATGGCCTCCTGCTTTGCAATTAAATGCTGACATTCAGCTTTGCCTCACCAGCCACAGTATATTGCTGCTTCCTACCCCAATGTTCTCACCCACCAGCGTTTTCTCCTAATGAAATTTATTAGTCTATATAGCAGACCTTGACATTTGCTCTCTTTTCAGCCTGGTGGTGAAGGTTTAAAGATCAGCATTTCTAAGCTACCTGTTCTCTCCAGCTTGGCATTAGTATGGCTTACAAAGAAACACAAGTAGGTTTAAATAAAACACAAAAACTCCAAACAAATTTTTATATTGGCAAGAAATAATCAGTTGTTGATGGGATTCAGTTGCAAGACAGACTCATCAAGTGGAAAAGGAAATAGAGACTTGTGAAAGTCCTTTGAATGCCATACTCAGATTATCTCCTACCAACCACTTGCCAGAAGGTTCATAAACCTTGCCTTTGATATCTTGCCTGTGGGTTCCTGTGGGGTCTCCCAATTCAGACTTAAATTACCTTGTGGCTTTGAGATCATGTTTCAGCTCTTTTATCAGAAAACACTATTTCAGGTAGCACCTGCATTGCAATGGTAAGCTCAGAATCATTCAAATTCTAGTGATCCATGGGAATGGCTACTTCCTTAGCAACCCAGGGGCTTAAAGCTGTGCACTGCCCACAAGCCATTCCCCTGGGATGAAAGGATGGTGAAGACCACTTCTCATATATATGCATTGTTTGAAATGTCTGCGCAAGAAGTAGGAGGCTGAGCTTTGAAGACCTCAATCCCTTCCTCTGTAAACTGAGGGCAATAGACTAAATGATACTGTGGAGATTTTTCAGATCTGAGACACTAATTTCATGATAACCAGGAGGTCTCAAGGACAGGTGTCTCAGACTCATCATTCTCCCTGACTTCACCACATTCTTGGCTCTAGTAACAAACCACTTTGAGCATTCAGCTCCTTGTCCTCCCCTGGCTTGTGGTCTAGCACCTGGTATCTGCTCTCACCAGCCCACAGCGGCCTTCCTTGTATTTTTTGCCTTCTCTATTCTTTTTCTCCTTCACCCTGTCCTGTCCCTTCTTTTTCCCTCTTCTCCTCCTCCTGTTTACCTGCTTCCCTCTGACATTACTTTATTTCCCTTTGAACCAAACTTATCCCTAGTTTACCCTAGAGACCCACATTCCCCTTGATTTATACTTTCTATGGCAGGGGAAATCAACAAATGTGTCATACAAATTTTAAAAGACATGGAAATACCTTTCCTCAGCACAGAAGGAAAAGCACATCTGTCGCAGAGGTGAGAGAATGAGGAACAATCATTTATTGGGCAGTAAGCATATATACACCCCAAAACATATAAGGTGTTTCACTTTTCAATAAATTAATGTATTGTCCTTTTAAATTTCAAAACTAATTTATACCTCTTATGCAAACACAACCAGGTGTATAAAATAGTCAACTGAATTCTTATTTTCTTTCTCATGACCTTGTATGATCAATGACTTCACTGGTTTTGATGTTTATTGATCCAATAAATATTTACAGACTGTTCACTGTTTTCAAGGCTTTGTTCTAGATGCAGCAATGAACAAAACAGTGAACATACTCACTTTCTGAAGATAATGTTCCGCGCAGCAGGTGAGCAGAAAATTAAATGCCCTGAAAAATAATTATATAATATATAAATACATTGAATCATCATAAAGTACCTCATAAATATGTAAAATTATTATGTTTCAACTAAAATTTTTAAACAAGTAAAATAAATATTATATCAAAGGTAAGAGCTATGGAAAAAATAGAGCAGGGAAGGAAAGGGAAGGGACTGAGACAGAGGTGTGTAGTGCCACAGAGGGGCATGGTGTTGAAAGGGTGCACTTGCAGTTGAACTGAGTGAATCTCTCCCTGACTTTCTCTGTGCTCAAACAAATTTTCCCAACATCAATACATGGTTTTAATTCTTTTTGCAAAATTAAACACATTATTTTGCAACTTGATTTTTGCACCAAAAAATGTATCATCAACATCTCCAGGGTCAATCTATATGAACCTAGTTCATGCTTTTGAATGGCAGCACAATCCGCCATTGTTTGACATACCATAATTCACATGTTCCTCATTAATGTAAGTCAGGTTATTTGCCATTTCCCTATTCTTTTTATTCTCTCTGTAAAAACAAGCACCACTGCAAAGTTTTCTGGACTTTATTTGTTCATGCCAAAGTGCTACCTTAAAGATTTTATTTTATTCAGCACAATTTAGCTGAGAGCTGGATTTTATTATTTCCTGATTTTAGAAGCAAAAAAGCAGACATTAAGAATGGCTAAATAGCTACTAAATAGGGAAACAAAGATTCAAACTCAGGACAAGATAGTTTCAAATACTATATTCCTTCTAAAACCATATCAAATCTCAGAATTGACCATAGATTTCAAGGGATGGAGTAGCAGTATTGTCCCAGGAGAACAGGAAGAAGAGGAGCCGTGGAGTTTTGTTCTCATAGATCTAAGTCTTTTCAGTTTAAGAGCCGCCATTTATTTTGAGATTATACCGTTTCTGTGGTTTTGGCAAAATTGACTTCCTTTGATGAAATATTGTGGCAGTAGGTGGTATTTTCTAACACTTTCTAATGAACTTACCTGGAAAAAGAAAACAATTGCAGTTCAGTTCCTCATACATATAAATTGTGGTGTTCCATGGAAACTTATGACACCTGAAGTGGAGAGCATGGCATGAAAATCACTGGTCTAGGCAGCAAAGATCAGCCTCACCACAGTTGTGCCTCTCCCCTGCTATCTCAAGACATTTTTCTAGTTTGTAAAAGCAGTATTATCATACTTCTCAACTCCATATTTTTTTTTATTTTGCTTATAAGTAGGCCAGTATCTATTCAATGAAAATATCTGAAGACAAAAGATTCAGCCCAACCTTATGGATGACACAGATGTTTCCAAGGTTGGAAAAATCTAAACTAAGTAGCATTTGCAGTCAAAGACTAACTAACCCATGTTATGTAATAATAATGTCAAAAACATTTATTGAACATGTATCATATTCTCAAGTATATATCCTGCAAAGTACATTTAGAAAACTGGTTTTGCTTAATTGCTATTTGACCAACCTAAGTTTTTACAAATTGTTATATATTTGCATTTCACTTTTAATGTTACAGAAAACATTGACTTTGACAGTACCTCTAAATTGGAGGAAACTATTGTTCACTAATTCTATAAATTAGAACCAAATACACATGTGTGCAGACATATTCATATGTAAAGCTAGAATCTTTGGAATTGAGGTATGAAACAAGGAATGAAAGAAAGTAGAAGAAAAATATTTTGAGGAAATAGTCTAACATTATATAAAATAATGCACTGCTAAAGAAAGAAATTTATAATAATCAGTACTTAATCATCTAATCTCCTAGTAGCAGAACAGTTAGACCCCATATAAATACAGCATCAGTTTTATCAGTTTTATCTGAGAGTCCAGTCCCATTAGGAAACCATTCTGGTTCTCTTGCTTCATGTTTACTTGCTTTTCCCTAGATAGAAATTTTGGACAAAACCCTTCACATTTTCCATTTGACCTTATCAAACTAATGAATTTCTCTAATCAGGAGCTGAAGAATTTGTTAAAATCTAAAAGATGAAAGTCTTACTAAGAAGGAACTGGTGATCCAGTGTCAATGCCTCTCAAACACACATGCAATTTCCCCAGAGTAAAAAAGAGCCAGAATTCATGCTCATTTGTAATTACATCAGAGTAACTATCTAAACAAAGAATGTCTGCAAAAATTCTATAATCTGCTGTGTTGGGTGGAGTTAGCAATGTGTGCTGACTCTGCCACTGCCAGACCCAGGCTCATTAAAGACAGAATGAAAATGCCAACTAAAGCAAGAAAGAAGGAATTAATGTTGAAGGCAATTTTTAGAGGCCCCAGATGTCATCATCAATGTAAAATGAACACTCTTGTCTCAGAGACACATTGATGGTTGAATTTAGCCCATGTATTGTGCATAAATCATCTCTGAAACACAAGAGTCCACATTTAGCATTGTGTGAATATTTGATAACTAGAGAAGTAAACCTAAAGGGATACAATTGCTTTGATCTTGTGATATTTATTTTGAAAAATGAAATAATTGTGTATCTGTAAGACTTTCTAGGTTTTCCTGTTTACACTAAGACTTTGCCATACACCTTGCTTGGAAAATGAGAAACAAAGTTGTTTTACATACATTTTTAGGGGTTGAGTTTTGTGTGCTGACACAATACTTCTTTTCCCTTTACAAATTTGTAACTGTGGAAGTGTTTGTTGCTCCAAAACTAACGTGGTCACTACTTAAGGGCCAAGATTTAAGGGAATAGATAAGATATGAAGAAGATTTGATTTTGTGTGCTCAGGTAGAAATGCTATTACTCTGAAGAAAAACCTATGTCTTCATGATGAATAGCATAAGATAAAGTTTGGGTCATATATTTCCCAATTACCTTAGAAATCCCAATTAATCTTAAGAAAATCAATATTTCAGAAGTTTATAGAAATTTTCAACCTGTTTCAAGAAAACATTCATAACCAGGAGATCTCATCTTTCCTTGGTCCTATAAAAGATCTTTTGATGTTTGCATAAGGAGTTACACATGGAAGGTTCTCCATTTATCCTCAAGTGCAGTGGATTTCTCTACTTCCACTGCAAATAAATTGTTATATTGGCTTATTTCTTCTCATTACTTAGTTACAGGGAGGTCAAAAACTTCTAATTAAAAGTACTGGATGCCTTTGCAATTTCTCTAGGTAGTTTTAATAGCTTACTAGTAGGTATTTTTACATGCTCTTGATCTTTGGTCAGTCACAGTTCACACAGAACTAGATAAACTCCACCCAGCTTCACAGTGGGAAAATTGCACAATGTAACTACCTGTATTTCAGCATGTTAAAAATACCCTAAATCTGTAGTTCTGTGATATTGGTGTGCATCAAAATCACTATGGAAATTAATAAGACTGTGAATGTCAAGGGCCTATAAGTGCTTATTTAGTGCTAATATTTTTCAAGCTTCCTCAGGGATTCTATTACACTAGGAAAAATTAAGAAGTATTATTCTGAATGTTACGTGATGTTTCACGTTGCGATTTTCTTACCAAAAAATAAAGAGAATTTGTTTAAGTTGTAGTGTTTTTTTCTTCACAATCTGAGGTTTATTTCAGGATACATTGTTGCTTTTAAGAACAAAACTCTTCTTTACTCCCAAAATCTTAATTAAAAAGATATATATACATTATATCTTCAGTGTTTCCTTTTGTCTTTCCCTAGTTCATTGACTAGGTATTATGTATTTTGCAAAAGATGCTTTTTGATCTTTCTTACTCATCACATGTTAATTTAAAAATAGGAATAACAGAAGATAAACAAAACAAATATACACCCACATCAAATTTTACAACATTTAATTAAAATAAAAATCAAAGGGAAGGAAAATAAATTTAATTTCCATTTCCAATACTTTGTTCTTCCCCAAATAGGAACAGTGAAATTGCAAGTAAAAGGAAGATTTGCATGGGTCAGCCTGTAGAGCAATGATGGTTTGGTCCAGTGGCTCAGAATTCCAAGCCATAGAAAAAGCCTGGCTCTGCTTTCACTTCAAGTAAAGATCTCTTTTACTTGCTAGTTCAAAGCTGGCTCACAAAGAAAGCTATTTGTGCTAACACCCTGATCTTTGTACATTTGCACTTACACGTCTCTAGAAGTGGACACCATTACAGAACTTACTAAAACCTAAGTGTGTAACACAAGCCTCACAAGTACTTATTCTATTTAATTAATTAAGTCACCTCTGAGTTCACAGGTAAGTAAATTCAGACATTGAGAACATACCATGGTATTGGTAGCTTGAGATTGGTGATAAGCAAAATTTCCAACTGTGTTCTGGATTGTATATATAACTTATCCTGCAATAAGAATTAGTTTCCTTTCATTGAACAAACTGGTTCTGGTGGCAACTGCCATTTCTTACTCCTCAGGTTTGGTTGTTGAATATAGATACAAATCCATAAATTCAAAAACTGTATCTCATGGGAATATACAAGAACTCTGAAAACTGCATACAACTGAACTAGAAAGGAAGATAATAAATTCTTCTTTTTTTCAGCAGCCTCATAGTGCATACAATAGAATGAAGATTTTATATGTAAATTGATGACCTTGATGCTTTCAAGCCAAATCTGTGACTTGCTATCATCAGTGATTATGCCCTCTTCTTCTTCATTAGTAAAAAGCAGAATCTGAGCAAGGAGTTACCTTTTCACCTGTTATTATGGAAAGCTTTTATTCTGAGCAACTCTATGTGTTTTAAGCTCTTTATTTCATCCATTAGACTATTGATAGTTTGCGTGTTTGGTTACTGTAGTAAAACATATACAATATAAAATTTAGTATTTGAATCATTTTAAGTGTATTTTTAGGTATAATTAAGTACTTTAACATTGTTGGATAACCATCATATCTTTCCAAAATAAAACTCTTTACTTTTTAAATAATAACTTCTATCATTCCCTCCCTTCAACTCCTATAATTTGACCACTCTAGCTACTATATATAAGTAGAATTATGTAATATTTGTTCCTTCTTGCCTGACTTCTTTAATTAGGCCAGTTTTTTAAAGGTTCATCCATGCTGAGCATTTGTGAGAATTGCTTTCCTTTTTAAAGTTGAAAATGTTTATATTTTGGATATTGTAAATAATGTTCCTATGAACATGGGCACATGAACATCTACTCAAATCCATACTTCAATCATCTTGGGTGATATACCCAGGAGTGGGATTTCTGGATCTTATAATATTCTGTTCAATATCTAGAGGGACTGCTATAATATTTTCCAATAAACCTGCACCATATTATATTTCTCCACAGAAGCCCAAAGTGTTGTATTTTCTTCATGTCCCCCCAGGCTGTTGTTATTTTCTCATTTAATAACAGCAATCTTAATAAGTATGAATTGGTATTCATGACAGTCTCAGTTTGCATTTCTCTAATTATTAATGGTGTTGAATATCTTTACATGTTCATTTTGGTTATCTATATGTCTGCTTTGGATAAATATTTATTTAGGTTTTTTGCTTGTTTTTTAATTGTTGTTAAGTTGTCGTTGAGTTGTAGTTCTTTATATATTCTTAATGGTAATTCCTGGTCAGATATATGATTTCCAAATATTTTCTTCCACTCCATGGATTGTCTTTATACTCTTTGATTTCACCAAGAACAATCATCTCAATTTTGATGAAGTCCAATTTACTTATTCTTTGGTTGGCAATGCCTTTGGTGTTGTAGTGAGCAGACCATTGCCAAATCCATCATCATGAAACTTCCGCTGTTTTCTCCTAAGAGTTTTATAGTTTAGCTGTTATATGTAGGTATTCAATCCATATTGAGTTAATTTTTATATAAGTTAGGGATATAATTTTATTCTTTTGGGGAGATATATATATAGATATATATATATATAGTTTCCTCACCATGACTTATTGAAAAGATTTTCCTTTCTCCATAGAATGGTCTTAGCAAACCTGTTAATAATCACTTTACCATATACAAATATGTCAGGTTTTATTTTATGGCTGTCTATCCTATTCCATTGAGTTAAATGTCTATTTTTTTATTTCATTATAGGGGACTTTTGATTTGGTGTCTTTAGAGTAAGTTTTAAAAAATCAGGAAATCTGAGACCTTCAACTTTGTCCTTTTTTTTTTTTTTTGAGGATTGTTTTGGCTATTCAAAGTTCATGGTTTAGATGTAAAATGTCTCCCAAACATATCATGTGTTCTGAAATGTTGCTTTTGGAAGGTAATTGGATCATGAAGTGGTATACACATCAGTGAACCAATCCTCTGATGAGTTCATAGCAGAATATGCTGTTAAGAGGGGGAGGCTACTCAGAAGTGACTGGTCACTGGGGGGCATTATTTGAAAGAGTGTATTCTTTGTCCCTGGTTCCTCTCTTCTTACTCTGCCTCTTGGCTGCCATTGAGTTAGAAGCTTTCCTCTGCCATGCTCTTCTACCATGCTATTTCTGTCTTGGAGCCAGCTATCCATGGAGTGAACCCTCTGAAATTATAAACCAAAATAAACCTCTCCCCTTTTAATTTGTAGGGATTGGGAATTTTGTCCCAGGAACAGGAAAGTGACTAATATACATAGTCTCTTAAGATGCTATATGAATTTCACAATGGGTTTTTCTATTTGAAAAAAATATATTATTGGGATTTTAATAAGTATTACATTAAATCTATCTTTCCATATATTTGTGACTTTGTTTCCATGCAGCTATAATGGATGATTCACTAGCCATTGGAAAGGAGTTCACTCATATTGAAGAGAACAGACTCTGCTACACTATATAAAAGTTCAGTATACACAGAAAAATGGATGAAAGAATGATGAAGTGACCACTACACTAGTATGTTAAAGGATGCAGAATCACATATCTTTCCAACACATCTCACAAATGTTTTTAAGCGTACTATTTTATCATTGTCCTTCACTTAGAAATATAATATAACTGATATAGTTCAATTTTAGTTTGTGGATAAAAATGAAGGTGTTCATTTTGGGGTCATGGGTCTTTTCATATGAAAACTACAGAAACTTTACTCTGCTCACAGTTCAGTTCAGCAAATATCCCTAAAGGTATAGTATCACATCCTTGAAGATTTGCAAAAAAGAATGTAGACAACTCTTTCCCTTTAAGAGCTTACAGTCTACACTTGGAAGGAGGGAAATGAGATAAACATTTTTTTTGGATTTGAACAATAAAAGCTTCAACAATGATGAATTGAGACAACATAATGAAATCCACAAGTCAATTCTCTTTATTCACCTTTATTTTACCCCTAGAGCTTTATTGACTGTACCTCTTCTAAATTTAATTTCAAAAGCTAAAATCTGTAGTTTTTTTAAGTTTTTACTCAAAATTTCAATAAAAGGCCATCTTTGATTTTGATGCAGTTTTTTTTTTTTTTTTTTCTGAAAACAGATATTCTGGTAACCTTGGGCTTTGTACTAGCCATTTTGTTGTTACCAGCCTAACAAGAAATGAGAATACATTGTGGAAAAGTAAATAATATTCTGAAATTTATGCTTGCTTTTAGGTGTCTTTTATGTACTTTTGTTTTAATATTCATATAACCAAAATTATTAAGATTTTTAAAACACAGTGCTACTTTTAGAAAATATTTATAGCATTTCAAATAGTTTTCTGTTGATTAATACAAAGGCCATTAGTTGAGTTGTAGGTGAAAATATTGCCAACTATTGCATGTTTGTTGCAAGATGACCACAGTACATGAATATCTTACCACTGTCTATAATTTGGCATGAAAAACTGAGGAAAATCAATTATGTTTTATAGTTCATGATATTTTAAAAGCACTTTTGCTGCATGAGATTTCAAATGCCATATAAAACTAAAGCATATGTCCTTCTAAAATCCTAGCAATCTGTCATTTAATTGACTTGTTTGTGATTTTTAAAGCAAATAGCAAAAATTATTAAAATAATTTGAGAGTTCTACATAGTCCTATATAACACTCCTTTCTAACATTTAAGGGAGATGACTTTATAAACATTTCAGGACATACTATAGCATATAACTTCATTTTTTCTTGCTTGTGTAATTAAAGTTTAGAGCTAGTGCACAACTTAATTATGTGCCTTTTTTCCTCTGGAACATTAAATTAGGTGACTAAATTCTTTAGCATGGTGGACATTTGGTCTATAAAAGTATATTTAGAGGGCTTGGGATTTAGCTCAGTGGTTCTGCCACCTGCCTGGCAAGCTCAAGGTCCCGAGTTCGATCCCTAGTACCAAAAAAAAGTATATTTAGAAATCAAATTCTCATGAAACTGTACTCAAACTGATAAGTATGGATACAAAGCTGGCTTGATGTCTAAGTTACCCTCAGATCTCCCATGCTCAAAATCATGAAAGAGCCTTCAGAAACAGGCCTAATGAGAAACATGCTTAAACACCCAAACCATCAGGAAAGGGAAACAGAGCCATGTAGTAGTGAACACACAAATTCTCTAAATCAGACAACTGCAAGAAGCATGAGGATAGGGCTGATACCTTATTAGTTTTACAAAATGTTGAAATTTAATATAGTGCCTTGAGCTCAGAAGATATTAAAATTATGTTAGGAAAGAGTTTTTTTCCTATCATTTAACAAAATTCAACCCATATGTAATATATAGTATATAAGTACATATAATGTATTTAAGAGTGTCCTAAGATGAGAATAACAATAAAGGCTGCCATCAGGCTCTCATTTGGTGCAAGAGATAACCACATAAATGAATTAAATATAGTGTATGTGCTCTGAAAGAGAGGGAATTAGAAAGTTCTGTAGGTATCCAGCTAATGTAGACATGGATTTTATCACCTTCACCACTGTCATCACAACCCATGCTCTATCTTTTAAAATAAAAATTTCCTGAAGCATTATAAAATTAAAATGTGACTTTTTCGCTTTTCCAATATTTATTATATGAATGTCTTGATGCATATTCAAATACAGCTGCGTATGTAATACTTTGTATGGTGCTGAACACTTTCTCATGCACTTCTTAACTCATTAATGCCATTTATAGATTGTGTGGTTATGACAACTGTTAGCAAATTAGGCAATAAGGGCACCAACTACTCTAATCTGATGATGGCAAATGTCTTACACTCTAAGCAACACACTGTTTCACAGCATACTCTGAAAAATTATTACTATCCTTCATTGTAGGTTTTATGAGAGCAATACATGAAATGCTCACCAATCACCTCATATTTCTAGCAAATGAAAATTTGAAAATACAAGTAATTGCCCCTACACAAGTGTGATTCTACTTTGACTCAATTTTCAGACTTTTTCTTTTATTTTTTCTTTCTATTTGACCTTCTACCTCCCCAAAGCAACCTGCTGCTATAAAGTAGTAGGATTTGATTAGGAATCTTTTCAGAATCTGTCATTATCAGTCAGGGTTAGCTTGGAAGCTTTTACAATGAAGTGGAAAAAAAAACATGTCCCAACCCTCTCCCTGTCACCCTCTGTTATCTTGATCCTAACAACTGTAGAAAAATGACATTTCTCAAGTGACATTTCAGGGGAGAGAAAATATGAGACTACAGGCATATTAAGAGTCACATGAGCAGATTTGAAGCACCATGAGTGGGTGGTAAGGTAGTTAGCATTTATCAAACAGCAAATTGATGCTATGAAGTATGGGCAGGCATGTATATAGAATACATCATTAGAGTCTTGTGACGTTTGAATTTTTGACTGTATTTTGATAGAAATCAAAAATTAAATCTTAGAAAAATCACAGAGTAATTAAATGCCAGGACAAGATTCAAGTCCAATGGAATCATTAAATGAATAGCAAGTTCAAAACTGAAGGTCACATGATATGGCAGCATTAGAAGTCTGGCTGTAACTCTCGGAGAATAGAGTTGAATCCAAGTAGGTAGAAGGAGAGGAAGGAAGGCATATAACTGCCATGACCTACTATATAGCTCTCTGAATATTTTTAAAATTGGGTTTGTGAGGATGGTAAGTTAAGGGAGTCAAGGATAGAGATAAAAATTAAGGATAATGGTTCAATATCCTAATGGGTTGTGAATGGGGGGAATGCCCTTATACAAAGTAGACTTAAGAAGGTGTTCATTAGTGTGGAAAACAGCTGTCATTAATTGAGGACAACTGTGAAAGCCCTATGGATATTAACATCCCAGTGAGTAACCAAAGTGGATATTCCAAATAGGTAAGGAATGGTCATGAACACTGAGATCTTACAGAAATTGTGACCTGCACACATGAGATTGGGGGAAAAGGTTGTTTTCTTTATTAATAATATGAATCATAGACTTGGTAGGGACATCAGGTAAATCATTCAAACCCCAAAGTATTGTGTCCCTATCTGTACAACAGAGTGATTATTTCTGTCATTAATACATCACTGAGAAGGTGATCTTTAAAAAATCAATTGTTCTCCACCATCATTCATTTATTTATCTTATAAGACTTTATAAAGTTAATTATTATATATACAGATTGAAAACCAGATTAATAGGCCAAAGAATATATAAAATATGTAAGAAAATTATAAGAAGCCAAGTATGATTTTAGATACATTCTTCATGCTGATTATAATACCCTTTCCCCCTATGGTATATTAATATATAAGTAAATTTTCAGTGCGGGACTTTGGTTATCAGGTCAATAACAAATTGAAAAACTATTGTAATGATTATTTTTGTATCAGTTTGGCTAGACCACAGTTACCAACAGGACAAACAGTAGTGTACAGGTAACTGTAAAGCTATTTTTTAAATGTGAATGACATTTACAATAAATTGCCTGAATTAAAGAACATTACCTTCTGTAATGTGTATGGAAACATCCAATCAGTTGGAAGCCTTAAAAACATAGACTGAGATTTTCTAAAAAAGGAATTCTTTTTCCAGACTGCCTCAGTTTTCATTCAAGTCTCTATCATCAATATTTCAATTTTTAGCAGCTTGTTTTGAATTTCCCATCAGACTTGCTGGCACACAATATTTTTTTAATACTGGAGATTGAGCCCAAGAACTTGTACATCCTATAGATGCTAGGCAATCATTCTACCACTGAGCTATATCCCCAGCTCAGCAACCACAATCATGTGAACTAATTTCTTAAAGTAAACCTCATGATACACATATAGGTGATAGAGAGATGATAGATAGATAGATAGATATTTCCTATTGATATTATCTTTCATATTTTGAATTATTGCAGAGATATTTTTATCCCAAAGTACGCTAGAACTGTATACACTTTTCCCTGATTTCAATTTTTTTTATTTATGGCATGTATTTCTTTAAATTGCTAAGAATATACTTAGCCCAAAAGAAAAGAAGTAAACAATAATATGCAGATGAAAAGGGAACATCAAATTTATGCAGCATGAATTAATCAAAATTGAAATTCACAAAATCATATTAAGATAGAGAATACTTTATCAATTAGGAAAGGAGAAGATTAAAGATGTAGTCAGGTATTAGAGAGATAATATGCAAATTGTAAATAAATTTTCCTTTCAGCACATAAAATATTCCATAAAGTTTTGAAATAAAAGTAATTTCCATTTTTTATTGAATAATACCTCATATCTAGCTGACAATTTAAATTACTGATGTCTCAAATGCACCAGCAAGCCTTTTCCTCGCTCAAATATTTACATCAACTAGATCAACTTTTCTTTCAGCTTAATTCTTTTTTGATTTGGCATATGAAAGGAAAACATTATTTTATTTGATTTAAACAAACATCGATTCCTTTTTCTGAAATTCTCTAGAATTGAAAGACTAAAATAGGCTTTATTTGTGCTCACATTATTCATTCATTTGCTCACTCACTCATTTAAAACCTTAATATCAGGCCTGTCCTGTATGAATTGAATCTGGAGGATTTTAAATACCGAGGGTAGGACAAAAGCTCTAAGCCCTGATCACGACTCTAAACGTGCCCATTGTAGTTCGAGCAGACAAGACACACATGTAGTCCAGTACCCAAGGGCCACATTTAACTAAATGCCATGAGAAGTAGTATGAGTAAGTGCTATCGTAATTCAGACAAGAGGGAGTAGCCATAAGTGCTATAGTAATTCCAGAAGAAATTAGTGTGTATTTGGCATGCTAAATAGAAAAGTATCCCTGACACCTAGGAGTGGCCCCAGTAGGATCAGTTATTGTTACTGGCTGTCTTGCCATTTATGGTTACACCTTGCTGATCTGCTGAATATAAACAATTTCTTATGACTTTAACATTAGACAAAGCTGCTCTGTAGCTTCGATAGATCAGGACAAAAGAAGACCACTTGATAATCATGTTTGAACAGAGACAAAACATGAACATCATCTAAGCCACAGAATGACAAAACATTCCCCTATTTTGAAGCCACTTTTGCTTCTTCCTGTCTTCCTCCCCCTTTCTTTGCAATTTATTTATTGAAGAACCTGGGTTGTTTGTCCTATAGAGTTTCTCATTCTAGTTTCTCTATTAAGAGTGACAGCTGCTGCTCTGCCAGTTTCAGAGCTAGCTTGGTTCAACTCTGTCATCCTCCTGGATGATATTTATTAAGATATCCAATCATCTGCCAAAATCCTGCACTGAGAAATCTTCACTGAGACAGTCTATAGTATCCCTCATTGCTGGAATAATTAACTCAATTTTTTTAGTTAACAATAATTAATTTAATAATGAAGATAACCCTATAGGTGTGTTTAGGGTGGACTTTGCTGGAGGCAGCTGAAGAGTGGAGGTTAAACTCAAGAAAGGTGAGGAATTTCGAGGATGGATTTGACAGATCTGCAAGGTATGCCATGAAAGTGTGAAAAGAAATGACAAGATATACAATCAACCATTTAGAAAAACTCAGTCACATACTATAGTATTCAACATGTCATGTGAGTCTGTTCTGAGATAATATTAAATCTATTTTTAAATTTTAATATACAGGTAGATATTAATAAAGAAAATATAAAAGCCATTTCTAGGAAAACATAATTTTTCATTACGAAAATAATTAGAGAATAACAATGGTAAATACACTGTGTATCATGATCTTAAAAGAATATATTTCATTTGCTAATCTATCTCTCAGCTCATTTTCTAATAATACTATACTTTTTTCATAAAACATTTTACTTAACAATAAAGTATCTCACCTGGTGTAATTTTGAACAATTTCTTTCTATTTCATATACTTTTTTAAAGCTTATTGTTTACAATGTATTTATTTTTATTTGTACATTTTTGTAATTCATGCAGTTTACAATCATCTTGTAAATGGTTACATGTACATATTACAGCTTGTTTCTTTTTTTCCATACTTGTTGATATTATTTGCCTTAGCTCATATTATGACATATAGTGTTTACAGTAATTGGGGTTGTTAGGTTCCTGTGTATGGCATCTTTATTCTTTTGATTTCCCGTTCCCTTCTTCTTCACTCCTCACCCTTCTTCCCTTGGACCACTTCCCTATTGCAAGAGATTTGTCCCCTTGTCCCTTTCTATCCATCCTATATCATTTTCTTTGTTTGTCCTTTGCCTCACTCCAATGAGAGATACCCTACAGTATTTAAGCTTGTGTGTCTGATTTATTTCACTCAACATTATATTTTTCAGGTGCATCCATTTTTGTACAAATGTCTTAAATTGTCATTCTTTATAGCAGAGTAGTATTCCTTTATATGTAGATACCACATTTTCTTTCTCCAGTGGTCTGTTAATGGGTACACAGGCTGGTTCCAGGATTTAACTATTACAAAGTGTGCTGCTATAAATATCCAAAAATGTTTGGGACTCAAGTATGGCTATAGTATGATGACTCTACTCCTAAGCTAGAGGCTTCAGACAATGGGTATTCAGGGTAGTATGAGTGCCACAAATAGAATCCCAACATAGACAAGAGTTCTGGGACTGCTGAGAGATAAAGGCAAGAAGTTGTCAGAAGCAAGTGTTTCACCCCATTTGAACTAAAATGGTAATAAAAATACCATATTGGGTGCCTTATAAATAACAAAAATTTATTTCTCGTATTGTGAAGACTGGGAAGTCCAAGATCAATGCACCCCAGAGCCAATGTTTGGCAAAAGCTGTTTTCCTCAGACATAGCTGCTTTTAGCTGTGTCCATGGATGGTAGCAGAAATATACAAGCTCCCATAGGCCTCTTTTATAAGAGAACTCAGTCACATTCATAGGGCTCCACCCTCATGACCCAATTCCTGTGCAGAGGCTCCATCTTTTAACACTAGTTGTGAGGATTAGGTTTCAACATACGCATTTTGGAAAGACATAAAAACATTCAGACCATGGCAGCAATTTAATAATGCTAACTGAACCAGTGGTGAAGAAAACCGGTATTTAGATGCCTAATAGGGCAGGGCACAACTGTAAATAACAGTAAAACCATGAGAATAGAAACATGTAAAAACAAGTTGCCCACATAAATTACAACCTTCAAATTCCCCAAGCTTCTCATCTTTCAATGCAGATCAGCTCTAACTTGTAGTATTGTGAAGATTAAATATATGTGTATACCACTTTCAAGCTATGTTTGTTAAATCATTTATTCACTCATTTTTCTGTTTGACAAATATTTCTTAAGCACCTGTTGCATGTTGGGGCCTGTGCTTGCTTAAGTTAAAAAGACACCACTATGAAACAGGTTCAGTTCTGAGCCACTTCTTCGTTCCAACCACGACTGCACTTCTCACTAAACCCATAACTTGTTGTCACTTTTTCATAACTGTCTTTCCTGTTCTTAATATCAGTTCCTCCCTTCAAAGATTTCCCTCTGATGCACAATCCATAATAGCTCAGTCTTGGAAGTAGCCTATTTGTCATTAACAAATGAATGGATAAAGAAATGTGCTACTTATATACAACAGAGTACTATTCTGCTATCAAGGATAAATTTGAATCATTTGTAAGAAAGTAGACACACACCTTGAAACCATAATGTTAAGTGAAGTAAGTCAGACACACAGCTTAAATATCATATGGTTTCTCTTCTAAGAGAAATCCAAAGTATTAATAAATTAAAGAGCAAAATAAAAGATCAAAAGGAAACAGGGAGATAGATCTTTTGCAAATGAGAAGGAAATAAAAGATGGAGGGAGGGGACGGTGGAAGGGGTTGAAAAACAATTACATGCGCCATGTACATGTACCAGATAGCTGCAATGAAAGTAGTCATTACGTATTGCAAACATGTACTAATTTTTAAAAAGTGATAGACATAAGCCCCAACCTTATAGTAGATGCCCCTACACACAAAACTACAGATTCATTATAATAACCTTTAAAGCTCTCCACAATCTCTATTCATCTTTTTTCTAATTTTATTTCACTACCATCCTACAAAAAAATGGGACTCCAGTGAAATTAATTATGGGTTCCAAACATGTCACAAACTTTCTGGCCTCATATCTCATGCTGTTTTATCTGTTTGGAATGCCCTTCCTAGATCTGAATGTTCAGATTCTATCCATCTACTGAAAAATAGTTTCCAATTTCCCCATTACTCAGTAAGTTCTCCTCTCTGAACTACCGTGCTTCATCCATCTAGCCATATTTGTACATGTATTGACTTCTTTTTTGAACATGAGTTTCTTTCCATTAGGCCTTTTCCAGATGGACCCCAGCCTACCGGGACCCTCCAGCCTCGGGCCTTCCATCTCAGCCCCTCCACTGAGGCTGGGCCCTGCAAACCTCTCCTTTGAACTCCCCCGGCCCACATGCTCCGGCTTCCAGGTTTGCTTCCTCAGGCTGACTTTCAGGCCCAGTGGCAATGTCAACCCCCACAAGTGAGTACACCACCTTAGCCACAGCGAGGCCTATGTCATTCAGATCTGAGTCTCCCCAAACCAGGACATGGAAGCAAAGGAAGCAGGCAATCAAATGGGAAGAGGATAATATTTTCTTTCTTGGCCTCCTGGCCTATGGCTCTGGATGTGGGCAGAAGACTCCTGAGTCTTGAAAGACCAGGAGAGGTCCAGGGATTTGCCTCTTCTGTAGTATCTGACACAGGAAAGCTCAGAACTTACAAATGAACTTTTCACTGAAATATAAATATAAATGGAATCATATAGTAAGTATATTTAGAATTGGCTTTTTTATTCATTATAATTTTCTGTGTATTTATTCAAATTGCTCCATGTATCAACAATTTAATCATTTCTTTTGCTGAGTAATTTTCCCACAGTACAGATTACTACAGTTTATTCACTCAAAACACTAGCTGTGTTTGTCTCATTTTCTAGCTAATATGAATAAAGCTACTACACAAACAAAATGTAGGTTTTGTATGAAGATAAAACATGATTTCTTTGAGATAAACAGCCACTTGTACAAATTCTGGGTGTTGAAAGTTACTTGCTTTTAAGAAATCAGTTTTTTGAAAAAAATGCATGTTGGATTTGGTCAGATGGTTTTTCTGCATCCATTGAGATGATCATATGGTTTTTGTCCTTGGCTCTATTGATAATAGTGTATTACATTGATTGATTTGCATATGTTGAACCATCCCTGCATCCCTGGGATGAATCCCACGTGGTCATGGTGTATGATCTTGATGATTCTTCTGCATTCTGTTTGCCAGTATCTTATTAAGGATTTTTGCATCTATGTTCATTAATGAGATTGACCTATAGTTTTCTTTTTCGGTTGGGTCTTCCTCTGCTTTGGGGATCAAGGTGATGCTTGCTTCCAGGAATGAATCTGGGAGTATTGGTTCCCTTTCAATTTCATTGAAGAGTTTAAACAGTAGTGGCAGTAGTTTCTCTCTAAATGTCTTGTAGAATTCAGCAGTGAAGCCATCAGGACCTGGGGTTTTCTTAGTTGAATAAGGCCTTGAAAGAAAGAGGACAGCAGAAAGCAAGCAGTTGAATGTTTATGAGATAAAGGTCAGTAAATTAGAATTAGAACTAGAAAGTGCCAAACAAAAGTTTGAAGAAATGACTCACAGTTATCAAAAAGAAATTGAAGACAAAAGTTATCAGAAGAAAATCTTTTGGGACAGGTTGAAAAGGCAAAAGTAACAGCTGATGAAGCAGTAAAATTACAGAAAGAAATTGATATACAATGTCAACATAAAATAGCTGAAATGGTAGCACTTATGGAAAAGCATAAGCACCAATATGATAAGACTGTTGAAGAGAGAGATTCAGAATTAGGAGTTTATAAGAGCAAAGAACAAGGACAGTCATCCGCAAGAGCATCTTTGGAGATTGAAATATCTAGTCTCCAAATTGAACTTTTCTCTATTAAGAAGCAACTTGAAACAGAAAGAGACGAAAAAGAAAAACTGAAAAGAGAGGCAAAAGGAAACACAGTTACTCTGAAAGAAAAAAAAGACAAGAAAATACAGACATCTTTATGGGAAATATTTGAAACTAGTTACAAGAAATTTGATTCTAAAGCAACTCCTACACAAAATGTATCTCGAAATTTCTTATCAACTGATTATGGTAAATCCAAAGATAAAAGAGACTATCTGTGGACATCTACCAAAAGCAGTTTGTCTACACCAGTACCAAAGTCATATACCGTGAAGACACCAACTAAACTACAAACACAGCAAAGAGAAGAAAAGAATAAACCCATTGAAGAAAATAATAAAAAGAGAAAAATCTTTGAATTTGATGTTAATTCAGATAGTTCAGAAGCTACAATCTTTGGAGCATGGTTTCCGAGGAAGACACACTGAACAAACTGTACAAAAATAATAATCCACCTGCTTCTCATCTTTGTGTCAGAACACCAAAAAAGACTCCTTCATCTCTAACAACTCCTGGATCTGTGAGAAAAATGTAAGATGACTGTTGGGCTGTAATTGCTAAAATGGACAGGAAAAAAACTAAAGGAAGCAGAAAAGTTACTTATTTAAGAAAATCAGTATGATAATGGGCCCTAATAACATCAAATTAATAGTTAATTTTTTTTATTTTCCAACGAGTCAAACTTTACTTGGAAAGTGAGACTTTAAAACTTTGCATAAAAATTTTGTACTTTTTATATTATTATATTTTGGCCTGAATGTGAAATAGCTGTATATTATCTGAAAACTTGTTATTATATTCAGATAATTATACAATTATATTTTGTTACTTTTTCCTGTATTAATATTATGTTTCCAGATTTTTAGTTTTGAACACGAGAAATGCATAATTGAGATTTATTCTTTATTCATTATTAAAATATTTTGAATTTAAAAAATCAGTTTTTTCAGATATTGTTTTTCGAAGTGGCTGTACCATTTTATATTCTCACCAGCTGATAAGAGTGATCCAATCTCTCTATATCCCTGCAGCATTGTTATTTTTTTTTTATTTTTAGCCATTCACAAAGTATAGGATTGCTATAACTTGATTTTTTTTAAATTTTAAAAATTAATTTTATTGGTACTTTTTAGGTATACAATATAATAACTTTCATCATTGGAGATTTGTACCTTTACATAATATATCTTGATTTTTGTTTTTCCCCATTTCCCCTGACCTCCCTCCAACCCCTCTACCCCTCTCTATTTACAAAGACTTTCTTTCCATTTTTTCATTTTCTCATATTAATTCCATTCCCTTCTTTCCTTTCCCTACCCCTCCCACTTCCCCTTCCCCTTTGTGCATTTTCTTCCAATTTCGCATTATCTATTATGCATTTTGATCCTTATTTACACTTTCAGTTTCTCACACAGAGGAACTATTTGGTATTTACACATGTGTGTCCTATTTATTTTAATTAAAAATATCACCCCTCAATGTGCATCCATTTAGCTATAAATGTTTCTAGTTTCTCATTCTTTATGGCTGAGTAGTACTCCATTTTATAAAAAAACAAAAAACAAAAACACATCTTCTTTATCCAGTTACCAGTTGGTGGTCAATTGGGCTGTTTCCAAGTTTTATCTATTACAAACTGTGTTGCTATGAACATGAGTGTACATATATCGCTGTTGTATGGTTCTTTTTATTCTTTTGGGAAGATAACCTGCAGGGGAATAGCTGGGTCAAATGAGACTTCCAGTCCTAGTTCTTTGAGGAATCTTCATACTGATTTCCACAGTGGTCACACCAGTCTACACTCCCACCTGCAGTGGAGCAGTGTTCCTTTTTCCCCACAGTCCTGCCAGCATTTGTTATTGGTTGATTTCATGATAGCAGCCATTCTTTCTGAGGTGAGGTGGAATCTCAGCATTGTTTTCATTTGCATCTCTCCAATGACCAGGGGTATTGAACACTTTTTCATATGTTTATTTACTATTTCTACTTCTTTGTCTGAGAAATGTCTGTTCTTTTCAGATGCCCATTTTTGGATTAGGTCTTTAAATTTAGGAGGTCTGATTTTTTTTAAGTTCTTTATATATTCTAGAAAGTAGACCTTTTTCTGAGGAGCAGCTGGTAAACATTTTTTCCCACATTGTGGGTTGTCTCTTCATGATCTTGGTGGTTTCTCTTGCTACGCAGAAGCTTTTTAATAAGAAGAGATCCCACTGGTTGATTGTTTGTGCTGGTTCACGTGCAACTGAGGTTTTGTTCATGAAATTCTTTCCTACACCAATGTCTTCAACAGTTCTACCTAACCTGTCTTCCAGCTGGTTTAGTGTTTCTGTTTGAATATCTAGATCTTTAATCCATTTTGATTTTAGTATAGTGCACGGTGAGAGATATAGGTCTAATTTTAATCTTTGGCAAGATGGAACCCAACTTTTTCAGCACCATTTATTAAAGAGGCTATCTTTCCTCTAATGAGAGTGTTTGGCTCCTTGGTCAAAGATGAGATGGCTGAGTGTGTCTGGTGTTGTTTCTGCATCTTCTAATGTGTTCCACTGGTCCTCAGGTCTGTTTCTTTGCCAGTACCACGCTGTTTTTGCCACAGTAGCTTTGTAGTATAGTTTCAAGTCAGGGATTGTGATACCTCCTACCTTGTCTTTGTTGCCTAGAATTGCTTTTGTATTCTAGGTCTCTTATTTCAAACATAATGAAAGAAATCAAAGACCACTACTCTGAAAACTATAGCACTCTGAAAAAAGAGACCAAAGAGGATATCAGAAAATGGAAAGACAGTCCTTGCTCCTGGGTAGGAAGAACCAATATAGTGAAAATGGTCATACTGGGCCGGGGATTTAGCTCAGTGGTTCTGGCACCTGCCTTGCAAATGCAAGGTCGTGAGTTCGATCCCCAGTGCCAAAAAAAAAAAAAGAAAGAAAGAAGGAAAGAAAGAAAGAAAGAAAGAAAGAAAGAAAGAAAGAAAGAAAGAAAGAAAGAAAAGAAAGACCCCCACCCAACACTCTCAAAGTGGTGGCGACCAGCGATCAGCGACCTGCCCCGGTGAGACAAGGCAAGCAGCTTGGGATTCTTGCGGCCGTCCCAGGCCACGACCATGGCATGGTGAGGTCTGCTTAGCCACGCGGGTGCCTCCAACGCTCAGTCCCATCCCACCCCCCCGCCGTGCACCACCTACCTTCTGGCTTTTTTCCTACCTCGTCCCACACTACAGAGGCACAGGAGACTATAAAGACCCTAGTCCTGAGCGCCACAAGATAGAGCAGTAGTTAGTAACAGAAAGAGGGCTTCTCAGGCTTCTGGAAGAAAACTGAAGCTCAGTGGAAAAGTAAAGAAATCCTCTACAATGAAGGCACATCAGACCACTGTACTTGGTCTGCTGCTGGCTTGGTGAGACTCATTGACTTATGTATGCAGAGATTCCTACATTGCCTACTGTGACAACAGAGACATACCCTGAAGGAAGCCCATAATTTCTATTGCTATTTGCAAAAAAGAAAAAAAAATTTTTTTTCTTATTTTTAATTCTTAGTTTTTACTTTTTTTCTACTCTTCAAAGTTTTACTTCTCTTTCTTTTCTTTATTTTATCTTTTCTTTCTCTCTCTCATTCTCTCACTGTCCCACATTGCCCCTCATCTCCCCATTTGTTCCTTTCTGCACTGAAGTTGGATTTCTCCCTTACTGTTCTTTTCTTCTCTTTTTCCTTCTCTTGATTATCATTAGGTTTAAAGGAAAGTAAATTTGGTGTCTAGCCTCCCTGTTGCTGTTGGGTAGTTCTAGTCACATCTTTGTTCTTTGATTCTGCCATTTTCTCTTGCCTTTAACAACTTTTAAGAGTTTGTGTGATCTTTCTGTGTATTCTGGCCTCACCGCTAATCTTACTTGTTCTTTCTACCTGTCCCTCCCTCCCCAACTCCATTTAGCTCTCCATCCCAAAGGGGAAAGATGCTATATTGAAGAGTTTATTCATTATAAACTTACGTTGGGTTGGTCCTTGGTTTTAATTTAACTTACATAGTTAAAAGTGATAGATGAATAACTACCACAAAGTGTCATTTTCTAAGCTGTGCTTGATGCTATGGTATTGCTGACTATGTCATTTGGGCTAACATGTTGTGATTGACCTAATTAGTTTTCCTTCCTGGTATAAGAAAAATATAATAGCTTCAGAGTCATTAGAGTCTCAAAACCCAAACACAAGCCATATCTGGAAGACACCTCTGAAAAGCAATCCTTCCACAAGGGGTGTTTAAACACAAGCAACAAAGATACCTACATTAAGCAATCTTGAAATACCAACCCAGGAATTAAATCAAGGACAGCACTAAAAACAAAAATGAGAAGACACTTAAGCAAGGCACAAACACAGGCTTCCACACCACAAAAAGGAAATTCTGGGGGAAATGAGGTGGAAAAGTCTGATAAGCAACCACTTGGACACCCTGAACTGATAGCACAGGAAGTAACAAAGCAGATGCATAAAGTTCTAGAAAATTTCAAAACAGAAATAATCTCCAAGATAAATATGGACATGGTGAGCAGAGTGAAAGACATGATTAGAAGCTCTAGCGCAAAAATAGATAAGAAAATAGATGAGATCAGAAACATGCTGGAAGCCATGAATGCTCAGCATAAGAAAGAAATGGAAAACATGATTGCTCAACATAAGAAAGAAATGCTATCCATGAAACAGATTCAAACAGATATTCAGGAGATTAAAAACTCCATTGAAAGCACGCAGAGCAGACCAAGAGAATCTGAAGACAGAATATCAGATATAGAAGATAGGTTTGTGGTTAAGGACCATGAAAACAGAGATCTCTTAAAGATAGTAAGGGACCATGAGAAATCAATCCAACAGCTGCTAGATGATGCAAAGAAGAAAAATATAAGACTGATAGGAGTCCCTGAAAAAACAGGAGAAAGCACAACAGGCATAAAAAAACTGTTCACAGAAATAATAGTAAATAACTTCCCAGACAGAGGTAAAGAGTTGGATGTAGAGATAAGTGAGGCATATAGAACTCCATCCAGCCATGACCAAAAAAAATCTACACCTAGACATGTAATAGTCAAGATCCCAGAAACCCAACAGAAGAACAAAATTCTACAGGCAGTTAGAGAAAAGAAACAAATCACCTACAAAGGAAAGCCCACCAGAATCATGGTAGATTTCTCAACACAAACCCTCCAATAAAGGAGAGCCTGGAGTGAAGTATTTCAAGCCCTAAAAGAAAAAAACTTCCAACCTAGACTGTTGTATCGGCAAAATTATCTTTCAAAATCGATGGGGAAATTAGATACTTCCATGACAAAGAGCACCTGAGAAATTTCATGAACATCAAAGCAGCACTCCAAAGAATTTTAAGCAATGTTCTAGAAAAAGATAATGAAGGTCACAACTCCATGAGGCCCAGCAGAGACAAGGCACCATGCAAGGTAAGACATTAAAGCGAAAGGGGGGGAAATAAGAAAGGAGCCAACAACAGTGAAACATCATGACAAGGATGAGTCAATATCTGTCAATTATAAATATCAATGTTAATGGCCTGAATTCACCAATCAAAAGAAATAGACTGGCAGAATGGATTAAGAAGCAAAACTCAGCAATATGCTGTATACAAGAAACATACCTAACTCAAAAGGAAATCCATAGACTGAAAGTAAAAGGATGGAAAACAGTTCTCCACGCAACAGGAACCCAGAAAAAAGCAGGCATAGCAATCTTATTTGCAGATAAAGTAGATTTCAAAACAAAACTAATTAAGAGAGACAAAGATGGTCACTACATCCTTGTGAAAGGAACAATCCGAGAGGAAGAGATGAGAATCCTAAATATATATGCACCAAATACAAATGCCCCCAACTATACAAAAAAATATTAATGGACATGAAAAACCAAATAAGCACTAACACAATTGTAATGGGGGACATCAGCACCCCTCTATCACAAATAGATCAACTAGGAAAAAAATTAACAACGAAATTCTAGAACTAAACAAAGCTATTGAACAAGTGGACTTAATAGATGTTTACAGAGTGTTCCACCCCACAAAATCAGAATACACATTCTTTTCAGCTGCACATGGACCATTCTCCAAAATAGATCACATGCTAGCTCATAGGACATGTCTAAGTAAATGTAAAAGAATTGAAGTTATCCCCTATATATTATCAGACCATAGTGCAATACAATTGGGGATCAATAACATAAGAAACCACAAAACACCCACAAACACATGGAAATAGAACAACACCCTCCTGAACAAGCAATAGGTCACAGAGGAAATTAAAGAAGAAATTAGACAGTTTCTACAAGTAAATGAAAATGCCAGTACAACATACAGGAATCTGTGGGACACAATGAAAGCAATTCTATGTGAGAAATTCATAGCAGTGAATGCCTATATTAGGACAACAGAGAGAACTCAGTTAAATAACTTAATGCAGAACCTCAAGCTTCTAGAAAAAGAAGAGCATGACAAACCCAAAGCTTGTACAAGAAAGGAAATGATAAAGATCTGAGCAGAAATCAATGCAATGGCAACTAAGAGAATGATACAAAAAAAAAAAATCAATGAATCAAAGAGTTGGTTTTTTGAAAGAATAAATAAAATTGACAAACCTTTAGCCAACCTTATCAAAAAAAGGAAAGAAAAGGCTCAAACACTTGCAATTAAGAATGAAAAAGGCAAAGCCATAACAAATCCAGAAGAAATCCAGAGAATCATCAATACCTACTTTGAGAACCTGTACTCTAATAAAATGGAAAACACAGAAGAAATGGACAGATTCCTAGATACATATGAATTGTCATAATTAAATGAAGAAGATATAGAAATTCTAAACACCCCAATTACAATGAGTAAAATTGAAAATGTAATTTAAAAACTTACCCCCCCAAAAAAGCCCAGGTCTTGATGGCTTCACTGCTGAATTCTACAAGACATTTAAAGAACTATCACCACTACTATTTAAACTCACCAAGGAAATTGAAAGGGAAGCAAGGCTTCCAAATTCATTACTGGAAGCAAGTGTTACTTTGATTCCAAAAATCAGGGAAAGGCCCAACCCAAAAAGAGAACTACAGACCAATCTCCCTAATGAACATAGAGGCAAAAATCCTCAACAAGATACTGGCAAACAGAATACAGAGTGTCATCAAAAAGATCACACACCCTGACCAAGTTGGATTTATCCCAGAGATACAAGGATGGTTCAACATCTGTAAATCAATAAGTGTAATACACTATATTAACAGAGTCAAGGACAAAAACCACATGATCATCTCAATAGATGCAGAAAAAGCATTTGACAAAGTCCAACACCCATTCATGATAAAAATGCTACACAAAATTGGAATAAATGGTCTCTACCTCAAACTGATAGAAGCCATCTATGGAAAACCAACAGCCAATATCATACTAAATGGTCAAAAACTTAAAACTTTCACACTAAAATCTGGAACAGGACAAGGATGCCCACTATCACCACTCCTGTTCAATATTGTTCTGGAAACATTAGCCATAGCAATTAGACAAGAGAAAGAAAAGGAATAAAGATAGGTAAGGAAGAAGTTAAACTGTCATTATTTGCTGATGATATGACACTTTACATAAAAGACTCAAAAAACTCAGTCAAAAGTCTTCTAGACCTAATTGACAGATTCAGCAGAGTAGCTGGATACAAGGTTAATACTCAAAAAACAATAGTCTTTTTATATGCAAATAGCACACCTATTGAGAGGGAAATTCAGGAAATAATTCCATTTACAATAGCATCTAAAAAAATGAAATATCTAGGAATCAACCTAACAAAGGAAGCAAAAGACTGCTACACTGAAAACTACAGCACTCTGAAGGAGATTGAAGAGGTTATAAGAAAATGGAAAGATATCTCTTGCTCCTGGGTAGGAAGAACCAATATAGTGAAAATGGCCATACTTCCAAAACTACTATATAGATTCAATGCAATGCCAATTGAAATTCCAACAATATACTTCACAGAACTAGAGAAAACAATCCAAAAATTCATTTGGAAACAGAAGAAACCTAGAATAGTAAAAGCAATTCTAGGCAACAGAGACCTGGCTGGGGGTATCACAATCCCAACTTGAAACTATACTACAAAGCTACTGTGATAAAATCAGCATGGCACTGGCAAAGGAACAGACCCGAAGATCAGTGGAATAGATTAAAAGGTGCAGAAACAACTCCAGACATACTCAACCACCTCATCTTTGACAAAGGAGCCAATCACCCTCATTGGAGGAAAGATAGCCCATTTAATAAGTGGTGTTGGAAAAACTGGATTTCAACCTGTCAGAAATTAAAACTAGACCCATACCTATCACTGCACACTAAACTAAGATTGAAGTGGATTAAAGATCTAAATATTAAGTCAGAAACACTAAACTTGCTGGAAGATAAGTTAGGTAGAACTCTTGATGACATTGGCATAGGAAAAGACTTTATGAACAAATCTTCAGTAGCATGGGAGCTAGCACAAAGAATCTCATCGTATTAAAAAGCTTCTGCACTTCAAGAGAAACTACCAACAGAGCTAAGAGACAACCTACAATGTGGGAAGAAATATTTAGCAGCTGTAACTCAGACAAAGGTCTACTATCAAGAATATATAAAGAACTGAAAAAAATCAGACCTCCCAAATTTAAAGACCCAATTCAAAAATGGGCAACCAAAATGAACAAACATTTCTCAAACGAAGAAGTAAAAACAGCAAATAAATATATGAAAAAATGTTCAACATCCCTGGTCATTCGAGAGATGCAGATGAAAACAACATTGAGATTCCACCTCACCCCACAAAGAATGGCTGCTATCAAGAAATCAACCAATAACAAATGCTGGCAGGGGTGTGGAGAGAAGGGACCCCTTCTCCATTGTTAATGAGAATGTAGATTGGTGCAACCACTGTGGAAATCAGTATGGTGATACCTCAAAGAACTAGGACTACAGGTCCCATTTGATCCAGCTATTCCCCTACTTGGAATCTTCCCCAAAGAATTAAAAGAATCATACCACAGTGATATATGTGCACCTATGTTTATAGTGGCACAATTTTTAATAGCTAAAGCTTGGAAACAGCCCAAATGCCCATTGACTGGAAACTGGATAAAGAAGATGTGGTTTTTTAATAAAATGGAGTACTACTCAGCCATAAAGAATGAGAAACTAGAGACATTTATACCTAAATGGATGCATATTGAGGCCATACTCTTAAGTGAAATAAATAGGACACACGTGTAAATACCGAATAGTTTCTCTAGTGTGAGAAATTGAAAGTGTAAATAAGGATGAAAATGATTAAAATGAATAATTGATAATTTGAAATAAGAAACGGTCCAAGGGTTTGGGGATGGTGGAAGGGAAAGGGGAAAGGGAAGAAGGGAAAGAAAAAAATTATGAGAAAAAAAATAGAATCAAACTCTGTGTAGATAGGGAAGGGTGGAGGGGCTGAAGGGTGCACAGGTAATGGAGAAAAAAATAAAAACTAAGATGCATCATGTTCTGGTACAAATACCCAATGATAAATGTAAATGTATTTTATACCTAAAATGTACCAATAAATACATATTTTTTTAAAAAATAAAATAAAGTAAAATAAAAAATAAAGAGGGTAAAATGGAAAAAAAGAAAAGAAAAAGAAAGAAAAGAAAATGGCCATACTTCCAAAACTACTATATAGATTCAATGCAATTCCAATTAAAATTCCAGCAGCAAACTTCACAGACCTTGAGAAAACAGTCCAAAAATTCATTTGGAATATCACCTGAATTTTTGTGTTTCCTCAAAATTCCTATATTGGAATCCTAACTCCCAAAGTGATATTGTTATAAGGTGGGGTCCTTCTGGTGACTGGGATTAATGCCGTTATACAAAAGGCCCTAGGAACTTTCTTTCCCCTTCTACTACATGGGGACACAGATAGAAGGTGCCACCTATGAGAATCAGGTCATTTGCAGACAATGAATCTGTCAGTACCTTAGATTTGTTCTTTCCATCCTCTGCTGACATGTGTATTAACTATCTGGTATTTATAAGTTACTTAGTGTATGAAAATTTGTTATAGTAACCCAAACTGGTTAAGACAATAGTGATATCCCATTGTGATTATAATTTGTATCTTCACAATGACTATGTTGGTCATTTTTTATGTATTTGCTTTCTTGACTATAAACTTCTTGAGAAACTTATAGTTAAATACTTAAGAAGATCGGTATTTAGTTTAAAATCCATGAAATTAAATAAGTTGCTGTACACATAAATGAAATTCTTGGAAAAGGATTAAAAGGCTTTGAATGAGAAACAGAAGCAGAGAAGCTGGGTAACTTGCAGGATCAGCCTATAATAAAGACTTCTCAATTCAAGTATCTCAAGAAAAATATTCTGTCTTTATAACACCTATGTGTACTAAGTTCCAAATATCTTTGACAACCTTCAACTTTCTCGAGTGTCAGCATCACTCTGTGTGGTCAATCATGTATATGTACTTGAAAAAGTCTCTTCCCTTAATTAGCTTCAATGAGATAGAGTTGACAAAAAAAACATTGATATATGTTTTGTGTTACAGCCGATGTTTTGACACATGTACACATTGTGATACAATTACCACAGTCAAGCTAATTAGTATATCCACAACCTCACAAAATTAACTTGTGTATATGAATATAACAATCCTTAAATTCTTCACTTTTAGTAATTTCAAGTATAAGATACATTATGGTTTTTCTATAGCCAACATACTGTACATTAGGTATCTAGAATTCACACATCTTCCCAATGAAAGTTTGTACACTTTGATGAACACTTTCCTGTCACCTCCATCCTCTCATCTCTGATGACCACCCTCTTTCTCTGTTTCTGAGTTTAATTCTTTTGGAATCTACCCATTAGTAAGTTTATGCAGTATTTGTCTGTCTGGGTCTGCTTATTTCTTGTAGCATAATTCAGTCCAGGTTCTGTGTTTCTTCCTAAGCAGGCTAACATCCAGGATGTGTCTCTGTGTATGTTCACCATGTATCATACATCCTTTCACTATTCATCCTTTGGCTCACACTAAGATTTTTGTTTTGAAACTTGGCTATCATAAACAATGATCCAATGAACATGAGAGGACAGATGATAGTACAGATATCTCTTCGAGACAGTAATTTTATTTCCTTTTGAAATAAAATATGCCTGAAAGTGACATTTCTGGCTTCTATGATAGTTTTAAATTTTTGAGGAATCTCCATTTGGATTTCCATAATGGCTCTACTAATCTACATTCACACCATTAATTTATATAAGAGTCATTTAACACATCTTCCCCAACAATTATCTTTTGACTTTTTTTCAAGGCAGGGTCTCACTTTGGCCTTGAACTCACTGAGTAGCCCAGGCTAGCCAAGGAGATCCTCCTGCCTCAGCCTCCCCAGTGCTAAGATTATAGGTTTGCACCACCATGCCCAGCCTCTTTTGATTTTTTGACAGTAGCTATTCAAATAAGTGTGAGGTAATATCTCATTGTATTTTTGATTAGTATTTCTCAGGTCATTAGTGATGTTGAGCCCCTTGTCATACAAATTTGAACATTCATGTGTTTTGTTTTGTAAATTCAAGACGTTTACACATTTTAAAAGCAGGTTATTAGGGTTTATTTGTTCTTTGTTTTTTTGTTGTTGTTTTGATTTGTTACTTCATTTTGTTTTGGTGTTGTTGTATGAGGGTTTTTTTATAGATTTTATAGATTTTAGATATTAACCCTTTATAAGATAGTTCATAAAATTTTCCCTATTCTATAGATTGCCTTTATACTTTATTATTTCCTTTGTTATGCAAAAGATTTTTAGTTTGATATAGTCTCACTTGTTCATATTCATTTTTGTTACCTTGTTTTTCACATCATATCCAAAAACTCATTGGCAAGACCAATATAATTGTAATATTTCTCTATATTTTACAGTTTCAGGTCTTACATTTGAGTCTTACTCTACTCTGAGTAAATTTTTTTATATAATATAAAAATCCCATTTCTTTCTTTCTTTCTTTTTTTTTTTTTTTTTGCAGGTAGATATCCATTTTTTCCAATACCACTTACTGAAGGGACTGTGATTTCACCATTAGATATTCTTGGACCATTTATCAAAGATTACTTGACAATATATGTATGAGTTCATTTCTGGGTTTCTATCCTGCTCCATTGGTCAGTGTGCTGTTTTTATGCCAATACTGAACCATTTTGACCATTATAGCTTTGTAATATAATTTGACACCAAGAAGTGTAATGCCTGTATCTATGCTTCTTTTTTTGCTCAACACTGCTTTAATTATGCAGGGTCTTTTGTAGTTGCATACAAATTTTTGCATTGTTTTATCTCTTTTTGTAAAAACTGTCATTGGTATTTTGATAGCAACTGCACTGACTCTGAACAGGGTAGAATGACCCAATTTTGACAATTTTTATTCTTTTGATCTATAAATAGACATGGGCTACCTTTCCCTCTTGACTTCTTCAGTTTCTTTTATCAATGTTTTATAATTTTTAATTATTGTAAAGATTTTTCATTTCCTTGGGTAAATTTATCCCTAAGCATTTGGCTATTTTTGATGCAATTGTAAGTGGGATTGTTTGCTTACTTTGTTTTTCAGAGAGTTCATTATTAGAGTGTACAGTTGATTATTAGCTGATTTTTATATGTTGACTTGGTATCCTTCAACCTTATTGAATTTATTAGTCCTTGAGGGTTTTTCAGGAGGTTGTGTCATCTGCAATCAGACATGATTTAACATCCTCCTTTCCAATTTGAATGGCTTTTATTTCATCCTCTTGCCTAAGTTCTGTGTTAGTACGTTTTGTACTATGTTGAATAGAAGTAGGGAGAGTGAGCATTCTCATCATGTTCTTCTTTTTTTAATTAATTTTATTGGTACATTTTAGGTATACAATATAATGACATTCATCATTGGAAATTTGCACCTTTACATAATCTCTCTTGATTCTTATTTTTTCCCCCTTTTTTGCCCTTCTGTCCCTTCAACCCCTCCACCCCTCCCTATTTACAAAGACTTTCTTCCAATTTTTCCATTTTCTCATATTTATTCCTTTCCCTTCTTTCCTTTCCCCTCCCTCTCCCCCTTCCCCTTCCCCTTTGCCCCTTTTCTTCCTATTTCACATTATCTATTATACCTTTTAGGTCTTATTTACACTTTCAGTTTCTCACACTAGAGAAACTATTCGGTATTTACACACGCATGTCCTATTTATTTCACTTAAGAGTATCGCCTCAATGTGCATGCATTCAACTATAAATGTCTCTAATTTCTCATTTTTATGGCTGAATAGTACTCCATTTTATTAAAAAACCACATTTTCTTTATCCAGTCTCCAGTTGTTGGGCAATTGGGCTGCTTCCAAGATTTAGCTACCAGGAATTGTGCTGCTATCAACATGGGTGCACATATATCACTGTGGTATGATTCTTTTAATTCTTTGGGGAAGATAGCCAGTAGGGGAATAACTGGGTCAACTGGGACTCTCATCACGTTCTTGATGATAGAGGGAACTCTTCCAGCTTTTTATCATGTTAGCTATGGGTGTGTCCTATATGGATGATTTTTATTATGCTAGATATATTTCTTCTGTTTTTGTTTGGATCAAAAATGTCCCCCAAAAGTTCATGTATTCAGAGATGGGACTTTTGGAAGGTGGTTCGAACATGGGGGCACTAGCTGAATGGGCAGTTAGGAGGTGGGGTTTACTGGAGAAAGTAGTCTCTGGGTGTGTATAGGATATGCATGCGCTCTCTCTCTCTCTCTCTCTCTCTCTCTCTCTCTCTCTCTCTCTCTCTCTCTCTTTCTCTCTGCCATGAAAGCTGCCATGAAGTGAGCAGCTTTCCCCTGCTATATATCCTTTCATCCTTGGAGCCAGTTGACCATGGTCTGAAATTTCTGGAAGAGTGAATCAAAATAAACTTTTCCTCCTTTAAATTGTTTTCTCAGACATTTGATAACAAGGATCAAAAGCTAATACAAAAATTGGTACCAGAAGTGGAGTGTTTGCTGTGACTACACTTAACTATGTTTAAAGAAGCCTTCAGAACTGGTTTGCTGGTCTTGTTTCTAATTTAATACATTGAAATTCTACCCTGTAAGATGATGGAATTAGAATGTAAGTCTTCATTGGAGTCACTAAGTCATAAAAACAAAGACCACATAAATGAAATTAATCTCATTATAAAAGAGACCACAGAAGCTACACAACCCTTTCCACCATTGAGAAACAAAACTAAAATTTGCACTCTATGAATCACCAAACACCAAAACTATCAGTGCCCTACCTTGGATTTTTTGGCATCTTTAGAACTATAAGAAATAAATATTCATTGTTTATACACCACTCAGTTCTTGCTATTTTGTTAGAGCACCCTGAATGAACAGCTGGGGTTTTATTACTGATTCAATCTTATTATTATTAGTCTGTTAATATCTTCTATTCCTTCATGATTGATTTTTAGTAGCTTGTATGTTTGTGGGAATTTATCTATTTCTAGTTTATCAGATCTGTTAGGGTATAATTGTTCATAATAGACTCTTAATAAGTTTTGTTTTACTGTGGTAATACTGCTATAATACTGCTATAATACTGCTTTCATTTGCTATTTTACTTATTTGGGTCATCTCTCTTTTTTCATAGACCAGTTAGACTTTTCAATTTTGTTTATCCTTTCAAAATCCTACTCCTTAGTTTTGTTGATTTCATTTGTTTTTCTAGGTTCTATTTCATTTATATCTGCTCTGACTTCCTTCTTTGAACTTTGGTATTAGTTTGATCTTTCTTTTCTACTTCCTGGAGGTCTAAAATTAGGTGATTTGAAATCTTCTCTTCCTCCCTCTCTTTCTTTTCTTTTCTTTTCTCTTCTTTTTCTGCCTTTTTTTCATATTCTTTCCCTTTTGGTGTAGATTTTTATTGCTATAAATTTCCCTCATAGAAATGCTTTTGATGCATCCCAGAAATTTTCGCATGTTGTGTTTCCATTTTCAATTATGACAAGATTTCTTTCTTTCCTTTTTAATTTGTTCTTTGCCACATTGGTTGTTTAGGATTGTGTTTATTTTCAGATATTTGCAATTTTTCCAGTTTTCCTCCTGTTATTTATCCCCAATTTTATCTCATGGTGATTGGAAAAGATATTTCATATGATTTAAACCTTGAATTTGTTTTGTAGTCTAATCCAATCTAACCTGGAGAATGGTTTATGTGACTTGAAAAGAATGCATATTTTGCTGCTCTTAGGTGGAATATCTTTTACATATCTTATTAGGCCCATTTGGCCTAAAATTTAAGTCAAGTCCAATATTACATTATTGTGTTTTCTCTAAGAATGATTTACCCATTGTTAAAAGTGGAAGTCTCCTACTGTTACTGCACTGCTGTCTATTTCTTTTTTTTTTCAGATCTGGTACTATCTGCTTTATCTGTTCCTATCCTGCAATGTTGGCTGCATATATATTTACAATTATTTCATCCTCTTTACGAATTGCCTCTTTAATCATTATATAATGACTTTCTTAATCTCATATCATTTTGACTTAAATTGCATTTTACCTGAAACTAATACAGTTCCCCCTCTCCCTCTTGGTTTAAGTTTGCATGGAATACATTTTTCAATCAGTTTACACATGTGTTTACAGGTGAGGTGAGTTTTTTGTAGGCGATCTATATGTGGATACATTTTTTATCCATTCAGCCACTCTTTATCTTTTGATTGGAGAATTAAATATATTTACATTGAAAATAATTGTCAATAGATAAGTATCTAGTGTTACCATTTTCTTCATTTTTTTCTGAGTATTTTCTAGGTTGTTTGTTCTTTTCTTCCTCTCTTTTGGTCTCTCTTTGTGATTTCATGATTTTATGTAGTAGTATAGTTTTTTGTGCATCTGCAATTGTTTTTTGGTTTGTGGATAACACAAGCCTTACATAAAACTCTTACATTTATAACAATCTACTTTAAGCTACTAACAGATTAACTTCTATTGTATATAAAATATATACACTTTCACTACACTTGATCTTACCCAAAAGGCCTAGAAGTGATAAAAAATATATACGCTTTTACTAACGTCTCTTTCTATGGTTTTGATGTTACAATTAACACTGTTTTATACTGAATATCTATTAATTATTATAGCTATTGTTACGTTTAATATTTTTGTCTTTTAACTTTACTCAGTTATAAATTATTTACACAACATTTTAGTATTAGAGAATTCTGAATTTGACTATATACTTGCCTTTACCAGTAAGTTTTATATATTTGTGTGTCTTCATAATACTAATTAACACTATTTTGTTTCAGTTTGAAGAATTCCCTTTAGTAGTTCTTGTAGGGCAGTTCCAGTGGTAAAGAACTTCCTCAGCTTTTGTTTGTCTGAGAAAGTCTTTATCTTTTGAAAGACAACTTTCCCCAGTAAAGTATTCTTGACTGGCTGGGATTTCTTTTTCCAGCACTTTGAAAATGCCATGCCATTCTCTCTTGATGTGCAAAGTTTCTGTTGAAAAACCCACTGATACTTTTATGAGGAGTCCATTGTGTGTAATAAGCCTCTTTTTTTTTTGCTGCTTCAAAATTCTCTGCCTTTGACTTTTGACAATTTGATTATAATATATCTTAGTCTTGTTTTGAAACCTGGAGGACTTTTGCAGGGAGGGGAAGCACTGGGGATTGAAGTCAGGGCTTTTAGACTCAACTATATCCCAACCCCTTTTTTCTTGTGAGAAGTTTCCCAGGCTGGACTCAAATTTGCCATCCTCCTGCTTCAGCCTCCCAGAGTTCTAGGATTACAAGTATTTATCACTATGCCCTACTGAAACTTGGAGACCTTTAAGCTCCAAGGGAACTTTGGGAAGTTCCAAATTGGAATTTAAAAGATTAATTTTTTTGCCTGTTGTTTTTTGTTGTTGTTGTTCTTTCTTCCCTTTCTGAAACTTCATAACACAATTGTCAGCTTCCTTGAGATTAAGTTCCATAAATCTTTTAGGCATTTTTTCATGTCTTTTCATTCTTTTTTCTTATGTCTCCTCTGAATATTTTCAAAAGAACTGTCTTTAAGTTCACAGAATTTCTCTTGCTTGATCAAGATGACTGATGACATTATTACATTTCTCATTTTATTGTATTTTTCAACCCTAGAATCACTGTTTAGCTCTTTTTTTAGAATTCTTGTCTCTTTATTGAATTTTGTTTTCTCATATGCTGTTTTTCTGATTTTTGGAAGGTTTGTGTATCTGGAATATCATATAATTTACTGAGATTCTATAAAACAATTATTTTGAATTCTTTGTCAGGCAATTGGTAGATATCCATTTCTTTGGGTTTCATTGGTGGAATATTATTGTGTGTTTTTGATGATGTCAAGTTTCCTTGAATTGTCATGTTCCTGGTCTTGTTTGCTTTTGAAGAAACAGCCACATCCTCCATGGTACTACCTTTAATAAATACTGTTACCCACGACTTGCTCCAAGTTTTGAGAATCTCTTACTTTTCTGTGGATCTTCACACTTCCCACCTCTTGTTCCTTCTTGGAGTAGGGATCATAAGATTCTGTATCTTGCAAGGGGGCAGTAGAGATTGAACTCAGGGTCTTTGCATTGGGCTACAGCCCAAGTTTTTTGTTTTTGTTTTTGTTTTGAGATAGAGTCTCACTAAATCACTCATGTTAGGCTTGAATATGTGATCCTTCTGCCTCTTTTAGTGCTAAGGTTATAGGCATTCACCACCATGGCAGGCTACACCAGACTTGTTATGTCCTTTTGATCCTGTGAAGCAGGGCTGAATACTTCTCATTTATTTTCCATAAGGGAGTGCTCTGAAATAGTCATTAATTTCCTTTTCCTAGTCTTGCAGGCTGTCAGTGTGAGAAACTTGTACTTGCTCTGTGTGGGGAAGTGCATGGGGTGCTGGCTGAGCAGGGGAGGTCATGAGACACACTGAGCACCTGATGTGCCCCTGGGTAGCTGGGCAGGGTGATGAGTGTGCCAACCAAGGAGCTTGGAGCAGATATCCTGCAGCAGTCTATGGACCAATCAGAAGGCCTCCTCTCCGTCCTTTCAACCCCTCCCACCCATTCAGCTGAGCTAACCACCTCCATATTGTGAATGGGTGAGAAAGAAGTCGACTTGTTATTAAACAGTATTTCACAAAGTTGGGGGATCTAGATGCTCCCTTGCTACAGTCTCACTTGCTTTTCCCCCCAGCTTTTATTTTGTATTAGTAAATTGTTGCAATATATAATGATTACATTCCTGATGCAGAGTTGGTCTATGTGCATAACACATCTCAATTCCTTCTTCATTGCCTTCCCCTCCCCTTCCTCCCTCCTCTCTCCACCTCTTAATCCTCTCCCCATGTAAGAAAGATTTATCTCCCCACTTCCTACTGTCTATCTTATATTTTTCTCTTTATTTACAATCTAGGTTTCTCCTCTAAGGGGAATGATGAAATACTTTTAAAAAATTTTAAATTTTATTTTATTGATATATTTTAGGTATAAAATATAATGACATTCAGCACTGGAAATTTGCACCTTTACATAATCTTCTTGGTTCTTATTTTTCCCCATTCCCCTGCCTTCCCTTTGTGAGACCAGGATGAACCCAAGAAACGTCGTCTTGGCCTGTAGATGAATTCCCTCATGCTCCCCCCCTTATAAAGTAGATGTTTTTGTGACTATTTGTTCTGCTTCTGTAAACTTGTTTCATTGCTTCTTGGAAAGAGATAGTGCCTGGTGCCTCCCTTTACTGTAAATTGCCCTAATCTGACACAGTGAGATACCTGAGTTGTGAAAAATAATTTTGCAACTAGTCAAAAACATGCCTTCCCTTGAACTTCTCTTCTTAAAATAACACCTATAAAAGCTATGCTGCTATGACACCCCATATAAACTGTGCTATCCCTGGACTCAGGGCTTCACTTTGCTTAGGGAGTGGAGTCCACGCGTGTGAATAAACTCCTTTCAGTTTTAACTTTGTCGTTGGTCCCAGTGTTTGATGATTTATTGGCTCGCTTGGCACAACACCTTTCAACTCCTCCACCCCTCCCTATTTACAAAGACTTTGTTTCCTTTTTTTCATTTTCTCATATTAATTCCATTCCCTTCTTTACTTTCCCCTACCCTTCCAACTTCCCCTTCCCCTTTGCCTCTTTTCTTAAATACTTAAATTTGTGAGTTTGATTTATTTCACTTAACATTATGGTCTCAAGACATACCCATTTTTTCTACAAATGGCTCTAGTTTATCCTTCTTTATGGCAGAGTAGTACTCCATTGTATATAAATACCACACTTTCTTTATCCATTCATCTGTTGATGGGCATATAGGCTGCTTCCCAATTTAGTTATAATCAATTATGCTGCTATAAATGTGAGTATGCATGTATCATTGTAACACAATGTCTGTAACTCTTTCAGGAAGATACCTAGAAGGGCAATAACTAAGTAAAGTAGAATTTCTAATTTCAGTTTTTTGAGGCATCTCTGAACAAATTTCCAAGGTAATTGTACTAGTTTACATTTCCACAAATAATATATAAGGGTCCTTCTTCCCTGCAGCCTTGTCAGTATTTCTTGTTATGTGATTTCTCCATGATAATCATTTGTTCTGGAGTAAAGTAGAATCTCAGTGTTGCTTTAATTTGGATTTCTCTAATGACCAGTGACGTTGAACATGTTTTCATGTATTTATTGGTGATATGTACTTTGAGAAGTGTCTATTCATCTCATTCATCCATTTTTTGATTGGGTCTTTTATTATGGGAGAGTGTAATTTTGTGAGCTTTTTATATATTGTAGATACTAGTCCTCTGTGTGACCAATAGCTAGTAAAATTTTTTTCTCAATTTGTCGGTTGTCTCTTCACTATGTTGGCTGTTTTCTTTACTAACAAAAAGCTTTTTAATATGACCACACTTATTGATATTCATTACTAGTTCTTGTGCCATTGAGATTCCATTCAAAAGTCCTTGCTTGCACTTGTCTTCAAGAGTTTTACCTATTCTGTCTTCCAGCAGGTTAAGTTTTTCTGTTTTAACATATAGATCTTTGATCCATTTTTATTTTAGTACAGTACATGATGAGATGTATGGGTCTATATTCAATGTAGTGCATGGTAGATAGCTAAGTTTTTGAGCACCAATTATTAAAGAGGCTGTCTTTCTTCCAGTGGATGCATTTGGCCCCCTTGTCACAGATCAAATATGTGTATGTGCCTCAGGTTGTTCATGGATCTTCTATCCTGTTTCATTGATTCACACATCTGTTTTTATGCCAGTCCTATGCTGTTTTCATGACTTTGTAATGTAACTTCAAGTCTGAGATTGCTCTTGCTATTTTGAGTCTCTTCTGTTCCATATGAATTTTAGGATTGTTTTCTCTGGCTCTGTTAGGAATGTTGTAGTTTTTTGACTATATTGTCTCTGCCTATCCAGGAACAAGGGATATCTTTTCATTTTCGGATGTCCTCTTTGATCACCTTTTTCAGAGTACTAAAGGTTTTGTTGGAGAAGTCTTTAACTTCCTTGGTTAGGTTAATTCTTAAGTATTTAATTTTTATACTATTGTGAATGGTATTTTTTTCCTAATTTCTTTCTTGCTGAGTTCATGATTGGTGTACAGAAGTGCTAATGATTTTTGTGTGTTGATTTTCTATCTGGGTACATTGCTGAATTTGGTTATTAATTCTAGGAGTCATTTGGTGGAAATTTTTGCATCCTCTATATAGAGGATCATGTCATCTAAATAATGATAATTTGACTTCCTTCTTATTTCTTTCTCTCACCTGATTGCTTTGGCTAATATTTCAAGTACTATATTGAATAGGAGTGGTGACAGTGGACATCCTTTTCTTGTTCCTGATGTTAGAGGGAGTTTTCAGTTTCCCCCATTTAATGTGATATTGACAGTAAATTTGTCCTAAATGGTTTTTATCAGACTGAGATAAGGTCTTTTTATATCTATTTTCTTCAATGTTATGGTCAATGTATGTTGGATTTGGTCAAAGACATTTTTCTGTGTTTATTGAGATGATCATGTGATTGTTGTACTTGCTTCTGCTCATGCTATGTATTACATTTATTGATTTGTGTATGCTAAACCATCCCTGCATCCATGGAATAAGCTTAGTTGGTCATAATGTATGAGATTTTTGTTGATTCACTGCATTCTATTTGCCAGTATCTTATTGAGGATTTTTTCATCTATATTCATTAAAGAGATTAGTTTATAGTTCTCTTTTTATGGTGAATACTTGTCCGGTTTTGGAATCAAGATAATGGTACCTTCTGGGAATGTCTTTGGGAGTACTCTTTCCCTTTCAATTTCACTGAAGAGTTTGAGGAGTACTGGCATTAGATCTTCCCTGAAGTTATTTTAGAAATCAGCACTGAATTCATAAAGACCTGAACTTTTCTTAGTTTGTAAAAGTTTTATTACTGCTTTAACTTTATTGCCTGTTATTGGATTATTCAGGGTTTATATCTTCTTGGTTCAGTTTTGGTAGTTTATATGTATTAAGAATCTGTTCATTTCTTCTGAATTCTCCAATTTATTGGTGTACACATTTGTGAAGTACTTTCTAATAATCTAGATTTCAGCAGTGTCTGTTGTGATTTCTCCTTTTTCATTTCCAATTGCATTGACTTAAGTTTTTACTTTGTGGTAAGAATGGCTAAGGTTTTGTCTATTTTTGTTTATTCTTTTGAAGAAACAACTCTTCAATTCACTGATTCTTTGTGTTGCTTTTTAGTCTCTATTTCACTGATTTTTGCTCTATCTTTCTAATTTCCTTCCTTGTACTACCTCTAGTGCAAGGTTTTAGATTGCTCTTGCTTTACTAGGATCATGAGGTGCATTTATTATTAGTTATTTAATGGGGCTCATTCTATTTTTCTTGTGTGGGCATTCACAGCTATCCACTCCCTTCTTAGGGCACCTTTCACTGTGTCTGTAGGTTCTGGTGTGTTGCATTGGAGCACACTGTCACTTTCTGTGGGTTGGGCAGAGGTCTCTCTTGACACTGAGGTTGGCCACCTTTGGGGAGCATTGTTATGAGTAAAACAAAACTCTTCTTTTTACCCTTTTCAATACTTCTTAGAATTTTTTTCTCCAACAGTTTTTTGGAACTTCATCATCCCCTCAGCTTCCATGCAGATAATCTTATCCATGTGTAGTTGTCAAATTCTGTTTCTGCAGCCAGATGACAACTCTTCATTTGGCTTTTATGGCACCACAGTCCTTAATTTGTTGTCTTACTTTGGCTTTTGTTTCTTTCATAAATGTATATTATTCCCTGCTAGGGTTTCCTCAATTTATTTTTCTTTCATAATCCCTCCCTCGGTGATCTTGCCCATGGCACAGAGATAATACATTCATCTCCAGGCAGACTTTGCTACCAGAATATCTATCTCACTTCTCCACATCTCTATTAGCATTAGTCTTAAAAGCACATCAACCTAATTTGTCCAAAACCTAATTCATTTTCTGCTCCCCAAACTTAGCCCTCTTCAAATGCTTCTGAAAACAGCAAACGGAATCAACATCTGTGTTAAACTTGCAAAAGAGAAGCCATCCTAGGATTTTTTTAGAAGCAGAAGGGAAATATCAGATTTAGATCTCACAGAGAGATTTTTCTAGCTTCAGTGTGGAGAGCAAACAGATTGCATAGTAGGAGAAGTCTTGAGCTGCACTCGTATGTCCTGCCAGACACTGCAGAACATTTGCATTTGCTTTGCTATCTGCTGGAGTGCTGTTGCACTTCTCTTTTCAATTCTGATTCTGTCTCAAGATTTCAATTGATTCTTAAATATCTTGAGGATAACCTCTTTTAGCCTTGCTAATTCCTATTCTCTTATTAAAACCTATATATGATTTATAGCACTTCTCATAGTTATATGTGTGACTATTTTGCAAAAGTCGGCCTTCAAAAAAAAAAGTCTACTTTCTACTCAAACAGATTATCCTTATTGTTTATGACAAGTATGTACTATGGATCCAGCAACATACACACAGAAGTTTCTTCATAAATATTGTTCAAAGAATTAAAAATATTAATAAATGAGTTCTGTGGAAAAATAAAGCATACTACAAACTTCTAGGCATACCATGAGTCAACACAAAATTTTATAATAGACGAATAATACTTGTCTTATAAGCATGATTGACCAGACATAAAAATAGATTCTGAATCAAGGAACAATTCAGTATGCTTCTCAGCCTTTTGTCTAAGATCAAGGGCAAAGAACAATTCAGTATGACTTCATTTACTTAACAGATACTTGGTTGTTTATATGTTTCTGGCATTTCAGAATAACTGTAGTACATGACATGTTACTATATCTTCAAAATATTTTCAAATTTGAAATAATAATATTGTCTATGATTTTGAGGACAAGTTTCACTTATCTTGAAAAGATGTCTCAAATTTAATCACTTCTTACTTCCTCCTATGCTACTATTTCAATCCAAGTTACCATTTTCTCTTCCATGGACTTGAACGAACTGATCAGCGTGCTTCTATTCTGGTTCTGTTATAAGGCTGCCCAGGTCAGCAGCTAGAGTGCCACTTTTAGGATATAAATTAGCTTTAAATTCTTCTGTCCTTAACTGCCCAATTGTTTCATGTGCAAGTCACATATTGCTATAAAACAGATCATTCAAAATTTGGAAGTGTAAAATAGCAATAATTTACTATGATTTGGGGGTCAAGATATTTTAAAGGCACAATAAAAATTAGACATCAATGCTCCCAGTGACCTTCAGTTGTAGTTATCTGAATGACTGGAATGGCTAGGACAGCTATACTAGGGCCATATGGCGGCTGCCTTCCTTCTCTGTAAGACGTCTGCTGAGACTGAATTGTCCCAGATGACTTCATCATGTTTGAAAGCTAGGCTGAAATTGATGGAGCAGCTGGCATTGAATAAACATCTCTGTATATGTCTTTCCCTACACAGCTCTCTATATAATTGTTTTGGAGCTCCTCACTGCATGGTAGACTCAGGGTAGACTTCTTGTATGGAAACTGGTAGGTCTCAAGGTGACTGGACAGAAGCTACAAGGGTTAGAGAATTTGCCTAGCATGCATGAGACCATTAGTTTCATCCAAACACTTCAAAAACATCAAGAGAAGAGGAGGGAAGTAGATTTTGCCTTACAATAAACAGAATAGGAAATAATTTGGGGAGATTTTTAATTGATCACACTTCTGAGCAATAACAGATTTCTTATTTACCCCCGCTGTTTCAGGCCCTGTACAACTTGCTCCCTATTCTTTCTCCAATCACATCTCTTAATTTCTTTCTCGTTGTCCTCCTCACTGTTCCTCAAATATACTGATGTTACTATCCAAATGTTTTAAGTTTGCTATTTCCTCTGCCTGGAGTTCTTTATTCACAGATAATTGAATAGCATACCCCCTAATTCATTGAAGTGTTTATGTATATGTTATCATCTTTATCATCTTTGATCACTTTTATCACCTTCAATTCCCTAATTCTTTCTAATGGTTTGCATTGCCTTTATATATCTGCCATATTGTACTTGATTTTCTTTTGTTTTTTAATACTTACTTTTCCATATATTGCATTTCTCACCTCTACAGTGTAAAATCCAGGACCAGGAACAGTTTATTTTTCAGCTCTCTAGCCCCAAAGTCTAGAAAAATGTGTGCTACTTACTAGGTGTTGAATGACATTTATTTCATGATATAAATGAATAATTCTTAAAATTATCGGGAAATTAATAAAGTTCTGCCTCTATAGAATATGTACTGAAGTATCTTTAGTCATTACATGTTTATGGTAATGAGTCTATTAAGATTTAGGAATAAACTCAAGAGGCCAACTAGAGCTGACACAAACTCAGAACTATTCCTGAAGAAATACAACACATTTTGATTTTTTACTTGGATTCATTTAAGGTATGCAAGATGCAGACTAATTTTTCAGGGAATGAAATATGAAAACTAAGACAAATGTAAATGATTAAACCTCAATATATTTTAGAAGGATCAGATGTTTTATGTCCTAATTATTTAAGATATTAACCAAGAAAAGGCTTTAAGAAGGGAGGAAAATCACTAATAATGTGAACCACCTTTATAAAATTCACAGTTATAAGAAGCTAGCTGGACAATTACTACTATACTGAAGAATGTTCCTTCATAACACAGTTCCAAAATATAATTCAAGTGTTGATTTTTATAATAATTTATAATCATGACATCCTATTGGCTATTATTATTGCCTTTTGAATAACCACTTACATAGACTAGTAATTATTTTGAGCAAGATCTATAGTAAAGAAGTTTGATTCATTTTAGTTTATTATTTACTTCTTTGTAAGCATTTTCTGTATTATAAAACTACCTCCAAAAGAGTTATTGGGCAATAATTATTTGAATTTTATATGTAACTGTGTATTAATATTGGAAAGGCAATATTCTGTTTCCACCCAGCTGGAAAAAACCCTTCTACCATTAATCTGTATGGTATATTTGGGGCACATATGGACTGACCAGTCAGGAAATTGTTTATATAAATTCTTTTGCCTTTTGCCTGAAGAAAGAGACCAAATTGATTATCTGTGTATTGTATTATATTGCACTGGGGAGCAAAGTCTACCAAAAATATATAGGCTATTAAATTCTGGGGTTACTGACAATTGATGGTTTCTAGTGCTATTAATTTTAATACAATAGATATGTCCAAGTCATCATGCTGTGCTTGAAATAAGAAAAGTGTTGGGAAAATTTCCACCACAAAACAGAGTCTTACAAAATATGGTGTTTGGATCTTATACTTCCTGTTGTTCTTGAACACTCCAATTCAAATATACTGAATCAGATCCTCCAGAGGTAATACCCATGCCTCTGCATTATGATCAAATGTTTCCCATCACCACTTCAAGGACTTTAATTACGTACAGTTAAAAACTACTTTAAATTATGTACTCTAAAAATAAATACTATATGCCAATGTAACAGAGATGGGAAGTTATGTTCAAAAGAGAAAAGAATAAAGATGAACTGAAAATGGCATCATTTTCCCTTTACCTAGTGAAAATTTGGCTGTTATGTCCCTATGACCTAACAAAAGAGGAAGTGGGCGTAGGGCTCAGGTAGGAGTCACAAAGGTGAGGAGAAGACAAGAAAGGCTACAGTTTATGGGTCACTGATGTCCCCTAGGACAGTGCTCCATAAAAGGCTGGAAATCTACTACAGTGTAGGAGACAGTATAATGTAGTAGCTATAACTCTTGACTTTAGAGTTAATAGAATTTGAATTTAAATCCTGATACTGGTCCCAGCCATTTAACTTCCTCTTTAGCACTTCTAATACATTTTGCATACTGGATTCAGATCCATGCTTTTTAAACGTAAACAGGATAATATCACTATGCTGCTTATACAGTTTTGATGCTTTTTCATTTCTCCTAAAATAAGAGTCAAAATGTGTAAATACCAATAGTTTCTCTGGTGTGAGAAATTGAAAGTGTAAATAAGGATTGAAATGTATAATAGATAATTTGAAGTAGGAAGAAGAGGTCCAAAGGGGAAAGGGAAGTGGGAGGAGTAGGGGAAAGGAAAGGGAAAGGAGTAAATATGAGAAAAGGAAAAAATAGAAACAAAGTCTTTGTAAATAGGGAGGAGTGGAGGGCTGAAGGGAGGGCAGGGGAATGGAAAAAAAAAAAAAAAAAGACACATCATGTAAAGGTACAAATTCCCAATCATGAATATCCTCATATTGTATACCTAAAATGTACCAATAAACTTAATTTTTAAAAAAGATTCAAAATCCTTTCAGTGCATTACAAGTATGCATGATCTAGTTTTCGATTTCTCCAGTTCATCCAAATCATTGTCTCTGATAGTTTTTTGCCAATTCAAAGTAACCTATTTTTTTAGCCCTAGAAAATGTCATTTTTTCTACCTCAGAACTTTTATATATGCTATTTCATCTGCCTGAAATACTCTGCCTATAAATCTGTGTAAGTCTTTTCTAAGTCTAAACATTATCTTCTTAGACAGGCTTTGGTGATCATACTACATAAGCGTGTATAACAAGCTGAGAAAATTTACTTTCTGTACTTATAGCACAATATAATATCAAATGATCTTCTCTGGAACCAGTGTTTGATTTAGAATACACTAAGCCCTAACTCAATATTTCTGTTATTATTATTATTGTTATTAGTGTTCCATAATGCCATTAATTAGATTTACATATTAATTGTATGAACTTATTTTCTTTTTATCTGTTTAGTATAAGCTTCCTCTACTATAATAAGTTCCAAAAGGGCACATTCTGGGTCAAATTTGTTCACTACTACAAATCCTGTTCCTGACCAAAGACCTAGCAGAACCTCTCAAAATATTTGTTAAAAGAAGGAAGGCATGGAAGGGAAACTTAAAAGGTGCTTTTGCTGTTGTTATTATCATGGCATTTTGCATATTGTGCTGTACTTGATTAGACTGGAAGTTCTACCTGCATATCTATGGACTCCTTGAAGGGAGAGACTGTTCCTTGGTCACCTGAGATGCACAATGCAGAGGGTGTTGGGCAGATATTTATTACTCAGTACCTATTGGGTTGAGTTGCTCATGGAATAATGGAAGCAAGAGGTTCATTGCAAACAGGAGGAAAGGATTATCCGTTTACCTACATTTAAAACATTTACAGTGTTTTACTGTAAATAAAATTAGATAACTAGAAAAATGAGGATGTTAAAGGGGGCACTCAAGGGAATAGAAACTTCAAAGTATTTTAAATCAGAATGCCCCAAGGGCTGTCAAGTAGGAATGCATATTAGATCATACAGCATGAAAATGATGAAAGTAGATCGTCAAAGGCAAATGATAAAGTTCTTCATCACTGAAGAACTTGAGCAGTATAGAAAGATTACTGTTGCCAAAAAGGTTAAAACAATAAGAAACAGGTCACTGTCACTAATCTGTTCCCACTGCCATTTTTACTCTTAAACCAACCTCAGTTAAGTCACATGATCCAAAATTTGTATCCTTTTCTTCTTCAATTTCCATATTTAATATTTATTAAATCTGCTCTTTCCACTTTCTGAACCCACCCTTTGCCTGTCTACTCACATTTCGTGGCTACTAGTTCTGACAGGTCCTCTTTAGATTCCTTAGACTCTTGTAGAATATTCTTCCCTATGCCTCTGGTGTCCCCACCCACTTTACTCTCTGTCATTCTCCCAACTTGTCCCCTCTTGTTACCACTAGATTCCACACATCTGACGTTAGCACTTCCCTGTTCATCTTCTTTGGTAACTGCTCATTGTACATCAAATAAATGCAAACAGTGTATCATATTATTACTTAGAACCTGAAATTCCTAGTCTATTCCCTGTTACATATACTCACAGATCCCTCACCCTCTGCTCTGGCCTGGTTGAGCCACTTGCCTTTCTCTCCTACTGCTTTACTTTTTTGTCCTTCATATTGTTAGTTATTATTTTACCTCTGCCTGGAATTTTTGTCTTTATGGTGTATCAGTCACTTTCCCATCACTGAAACAAGATGCCTAACACCCACAATTTAAAGGAGGAGAGGTTTATTTTGGCTCATGGATTTTTGAGGATTCAGTGCATAGTTAGCTGGCTCTAAGGCAGGCAAAGCATGGTGAAAGGGCCTAGGAGAAGAAAGCTGCTCACATCGTGGCAGTCAGGAAGCAGAGAAGGGAGGAGCCAAGAACAAGAATACACATTTCCAGGCCACTCTCCCAGGGACCAACCTCCAACAGGGCCCATCTGCTAATAGCACATTCAGCTACTGAATTCACCCACAGATGAATCCACTGATGATCATAGCACTCTCATGATCCAATTACCTTCCACACACACCAGTCTTTGGGGGGACATTTTAGACCTAAACAGTAACACCTAGATCTAGCTGTAAAAAACACACTCTTCCTTCTCAAACCATGTTACTTTTCCCTATAGCCTTGCTGGATTCTTTTGTTAAAACAAATCATCTCTCTTCCATGTTTCTATGGTACTTAGTGCACTCATATTCCATCAATAGGAAGTTCTGGGTCATTTAGATCCCTTACTTGATTACAAGCCAAGCAGAAACCATCTATCATTTAGCTTAGAATAATTAATAATGCTGAGTAAAGTTCCCTGCATGTGAATATTGACCTATTGATCAAGTTTTATTTAAGCTCTAGTAATTCAGTTCGGTGCAATTATCTAATTTGTTCTTCAGAAACCCAGTCTTATCACACTGATTACAAATAAATTCTATATATAAAATGCGTTCTAGCTGCTATCCTGGCATTTAAAAAATTCACAAAATCAAAATTGGTTCATTAGTAAAATAGCAAACTTTTTTTTTAAAGAGCAAAATTTTTTAAATGTAACCTAAGTAATACTTTAGAGACCACATTATAAAATTTATAAAATACCAGACCATATATTCTGTAGTTTTGGAGTTGAGGAAGGACATTTATCTCATGATTCAAGACTAGGATACTGGCATGGGTATGAAGGAAATGGATATGTTTTCAGTATTTCATTTCTTTACTTATTTAATAAATTCTGATCAAGAAGCTACTGTATGTTAGCAGTAAGAAATACAATGGGTAATAAACAGTCTTCCCACAGATATTTGTATCTAATAAGGGGAAAGACATAATTAAATAATTCTATAATTAATCCAAAAGATCTTCTATTATAAATATACAAATAGGAAAAGTTTCACAAGGTCCTTGGTGCTGTGAGTACATCCATTCAGAAAGGGGAGCAAGGCTTCCCTATTGGAGGTGATAACCAGGGGATAAAACTGACACCAGAAGGATAAAAATGAGTGAATTAGTCAAAAGATAAGGGGAAATGTGTAGTCAAAGAGAATTGCATATGCATACATCACATCAGTCAGAGAACACTGAAAAACTAACAAAAGACCTCCAGGGAAACATGGCCCAGAGAAGGACAGTAGATAGGATCTAATCTTAGAGAGTCATGAAGCACTGTTAAGTATCTTAGTCTTTATCCTATGAAAAAAAGAAAGCTTCTAGAATATACTGTATTAGGTGGAAAGCGGGTGAACTGAGTGGGGAAGCTGAGGAAATCCAATTTACATCTCAGAAAATGATTCTTGAAGATCTACCATTAGATTTTCAAAAATGGAGTTGATGCTGGTTTGAGATCTACCACACTGTTTATACTGGTACCAGACAACCAATTTGCCCCTAGCAAAACCCTTCAAATCTCCTCTTGTTTTCACTTGAGCCAAATTCAAAGTCTTTACTCCTGGCTTTCACAGCCCTACAGGATCTGGCCCAGCTCTATTTAGGCCCATTCTCTCCTCATCAGCTCCAACTTTCCACCTTGCTCATTGTCTCACAAATGCTCCCTGCCTCTTTTAGTTCCCAACAGACTGTCCAGATTCTCCTTACATCATTTTCCATGAAGACCTATGTATATTTTAGGTCCAGCTTGCTCTTATTTACTAACATTAACCTTTTCCCGCACCTATCAACTCCTGTAACTGTAATACCATACAGTATGGCATCATGTAATTTCCTATGATGCTCTTTCATTCTTTTATGTGTAGCTCTGTTGTCTTCCCAAAATGGTCATCTCCTCAAAGTAGGTACTGGGTCATAGATTGCTTTTTAGCGTGTTGCAGTTGTTAGCACCCTTCGATAAGAATGGTATGTCTTCAAGATACACTGCTCAACCGAATGCAGTCCTCTATTGGCTTTAGAAGGTAGTGGGGGAGGTTTTGAGAGCAAAGATGGAGATAATTGGCCAGATTTGTAGGAGGTTCAATGCTGTTAGCAGTTTACATAGGACAAAGCATAATTTTAAGGGTAAAATAAAGAAACCAAAGAAAGTGTTCCATAAGGAAGGGTACCATACAAATTTCATCTACTTTCAAATTATTAAAAAGGAAATTATTTCAAATGTATATAAAAGTGGCAAAAAGAGACCAGAGAGTGCCCCTACCCTTTGCCCAGCTTCCCATTTGCAATTATACAAATATTAGGTTTTTCCTCAAACTTAGACCCTCTAATTTTAGCATCCATCTGTGGTCCTTGCGTGCCACAGTTATATTTGCCCCATGATGATTTTCAATTTTTTCTCATTTTCCTATGTCCACTAATTGAAATTCTTCTGTAAGGAGCTTTCCTTCTTACTTTCTTTTTCACTGTTAGAGAAGCTACAATGAAAACCGTTATTAAAAATTTATAGGTTGCTTTTCTGTGAGGCATCTTGATATTAAAGTTAGACTCTAGAAATTCTCCACTACTGAAATCAGCTCTCAGTCTTGGTGAGATTGAATGCTCTCAGATGACAGGACAAGGTCTTATAATGAGCTTGGTGGGTAACAAGCATGCTGTGGTTCTCACAGGGGCTTAATCAGTGTTTACAGATGATATCTGACAAGTAGGTACCGAGCTTGAAATGCAAATTAAAGAGCACAGAAGTATTTAGAATTAATATGTAACATTTCAGTGACCTTTCTCAGATGTAATCAGTTGGAGAGGCAAATGATATAATTTCCCTCATGCTACAATTCTAATAATGGGCTTACTTGTAAAAATATGCCTTTGATCTTTTGCTCAGATTCAGTGTCTATACCATATTTATGTTTGTTGAATTAAGAAATAAATGAATAGATCAAATATTTGATCTCTACATAAAATGTTACCTAATACTGCATTGCATTTAAATTTTCAATATGCTTTCACCTACATCACCACCAAACAGCCATTTTGAGAAGTAGAAAGCTATTATACTTACTTTACAGAGGAGAAGCCAGGAATAGGAATTAATTGGCTTACCTGAATATAAACATTTTGTTCCTTCTACTGGGCCATTAAGTGAATTTACCATTACTTTCATTCCCTAACTCACTGAATCAACAATCTGAATGGACAGCTTCTGTAGCAATTTTATTTGTCCTCCCACTTTAGCACCTGTAATAAAACTGTGCTTTACCATTGACCCATGTCATGAGGAAGGTCAAGATGGTCTTAATCAACACCAAGTGCAAGGGAAGAGCTCCAATCTCTTTTGGGGTTCACAAATGTCCTGTGTCACTGCTTTCGAACATGTTCACACAGACGCACCTCTTACTTGGGGTACTCTATAGATGGACTGCTAGGTGTTGTTGAGGATTATTCTCACCAAGAACTGAGGGAACAATTGTTAGCTTAGTTCAGTGGGGTTCTGAAGTACTCCCAGGAACAGACAATTGACCATCAATCAATGCTGACCTGGCTAAATCCTTAACCCTCATCATCCAGGACTCTCCTCTTTTGCTATTTCCCCTCCTGACTTTTATTAAGGTAAGAAGAGTTGATTAGGGGACATTTGTCTTTTGCTCTTGGAATTGTATCTAAAATCTCTTAATTTACCATAAGTTGTTTCCTCTCCTTCATAGTATAAGCTTTGAAACTCAAAGTTAAGGAAAAAACTCCTCCCCCTGAAATCTTTCCACTTTCTGCTGTCATGTTTTTTTTACCAAAAGAAGTGAAAACATTGATATATCTGATTAAAGAGAGAGAAGAAAGTATCAAAAATTAACGGAAAAAGTAGAGAGAAATTGTTAATATATCAAAACCATTTGCTTTCCACACATTATTACCTATGTCTTTTATCAAATGGCCATAGAAGAGAGATAACACCAACAAAAGTTGAATAGATTATCTGTGGTGTTGGACCATATTGAAAGGAATTTTACAACACTGAAGGAAAGGTTTGGGAAAGAAATGATTGTATGTACATAAAAGCAGAAAAACATAAGGTAATTCATAATCCTGAGAATAGAAACTTGCATGAGACAGGGCATACTATTATATTGTGTGTATCTCAGATATGAACAATATTTACACAGTAATACTAATGTGAACCATAGATATTAATTAAGCCAATTATGATACATAAAAAGTGACAAGTGTTGGTAAAGGAGGAAACAAGAAGCAATAGAAAAAAATAGATGGATGAACATCAGTAGATACTATCTGAAATGATAGAATCAAAAAGTATCAACATATACATATTATGTTCTAACATACAGGTAAATCACAGGCAAAATTGCTGAAAGAGTGGAATAAACTTGCCATTGGAGACCAGAAAAGGAAAAGACTTTGGCTAGGGATTTCTGGTTTTCATAAGTTTTGCAATTGTTTAAACTGTGTAAATTTACTCCTCCATAAAAGTAAAAATTAATTTAAAATTACTTCATTGTAATCTGAAGAACTGGTAGTGCTTGAGTTAATGATAGTTTGAAGTCTTTTAATCTTTTGCTTTCTTAAAACAAGTGTAATATATGCTCTTAAAATGAAATTCTAAATCAGATAAAAGTAAAAATCAGAAAGATAAAGCCTCTGAAATTCCACTACTCAAGGGCAGCCAGAGTAGGCAATTTAATGCACAGCTCCTCCAAAATTTATGTATTTACCAAAAATACAATTGTATTTCATAAACAGTTTTGCAACTTGCACTTCTTTTTCCTTTAAATGGTCCTAGAACCTTTTGTGTGTCCATATGTAATTTATAGTATGGCTATATAGTCAATGCAGTATATAAAATATTTTATTGCATGATTGTTAGATTTTTGTTTGCTGATTTTTCTCTATTTCCCAACAGTATTTCTACAGCTGTTTTATGCATATATGTTGGTGCAATTATAAGAGAATTTCAGGAGTACTGTTTTTTTTATGTGCAAATACCAGCTCAAAAGTTTATGAGCACTGTATGTTTCAGTGGCTATCGCTAATCACTCCAAAGACTGTGGCAATCCCGCCAGCATTAGATATGAGTGCCCAGTATACTGATGCTACTAACTCTTATCTGAGCTTTAGCAGAAAACCAGGTGTTGTCAAAGATTTGCATATATGTTGTTGTGAATTGAATTGTGCCTTCCAAAATTCACATGTTGAGTCCCTAAACCCAATGTACCTGTACTTAGAAATAATGTCTGTGAGGGGATAAAGGAAAAAAAGGTCGTAAGAGCATTGTCCTAATCTAAGAGAGCTGGTGGAATTCTTATAAAAATAAATGTTAAAAAATAAAACAAAGAACCATCACATGTCTTATCCTTAACTTTTGTAAACCATGTTTTATAGATAAATTTTCAGTTTTACCAAATGGTGGCTAAATTTCAATATTGCAAAATTCATTTTGAGTTGGTAGAGGTAACCTACCCAATTATTATTATACTTGGTACTAAGAGATACCTTTCAATAAGATTTTTAAAATGCAAAAGAGAAAAAGGAAAGAAGAGAAGGAGGATAAAAGGGGGGGCATGATTTCTCCATCTTCCCTTTGTGAAGACACAGAGGGCAGCTACCTCCAAGCCAGGAAATGACTCGGACAGATCCTGACCTGGGACATCTAATCTGCAAAACCGCGAGCAGAAGTTATTCTTATTTAAGCCGTGCAGTCTGTGGTATTCTGTTATGGGAGCCTGAGTAGAATAGAATATATTTCATTTCATTCACAAGTCCTACCAATGCAGTCAGGTATCACCATCTCTAATTTACAGATGAGGAAACAAAAAAACTATGAACCTGCCCCAATCACGGAGGTTTCAATTGGTGATCCAGGAAGTAGATTGCAACGGTCGATTTACAGTGAATTCATTTCAATGTGGAATAGTTGTCTCCTTTGTTACAATTCCAACTCACTTATTTGCTTTTGTTGTGAGAACTCTAATGAGATCATAAAATGATTGAGTTGTAAAAGACTTGGGGGATGATCTAGGCTAGAAAAGAAAGTGAAGCCCCGAAAGATCAAGTAATTGGAACAAGTTCACACAGCAAGTTAATGGGAAAACTGGGACTGAAATTCAATTTGACTTGATTCCTATGTTCTTTAATTTTAAAAGACTCATATTTCAGAGTAACTGTTCTTTAAAAGCTTGAATTATTCCTTGCCAAGGCTGAATCTATAAATAATGCTTATTTTTCAGGTCCTGAACTTTATCTTACAAAATAGAACTTGCCCTTTAAACTCCCAATCGGATTTATTTTCTGATGCCCTTTGATAAAGTGATGTAGCACCCAAATGCCCAATGTTTTCTCAATCTTATTTTAAAGCATGATCAAGCCTAATTCTTTTATATATTAGTCTATTACAGGATTTAGTTCATTCAGGGACTGAAGGCTTTCACATCCGTCATTTCTATGCTAATTAAGATGTTGGTTTCTTCAGTCTTCTTGGGTTTATGTAATGGGAGATTAAAGCTGTGCCTGCTTCCTGTGTATCAGCAAAATGGATCACACTGCTGCCAGGAGATTCCTATTAGTGTCGTAAATCTTAGAAATACTATATCTTCTCAGAGGATGAAGGCTGATATTCAGAAAGCAGTACTATAATTTTTGCTGACATTTACCTCCACCAGGACAAAAAAAAGGAAAGTTCTTCGGGGCAAACCACAAATTATTCCTAACACTAGCAAAGTGAGACATGCTTGTTGAAAAGAGAATTTTGTTCAAAATTAATTTTGGCGTTTATTTTCTCAGAATATGAGTTAAATTGAAAATGACAAAAATCATTCAAAAGCCTTTTCTACCTCCCTGCAATATAACATATTCAGTGGTGATTTCAAATACCTTTCTTAAATAACAAAGGGAATTAAAGCAAATAAATAATGTGCTAAAGATACCATATGAATTCATTTTTTGCCTGTAAAGCTGGTTATTCAGTAGAATACATAACACACAATGTGGTTATTAGTAGAGAAAGTAAAAGATAACATTGATTCACTGAATGTTCCCAAGATTTAGGTGAGCCTTTGGCTAGAAATAGCTGGAAGACATCTGACTCATGTTTTTTCTAGTTTGGAGGAATAATGGGCCCCTTAAAAACCATTTCACAATTACATAAGTATTTATTCAATTAAGTATGACTGTGCTTACCTTTCAATAAAAGAATCAAACACTGTTATAAGAATTATTCCCACAAATTTCATCCATAGGAAGCTGATTATTGACTATTTCATTATACTAAAATAAGTCTCCACCACTGAGAAACAACTACAACAGAAGAAAATCAGTAGGAAACAGGGTGTTAGGAAAAATAGAGAAGTGATAGGCTCTTCTGGCCTTCACTTGGGAAAGTTTTACAAGGCTCAGGTGTCTGGTCCCCATCCTGAGATTGTGATTCACCTGGTCTGCATTGGAGCAGGTATGATTCTCGTGTTTAGCTTAGATTGAAAACCACTATGATAAGAGTGTTAACAGGTCCACATTGGGGCAGATGAGGTATCTCAGTGGCCTCCAGAGCTTTGTGCTCTTGTACTCTGAAGGCTGCCATTTACCCTAGGTATGTTCTCCAAAGACAGACGCTGGAGTCTTGGCCTGGAAACAACTGGCAATGCCTCTTGCTTGTGTAGCTTGGGCAAGTTACTCTGTATCTGTTGAATGGGTATGGTTACTGTCTCAGGAGACTGTAATTAGAACAAAATAAAATGGTCCATATAAAAGACTTAGCACAGTGCCTGGTACATAGTTAATTGTCAGAACACATTGTCTGATGAATCCTTTGGAAGAAAAAGTCATAAGAGCATTTCTTTGCCGTTTAATCACTTATTGAGGTAATTACAAAAAAAACCCCTCAGAAAATAGGTACATTTTATTGAAAGCAGAATGAATGAAAAATAGGGAGACATGGGCATGAGTGAAGCCTTAATTCTGAGTGCACAGATTGCAATAAGATACCTCGCTGGGGTGAGTTCCTTGCCTGCTTTGTGTGACAGGGGCATTTAAATTGCAAAAAAAATAGAGAGAAAAGCTAGAGTAAATAAATGAATCTGTTTATTCAGATCCATTGTTGTTGTTATCATTTAAATTGAAGAAACCCAAGTAGACCTAAAGGCTACAATAAATGAGCCAAAAAAGGAGAGAAGGGAGAGGTACAGTAGTTTATGAAGAAGGAATTTTGTACATTGACCTGGGACAGAGCACATTGAGGTTCTCTGCTGAGGTGGAAGGAAAGGGAATTAGAAGTTGGGAAACCAGTTTAGTTTGGCACCAAGGCAGGGAAGGGAGTGGTTTCTCCCTCCTTAGTCCTTATTTTCTTTGCGAAATAGGAGCTGAGGTCAACTTCAGAGCTGGAAGGGGAGGAGGAGAAGAAGAGAGACAGAAGCAAGTGGGCAGTGTTTAAACTGCTGTTGGGGAAGTCTGAAGAGCTCCAGTGTCCCTTACTGCAATAAGTCATCTAGATGGTATTTATGACTCATCCGTTCGGCAGATTCTTGAAATTTTGAAGCCATTTGGAGATAATTAGCTTTCCCAATAGATCCCACTCTGGGAGAACCAATATTGCATTCTTTAAATTCAGGCTTTTATAAATAGCTATAAAACATTCTGCCATCTAGCCCCGTAAAGAAAAGTCCCATATAGAGTCCTCCCTTCATTGAAAGGAAGAGTCTGTCTTCTAAAACTGCTGCAAATATGGTTCTCTCTAATACATTCTAAGTTCCTACTAAATATCCTTTGGTGGGGAAAGTGAAAAGTAAACGATGCTGTTTTTATGCAGAAGATTTTTATTTCTATTTTTAAACAGTTAACTTTGGGCCTCTCATTGGGAGTGGTAAGAGCCTTTTTAAAGAAAAAATAACTATGAAGGAAATACAAAAATAGAATAGTCAATATGTCAATACATGCCAAAAACCAACCACTTTTCCTACTTTTCTGACTTAACCTTCAGCCAAAATATTTAATTCCATGTATTAGTTTGGACTAATGAATAAAAAGGTCAAAGAGCTGAGGAAAGATAATAAAAAGAAGCACAAAAACAATTGAGAGAGATGAGACAGCATTGGAGCAGACCACTTTGAAGATGGAATTTATGCTGAGGGCCACATACAGGTCAGAACTTGAAATACAGTTGAAAGCTTAAAAGGTAGTGATAAGAAAACATAGCAAAGACCCTGAAACAACTCTTCAGGGGTCTAATCACAAGGGCCCCAGAGGATTAGAGCTTTAACAAATGCAGCACTGCTTCAAAATGAAAGAAAAGCAAAGAAAGTCAAAAGCAAAATGAAAGCATTTGCCTTCAAAAATGAATCAGGGACCCACTAGATCTGCAAAAAAAGGGAATTGTAACACACGAAGAGTAATGATTACTTTTTATTAGTCTGTGCTCAATGTCTCTTAATATTTACTGCTACATTTTCTGTCAATATATAATTCAATGTATTTCAATAAAACAATTTAAATGTAAGTCTGTACCATAAAAATATGTAGAAAGTGTACTACATATACAGGTAGAGAAAATATCAATTCCTTATCTCTGCATGTGTGTTGCTTCATTGTATTTCAAAAATATCAGCAGAAAGTTACTTTCTCACAGATTTAATGTCATTTTTATCCATGTTAGCCTGATCTGCCAAATGACAGCTGAGCAGAAATGCCTTGTGTCTGTGCAGAAAGGAGCTGGGTAGGCAAGCTGGACCACGCTAGGCTTGGAGCACCCTGCGTGTAAAGCTGGCCCGCAGGTGATCCTGGGGGGCTTGCATTTCAGGAAGGTTTCCCAGTTCCTTGATAAGAGCAGCTCGTGGTATCTAAACTGTTTGCATAAATAATAAGACTTATGCTAAGTACATGCTTCTCTTCTGCAAATCAGAATTCAGGTACACAAGTCAGAGGGTGTCTACATGACCATTCCCCAAAAAACCTGAGGCACTGATTCTCATGACAACACACAGGTTGACATCGTTCGATACTCATAGAATTAAGCACATCCTGCGTAGCTCTTCGCAGAGGCAACTCATGGAGACTTACGCCTAGTTTCCTCCAGATCTTGCTCTATGCCCCTTTCCCCTTTGTTGATTTTACCGAGTATCATTTTGCTACATCACTGTATGCTCTTGAGTCCTGTGAACACATCTAATGAATCACCAAACCTGGGGGTGATTTTGGGGACTCCTGACAGTGTCACCTCCAAGAAGCACTTCATGGCTCTTTCTCTCTGTCACTGCAACTATCACGGCTGCAGCTACAGGATGTATGCTCTATCTCCCAGGTCCTAGCATGAAGATGATATGTCTGACTCATTGCTAACCTGTAGCAAACTAACCTAAGCTGGTTACAAACTGGTTAACTCACAGGTTATAAGAGACTCTAAGATTTTGGAGATTTTGTTAACATATAAAAACATTTTCTGATCGATACATAATCTCAGTGATTCATTTGCGTAATAGTTTTGTGCTCCTCACGTCTTTTCTTATTTTATTTATTTTGACTTTCCCAAAAGTATGAAATACTGATGATAGGTGATGACATTTCTATGCTAAAGTCTGGCTGGGAACTTGTCATGTTCTCAATACTATATGACATTAAGTAAATAAATCCATGCTCAACCTCAAGCATAATCCCAGTAAGAAACCAATCAATAGCAAGTAAGCCACTGCAATTGGGAGGACCCACAGTTATAATTTTCTATTTGATGTTCTCATTAGTTATTGCTATTGTGTTGTTTTCCTGTCCATAGAACTGTAATAGAAATAAAAATCTTTCCAGATCTCCAGATGCCCATCAGTTTAACATGGTGGATAACAGTTTCTTTAAGGTGATTTCTTGGACCCACTACATTATATGTGGTCCAAACCACATACACTATACTTTATATCATACTGAATCACTGCCTTCCTTTGCTGAAACTCTATTAATTTTCTGTTGTTATTTAACAAACTACAAAAACATATTAGTTTAGAAAACAATAAGTATTTATTATTTCCCACAATTTCAGTGGGCCAAGAACATCTTAGCCAAATGGTTCTGGTTCAGGGCTCCTTTCAGCTTGCAGTCAGGAACCTTGCAACCAAGGCTAAGGGTCATCATCAAGCCTAGTCAGAACTAAAGGGTTTGCTTTCAGGTGGCTCTTTTGCATAACTGGCAAATTAGTGCTTGCAAAAAGCCCTTATTTTTTTATCACTGCCTGAGCATCCTCCTAACCTGACAATTGGCTTCTCCCAAGGCAATTGAGCTGAAAGAAAACAAGGAGGAAGCCACAGTGTCTTTTATGACTTCATGTTTGAAGTCATATAACATCACTTTTGTAATTAGAAATGCATCACTAAGTCCTCCTTACACTTGAGAGACAAATTAGATTTTCTTTTGAAAAAAGAAAGACTATCAAAGGATCTGTGAACATATTTTAAAATTACCACACCCACTATTCATAAAGATGTTTAACTCTCCTCACCTCTGAAAATTTCCTGCCCAATTCATGTTTGGGTGGGGCCCGGTGATGAGATCCTACCAAGAGCTATAAGTAGATTATTCAGTAAGTATTTCAGAAAAATGGCTATTTATATAAAAAAAGGCAAGAACATATGCCTATTTCATGTAATTTATGAAGATAAAATGCACATAAATTAAAGAAATAAGGGCTGGGGATTTAGCTCAGTGGCACCACTCCTGCCTTGCAAGCACAAGGTCCTCAGTTCGATCCCCACCCAGTACCAAAAAAAAAAAAAAAAAGAAGTAAATAAGAGAAATCAGTAATACAAAAAAATCTCCAGCAAAAAATATATTTTATGACCCTGAGAAAGCTAAGAATTTCTTTTAAAAGATACAGAAAATGTAAACTATAGTGAGATACTATCCCATACTCATCAAATTGGCAACGACAACAATAAATCTGAGATCAAGAACAAGGTAGCCATTACTGGTTTGAGTATGATTTTGTACAAGTGATCTGAAGAGAAACAAAACAAAAGCTATTAATCTTAGACCCAGCAAGAGAGAACCAACCAGAGCCCGATATTAAATCCACACAGGAGTTTATTACAGGCCAGAACCCAAGCCGAGCATCGGACTCAAGCCCCTACTGGGGGGAGCCAAACATGTTTTATACATCTTTAAGGTCAGCAGTTTCTAGGCTCCCCTATGGGATAGAACTAGTAAAGCAAGCAAAAGGTACAGAAGCAGAACGTCCTGCTGTTAGAACATTTGTAAAACAATAGTTGATTAATTGTTATTTCTAAAGGGACATTTTAAGGGAAGGAGATTTCTAAGCTTCCTCCTTTTGAGTTCATCTAAAGGACAGGCAGGAGGGTCAAGCAGGAATATGGAGTCTGTCTTGCTAACTAGGGTCCTTCAATTAAAACCTAAGATGTTAATAGTCTATGATCCATAAATTTTACTTCAAGGTTCAGATTCTTTACCTTGAAGAAGCACAAGGGCTATATGCACAAGGAGACATGTACAAGGATAGTCACTATAGCACGTTTAGAATAATGAGAGCCTGGAAATTACCATTTCTCAAATGTAGTTAATTCATGAAGTGCAGTAATGCACCATAGTTAAAATGAATGAACTAGATCTACATGTACTAAGACAGGTAAACCACAAAAGTCAATAATGAGTAAGAAAGCAACTACAAGCTCATATTTATAAAATTTCATTTGTGTAAATTTTAAAATACATAAAACCTTTTAGTGTTGTTGGATGATTACATTTGTAGGAAAGATAAGGAAACTTGCGTGCATTTCAAGGTCAAAGTTACTTCCGGAAAAACTATAAGCAAAAGAATTGGGAGATGCAAAGAATTAAAAGAATCATACCACAGAGATATATGTGCACCCATGTTTATAGCAGCACAGTTTGTAATAGCTAAAGCTTGGAAACAGCCCAAGTGCCCATCAACTGGAAACTGGATAAAGAAGATGTGTTTTTTTTATAAAATGAAGTACTACTCAGCCATAAAGAATGAGAAACTAGAGACATTTATAGCTAAACGGATGCATATTGAGGCCATACTCGTAAATGAAATAAATAGGACACACGTGTAAATACTGAATAGTTTCTCTAGTGTGAGAAACTGAAAGTGTAAATAAGGATTAAAATGAATAATTGATAATTTGAAATAGGAAAATGTCCAAAGGTGTAGGGGTGGTGGGAGGAGAAGGGGAAAAGAATGAAGGGAAAGGAAAAATGATGAGAAATGGGAAAAAAAAATGGAAATGAAATCTGTGTAAATAGGGAAGTGTGGAGGGGGTGAAGGGTGCACAGGGAATGGGGAAAAAAATAAGAACCAAGGTACATCATGTACAGGTATAAGCACCCAATGATAAATGTAAACATATTGTATACCTAGTACCAATAAAAGAATTAAAATACAAAAAGAACTGGGAGATGGAAGAAGACTATCAGGCTTATTTTTTTTATTGTTTTAAAAAGATCTGAAGAATAAATACAAAAATGTTACCATGTGCTTAATACCATTAGTAGATACATATTATTATTTTATAAATTTTTCAGTTTATTTGGAGAATTTCAAAACTGAACACTAAAATATTATTTTAAGAAAATTATTGTTCCAGCTTATTTCAAGTTCTTATTATATTAAGATCTATGATCCTAGTAGGGTAATTCTTAACTCATGATGAATGATGCATAGGATCTTGAATTTTTTAAATTAACCTACGTTAGCAACTCTTGTTAAGTGAGTTTTTCATATGACATACCAATGTGAGAGTCCTTCAGACAGGTGTAGCTGATGTATTGGCCCAGGAAGATTTCAGGCCACTCAAAAGTTTTTTTCTCTTTATGATAACATAGTGAGTGCCATTATCACCATTCTATAAAATATCACTCAAGTCATTTATCCAGATCTCCTCAAAGGAACCAAAATGATTTGCAGTCTTCTGAGTGTTTCTATTATGTCAAACTAGCTGACAGAATAAAAAGTCTCAGTTTAAAAGAGATAAGTGAAGGTATTCAGTTCCCTATTTCCCATAAAACCACCCCAATAACATTTAAATTTATGGAGAACGAAAAACACAGGCAAATCTCCATCATTCCTGATTTCCCAAAGAGAGCTTTGGAGAATGAAAAAAACGTATGAGCTATACTTAATTATGACTGTCACTTTGTGACACTTGGATTAGTGAAGCTATGAAATTACTTCATTTAAAAAAAAAATCCAATAGTTCTGGTTTTGCTGCCAAGAAAAAATGTCCGACTTGAACTCACAGGGAAGTCATAATCTTGTTATATTTCTAACCACATTTTAGGCTGGATGGGACTGAAAAGTACAGATAAGCATACAACCTCCCAGATGCTTATCCTGAATAAATCCTGAGTAATTCTCCAAACTTTGAAGGGACTGCCTGGGAGTTAATCTTTATAGCTTTGAGCTGGAATCAGACTATAATGAACAATAAATTGGAAAACCAATCCCTTTTGCGGATATCCTCCCCCCCATAACAATATAACCATTTTGGAATTTAAATCACAATGTCTCCACATTAGGTGTCAGTAAATAACACACTTTAAACACAATCTCTTTGCACTGGGTGTCACTATATCTGAATGAGTGTGGTATGCATCTGTGACTGTGTGTACCTTTGTCCAAAAAGACCACCTCCATCCAAGGGAGAAGACTTATTATCCCTTAGTAGCTATTAAATTAGTCTAGTTATAAATTTTGCATTCTAATGAGCCCAAGCCCTCGTGATTATTCTATAAATCACTTTCTTCTACTTGCTTGTCATTTATTCATTTAGTAATCACTGGCTATCTACTCTGAGCAGATTCTATAGTGCATATTTCACATTGGAGCATATAGGATCACAAAACAGCCTGCCACTTCTTATCAATTAAGCTGTAGGAAAATTAAGTCATAGAATTCTCTGTGAAAGATATGATTTAAAGTCATAAAATCAAAAAATCTGATCGCTAGTATTACTGGTGGTGATAACTCTCCATCACTGTATGCAGTGTATTGCCAATAATTCAACAAAATTAGATAGTGTGACAATAAGAAGAAATCCAAATGATTTGTAAACCAAGAATTCATTACATTTTTAGGGCAAACTGCACAATATTCTGAAATGAAAGTCATTAGAGGGAAAACACATTTCATTAGCTTGGTTGTCCAAGGACAGTTAGGTTATAAAGCCAGTTTCCTTTTTTTAAATACTTTTTCTCCTCCTTCTTTCATATATCCTCATGTTGTCATGAGTATTCTAGATTCTTTAGAAATCTTTATAAAAAGGGAGGAAAGGAAATATAAAATATTTTGGAATATTGTCATACATGATGGGTTACATTTGACTCTTTATTTCCTTCCTCTGAGAAAGTTTAACAGAAACTCAAATCTTCACTTACCTCCAAGTACATTTTGTTATATAGTTGACATATCATGGAATTCATTTCTCAAGTCTGAGAAAATAAAAGTCTGAAAAGCTCAAAGTTTTGAACAGAAAAATAATGCTTTAAATCCATTTTGACTGAGTTCATATGTAATATTATATAATGATATTTATTCTCAAAATGTCTTCTCACTCATGTCACACACAATGGGAGGTTGAAAATGGAAATGATACATGTGTATGAATGTGCACGTGTGTGCATGTGTTTGTATGTGTGCACAGAGAGGCAGAAAAGAAGACAAAAGAGAGGCAGAACAATATGAATACTAGAAACAAGAGGGGAAATATCTGAACTAAAAACAACAACAGAAATCTGTCACAAATTAGTATGTAGCAATTAAAGTTTATGGCACACTTTATGAGGTAAGAAGGGAATGAATAAACTGGAAATAACCTCTTTAAAATAAGTGAAGTGAACTGAATAAGAACTACAGAAATGGTTGTAATATTCTCAATGAAAATAATCCTGTGAATTCAGAAGTCTAGGAGGTGGGTTTTGCACATGCTTTGAAACAACAGCCCACCAGTGATGTGGAGGTAGCCAGAATGTGCTTCCCTCAGTCCAAGGCACTTCAAGATTGTATCCAGAAACAGCTGAAGCCTAGAAATCACCAGTTTTTTACTCTAGCAGAACACCGAAATATAGAAGACCCTGAATCTCCAATTTAAAAGGGCACACATGTCTTGGTGATAACCAAAACAGAATGAGTAATGATGTGACACAGTTTGGTAAAATTATTTGCCTTCAAGTTTGAAACTGCACTGCCATGCAGGCCAAAAAGTAGGCTACCAAAACATGCAATGTGAACAAGCTGGCCTGCAGTTTTTAATAGAGACCTTCCTGTTTTAGATGACAAGGAAAATATTATGTATGCTTGTACTTACAGAACGTGGAAAATATCTAAATGATATGTACTATAACTGTTTAGTCGTTTTTGTAAACTTTTGAAGCCAGACCGTGATCTTTTACTTTTGTTTTTGTCTATTCATATTTTCCACTTTTTGTAATATATGTATTGCTCTGTTGTTATACAATGAAATTAAAAATAAAATATTAAAATAAGAAGACAGTGGGGTATAGTCTAAAAGAGAAGAAACAAGATACTTGACAGTATTATGAATAAATTAGTTTGATTTTTAAATACAATGGACAACTATATGTTTTAAGGAGAAAAGTAGAATTTAAAAATTCTAGCAAAACAAGAATTGGAGCCATCATTTTAAAAAGATAAACAGTAGACATTGAACCATTTTTAAAAACAGATGTCATGTCAATAAATTATAGACATGGACTATAATAATATCAGTGTGTGAAAGAAAATAATGGAGGATAGATATTGAGAAGTAGGAAGAACTTGTTCAAATGGTTAGGGGAACAAGCGAGGGAGAAGGGGAGGAAAGAAAAAGAAAAAGAGAATGGAAGGAAAAAATGGAAACAAAGCTTGAGTAAATGAGGAGGAGAAGAGAACTGAAGGAAAGAGAGGGGACTGAGAAAAAAAGAAGCATTGAGATATGTTAAGTACAGGTACAAATTACCTAAGATGAATGTGATTAATATGTATGACAAATATGTACTAATAAGAATTAACTTTTAAAAAAATTTAAAGCACATTGCCATTAATCTCCCTCAAAATGTTCCCCTTTGCTTCAAACACACTTATCCCATCATTCTTGGGATGGGACGCAGTTCTGGAAGTCTTCTTTCCTGAGTGTCTTTAGTTGCACTTTTGTGGCTGCCTCGATCTCCTGGATTGATTCAAAATGTTTGCCTTTTATGGTCATTTTGACTTTGGGGAAGAGCCAGAAGTTATATGGTGCCAGATCCAGTAAATGAGGACACACTGACTGATGTTTTTATAGCCCTGCCTTTACATTGGATAGCACCTGGCAGCCACATGCACTGAATTTTTGATCACACAACCTCGAGCCACTAAAAAAAAAAAAGAAAAAAAAAAAAAAAAACCTGAAGAAAAGAGTGACAAGGATGGTGAGATAACTGTATTTGTAATTGAGGGAGACTATTTTGAGGGGGTTAATGGCAACCTGTCTTTTGCTGTAATGAATTTTTTATTTAAACATTCATTGTATATTTCGATCTTACCTTGTACAAGTAGATACAAGAACTTAGCATTTGTAAAATGGGAGGAAATAAGAAATTATGCAATAAATTTTGATGAGACACCAGCTAGTCATTTTAACTAAAAGTGAACCTGTATTCTTCCCTCACTCTTTGTGCCAACTGTATTAAACTTTAGAAGATACTGAAACCACAACTATGGTAAATTCTATATCCTGACTTTTCAAAATTCTGAAATTAAATAACTCTAAATCAAGACCGGAAAATCTAGGAACAATGAGCATGTTGATAAATTAGCCACCATAAAAATTTAATACTTCTGTGTTATTAAAACTAAGTGTTACATTATAAACAATGGGAAAAGTAAGCTGGGCACGTAGTGCCCACCTGTAATCCTAGGCTGAGACAGGAGGATCACAAGTTCTAGTGCAGCTGGATATTTAGTGATTTAGCAAGACACTGTCTCAAAAACGCTTAAGGGCTAAGGTTGTAGCTCAGTACCACGGCCCTGGGTTCAATCCCCAGTGGAAAAAATTGAAGGAGAATACTTGCAATACAGATGAAGGTATAAAGTTCTTTTCCTTAAAACGTAAAACTCTTCTAAAACTCAGCAAGAAAAATACTCAAATCCCTTAGAAAATATATTGGGCATTTTACAGAAAAAATAAACACATATGGCTTACAAGCACATGGAAAGATGCCCATCTGTCTCATAAATAAATGCATCATAAGGAAAAACAAAGATAGCATTTTTAGCTGCTAAATTTGGCAACAGTTTGGTAGTATACAGTTTTGGCAAGGTTGAGAAGAAAATGGAACTTTCACATACTGGCAGCTACTGTACACATTGTCACAAGTTTGTTGGAAGGCAATTTGAGAGTATCTATGAAAACTAAAAATGTGCATATCCTTCAACTCAGAAATTTGATCTTGTGGAATTTATTTTACAGATAGACTCACACATGTGTAACTGTGAATGTACAAAAAAATGTTTTAAAATGTAGTTTGCATACACACACAGACAAACACACACTGGGAAGAACCTAAGAATCAGCATAGTTCAGTAGTTAATCGTGAATAAACCTTGGGACTCCTCCACCTCAGTTATCTGGGTGGTTCCTCCATTCAAGCTCCTTAAGCTTGGCATTCTCATCTATAAAGCAATGCTTTAAAAGTATTTATTTCATAAAGGTGTTAATATTAAGTAAGTTAGCAATACAAAATGCTTATGACAATATGTATCATATATACTAAACATATGTTCACATGTATGAATATATACATACATTTTGTTAGATTATAAATATTTTTCTGTTCTTTCTTTTTTTGGTGGGGGGTGGGGGGTGGGGGGGTGGTACCAGGGATTGAACTCAGGACCTTGCGCTTGTGAGCCAAGGACTGTGCCACTGAGCTAAATCCCTGGCCCTTTTTTTTTTCATTAAGTTTATTGGTACATTTTAGATATACAATATGATGACATTCATCATTGGGAATTTGTACCTTTACATGATATATCTTGGTTCTTTTGGGGGGGAGGGGGGACGGGATCTGCCTGTGTAATCCAGGCTGTCACTGATCTCACTATGTACCCCAGGCTGGCCTTGAACTTTGGCAGTCCTCCTGCCTCAGCCTCTCAAGTGCTGGGATTACAGGCATTCACCACCACTGCCAGCTGTATACAATTATTTTAAAATAGTGTAAGTTCATTATTAATGTAGGAAGATCTTTGAGACATATTGTTACAAAGAGTAAGAAAAAAAAACCAAGAAAGCCTGTGCTTCCATGTATGTCTGAAAAGATATATGTGGAAATAAAGCTCCAAAATAAAGTGTGACATCAAATATAGCACACTTTTCCTAACCACTGATTGTTGTTGCCATTGGGAAAGGGTCCAAGATCAAAGGTCAGAAGTAGATCGTCTAGTACATATTTCGTGTGGCTTGACACAATCACCTTGGGAATATATTATTTTTTAAATTTATAAATCTAAATGGAATTTATTTTTATGAAATTGAAACACATAGATAAACCAAAAAGGTCTTCACATTAAATTATGGTTCTTTATCCAAGAATATCCCAGTCCAGGCTTCCCTTTAATATCTCTCTGTAGGATGCTTCTTCTGATTATCTCATTCATTATTACTCTAATAACAGAACAACAGCGTCATGTGTCTTGGGCTTTCAATGTTTAGGAGCAGCTGAGATTTCTAAACAAGTGTGATGGTGAAAATAGAAAGAAGTGATGTTCCACATAGGTCCTCAGTGCACTCAAACATCTCACAATGTGGTTCCTATACTCGATCCCATCCAAGTGGACAAATGACTTGTTCTTCCTTAACCTCTTATGCTTATAGAGAGCAAAAGGGCACTTGTATATGAGCTATTAAACAGTGAAAACCATTTTCCATTATATTAATATTCCACAATTCTGTTATCACTCAGTTCTTTTCAATAGGAAAATGAACAGGATAGGCAGACCATAGCATGTGTATTCATTTTCTATTACTGTATAGCAGATGATCTATGGAAACCAATAATAAGAAACCAATTCATATTAGGCCATGATTACCTGCATCCTCTACTCAGGAGCTTACAAGGTGCTTATAGTTTACACTTGTAGTCAAAGTGTCACCTGAGCTGCATTCTCACCTGGGGTTTGGGCTCCCTTTTTAAGCTCATTGAGGTTGTTGGGAAGTGGAATTGCTGGTGGTCCTATGATTGAGTCTCCCATTTGCTTGCTAGCAGTTGACTATAGGCTACTCTTGGATCCTAGAGGACAGCCCAGGTTCTTTCCACATGCCCCCCTCCATCTCACAGTATTCAGCTTACTTCTTCCAGGCCACCAGGACACTATCCCACTCTGGTCTGCAAAGAAGGGGCCTTAGACAACATCATATAACCACAGGAGTGAGGTTCCACTGCCTTCGCCATATTATAAATAAAACTTAATCGAGGTTAACATTCCTTCCTTTTGTCATACTCTAGTGACCAGAAGCAATGACAAGTCTGCTCCAAATTCAAGGGAAAGGGAATATAAAATGTATGACTCACTGGGGTCACCTTAAAATGTCTAACAAATGTCCTATGTAAGAGCTATATAAGAATTACTGCCCATTGGAGAAGCTCTAAGGCAAGTATGTGCAACCTGCAGCCTAAGGGCCACATGCAGCTCTAGACAGCTAATAATGCAGACCCACATCATAAACTTTTAATATTATTATGTGATTTTTAGTGGTTTTTTTCATGACTTAATTGTGAGGTCCTCAAGCACAAAGGAAATTGTAGGTGACAAAGGAAAACTGTGTGGGGGAAGGCACAGTGCATTACTGATTTCCACCTCCTGCACCTATCACACACAGTCAGGCAAATCAAAACCCGCATTTACCAGATGTTATATGCACTTGTGCAAGTTGGCAAGTAAAAAGCACAGTAATTACTGAAAATCAACCTTCGTGTATGTGCCTGTGCCTGTGAAGACAGTCATTTATTGCTCTTAAGCAGACATGTAAGTTTTCTCAATTATTTTATATATAGCTTAAGACAATTTCTGTTTACACAGTGCAGCCCAGGCAATCCAGAAGTTTGGATACTTGCAGGTGAGGGCAATATTAACATCTGGTAGAAGCTGCATTGTGTGCCACTAGCTGGTATCCTACGTGGTAGTTAAGAATAAGTGAGTAAACTATTCTTGTGAATTAAAAATACTTAGATGGGCATATAATGAATTTCATCAGCTGTTTTGATTTTTGCCTTCTAACCTATAACAGTGGAACATTTTTAAAACAAACATACACATAAGAAAGCCATACTGCCAGAATTCACCTATTCATACCAAAATTCAAACTTGACATTTGGATATAATCCCTTAGGGAAATTTTTGTTGTTGCTGTTTTAAATGTTATTTCTTCAAACTCTGACATTCAAGACAATGACAACCACCTGTTCAGAAGCAGGTCAGGGAGATAATATCCAGGGACAGAGGTGCTACAGGATACCGAGTCTCCTTATCTCTTCCTCATTTCCTCTGCAGTCACCTCTAGGGACATCCTTTCTTTGGTCACTGAATTTATTTAGGAGAGATTAGAATTATCAGATTCAACTGAGTTCTGGAGTACCTGATTCATCACTTTCCAAGAATAAGTGTTAGATTTTGCTCACCTCAGAAGAGGGATTTTAAAAAAAGTTTAAAGTCACCTTATTAACTTTCTGTAGGAAATTATTGTGAGCTAGTTAATAATTTGTATTTACTTATAAGCATAATTTATATACCACATATGCTTCCTGGAGAATTACAGAGAGTGAAGTAGGAAAAGCATTTCAAATAGATATAAGAAGGAAATACACATGGGTTTCAGTGAATGAGAATGCTTCCATAATTGATTTTTTAGTTTTGATTTTAGAAAACCGAACAAAGTCTAAGGGGAAAGAGATATTTAAAGAACCCAGAGCTTGGCCATGCGTGCAGGCAGAGCAGGCATAGACTGAATGCACCCTGCTCAGTCCGGCTCACTCTGCCCACTTTTGACCAGGAGACCGAGCCAGTGAGGACCCCTGGGCTTGCCTACAAGCCTCCAGCTTGCACGCATGGACTCCTGCAATAACACCCCCACCCCCTCCTCTTGGCTGTACAGCTACTTGAATCCACACTACAGAGGCACAGGGGGACATAAAGGCCATTGTCCTGAGCTGCAGAAGTGAACACCAGAGAGAGGGCCTCTCTCAGGCTCCCTGATGAAAACTGAAGCCCACTGGAAAAGTGAAGAGAATCTCTGCAATAAAGGCACACCAGACCACCATGCTTGGTTAAGTTGGAGGGATCATCACTCCCATCAAACCTGAAGTATCTTGAGGGGAAAGTCAGCTGGAACCTGCAGGAGAACCTCGCAGAGTTCAACCCTGGAGGAGGACAGGAAGCTCAACTTGGGACTTGCAGCCAGAAATCTGCCCGAATCTCATGGCTTACTGAGACTCATTGACACAACTGCACACTGCAGCCCAGGTTGTCTATTGTGACAGCAGAGACATACACTGAAGCAGGCCCTTCATATTTATCTTTTATTTGTTATTTTCAAAATTACCTCTATTTTTCTTTTGCTCTTATTTTTAATATTTTTCTTCTTTGATACCCTTTTAAAATTTTTATTTTTCTCTTTTTTATTTCTTTTCTACTTTCTTTCTCTTACTCTCTGCCTCACTCCCTTGCTGTCCCACATTGTTCTTCATCTCCCTTTGTGTTTCTGTTCTGCACCTAATTCATATTTCTTCTTTATCTTTCTTTTCTTCTCTTTCCTTCTCTTGCCTGTGCCCTCTGGCATCACTGCTAACCTTCCCCTATCCTTCTACTTAACTATTCCTCCCTCCCCAACTCCTTCTAACTCCCCATCATGAAGTGTAAAGTTGCTATATTGAAGAGTTAATTCACTATAAACATATGTTGGGTTGGTCTTTGATTTTGATTTAATTCACACAGTTAAAGGTGATAGATTAATAGCTACCACAAATTGTCATTTTCTAATAGGTACTTGATGGTATTGTGTTGCTGATTGCATCACTTGGGCTAAGGTGTTGTGATTGATCTAATCAGTTGTCCTTCCTGGTATAATGAAAATGTGACACCCTCAGAGCCATTAGAGACTCAAAACCTAAAGACCAGCTATATCTGGAAGACACCTCTGAGAAGCAAACATTCCATAAGTGTTCTAAACACATCAACAAAGATACTTGCAATAAACAACTTCAAAGTATCAACACAGGAAATAAACCAAGGACAGTACCAAAAACAAAAATGAGAAGACATTTAAGTAAGGCACAAACTCAGACTTCAACCCCACAAAAGGCAAATTCTGGGGGAAATGAGGTGGAAAAGTCTGATAATCAACCACCTGGACACCCTGAACTGATAGCACAGAAGTAACAAAACAGATGAATGAGGCTCTAGAAAAATACAAAACAGAAATAATTTCCCACATAACTACAGAGATGGTGAGCAGAGTGAAAGACATGATTAGAGGTTCTAGAACAGAAACAGATAAAAAAAAAATAGATGAGCTCAGAAACATGCTGGAAGCCATGCATGCACAGCATAAAAAAGAAATGGAAACCATGATCACACAATATAAGAAGAAATGGAATGCATGAAACAGATTCAAACAGATATTCAGGAGATCAAAAACTCCATTGAAAGCAAGCAAAGCAGATTAAAGGAATCTGAAGATAGAATATCAGACATAGAAGACAGGATTGTGGTTAAGGACCATGAAAACATAGATCTCTTGAAAATAGTAAAGACCATGAGAAATCAATCCAACAGCTCTTAGATGATGCAAAGAAGAATAAAATAGGACTGATAGGAGTCCACAAAAAAACAGGAGAAAGTACAATTGACATAAAAAAAACTGTTCACAGAAGTAATAGTGGAAAACTTCACAGACAGAGGTAGAGAATTGAACATACAGATGTGAGGCATATAGAAGTCCAACTAGCCATGATAAAAAAAAAAAACTACACATAGACATATAATAGTCAAGATCCCAGAAACCCAACAGAAGAACAAAATCCTACAGTCAGTTAGAGAAAAGAAACAAATCACCTACAAAGGAAAGCCCATCAGAATCATGGCAGACTTCTCAACACAAACCCTCAAATCAAGGAGAGCCTGGAGTGAAGTATTTCAAAGCCCTAAAAGAAAATAATTTCCAACCTAGACTGTTGTATCCTGCAAGATTATCTTTCAAAATCAATGAGGAAATTAGATACTTCCATGACAAAGAACACCTGAGAAATTTCATGAACACCAAACCAGCACTACAAGCAATTCTAAACAATATCCTAGAAAAAAGCAATGAGAGCCACAACTCCATGAGGCCCAACAGAGGGAAGCCACCAGACAAGGTAAGACACTAAAGGGAAAGGGGGAAAAAATAAGAAATAAAAGAGCCAACAAAAGTAAAACAGCATGACAAGGAAAAATCAATATCTATTAATTATAACCCTAAATGTTAATGACCTCAATTCACCAAACCAAAAAAAAAAAAAATAGACTGGCAGAATGGATTAAAAAGGAAAATGCAACAATATGCTGTATACAAGAAACACACCTAACCACAAAAGAAACTCATAGACTGGAAGTAAAAGGATGGAAAACAGTTCTCCATGGGAAAGGAACCCAGAAAAAAGCAGGGGTAGCAATCTTATTTGCAGACAAATTAGATTTCAAACCAAATCTAATTGAGAGAGACAAAGATGGCCACTACATCCTTGTGAAGGGAACAATCCAAGAGGAAGAGATGACAATCCTAAATATTTATGCACCAAATATGAATGCCCCCAACTATACAAAACAAATATTAATGGACATGAAAAATCAAATAAGCCCTAATACAATTGTAGTGGGGGACTTCAATATGCCATTATCACAAATAGGCAGATCATCTAGACAAAAAATTAACAACAAAATTTTAGAACTGGACCAAGCTGTGGAACACACAGACTTAATAGATGTGTACAGAGTGTTCCACCCCACAAAATCAGAATGCACATTCTTTTCAGCTGCACATGGGTCATTCTCTAAAATAGATCACATGCTAGCTCATAGAACATATCTAAGTCAATGTAAAAGAATTGAAGTTACCCCCTGTATATTACCAGACCACAGGGCAATAAAATTGGAGATCAATAAAATAAGAAACCACAAAACTCCCACAAACACGTGGAAATTGAAAAACACCCTCCTTAACAACCAATGGGTCACAGAGGAAATAAAAGAAGAAATTAGACAGTTTCAACAAGTAAATGTAATGCCAGTAGAACATACAGGAATTTATGGGACACAATGAAAGCAGTTCTACATGGGAAATTCATAGCAGTGCATGTTCATATGAGGAAAACAGAGAGAATTCAGATAAATAACCTAATGCAGAATCTCAGTCTCCTAGAAAAAGAAGAGCATAACAAACCCAAAGCTTGTACGAGAGGAAATTATAAAGATCCCAGCAGATATCAATGCAATGGAGACTAAGAGAATGATACAAAAAATTAATGAATCAAAGAGTTGGTTTTTCCAAGAATAAATAAAATTGATAAACCTTTAGCCAATCTTAACAAAAAAAGAGAAAAGGCTCAAATCCATGCAATTAAGAACAAAAAAGGGGAAACCACAATAGACCCAGCAGAAATCCAGAGGATCATGAATAACTACTTTGAGAACCTCTACTCCAATAAAATGGAAAACACAGAAGAAATGGACAGATTCCAAGATACATATGAATTGCCAAAGTTAAATGAAAAAGATATTGAAATTCTAAACACCCCAATTACAATGAGTGAAATTGAAAATGTAATAAAATATTTACCAGACAAAGAAAAGCCCAGGTCCTGATGGCTTCACTGCTCAATTTTACAAGACATTTAAAGAAGAACTATCACCATTAATCTTTAAACTCATCAAGGAAATTGAAAGGGAAGCAAGGCTTCCAAATTCATTCCTAGAAGCAAGTGTTACTTTGATTCCAAAGATCAGGGAAAGACTCAACCCAAAAAGAGAACTACAGACCAATCTCCCTAATGAACATAGAGGCAAAAATCTTCAACAAGACACTGGCAAACAGAATATGGAGGGTCGTCAAGAAGATCACACACCCTGCCCAAGTTGGATTTATGCCAGGGATGCAAGGATGGTTCAACATTCATAAATCAATAAATGTAATACACTATACTAACAGAGTCAAGGACAAAAACCGTATGATCATCTCAATAGATGCAGAAAAGGCATTTGACAAATTCCAACACCCATTCATGATAAAAATGCCACAGAAAATTGGAATAGATGGTCTTTATCTCAACCTGATTAAGGCTATTTATGGAAAACCAACAGTCAACATCATACTAAATGGTCAAAAACTGAAAACTTTCAAGCTAAAATCAGGAACAAGACAAGGATGCCCACTATCACCACTCCTGTTCAATATAGTTCTGGAAACATTAGCCATTGCAATTAGAAAAGAGAAAGAAATAAAAGGAATAAAGATAGGAAAAGAAGAAGTTGAACTGTCATTATTTGCTGATGATATGATACTTTGCATAGAAGACCCAAAATACTTGGCCAAAAGACTTCTAGACCTAATTGACAGATTCAGTAGAGTAGCTGGATATAAGGTCAACACTCAAAAAACAATAGCCTTCTTATACACAAATAGCAGACTCACTGAGAGAGAAATTCGGGAAACAATTCTGTTTATGATAGCATCCAAAAAAATGAAATACCTAGGAATCAATCTAATGAAGGAAGCAAAAGACTGCTACACTGAAAACTACAGCTCTCTGAAAAAGGAGATCCAGGAGCATATAAGACAATGGAAAGATATCCTTTGTTCCTGGGTAGGAAGAACCAATATAGTGAAAATGGCCCTACTTCCAAAACTACTATATAGATTCAATGCAATGCCAATTGAAATTCCAACAATATCCTTCACAGAACTAGAGAAAACAATCCAAAAATTCATTTGGAATGAGAAGAGACCTAGAATAGCAAAAGTAATTCTAGACAACAGAGACATGGCTGAGGGTATCGCAATCCCCAACTTGAAACTATACTATAAAGCTACTGTGATAAAATCTTCATGGTACTGGCAAAGAAACAGACTGGAGGATCAGTGGAATAGATTAGAAGATGCAGAAACAACTTCAGATATACTCACCCACCTCACCTTTGACAAAGGAGCCAACCACCCTCATTGGAGGAAAGATAGCCTATTTAATAAATGGTGTTGGTAAAACTGGATTTCAACCTGCCAAAGATTAAAGCTAGACCCATACCTATCACCATACACTAAACTAAGATCAAAGTGGATTAGAGATCTAAATATTAAGATAGAAACATTAAACTTGCTGAAAGGTAAGTTAGGTAGAACTCTTGAAGACATTGGGATAGGAAAAGACTTTATGAACAAAATCTCAGTGGCATGGGAACTGGTGCAAAGAATCAACAACTGGAATCTCATCTTATTGAAAAGCTTCTGCACTGCAAGAGAAACCACCAACAGAGCTAACCTACAATGTGGGAAAAAAATTTTAGCAGCTGTACCTCAGACAAAAGTCTACTATCTAGACCATATAAGAACTCAAAAAATCACACACCCCCAAATTCAAAGACCCAATTCAAAAATGGGCATCTGAAATGAACAGACATTTCTCAGACAAAGAAGTAAAAGCAGAAAAAATGTTCAACATCACTGGTCATTAAAGAGATGCAGATGAAAACAACACTGAGATTCCACCTCACCCCACAAAGAATGGCTGCTATCAAGAAATCAACAAATAACAAATGCTGTCAGGGGTGTGGGGAGAAAGGAACCCTTCTCCATTATTGGTGGGAGTGCAGACTGGTGCAACCACTGTGCAAATCAGCATGGAGATACCTCAAAGAACTAGGGCTCAAGGACCCATGTGACCCATCTATTCCCCTCCTGGCTATCTTCCCCATATAATTAAAAGAATCATACCACAGAGATATATGTGCACCCATGTTTATTGCAGCACAGTTTGTAATAGCTAAAGCTTGGAAACAGCCCAAGTGCCCATCAACTGGAAACTGGATAAAGAAGATGTGGTTTTTTATAAACTGGAGTACTACTCAGTCATAAAAAATGAAAAATTAGAGACATTTATAGCTAAATGGATGCATATTGAGGCCACACTCTTAAGTGAAATAAATAGGACACACATGTAAATACCGAATAGTTTCTGTGGTGTGAGAAACTGAAAGTGTAAATAAGGATTAAAATGATTAAAATGAATAATTGATAATTTGAAATAGGAAAAGGTCCAAAGGTGTAGGAGTGGAAGGGAAAGAAGGGAAAGGAAAAATTATGAGAAAAGGGAAAAAAATGGAAATGAAATCTATATAAATAGGGAAGGGTGGAGGGGGTGAAGAGCACATGGGTAATGGGGGAAAAAATAAGAACCAAGATACATCATGTACAGGAACAAGCACCTAATGATAAATGTAAATGAACTGTATACCTAAAATGTACCAATAGAAGAATTTATAAAAAAATAAAAAATAAAAAGTAAAGAACCCAGAACATCCAGGTTCAGAGGATCTATCTATATGAATGCTGACTAGTATTCATTTATTCAGACTTATCACTTACATAAAATACGAGTTACATGGTTTAGAAATAAAGTTGATCCTTATTTACACTTTCAGTTTCTCACACCAGAGAAACTATTCAGTATTTACACGTGTGTCCTATTTATTTCACTTAAGAGTATCACCTCAGGTCATATGAAATAGGAAGAAAAGGGGCAAAGGTAAAGGAAGTGGGAGGGCTAGGGGAAAGGATAGAAGGGAATGGGATTAATATGAGAAAATGGAAAAATAGGAACAAAAGCTTTGTAAATAGGGAGGAATGGAGGGGTTGAAGGGAGGGCTGGGCAAGGGTGAAAAATAAGAACCAAGAGAGACTATGTAAAGGTGTAAATTTCCAATGATGAATGTCATTATATTGTATACCTAAAATGTACCAATGATTAGAATGAATAATAGATAATGTAAAATAGGAAGAAAAGGTCCAAAGGGGTAGGGGTAGTGGGAGGGGCAGGGAAAAGGAAAGAAGGGAAAGGGAAAATGATGAGAAATGGAAAAAATGGAAAGAAAGTCTTTGTAAATAGGGACGGGTGGAGGGCGTGAAGGGAGGGCTAGGAATGGGGTAAAAATAAGAACCAAGATGCATTATGTAAAGGTACAATTCCCAATGAGAAATGTAATTGTGTTGTATACCTACAATGTACCAATATAAGAATTTAATACATTTAAAAAATAAAAAATAGAAATAAAGTTGATATTTGAATAAAACTCCAAGATAAACCTGAGATACCAAGTGTACCTAAATTAACTCAAAATAATCTTTTAAATGGCCGGGGATTTAGCACAGTGGTTCCGGCGCCTGCTGCGCAAGCTCAAGGACCTGAGTTCGATCCCCGGTACCAATAATAATAATAATAATAATAATAATCTTTTAAATAGAATTAAACCCTAATGTTTTATTCCTGGCCTTTAGATGAACAAATGGAAGTACACTGCTTGAAAATGTCGTTCACTATGAATTTCCTCCATGGATTCTTCCTTAGACTACCTGAGTTAAAAATCTCAATTATTCCCCACCAGCCCTTTGATTTTAAGCAAGTTACTTAAGTTCTCTGAGCTTCAATGTTCAATTAAAATAGGGGTGAATACACAGCCTATAAAGTTCTCCAGACTTAGATATTGCACACAACTGTTTGAAAACTGTGGTTTATGTACCAAGTATTCCCTAAATCATCTTATTAATAACACTGTGTTGAAAAATGATTCAGTCCCATTCTTGTAAAGACAACTCCGTACTGTCTTATTAACAGGACATATATAATCTTTGTGGGTTTTAGTGGTAGACATTTTGGCTCTTGAAATACAAAATAACATACTCCTGATAGGTGTAAATATTAGGTCCATCTGATAGCGTAGGTTTATCTTGGAGTTTTATGTGAAAAATTTATACTGATGTTCTGTAAACCTACATTTCATGTAACTGGGGAGAAAACTTATTTTATGAATTTATTTTCATCATTACTGAGAGAAAGGCCAAAGGGAATTTCCAGAGGGCCACATATCTGATTCAGAGAAGACACACGCAGCCACTTCTAACTCTTTGGGAGAAAGCCACCAGCATAGCATTCCTTCGTTATTGTCAAGTGAGAGCAATTTCATTTGCTATCTTCCTAATCCCATTTCACATAGTTTGAGTTCCTCTATAGAGCTGTATATCCCCAAATGAATGCACCCTCTCTGTCTTTCTTTGAAAAGCAGCAGTCCCAGTATTCCCTCTCTGTCAGCCTCTAGGAGTTTGAACATCTCATGATTGAAAGCCAGTGTCCTTTGTTCACATCTAAGGGGATTATTAACATCTTTATAGAAAACCAAAGTAATTCACTTCCTATGTGAATCTTTCACCAGTGTAAGTGACAGAAGAGACACTTGCACTAAGTGCAGACATTTCAGAAGTTTTATCACATCAAAGAGAAAAGTGTCCAGGTTAAAATGAAGTTAACAGATTTGCTGAAGGTCGTGTTTCTACACAGCAGAAAGTGTTTTCCTTTCTAATGCATTCCATTGTTGAACTCTATGATTTCATTCTACAACACCACCTCTTGCAACAAGCTCAATACTTTCTTAGCTGCAAACTCACAGACCTGAACTCATGGCACTTAGGAGTGATAGTTCTTCAGCACAAAACCATTCAATACACAATGCCCAGGCTAATGGGCAATATTCTACATCCTTCTTTCATCTGGATGTTTTTCTGAGCCTAGGAAAAAAACCCAGCCAAACCACATTTAAGGTTCAAAATCAACAGCCCAACCAACCACAGGTTATTTTTTCAATTCTGAGAGCAAACTTAGCTGTATCATGACTCCTAACCTCCTGGGAGCCTCCACAGACTACTCTTGGAGAACTCTCTGCTCTAATGGACTGAATTAAATGGTGGCAAAGACACTCCGGTGTCATCTCTAATATAAGGTGTGATGGGCTTTGCTAGAATAGCCCTGGGCCACTGGGAGACCCTTTAATATTAGGCCTAATTTAAAGACCTCCATTCTACATCAGCTAAGGTACCTTAAAAGACCTTTAAAAAACTTTCCTCATCTCATTAAGCATCCCAGCTATAATGAGAGAATGATTTAATTGAAAGACAGGCAACTAATTTACCAGATCCCTGGTTCTAATTTACCAGATCCCTATCTGGATTTGAACTTTCCCTCTTCAGGTATATGCAGGTATTGCTTACTTTCTTGTCACTGAGACATGACACCTGGCACCCTCAACTTAAAGGAAGAGAGGTTAACTTGGCTCATGTCTTTAGTCCATCACCAGCCAGCTCCAAGGCAGAAACACATGATGGAAGGACTTGGGAAAGGAAAATTGCTCACATCATGGCAGCCAGAAAGCAGAGAGAGGGAAGAGCCAGGGTGTGAGATATACTTTTCCAGGTCACACCTCCAGTGACCCAGCTCTCTCACTTCCTAACACCAAGCCAGCTGTAGTGCCGCCATGATTCAGTCACCTTCCAGAAGCCCCATCTCTAAGCACATGAGGTACTTGAGGAACATCCAGGTCCAAATCATAGACCTCTTTAGAGATAAAATGGTTTAAAAATGCTCTATCACCAAATATTTCTAGAAAACAAATAAGATTATGTATAAGAAAGCCTGTGACAAAATATAAGTGTAGTACCTTGATTATAAGTGCAACAGAAATGCCTTCTCATAACCATGTCATATTTTCCTACATTTACTCTGAAGCCTCAGAGCCCTAAACAACCCAGAGACCAACCCAGAACATCCCAGCACCATCCCTCAGGTATATACAAGCACCCCAGCAGCATCTTCTATGGTTCTGAGTTCCCGACATGGAAGGGAGGGACAGTGTTTGGCTGAGTTCTTAGCAGATGTTAATCATGAGGTGTCTGAGGCTGGTGACACAGTACAATTTTAGGGAGAAAGAAGTGGGAGATCATGATGAGAATATTCTACTCTTTCTCTTATCTTTCCACTCTCCCTGTAACAATTATATACTTGTTCTTCATCTTTAAAGTTATGAAAATATAACTTTCCAGCCTATTTCTCTTAAATTAGAGTTCCAGAACCCAAATAGGATAAGTGTATATTGGGCCTTTCATGAGGTAGTGAGGCTAGTCCTTCAAATAAATACCATCTGGATATGTTGGATCCAGGAAAAAGAAGAATGGAGTTTCCTCAGGAGAAATCTACCAGGCATGAAGAAGATAGAGGCTTCAGTACTAAAGCTCATGCTCTAATATGACAGGAATGAGATCTGATACTGTAATAGGCTTTTAATGGAAACTTTACTGACAGCCCAAGGCAAGTGCACTTTTTTTATGGGTTTGCTGGTAAACAAACATCTCAGACAAGCTTGCTCTTGCTCAGAATAATTTCACAAAGAGTTGGTATATTAATGATGGAGTGTTCTTACTATGATTCCCAGAGCCTTTGTATGTATAGAACTGCATCTCTCCTTCCATCCCATATCCTCCCCTTCTCACCTCCACAAACCCTACTGCATTACTGCATTCATTCTTAATGAATGGAATCACCACATTGCTAGCTTCCCCTACCCAAGAAAGAAATGAGAAAAAGAGAGTGACAGAAAGAGAGAGAGAAATCACTGTTAAACTTCTGTTCAAACTCTATGAAATAGGAATTTCCCTAATGCAGTGTCATTTGATCTTGATGATTCAACCTTGAAAATACATCTTGACTTCACATCCACCTGTCTAATTACTTCTCTTCAGCTGCTACTTTAGCTGTGGCTATAAAATTCCTGACCTTGTTTACTTGAATCTAAGTTGGCATTCTTTGTAAACTATACTATTAGGTTTTGAAACACTAAAAAGAAAATAAATGCTTCCAGTTAAACTATGACATGCCACTAATGATAAGATGAATCTAGACTTCTGAGATAATAAAATGTGAGGGAAAATAAGTATGTTTTAAAATTAATGAAACGTAGTGCCTTTCAGCCTATCCCTACATCCATTCCTGCTCTCCTCCATTCCATTTACATTGCATCTAGAATGTTCTTCCTATAATAAGATTGTGTTACTCTTTTCCTTTCTTAAGATACTTAAAATTATTTTTTATATGTTTGGGATAAAATGCACACAACCTACCAGGCCCTACTAGTTTCTCTAGCTCTTGACATTCTTTTTTCCTTACTTTAAAATCCAGCCATGGATAAACTATGTCCAAATTTTAAGAAAGAAAAAATGTTCTGTCCCAACTTCAGATTTTTGTACATAGTTTTTCCTCTGCCCTAGTGATCCCTCTAACCTCTATTCAGTTACCTTAAATTGTCATTCCCTCCATGAGTTTTTCCTGACCTCCAGACCAGGTTTGTATATCTCTTCTAAATTCCTATAATATTCCATGCTTAACACACATCACAGACTACAAAAAATTCCCTCTTTATCTGTTTGTCTCTCTCTCTAGGTCAGAGACTCCTTATGATCAAGAATTGTATCTTGTTTGCTATTATAACAAAGTAATTCATATGATACTTGACAGATAAATAATTGTTTAAAATTGAAAACACAAGGGATCAATTTAAGCTTACACATTAAATATTACATCAGCCATAGATTTTTCTTCCTAAAAAATTCTCATTTGGTTAGCTACCTGCTACCAAGATCAAATGCTAAATCTCTATAAGAAATTCTATTCTATATGAATATATAATTCTATAAGAAATCTACAGATTTCTTAAAAGTTAATTAAACACATTTTGAATTACAATCATATGTCCAGCTAGAATTAAATTCTACTGTATGTGTCTGGGGACACCAGCCTCTAGTTGGAAGGATAAAACTGATACAACTAGGGAGCAAGTTTGAAAAATAGACCATTAGATAAAAACAATACTGAATGAATCTAAAAATATCTAACTATGCATAGCAGATTATGTTCATTACTGTTGCTCAAATGAAAGAACACTAAAAAGTAGAACAATGATAGAAGAACTCATTGAAGATATTAAATTTAAGCAACCTTTTAAGGAAAGTAAATTTTAAACTGGTCACATTTAGGAGGAACTGTCTGTGGGCTACTGAAATGAGACATATCTGTCAGTAGATTTAAAAAAAAATATTTTCTAGTGGCATTAGAGCTATAATATGGGAAATGAATTAATTTATTTGAAAACAATTCTTAAATTCTCAAGTATATTCATTTGCTCTTCTCTTATCCTATCGCAACATCCTGCTGTTTTGCTTAGAAAAAGATGACTAAATCCTGACAAAATCTAAGATTAATTATTCTGAAAAAGGAGAATGTTAGTAACACTTGACAGAGATGTACATAACACTGGCATTTGCCTTTTTTAGCCAGTGTTAGCAACCCATCAATTTCTCAGACAAAAAGTCACAGTGACCTGCAGTTGAAGAGGAGTCGCTCTGTACCACTTAGCCAAAATGACAACAAGCATGTCCCCAGTGACATGATGTTCAAATGGTTGGCCACAGGTTTGCTGGGGTGACAGATTGTGGGTCTAATTGGAATTTCAATTGCCCCTAAAGAGCTTTTAAAGGTTGCTTCCATTTCTGTCTACTCCCTTTCTGAAAATAGTTTTATTGTTGCACTACTTCAGTTAAACTGATGATATAGAATTCTGTTCTTATATTACTTTCTTGAGCCCATAACTCATTGGAAATTAATGATAAGGGAGTCAAAATTGAAAGACAGACTATCATTAACCTTAAGGCTAAGATAGAAAGAAGTCAGGTAGGTAACCAGAGAGAAGTTTTTGCAAAAATAATCAGTACTTGTTCAGGTACAAATGAGTATTTTGAATCTCTTTTCTCTCATGGTAGCTAAAACTACATCTTTGTGGATATATCTCTCAATTACATAATAACTCTTAAAATATCTATTTTTGTTGGATTTTTTGTTTTGTTTTTGGTACTGGGAATCAAACTCAGGACTTTACACTTGCTAGTCAAGTGCAGTGCCACTGAGCTACATCCCCTACCCCTTAAAATACCTATTTTTAACAGAAATTCCATGCCTATGATTTTTACATGACCCTCATAATTACCAATAACTCCAAGTCCTTTAATTTTCTGAGTTACATGCATTCTATTTTCTGAAAAATTATTTTTCTACCTCATTCTCTCTAGAACTTCAATTTCAACAATCCCATAATGGCATTTAAACAATCTATTGATCCTCCTACCTGTACCCTGTTGCTTTGACATCATCTCTTCTTCCTTTACGCTACTTCTAGTCCATGACTAAATATTATAATCACTTCTTTGCATGCACTGCTTGAGAAATCTTTGTATCTTCCTTTTGAAATAGGACTTTTGGTGGTAAATTCTTTTCAATATTTGTTTATCTAAGCATGTCTTTACTATGCTTTTACCCAAAACAAGATTCCTTTACTCAATAGACAAAGAATTCTAGGTTGAACAAATTTTACTTCTAAAATTTAAAAATGCTATGAATATTAATCATATTTCAACTTTATTAGATTAAAATGTCTAAAAGATTGGTAAAACACACTTTTGAGTATGTCTAAATAATCACAGAAGCATGATACTGGATACTGTATTTGGTCTTTGGGTCTTTTCCCTGCTGGTGCTTCTCAGCCACCATGAACTAGATATTTTTGCTCTGCTACACTCTTCCACCTTAAAGCCAGCTGATGGTGTCTCAGCAATGAGAAAGATGACTAATACAGAAAATTGAGCCTAAACTTCTGACCATGAAGTTTAAAAGCTTTTGGAACAGGGAAGACCGGAATGCTGATAGGAATGTGGACAGTAAAGGCCAGGAATGTTTTAGGTAGAAGCAAAGACTACATTAACAATTGAACTAGAAGTCATGTTTGTCACACTCTGACAAAACAAAATTATCTACATTTTACTCATGTCTGAAGATTCTGCAAGAGACTGATACCAAGGGCAGTTGACTAATTAATCTGACAGTAGAATTCAAGGCAGCCCAACTCTCAAGCTATGGCATGAGTATTGCTGGACATTTTCAGCCAAATTTATAGTGAGAATTGTAGGCAAACATAAAGCAAAAAAATTGAAAAAAAATTAAATTTTGGCTGCAGAGCAACCATGTGTAATGTTGGGGCCAAAAGAGGTATGTCTGCTGAAGAGATTAGTGCCATTAAAAAGAAACCAAGCATTCATACACAGACAAGAAAAAAAGAGTCATAAAGTCATCTGAGGAATCAGCAAGACCCTATACATTTCAGGTTCAAAGATACAAATATAAACTTGTCATTTGAGAAGAGTGTCCCTAGGCCTCCTGTTCAAGAAGAGCCTCCTAGGGAATTGCTTCCCCAAGATTAATTTCACTGTACTCAGTCATACAAGCCGTTAGAGCTACTGCTGATACTATGGTCCAAGGTGGCTGACTATTGCCTGCCTGCACTGGAGGCAGACCTTGGCCTCATCCAAATGGTGTTGGTTGTTCAGACATAGCAAATGTAATAGTTATCGGGTCAGAATGGCTTCCACACAGATTTCAAAGGAAGGCTTGAGAGGCCAGGCAAGGAGCTCCTGAGAGAGCAGTGTGTGAAGCTGTGGGAATGAACCCAAAGGCACAGTAACAACCCCAGGATATTAATGATGCCAGGAATATCAGACTGTGAGTGGAGTCAGCCCATGAGAGACACATGGGCTGCAACCAGCAAGGCCATAGGGGTGAAGCCACCCAAATCCTCTGGAAATTCTTATCACTACCATGTGCCCAGTATGTGGGACAGGCAGCTACAGGACTTAGTGTTCAGTCTCCTGGGTTTCAGTCTTCCTTTTGTCCTGTTTTTGTCTATGCCTCCCGCTTTTCTCCTTTTTAGAATAGGAATGTTGATCATACATTAGTGACTTGTTTTTTATTATTTTATAGGGGTTTAAAGTGAAGAATTTACCTTGAATCTCAGAGAAAATTTTGACTTGGACATTTGAGTAATTCTAAGACTGCTGAGACTTTGAGGAAGAGATTATTGTGTTTCAGTTTTCACAGGATATTTGTATCATGTTAGACAGAATTATTATATTAACTTGCTACTATATTTGGAGGTTAAGCATAGTTTAAGGATATACGTCTGTGTCAAATTGACAGGGGATGGATTGCGATAATTAATTACAACATGCCAAATTTACTCAATTAAGAAATGCCTGGAACACACCAAATCAGCCCGCTGCAGACAGGCAGGTCTGTGGATGCCCTACCTAAGTCGAATCAGCCCACTGCAGATAGGCAGATCTGCGGATGCCCTACCGAGGTTGCAAGTCACGTGGAACATGCCAAATTAGCCTGCTGCAGACAGGCAGGTCTGTGGACACCCTACCGAGGTCAGCCTGTGCCCCAGCAGCAATCCACTGGACACTACCCCCAACTCCTCTGGCCTCTTCTCTGTACAGCCACCTGGTTCCACACTACAAAAATGCAGAGGACACCAGACCACCAGACCATGGTACTGGGTAAGTTGGAGTCATCTTCACCTCCCATCAGGGCCAAGTCTATCTTCAAAGGAAGAACAACTGGAACCTGCAATACAACTCTGCAGAGTTCAACCCTACAGGAGGACAGGGAGCTCAACTTGGGACTTGCAGCCAGAAATCTGCCTGAATCTCATGGGTCTGCAACTAGCTTGCTGAGACTCATTGACTTATATCTGCACACTGCTACCCATGTTGTCTATTGTGACAGTAGAGACATACCCTGAAAGAGGCCCTACATCTTCATTGTTTTTTTATTCTCAAAATTAATATTATTAGTTTGTTTATTTTTCTTTTCTTTTGCTCCTCTTATCTTTAACTTTTTTTCCTATTCTTCACAAATATTTGTTTTTCTCTCCTTTTATTTCTTTTCTTTTCTTCTTTCTTTTCTCTTTCCTTTCTCTCACACTCACTCTCTTGCTCTCCCACATTGTTCATCTTTCTCTTTTGTCCCTGTTTTGGTCCTCATTCAGAGTTCTTCTTTATTTTCCTATTATTCTCTTTTTCCTTCTCACCTGTGTCCTCTGACCACACTGCTAACCTTCCCCTATCCTTCTTCCCATCTGTCCCTCCCTCCCTAACCCCTTCTAACTCCCCATCCCAAAGGGTAAAGTTGTTATATTGAAGAGTTTATTCACTATATGTTGGATTGTTCCTCGATCTTGATTTAATTCACACAGCTAAAGGTGATAGATTAATAACTACTACAAAGTGTCATTTTCGAAGATGTACTTGATGCAATGGTGTTGTTGATTGTATCACTTGGGCTAAGGTGTTGTTATTATCTAGTCAATGAACCTTCTTAGTATAAGGAAAATGAGATAGCTTTAGAGTAATTAGAGACTCAAAACTTAAAGACCAGCTATATCTGGAAGATACCTCTGAGAAGCAATCATTCCATAAGGATTCTAATTACAAGCAACAAAGATACTTACAGTAAGCAATTTCAAACTATCAACCCAGGAGTTAAACCAAGGACAGTAACAAAAAACAAAAATGAGAGGACATTTAAGCAAGGCACAAACTCAGACTTCCACCCCACCAAGGGTAAATCCTGGGGGAAATGAGATGGAAAAGGCCGATAACCAACCACCTGGATACCCTGAACTGATAGCAGAGAAAGTAACAAAACAGATGAATGAGGCTCTAGAAAAATTCAAAGCAGAAATAATCTCCCAGATATCTACAGAGATGGTGAGCAGAGTGAAAGACATGATTAGAGGATCTAAAAGAGAAACAGATTAAAAAAAAAAGATGAGCTTAGAAACATGCTGGAAGCCCGTTAATAACCAGCATAAGAAAGAAATGGAAACTATGATTGCCCAACATAAGAAAGAAATGGAATCCATGAAACAGATTCAAACAGATATTCAGTAGGTCAAAAACTCCATTGAAAGTATCCATAGCCGATTAAGGGAATCTGAAGATAGAATATCAGATATAGAAGACAGAATCGTGGTTAGAGACCATGAAAACAGAGATTTCTTAAAAATAGTAATGGACCATGAGAAATCAATCCAACAACTGCTGGATGATGCAAAGAAGAATAACATAAGACTGATAGGAGTCCATGAGAAAACAGGAGAAAGCACAATTGACATAAAAAAAACTGTTCACAGAAGTAATAGCAGAAAACTTTCCAGACAGAGGAGAAGAATTGGACATGAACATAAGTGAGGCACATAGAACTCCAACTAGCCATGATCAAAAAAAAAATATCTACACATAGACATATAATAGTCAAGATCCCAGAAACCCAACAGAAAAACAAAATCCTACAAGCAGTTAGAGAAAAGAAACAAATCACCTACAAAGGAAAGCCCATCAGAATCATGGCAGACTTCTCAACACAAACCCTCAAATCAAGGAGAGCCTGGAGTGAAGTATTTCAAAGCCCTAAAAGAAAATAAATTCCAACCTAGACTGTTGTATCCTGCAAAATTATCTTTCAAAATCGATGGGGAAATTAGATACTTCTACAACAAAGAACACCTGAGAAATTTCATGAACACCAAACCAGCACTACAAGCAATTCTAAACAATATCCTAGAAAAAAGCAGTGAAGGCCACAACTCCATGAGGCCCAACAGAGTGAAGCCACCAGACAAGGTAAGAAACTAAAGGAAAAGGGGGAAAAATAAGAAATGAAAGAGCCAACAACAGCAAAACAGAGGGAAGCCAACAGGCAAGGTAAGACACTAAAGGGAAAGGGGAAAAAATAAGAAATAAAAGAGCCAACAAAAGTAAAACAGCATGACAAGGAAAAATCAATATCTATTAATTATAACCCTAAATGTTAATGGCCTCAATTAACCAACCAAAAAAAAAAATAGACTGGCAGAATGGATTAAAAAGGAAAATGCAACAATATGCTGTATACAAGAAACACACCTAACTCAAAAAGAAAGTCATAGACTGGAAGTAAAAGGATGGAAAACAGTTCTCCATGGGAAAGGAACCCAGAAAAAAGCAGGGGTAGCAACCTTATTTGCAGACAAATTAGATTTCAAACCAAATCTAATTGAGAGAGACAAAGATGGTCACTACATCCTTGTGAAGGGAACAATCCAAGAGGAAGAGATGACAATCCTAAATATATATGCACCAAATATGAATGGCCCCAACTATACAAAACAAATATTAACAGACATGAAAAACCAAATAAACACTAACACAATTGTAGTGGGGGACCTCAATACCCCACTATCACAAACAGACACATCAACTAGACAAAAAGTTAACAAGGAAGTTCTAGAACTGAACCAAGCTATTGAACAAATGGACTTAATAGATGTTTACAGAGTGTTCTACCCCACAAAATCAGAATACACATTCTTTTCAGCTGCACACAGGTTATTCTCCAGAATAGACCACATGATAGCTCATAGGACATGTCTAAGTAAATGTAAAAGAATTGAAGTTACCCCCTGTATATTATCAGTCCATAGTGCAATAAAATTGGAGATCAATAAAGTAAGAAACCGCAAAACCCCAACAAACACATGGAAACTGAATAACACCCTCTTGAGCAACCAATGGGCCATAGAAGTAATTAAAGAAGAAATTAAACAGTTTCTACAAGTAAATGAAAATGCCAGTACAACATACAGAAATCTATGGGACACACTGAAAGCAGTTCTACACGGGAAATTCGTAGCAGTGAATGCCCATATTAGGAAAACACAGAAAACTCAGTTAAATAACCTAATGCAGAACCTCAAGCTCCTAGAAAAAGAAGAGCATAAGGAATCCAAAGCTCACACAAGAGAGGAAATTATAAAGATCAGGGAAAAAATCAATGCAATGGAGACTTAGAGAACAATACAAAAAAAATCAATGAATCAAAGAGTTGGTTTTTTGAAAGAATAAATAAAATCGAAAAACTTTTCACCAACCTTCTCAAAAAAAGGAAAGAAAAGGCACAAACACATGCAATTAAGAATGAAAAAGGTGAAGTCACAACAGATCCAACAGAAATCCAGAGGATCATCAATGCTTACTTCGAGAAACTCTACTCCAATAAAATGGAAAACACAGAAGAAATAGACAGATTCCTAGATACATATGAATTGCCAAAGTTAAATGAAAAAGATATAGAAATTCTAAACACCCCAATTACAGTGAGTGAAATTGAAAATGTAATAAAATACTTACCAAACAAAGAAAAGCCCAGGTCCTGATGGCTTCACTGCTCAATTTTACAAGACATTTAAAGAACTAATGCCATTACTCTTTAAATTCATCAAGGAAATTAAAAGAGAAGCAAGGCTTCCAAATTCATTCCTGGAAGCAAGTGTTACTTTGATTCTAAAACCAGGGAAAGACCCAACTCAAAAAGAGAACTACAGACCAATCTCCCTAACGAACATAGATGCAAAAATCCTCAACAAGATACTGGCAAACAGAATACAGAGGGTCATCAAGAAGATCATGCACCCTGACCAAGTTGGATTTATGCCAGGGATGCAAGGATGGTTCAACATTCATAAATCAATAAATGTAATATACTATACTAACAGAGTCAAGGACAAAAATCGTATGATCATCTCAATAGATGCAGAAAAAGCATTTGACAAAATCCAACACCCATTCATGATAAAAACCCTACAGAAAATTGGAATAGAAGGTCTTTATCTTAACCTGATTAAGGCTATTTATGGAAAACCAATAGCCAACATCATACTAAATGGTCAAAAACTGAAAACTTTCACACTAAAATCAGGAACAAGACAAGGATGCCCACTATCACCACTCCTGTTCAATGTAGTTCTGGAAACATTAACCATAGAGATTAGAAAAGAGAAAGAAATAAAAGGAATAAAGATAGGAAAAGAAGAAGTTGAACTGTCATTATTTGCTGATGATATGATACTTTACATAGAAGACCCAAAAAACTCTGCCAGAAGACTTCTAGACTTAATTGACATATTCTGTAGAGTAGCTGGATATGAGGTCAACACTCAAAAAACAATAGCCTTCTTATACACAAATAGCAGACTCACTGAGAGAGAAATTAGGGAAACAATTCTGTTTATGATAGCATCCAAAAAAATGAAATATCTAGGAATCAATCTAACAAAGGAAGCAAAGGACCTCTACACTGATAACTACAGCACTCTGAAAAAAGAGATTGAAGAGGATACAAAAAAATGCAAAGACATGCCTTGCTCCTGGGTAGGAAGAACCAATATAGTAAAAATGGCCTTACTTCCAAAACTACTATACAGATTCAATGCAATGCCAATTGAAATTCCAACAATATACCTCACAGAACTAGAGAAAACAATCCAAAAATTCATTTGGAAACAGAAGAAACCTAGAATAGTGAAAGCAATTCTAGGCAACAGAGACATGGCTGGGGGTATCACAATCCCCAACTTGAAACTATACTACAAAGCTACTGTGACAAAATCAGCATGGTACTGGCAAAGAAACAGACCCGAAGATCAGTGGAATAGATTAGAAGATGCAGAAACAACTCCAGACATACTCAACCACCTCATCTTTGACAAAGGAGCCAACCACCCTCATTGGAGGAAAGATAGCCTATTTAATAAATGGTGTTGGTAAAACTGGATTTCAACCTGCCAAAGATTAAAGCTAGACCCATACCTATCACCACGCACTAAACTAAGATCGAAGTGGATTAAAGATATAAGTATTAAGACAGAAACACTAAATTTGCTGGAAGGTAAGTTAGGTAGAACTCTTGAAGACATTGGCATAGGAAAAGCCTTCATGAACAAAACCTCAGCAGCAGGGGAACTAGCACAAAGAATCAACAACTGAGATCTCATCTTATTAAAAAGCTTCTGCACTGCGAAAGAAACTACCAATAGAGCTAACAGACAACCTACAATATGGGACAAAAAATTTAGCAGCCATACCTCAGACAAAGAACTACTATCTAGAATATATAAAGAATTGAAAAAAATCAGACCCCCCAAATTCAAAGACCCAATTCAAAAATGGATATCTGAAATGAACAAACATTTCTCAGGCAAAAAAGGAAAGCAGCAAACAAATATATGAAAAAATGTTCAACATCACTGGTCATTTGAGAGATGCAGATGAAAACAACCCTGAGATTCCATCTCACCCCAGAAAGAATGGCTGCTATCAAGAAATCAACAAATAACAAATGCCGGTGGGGTTGTGAGGAGAAAGCAACCCTTCTCCATTGTTGGTGGGAGTGCAGACTGGTGTAACCACTGTGGAAGTCAGTATGGAGATACCTCAAAGAACTGGGACTAGAGGTCTCATATGACCCAGCTATTCCCCTGCTGGGTATCTTCCCAAAAGAATTAAAAGAATCATACCACAGTGATGTATGTGCACCCATGTTCATAGTGGCACAGTTTGTAATAGCTAAAGCTTGGAAGCACCCCAAGTGCCTATCAACTGGAAACTGGATAAAGAAATTGTGGTGTTTTTTTTTTTATATAAAATGGAGGACTTCTCAGCCATAAAGAATGAAAAACTAGAGTCATTTATAGCTAAATGAATGCATATCGAGGCCATGGTCTTAAGTGAAATAAATAGGACACAGAGAAACTGATAGTGTAAACAAAGGTTAAAATGATTAAAATGAATTATTGATAATTTGAAATAGGAGAAAAGGTCCAAAGACGAAGGAGTGAAGGGAGAGGAAGGGGAAAGGAAAAGAGGGAAAGGAAAAACTATGAGAAAAGAAGAAAAAAAGGAAATGAAATCTATATAAATAGGGAAGGGTGGAGGGGGTGAAAGGCACACAGGTAATGGGGAAAAAAATAAGAACCAAGATATATCATGTACAGGTACAAGCACCCAATGATAAATGTAAACGAAATGTATACCTAAAATAGACCAATAAACTGTACCAATAAAATTAATAAGAAAAAAAAGAAATGCCTAAAATTTAGTAAAACACATGTTCAAGTGTGTCTGGATGGGTTATAGAGGCATAATTTGGGGTACTATATATGTTTCCTTGCTACTTTGCTCTCTGGCATGTCTCCATGAGCTAAGCACCATTCCTCAGCCACATTTTTATACCAAGATCTTTGTGCCATGGAGCCAGTTGAGGGCTCAAGTCCCTCAACCTTGAGCCAAATTTAACCTCTCCCCTTTTAGTTGTGTAACAGCTATGGGAAATTTGACTAATACAGATGCCATTCCCTGTCCTATGACTTACATTGTTTGTGATGAGACATCTACAGTATTCATTGTTCCTCTATCTCCTTTCTTGATTTTTAGCAATTTAATTTTGAAATACTTTGAGTTTATCCCCCATGTAGTTCATTGAGATTAGTGGATCTATCAATTTATCATTTTCATCAAATTTAGAAATTATTAAACTTCTGCTTAGTCTAATAATTTAGCTCCCCACTCTTTTCTTTCCTTCTGTGACTCCATTGACATATTTTAAGTTTTTTTATCTTTTTCCATAGGTGGCTGAGGCTCTGTTCATTCTTTTAGATGTTTTTCCCTCGGTGATTCACCTTGGCTAATATACATTGCTCTGTCATCATATCATGTTATCTTCTTTTTATCTGCCATATTTATCTTCTTTTTTCTTCTGTGTTTACCTACTTTAATCCCATTTAGTGACTTTTTAAAATCTGACACTGTTTTTCAGCTCTACAATTTCAGCTGGTGTCTATTTTCCATTTTTCCCTCATTTTGTTCATGTTTTCTTTTACCGTCAAACTTCAAGTCTATCTTTTTAAAGTCTTGGTATTGTAAATTCATGTCTCTAATAGTTCTGTGCATGTCTATTGTAGCTTTTCTCCTAGTAATGAATCTCATCTTATTTCTTCTTTATATTCATGCATTTTAAAGTTGTACACTTGATATTTTGAACTTTTTAGTTAGACGTGTTGTTTTTCTTTTAAAGTGCTGGACATTTTTCTACAACTGGTTTGTTACTTGAAAAATCATATTGATTATTTTCAGGTATGACTGTGAGTCTTGCTGGGGTAATACCAGCTACCATGACAAATCCCTTCTTGAGTCTCTTTGAATGCTCTGAATGTTCAGTGAGGACTCTCTGTTCTGATTGGTTGCTATTCAAATTCTCCCTGGCTGGCATGAGATGTAGGAATTGCTTCTGTTTAGTATTTCCCATTTTTTCCTTTCCTAGCCTCATTTGTGGCTTAACATTTAGAAATAGAAACAAAAAGACAATTATGCAAATTTTGGAGTTGTTTTTCTGCTTATTCATCCTTCAAATTCTGTCATTTCAGCCTCCCTCAAGGCCAATCTAAATCTTCTAAACCTGAAACCATTGTAACAGGTTGGGGCCCCATCCTATACAAGGATCCAGAAATGGTTCCAGGCAAAAGCTAAAAAAGAGCTAACTTCATCTGTTTCCCTTCACTCAGAGATCATGTCCTACACTGTCTGATGTTCAATATTTGAAAACAGTTGTTTCACATATTTGTTCCAATTTTGCAGTTGTTTAGGGAAGAGGTGGTCAGCTGTGTGGAAGACTGCCTTCTCTCATCTGGTAGTTAATTATCATTTTAGTACCATGCTATCTGCTCGAAGGTAAGATTCTATACCTCAATTATAAAAGCCAATCTTCACTGAAGGGTCAATTTTATGCGCTGGAAGTCATTTGATATATTGCTCACTTATTTAAGCAAATACTGATACATATTCTGGAGGGTTATTAAACATTTGTACATATATTTGCAATGGTGTATTTTAAAAATGCTGCTATATCTTGAAACACTTTCCCCTCTACCTTTCACTTTATTCACTCACCTCTACCATTGAGGAAAACTTTCAGAACACAACCTCAAGGGAGGTTTCTAATAGATGGAAGAATTTTTCAAGAAAACAATCTCTAAAGTATGTTCCACTAAATTCTGGTGTATGATAGTTATTTCTATCTGATTTAGAAATATTAAGCAGAAGCAGAAGGAACTGAGCTAGCCTAGAGAATCAGTGATATGATTCAGTAGTGCCAGTCAGTTGAGTCATTAAGTCTTACATTTTGGGTGGAACATTAAGGATGTAAACTTCATATGCTTTTCAGTTAGCATGTAAATATAATATGTTAACCTCTTCCCACTAATAATTCCCCACCTTGCTCCCCAGATTTACATATACACATCTCTTCCAACATCCTGGACTGCTCCTTTCTATTTCCTCTACTACATCTCTCTATGGTGACACCTGAATCCATCTTCTTCAGTAATAGAAGTAACCTTCATCCCTATCAACTGCAGTCATCAAGAATTTTGTCATCTAGTGGAACTACCAGTAACTACAATAGTACCTTGGTTCATGGACTTAATTCTGTCCACGATTATGGTTGCAAACTGAGTTGGATGAGAACAGAATTTGATTCAATGCTTAGCCTCAATATTGACTTTGTGGAGAAATTTGATTCAGTTCTCATCCAATTCGTTTTGTGCCCAGAATTGTGGAAAGAATTAAGTCTGTGGGCCAAGGTACTACTGTATTTTGGTAAAATTCCGCAATGTACAGGGAGAGGTACACAAAATATATATAAATTAAAAAATATATATCCTGTGGTAGATAACACATTCCATTCCCATTTTCTCTTAGGAAATTAGGAAGAAAAGAAAGACAAGAAAATTTAAAATCGCTTATTTGGAGGTAATCTCCAATTGCTTTTATCCATATATAAATAGCCTGACAAAACTCTTTCAATAAAGTAACCCATCTAAAATTAACTGAAGCAGACTCAGAAACTGGTACTCAGGTTTACAGGACTCTCACACTCTTGAGTTTCTTCCTGGATCTCTCTTTTACTTGTTCTTTTTCAATTGCACAAGTTTCTCAGTTTCTTAACGTTGAAATGGTCCGTAGCTTCACTCTTTTGCTAATTTCATTCAGTCTTGCTACCTAAAACATTCTTTATGCCCACAGTTTATAAATTCAGACCATCCTCCATTGGCATCTGTGTGATAGCCCCTAAAAGATCCTCACAGATATCAAAACCTGTGGATACTCAAGTATCTTACATAAAATAACATGGCATTTATGTTTAACCTATATATAGTCTCCTGAAATCATCCCTAGATTATTTATAAAATCTCATCCAATGTAAAGGCTATATAAATAGCTGTTATAACATACTGTTCAAGGAATAATAACAATGGAAAAAAGCCTATAAATGTTCAGTATAGATGCACATTATCCCAAATATTTTTCATACACAGTTGGTTGAACCCATAGATGCAGAGCTCACAGATACACACAGCCAACTGATCTCCATCCCAGCTATCTCTTCTTAATGCCAAATTAATCCTATTCAACATGTCAGTTTGGATATTCAATTGTCATCTGAAATTCAACATGCCCAAAACTGACTTCCTTATCATCCTCTTCATATTTGCTCCATAAAAAGAGAAAAACCTCTCATCTGAAATGATAGCAACTACAAGCTTCTAGTTACTCAAAACAAAAACTTTACCATCATATTTGACTTTTTCTCGTATCATACAGCCATCATCATCATATCTCATTGGTTCTGCCTTCATAATGTAAATGGAATCAGACTTCTTGATACTTGAACTGCTACCACTCTGATCTTCACTATCCTCTTCTTTGTCCTAGTTGGTGCAGTATCCTCCACAGTGCCCTTGGCTCCTGCCTCTATTCCACAGCACAGTCACCATAGTAACCCTTTTTAAGTGCCAGTCAGATTATGTAATTCTGCTCAAATGTCTCTGGTGACTCCTCATCTCACTTACAGGAAAAGCCAAAGACCTTCCAAGATACTAAAAGTTGTTGTATGATTTGATCTTATCTCCTAACACACTACCCCCTCACTCACCCCATTCCAGCCAGTTTGGCATTTTTATGCCTCTCTTCTGACTTCTTACATCTGTCCAGAATGTTTTCTCCAAGTAATTTAACTCCCACATCTGTGCTCAAATATCACTTTCATAATGCAGCTTCTTCTGAACAGTTTTTAAAAGTCTTCACTTCTTCATTATTATGACATTTCTTTTTGTTTTTTGCCTCTTATATTCGTCCAACATTATATATCACTTACATAACCAATATGCTCTTTGTAACCTTTAGGATTCCCCTGCCAAGAACACAGGGCCACATGGTCAGGTGTCTGTTCTGATGTATCACAGGAGTCTAGAACAGTATGTGTCAAAAAAAATTAGGCTCATTTCTCATGGCAGCCATCCTTTAATGATGTGATTCCACACAGCCTGTGCAGAGGTGTCAGTGAAAACCAAGTCCTCCAGGCCCTACTCTATGACTTTGATGACGAACTCTGGCTCCCCATTGTACATCCCTACTGCCCTAATCCTCTCCCCCACCTCACTGCCCTCTTCTGAGTGGGTAGAAGGGGGGGTAGGAGGAGGAAGAAGAAAAAACAATAACAAAAAATCCATCTTTGTTTTTAATTGTGGCATGGGATGGTGGTTGAAGCAAATGGTGATGAAGATTGGAGATGACTGGCCCCTGGTTTCTCTAGAACTTCCTTCTCCATCTAGAGATGGGGGCAGGAGGCATGTGCTATACCTAGGACCAAGATATCTTCCTCCTGTTTTCCAGACCTCATTATGAGCCCATTTGCCCTCCAGCCCCTGGATGGGGTGGGGGTGGGGAGGCTGTCCCTGAGTGGCATGCCCATACCCAGTGAGGCAGGAGCTCCCACTTTCCCTCAGTCACCAAACTGCTGCTGGTCTGGTGGGAAGGGGTGGTGATGTGGGGATGGGGAGCTCAGCATCAGTGCAGGGAGGGTGGGGGTATTTATTTATTTATACCTGGGATTGTACATAGTCTTGTGGGGCATGGGGGAGCTGGCTGGAGGTGAGAACTCTCCCCTCTCCCTACCCTCAGGGAGAGCAAATGTACAACGACTAATTATTGTGCTTTATATATTCTATATAAATATATCTATTTTCTTTTTACAAAAAAAATTAGGCTCAAAATACATCTGTTGAACGAATGAATGTATCTGCTCAGCAATAAAGCACACAGAGATTTCAAATATAATTGCCAAGACAAAGGTCATTTTAAGCTTGCAAAACAGTGATGGTGAATCTTTTAGAGCTTTTAGAGCCCACTGCATCACGCGTGCCATAAGTTTGCCACCACTGCCCTAAAATGTCAGCCTTATTACTATACAAATTTTGTATTAACCATTTCCTTTCATCTTTACATTTTAGGCCCATTTGTCACTATTTGGTTCATGTTGATCTTTTCTATGCACTTTCTTAACTAGGTTTCCTAAGAATATATACATTTAGCCTTCAGTGTCGGTGGGTTCCATATCTATGAGTTCTACAAACTACAAATTGAAAATACAGTATTGAAGAAAAAAATTGTACCCTAAATATATACAGAATATTTTCATGCCATTACTCCCTAAACAGTAAAGTACAACAACTATTTATACATCATTCACATTGTATTAGGCATTACAAATAATCTAGAGAGGATTTAAAGTATATAGGAAGATGTATGTAGGTTACATGCAATACTACACCATTTTTCTATATTGGACTTGAGTATCTGCAGATTTTGTTATTCTCAGAAGTTTCTGGAACCAATTTTCCACAGCCTCAACAGATATGGAGGGATAACTACACTCCTTCTGAATTAGAGAAAACAGAAATTAAATGCCCAATTTATTAAAGATAGTTTTATTCTTATCCACTACACCAGTACAGTTGCCTTCACAGGTTACTGTAGAGACCCCCCCCCCCTCAGCGCAAGTTCTTATTAGGGCTTCTAAATCTGGGTTCTTAAGGATAATAAAGACTTTTAAGAAAGCTCAGTACCATGCTATGTTTGAATGTGTATTCTTTCTTATCACCTGTCACCTTAAAGAGTGCATTATTTTGAAAGAATGTGGGCTCCATGAGGGCAAGGGAAACACATATAAACTGAAAATTTTGAATTATGAAGAAACTGGAGATCAAAACAGACCAATAATGAATAAGATGGTTAAATCAGTAATTAAAAGTCTACCATCAAGGAAAAGTCCAAGACCAGATGGCTTCATGGCTAAAATCTACCAAATAAAAAAAGAACTCATGGCAATCTCTCTAAAACTCTCCCCAAAAATGGGAAGAGGAGGAAGTACTTCCAAATATATTTTATGAAACCAGCATTAATCTACACTAAAGTCAGACAAAGACACTATAAAAAAAGGATAACTGGAAGTAAATATCGCTGATTAATACAGATGAAAAATCTTCAACAGAACACTAACAAACTGTATTCAAAGTACATAAAAAGATCATTCAGTGTGATGAAGTAGGATTTATCCCTGAGATGGAACTTTGAATCAGTATATGCAAATCAATATATAAGCACAATAGCATAGAATGGAGAACAAAAAGCATATGATCACCTCAATAAGTGAAAAAAGTGTGTGACAAAAATAAACATCCTTTCATGATTTAAAAAGCCATCTCAACAAAGTAGTTATAGAAGGAATGAAACTCGGCAAAATAAGGCCCAATGTGCCAAGCTAATATCATACTCAACAATGAAAAGTTGAAGTCTTTTCCTCTAAGGCAAAGAACAAAAGATTTGTGCCCTCTCACCACTTCTGTTCAACACAGTACTGGAAGTCCTAGCCACAGCAATTGAGTAAGAGAGAGAAATTAAAAGCATCCAAATAGATAAAGATGTAGTAGAGCTGTCTCTACTCAATGATGACATGATCATATACATAGAAAATTCTCAAAATTCTACCAAAAAACTATTAGAACTGACAAATGAATTCAGTAAATTTGTAAGACACTAATTAGAACCATTTTATATGTTAATAGCAAGTTGTCTGAAAATTAAGAAACAATTTCACTTACAATACCAAAGACTAAAATCAATTAGATAGGATAAATAACCTGAAGAGTGAAAGATTTATGTATAATCTGTCATTTGCAACAACATGCATGAACCTAGAGGATATTATGCTAAGTGAGATAAGCCAGGCACAGAGAGAGAAATGTCATAGGGTTTCACTTGTGGAATCTGCAGAAGTTTAACTCATGAAAGTTGATAGTAGATTGTTAGTTATCAGAGCTTGATGTGAGTGAATGGGTGGGAACAGGAGAGATGCAAGTTCTGGTGTTGGACTGCACAGCAAGGTTACTCTAGCTAATAATAATGTATTGCATACTTCAAAATAGGCAATGAATGTTTTTAAATGTTCTCATCACACAGATGATAAATATTTGAGAAATGAATATTAGCCTGATTTGATCATTCCAAAATGTATACATGTATTGAAACATCACATTGTATCCCTTGAATATATACAAATATTATTGGCCAATTACAATATAAGAAAACTGTAAAAAAGCCCAACAACATATGTGGCAATTTAGGAAAATACTAGATGTGATATTATTTGGCCATAGTCTAAAAAGCATTATTCTGATTTTGCTATTCTTTTCAAAGAATAGTGGCTTTTTAATTTCTGTATCTTTCTGTTCTTATCATTAAACTTTTGGAGGCTAGAAAGGACTTTGGATTAAGATTCAGAAATCTTGAATTTTAAGCCCAATCCTGCCTTTAAATAACTATGGAATTTGAGATAAATCTCTTAGTTACCTATAGCTCCAGTTTCCTAGCTACAAAATAAAGGTATGCTCCCATATAATTAGCGAATTTCCTTCAGGGACTAAATTATCCTATAGCGCCATGATTTACCACTGTAAAGCAATTTACAAACAGAATTTTTAAAAGAGTCAAACTCCAGGTTGAAAAAAAAATACCTCCAGGTTGAAAAAAAACCTTAATTCATTATGTTGGTAGGAATTGTGTTCCTTCTCTACATAATCAAAAGTGAAAGCAGCCTGAAGGATATAGAAGAACAATGCATCATCATTACCATGATTAAATAGAGAAAAACCCAGAGCCAGTTTCCTGCTGTAGAAATCACAAATTAAAACTGTGTTATGTGCACTCACACTACATAGTCCCTTCCCATAGGATGTTTGTAGTGATTATTGATCATCTCCTGTAGAAAAAGAGACATATCTATTTCAGTTAATATTAGTTGCATCAGTCAGTTTTTGGCTGCAAGCAAGAAAAGTAAACTCAGCTTTTCAAAGTAAAAAAGGAATGGTGTGGAAGAACATGGGTTTCTCAGGATCAAGTAAGGGCAGACCAATATTCACAGAAGCCTGGAGGCTGCACAGCATGCTAGGCAGGACCATGTCCAACCACAGGAAAAACCTTGTACTTGAGACCCCTCTGCAACCAGTCTGACCCAAAAATATGTTTTCCACACAAATCATTCACATCAGTGAGTCCCAGAACCAAGCACCTCCCACTGCTGGCTGAGCTGAGGTTTGAGAACCTCAGATTAGAGAGAGCTGGGAGACTGAAGTCAGGGGACACACATCCTTCTTCAACACACACTAAAGAATTCCCACAGAAGTGAGATCCAGATGGTGTATGAGGAGTGGGAGTGTGCTGAGTACTCAATAGCAAAAAGAGAGAAGCAGACATATTATTCAAAATATTAATATAAGGACAAGTTATGTATTAATGTTTTTGTTCAGTGCCTTAGGTGGGAAATGACCATCACAAAGTTCAAAGCAATGACAAATACTTTAACATGATCTTGAACATATGAAATGCATGAATAAATTATTTTAGCAAAAATTTGAACGCTATTTATATATAAGTAAAAATTTAAAATACCCCTTACATTCTCAGTGAATTTTTAGTTTGTTTGTATTTCTCCTTTCAATTTTTATTTTTTATTAGAACATATTTGCAGTACACAATTATTACATTCTTCATGGGGAGTTGGTTCAGGTACATAACACATCTTAATTCTTTTTTCATCCCATTTTCTTCTTCTCCCTCCTTCCTCCCTTCATCTCTTGGTCCACTTCCATTTGGAAAAGATCTATCTCCCTGTTTCCTATTGTCTATCTTTTATTTTGCTCTTTATTTATATTTTGAGTTTATTGTATAAGAGAAACCATATGCTATATAAGTGTGAGTGTTGGAATTATTAAACTTAAAATTACAGTCTTAAAGTACATATGATTATTTTGGGTTTTTTTGTTTATTTGGTTGGTTTGGTTTTCAAGATAGTTTCACCAATTTGTCCAGGCTGTCCTCAAAATTATGTTCCTCCTCCCACAGTCTCCTAGGTGCTGGAATTACAAGTGCACATTATCACACCAGGCTTGACATTCCCAGTCCTTAATGCTTTCTCAAAGGCAGGCATCATCATTTATTTGTTGAACTGTTTAATCTATTGATAAATCTGTATAAATGAAAATATTATTTATTTTTAAATTAATTTTATTTGTACATATTAGGTATACAATGTAATGACATTCATTATTGGAAATTTCACCTTTACATAATTTCATAATTTGGTCCCTTTCCCCTTTCCTCCCTTCAAGTCCTCCATCCCTCCCTATTTACAAAGACTTTATTTCCACTTTTTCATTTTCTCATATTAATTTCATTCCCTTCTTTCCCTTCCCCGACCCCTCCCACGTCCCCTTCCAATTTACCCCTTTTCATCCTATTTCACATTAACTATTATACCTTTTAGTCCTTATTTACCCTTTCAGTTTCTCACACTACAGAAACTATTCAGTATTTACACGTGTGTTCTATTTATTTCACTTAAGAGTATCACCTCAATGTGCATCCATTTAGCTATAAATGACTCTCGTTTCTCATTTTCTATGGCTGAGTAGTACTGCATGTTATAAAAAAAAAACAAACATTTTCTTTATCCAGTCTCCAGGTGATGGGCAATTCGGCTGCTTCCAAGTTTTAGCTATTACAAATTGTGCTGCTATGAAAATGGGTGCACATACATTGCTGTGGTATGATTCTTTTAATTCTTTGGAAAAGATACCCAGCAGGGGAATATCTGAGTCAAATGAGACTTCCAGACCTAATTCTTTGAAGTATCTCCATACTGATTTCCACAGTAGTTGCACCAGTCTACACTCCCACCAGCAGTGGAGCAGGGTTCCTTTTTCCCCACAGCCCCACCAACATTTGTTATTGGTTGATTTCATGATAGCAGTCATTCTTTCTGGGCTGAGGTGGAATCTCAGCATTGTTTTCATTTTCATCTCTCCAATGACCAGTGATAGTGAACATTTTTTCATGTATTTATTTGCTATTTCTACTTCTTTGTCTGAGAAATGTCTGTTCATTTCAGATGCCCATTTTTGGATTGGGTCTTTAAATTTGGGAGGTCTGATTTTCTTAAGTTGTTTATAGACTAGATAGCAGACCTTTGTCTGAGGAACAACAGGTGAAAATTTTTTCCCACATTATGGGTTGTCTCTTCACACTGCTGGTGGTTTCTCTTCCTATGCAGAATCTTTTTAATAAGAAGAGATCCCCTTTGTCGATCCCCTTTATGCTAGTTCATGGGCAACTGAGGTTTTGTTCATAAAATCTTTTCCTACACCAATGTCTTCAAGAGTTCTATCTCCCCACAAAGAATGGCTGCTATTAAGAAATCAACCAATAACAAATGCTGGCAGGGGTGTGGGGAGAAAGGAACCTTTCTCCATTGTTGGTGGGAGTGCAGACTGGTGCAACCACTGTGCAAATCAGCATGGAGATACCTCAAAGAACTAGGACTAGAGGTCCCATTTGACCCAGCTATTCCCCTGTTGGATATATTCCCCATATAATTAAAAGAATCATACCACAGCGATATCTGTGCATCCATGTTTATAGCGACACAGATTATAATAGCTAAAGCTTGGAAACAGCCCAAGTGACCATCAACTGGAAACTGGATAAAGAAAATGTGTGTTTTTTTATAAAATGGAGTACTACTCAGCCATAAAGAACGAAAAACTAGAGACATTTATAGCTATATGGATCATATTGAGGCCATACTCTTAAGTGAAATAAATAGGACACACGTGTGTAAATACCGAATAGTTTCTCTAGTTGTGAGAAACTGAAACTGTAAACAAGGATTAAAATGATTAAAATGAATAATTGATAATTTGAAATAGGTAAAGGTCCAAAGGTGTAGGGGCGGTGGGAGGGGAAGGGGAAAGGGAAGAAGGGAAAGGAAAAATTATGAGAAAAGAAAAAAAAATGGAAATGAAATCTATGTAAGTAGGGAAGGGTGGAGGGGGTGAAGGGCACACAAGTAATGGGGGAAAAATAAGAACTAAGATACATTGTGTACAGATACAAGCACCCAATGATAAACGTAAACGTATTGTATATCTAAAATGTACCAATAAAAGAATTTTTTTAAAAAGAGTTCTACCTAACCTCTCTTCCAGCCGGTTCAGCATTTCTGTTTTAACATTTAGATCTTTAATCCATTTCGATTTTAGTTTAGTGCATGGTGAGAGATATAGGGCTAGTTTTAATCTTTGTCAAGATGGAACCCAATTTTTCCAGCACCATTTATTAAAGAGGGTGTCTTTCTTCCAGTGAGGGTGTTTGGCTTCTTTGTCGAAGATGAGGGGGCTGAGTGTGTCTGGAGTTGTTTCTGCATCTTCTAATCTGTTCCACTGGTCCTCAGGTCTGATTCTATGCCAGTCCCATGCTTTTTTTTTAATCACAATACCTTTGTAGTATAGTTTCAAGTTGGGTGTTGTGAAACTCCCTGCCATGTCTCTGTTGCCTAGAATTGCTTTTGCTATGCTGGGCCTCTTCTTGTTCCAAATGAATTTTTGGATTGTTTTCTCAAGGTGCATGAAATGAAGTATGCTGCTGGAATTTCAATTGGGATTGCATTGAATCTATATAGCAATTTAGGAAGTATGGACATTTTCACTATGTTGATTCTTCTTACCCACGAGCAAGGGATGTCTTTCCATTTTCTGATATCATCTTCAATCTCCCTTTTCAGAGTGCTATGGTTTTCAGAGAAGAGGTCTTTGATTTCTTTTGTTAGGTTGATTCCTAGGAATTTCAGTTTTTTGGATGCTGTTGTGAAAGGAATTGTTTGCCCTATTTCTGTCTCAGTGAGGCTATTGTTCGTATAGAGAAAAGCTATTGATTTTTGTGTATTGACCTTGTATCCAGCTACTTGACTGAATTTGGTTATTAAGTCTAGAAGACTTTTGGTGGAGTTCTTGGGGTCTTCTATATAGATCATCATGTCATCTGCAAATAATGACAATTTGACTTCTTCATTTCCTATCTTTATTCCTTTTATTTCTTTCTCTTGTCTAATTGCCATGGCTAATGTTTCCAAGACTATATTGAACAGAAGTAGTGACAGTGGACATCCTTGTCTGTTTCCTAATTTTAGTGTGAAGGATTTCAGTTTTTGACCATTTAGTATGATGTTGGCTGTTTGTTTTTCATAGATGACTTTTATCAGATTGAGGAACAGACCATCTATTCCAATTTTTTGTAGGGTTTTTATCATAAATGTGTGTTGGATTTTATCAAATGCGTTTTCTGCATCAAAGGAGATAATCATATGGTTTTTGTCCTTGGCTCTATTGATATAGTGTATTACATTGATTGATTTGTGTATGTTGAACCATTTCTGCATTCCTGGTATGAATCCCACTCGGTCAGGGTGTATGAACTTCTTGATGATCTTCTGCATTCTATTTGCCAGTATCTTATTAAGGATTTTTGCATCGATGTTCATTAGTGAGATTGGCCTATAGTTCGCTTTTTCGGTTAGGCCTTTCTCTTCTTTGAGGATCAAGGTGATGCTTGCTTCCAGGAATGAATTGCTTCCCATTCAATTTCACTGAAGAGTTTAAACAGTAGTGGCAGTAGTTCCTCTCTAAATGTCTTATAGAATTCGGCAGTGAAGCCATCAGGACCCGGACTTTTCTTACTTGGTAAGTTGTTAATTATGTTTTCAATTTCATTGATTGATATTAGGTTATTTAGAATTTTTCGATCTTCTTCATTCAACTTGGGTAATTCATACATATCTAGGAACCTGTCCATTTCTTCTGTGTTTTCCATCTTACTGGCATATATGTTCTCCAAGTAGGTATTGATGATCCTTTGGATTTCTTCTGGGACCCTCGTAATTTCATCCTTTTCATTCCTTATAGCATGGATTTGGCCCTTTTCTTTCCTTTTTCTGATAAGGTTGGCTAAGGGTTTGTCAATTTTGTTTATTCTTTTTTTTTTTTTTAATTTTTTTTTTTTTTTTGTACCGGGGATCGAACTCAGGTCCTTGCACTTGCGAAGCAGGCGGTGGAACCACTGAGCTAAATCCCCGGCCCCCAAATTTTGTTTATTCTTTTGAAGAACCAATTCTTGGCTTCACTGATTTTTTTTGTATCATTCTCTTATTCTGCATTGCATTGATTTCTGCTCTGATCTATATAATTCTTCTCTTGTAAAAGCTTTTGGTTTGCTCTGCTCTTCTTTTTCTAAAAGCTTGAGATTCACCATCAGCTTGTGTAATTGGGCTTGCTCTGTTTTCCTAATTTGAGTATTCACTGCTATGAATTTCCCTTGTAGGACTGTTTTCATTGTGTCTCATAGATTGCAATGTGTTGTTTTGTCATTGTTATTTAATTGCAGGAACTGTCTGATTTCTTCTTCAATTTCCTCTGTGACCCATTGGTTATTCAGAAGTGTGTTGTTCAATTTCCATGTGTTTATGAAATTTTTGCAGTTTCTTTTACTATTGATCTCCAATTTCATCGCACTATCATCTGACAATATACAGGGGTTAACTTCAACTCATTTGCACTTACTTAAACATGTTCTATGAGTGAGTATCTGGTCTATTTTGGAGAACAACCTATGTGCAGCTGAAAAGAATGTATATTCTGATTTTGTGGGGTGGAACACTCTGCAAACATCTGTTAGGTTCATTTGTTCAAGAGTTTGATTGAATTCCAGTATTTTGTTGCTTATATTTTGTCTAATTGATTTATCTATTTGTGACCGTGGGCTATTGAGGTCCCCCACTACTATTGTATTAGTGTTTATTTGATTTTTCCTGTCTATTAGTATTTGTTTTATATAGTTGGATGCACTAGTGTTTTGGGCATATATATTTATGACTGTCATCTCTTCCTTTCAGATTGTTCTCTTTATAAGGATGTAGTGTCCTTCTTTATTTCTCTTAATCAGTGTTGGTTTGAAATCCACTTGATCTGCAAAGAGGAGAGCTACTCCTGCCTTTTTTTTTTTTTGGTTCCTGTCATGTGGAGTATTGTTTCCCACCCTTTAGCTTTCAGTGTATGAGTTTCTTTTTTAATTAAGTGTGTTTCTTGTATGTAGCATATCGTTGGATCTTGCTTCTTGACTCATTCTTCCAGTCTATTTCTTTTGATTCATAAATTGAGATCATTAACAGATATGTATTGACTTATCATTGTCATGACTCTTTCTTTTTGTTGGATTCTTCCCCTTTGCATCTAATTTCTTGTCATGCCCGATGGATTCATTATGCTGGGCTTCCTGGGGTTGTGATCCTCACTGTCTTTTCCTAGGATATTGTGTAAAATTTTTGGAGTGCTGGTTTGGTATTCATGAAGATCCTAAGGTGCTCTGTGTCATAAAAGTATCTTATTTCCCATCAGTTTTGAAAGATAGTTTTGCAGGACGTATCAGTCTGGGTTGGAGGCTGTTTTTCTTTAGGGCTTGGAATACATCACTTCAAGCTCTTCTTCCCTTGAGGGTTTGTGTTGAGAAGTCTACTGTGATTCAGAGGGTCTTTCCTTAGTATGCGATTTGTTTCTTTTCTCTAACTGCTTGTAGAATTTTGTACTTCTGTTGGGTTTCTGGAATCTTAACTATTATATGCCTATGTGTAGATTTTTTTTTTTTAATCAAGGCTGGTTGGAGTCCTATATGCCTCACTTATCTGTATTTGTCAAGTTCTTTTCCCCTGTTTGGGAAGCTTTCTGCCATGAGTTTGGTGAAGAGTTTTTTGCCTTTTTTTCCATTAAGTTTATTGGTACATTTTAGGTATAAAATACAGTTGCATTCATCATTGGGATTTTGTACCTTTGCATCAGTATCTTGGTTCTTATTTTATTCCCCTTCCCCTGCCTTCCCTTCACCCCCTCCACCCTCCCCTATTTGCAAAGACTTTGTTTCCATTTTTTTCCTTTTCTCATATTTTTTCTTTTCCCTTCTTTCCTTTCCCCTACCACTCCCACTTTCCCTATTCCTTTAGACCTTTTCTTCCCATTGCACAATATCAATTATACATTTTTTGAAATTACAATATCAAGATCTAGAACACATTACCACAGATTTTACAGAATTTAAAAGGATATAGAAAGTATATTACAATTTTTTTAAAAAAAATAAATTTAACAACTTGTAGAAAGTACCTTGGAAGACAAATTAATGAAACTAACTCTGGAGGAAATATAAAATTTGAATAGCACCTATTAAGGAAAGTATGTTCCTAGCTTGAAAACCTACCTATATGACACCAGCAGGCTCATATACATTTTAACTGATAAATTATATCAAATATTTAAAGCAGAAAAAGGAAGGAACACTTCTCCCCTCATTTTAGGAAATCAACATTGTGCTAATACTAAAACTGGATAAAGATAATGGAAGAAAAAAGTATAAACATAGACACAAATTTGTTTAACAAAACAAACTATTAGAAGTCAGATCTGGCAGTATGTAGAAAGGGTTTTGTTATAGGGATGGCAGTGTTGGTTCAGCACTGGAAGATCCACCCCCAAAAGTCATCATTTTAACAGAGGAAAGGAAAAAGCCATATGATCCTGTCAGTAGTTGGAGAAAAAGTATTGGACTAAATTCTACAGCTGTTCATGGCAAAAGCTATCAGGAGACTAGAAGTAGAACAGAACCTTCTCAACAGATAAAAGACATGTACTCCATACTTCCAGTGAGAATGCTTTATATGAATGGAGAAGATACAATGCTTTCTCCCTAAGGTGGGGAATGAGAACAGATATGCCTACTCTTCATCTGTCCATTAAACTTTGAAACATAGTCACAAACCAAAATAGTCTGGCAATAAAATGACACAATTAGGATAGGATTGGCAAGGTAGAAGTAAAATCTTTATATGTAGATGAAATGATCATCTACAGAGAAAATACTAAGAAATCTGTAGGATCTCCTAAAGCTTGTATTTGAATTTAGCATGATTAGAAAACACAAAGTATATATAAAAAGTCAGGTCTGTGTATACTTACTATAAATGAAGAATTGGATATTGAAATTTAAAAGTTATGTATGAGTACAAAGGACCTAGAAAAGTAAAAAGAAAAAGAAAACAGTGTTGGAAGACATTTGGTACCTAATTTTAAGACTTCTTCTAAAGCTACAGTAATCAAGGCAGTGTTGGTGTAAGGAAAGACATATAGATCATTTGAATAAAACAGAGAATCTAGAAATAGAACCACACATATATGGTCCACTGAGTTTTGAAAGATGATTTAACATTAGCATTTTATAGAATATAAACTCAATTCAAGAGCCAAGGAAGAGATAGTGTTTTCAGCAAATGGCACTAGAACACCTGGTATCTGTATGTAAAAAATTAACCTCAACCCTTTATTTCCATACATAAAAGTAACTTGAAAGGATCTATTAACCTAAATATGAAAGATCAAAACTATAAAACCTTAAGAAGAAATTATAAGGGAAAATGTTTATGAATTTAGGGTAAGCAATAATTTCCTAGGATATAAAAAACATGATGTATAAAAGAAAAAATTTGATAAATGAGATTCCATCAAAATTTAGAACTTTAAATGACATCGTTAAGAAAATGAATAGTAGTCCTTAAACAGACCATATTTATAATGCATATAACCTATGACCAGAATATATAAAAAACTGTTACACCTCATTAATAGACAGCCCAATAAAAAGTAGACACAAGAAGATGATAAATAGCCAGTACAGTACAAGGAAAGGTGTGCAACACTAGAATCAATAGTACAATAACAAGATCGAATTATACACTCAACAGGGAGATGAAGTTAAAATTTTTAAAGAACAAATGTCAGCTTAGGTGTGAACCAGTTAGAATTTTCTAATACTGCTAATGTGAATGTAAAATGATAAAACCGTTTTGGAAAACAGTATTGAAATTTCTTGTATTACTGTTAAGAACCAACAGTTCTGTTCTTAAGTTTTTACTTGAGAGGAATGAAAACACATGTTCACAATAGATTTGTACATACAAGTTGACTTAACCCTTATCTGAAATTCTTGGGACCAGAGTGTTTCAGATTTTCTTTTAAAATCCACTTGATCTGCAAAGAAGATAGCTACTCCTGCTGTTTTTCAGGTTTCTGTCACATGGATTATTGGTTTCCACCCTTTAACTTTCAGACTATGAGTTTCTTTTTGAATTAAATGTGTTTCTCGTATGCAGCACATTGTTGAAACTTGCTTCTTGACCCATTCTGCCAGTCTATTTCTTTTGATTGGTGAGTTGAGACCATTAACATTGATGGTTATAACCGATCTATATTGAGTTATCATTGTCATGACTTTTTCTTTTTGTTGGATTCTCCCCCTTTGCTTTTAATTTCTTGCCGTACCCCATGGATTCATTCTGCTGGGCTTCCTGGGATTGTGATCCTCATTGTCTTTTCCTAGGATTTTGTCCGAAATTTTTGGAGTGCTGGTTTAGTATTCATGAAGTTCCTAAGGTACTCTTTTTCATGAAATTATCTTATTTCTCCATCAATTTTGAAAGATAATTTTTCAGGGTACATCAATCTGGGTTGGAGGCTGTTTTCTTTTAGGGCTTGAAATACATCATTCCAAGCTCTTTTTGCCTTGAGGGTTTACATTGAGAAGTCTGCTGTGATTCTGATGGACTTTCCTTTGCATGTGATTTGTTTCTTTTCTCTAACTGCTTATAGAATTTTGTTCTGTTGGGTTTCTGGAATCTTATCTATTGTATGCCTATGTGTAGATTTTTTTGATCATACCTATTTGGAGTCCTGTATGCCTCACTTATCTGTATGTCAAGTTCTTTGCCCCTCCTTGGGAAGTTTTCTGCCATCATTCTGTGAACAGTTTTTTTATGTCATCTCCACTCTCTCCTCTTTCTTCATTGACTCCAATCAGTCTTATGTTATTCTTTGCATCATTTAGTAGTTGCTAGATTGATTTCTCACGGTCCCTTATAATTTTAAAGAAATTTTTCTTTTCCTGGTCACTAATTGCAATCTTATCTTCTATTTCTGAAATTCTGTCCTCACATTGGTTCATTCTGCTGCATCAACTGTCAATGGAGTTTTTAATCTCCTGGAAATCTGTTTGTATCTGTTTTATGGGTTCCATTTGTTTCCTATGTTGGGATTCCATCATGTTCCTCAGCTCCTCTATTTTTTTATCTGTGTCCTCTCTAGATTTAGTAATCATTTCTTGCACTATGCGCACAATCTCTACTATTATCTGAGAAATTATTTCTGATTTCATTTTTTCCAGATCCTCTTTCATTGCCAGTTCAGGGAGTCCAGGTGGTTGAGTATCACAGTGCTCCATCTCATTTCCATTTAGGGTTGTTTTAGGTGATCTGGAAGTCTGGCTTTGAGACTTGTTTACGTGTCTTCTCATTTTAAAGGGGGAGATATGTGCTGCTGGCACCCATTCGGCTCACCTCCTTGGCCCTGGGGGTGGTAGTATGGCACCCTGGAAGGTTCACCTCCTCTGTGCTTAGGGCAGCTCTGCTCCTCATCACTGGGGGTTGTGGTACGGTGGCCTGGAAGGTTCCAAAAATACTATTTAGATTCATTCACATACTTATATGCACAAATGTGTAAATAGTATATTGAATATATAGGTATGCTACCTGGATTATTTTTTCATGAAAAATATACAGTGAGTATTTTCTCAGATAAATCCATGTAGCTCTACCTTATTGTTTTTAACCATCGATTAGTACTTCATTATTTGTTATATGTTATATTCAACTATTTCTATATTGGTAGATACTTTATTACAAACCCAATTCATATTTGGCCAAAGCACTAAACTTATTTTAAAGCACTTGGCAGGGTGTGAGTGTGTGTGTGTGTGTGTGTGTTATCATTAAAATGAAGCATTATATGGGACAAGGGTGGTATTGACACCATTTATCTCAGTAACACAGTTATCACTTTTTTGAGTTTTTTTATCTTGTACAGACAAGAAAAGATCTCATTTAGTAATATGATTACAGGTTAAATCAGTTAGAATGATTTTTGCTGAAACAGAGATCCAACTAAAAAGCAAATAAAACAGACAACCCATTGTCTCCCAATGGGAAAAGCAGAAGTAAAAGTCTTCAGAAGCAGATCAACCAATATTAACATCAACCCAAGGTTTTTTCACCTTTTTCACCTGCTTTTCTCAGCAGGTTGACTTTGTCCTTTACTTGGCTATACTAGCAAAATGGCTGCAGTTGTTCTGGGGTTTTTCTCTTTGCACAACATTCAAATCAAGAAGAAAAGCATGTCATTGTTTTATATATCTGTTTTAATACTACAAAACTTTTTTCAAAAACCCTCCAGTGAACTCTCACTTCTATTTACTTAACCCCCACTGTGTCAATACTTACATTTACACCAATCACTGGCAAGGAGAACAGGACTACCACAAGTGTTTTGAATTCCAAGGCATGCACTATTTGTACTCTTGTCACCAGAGAGGAGCTTGTGAAACATATGGACTCTGAATACCTGAACAGATACTAGCTTCCCTTAGCAAGGATGTAGGTGAAGTTGAAGATGACTCTTCTGTAGGTAAACAACAGCGTCCACACCATCAAAAAAATTTGTGATGCACACAATTGGAAGGTCTTTCCAATCCCAAGCAGTGAAGCACCTGGGTCCATAAAGCCATGGGATTTGTCAAGCAATTAGTGTCACCTGTACTGAATTTCATAGTTGTAACCTATGGGAAAGTGATGATCTTATAACCAAGCCACATGTAGCCCAAGAAAAAAATGGGAAGTCAAAACCCAATTCCATTCAACAGCTACAAACAGATGAAGTTACCTGATTTTCTTTTTCCCACCCTTTCTCATCCCCTACTTTATTTCTCCTAGGACAGTGGAAGTTTCCTGATTTTCTGTATCCCATCTTTTCTCATCCCCCTCTTTATTCTCCCACCTCATAAACACACACCTCTGATAGAGAATCTTAGAGAATGAAAATATCATGTTCCTTTGAAATAAAAGCTCTGTCTTAAAAATTCATTCAAATATATACATCTGTATAATACATGTACACATGCATACATGTGCAAGTGTGTGTTGTATACTTTTATATTACAAGAAAGCATTTAGAAAATAGCAACAATGAAAAAGGAAGAATTTTAAATCATCCGAAACCCTCCAGTTATAAACTGTTGACAGAGGATTATATCATTTTGTAGTTAAAAAAATGCCTTTCACCTCAATATTTGTTTATTCTACCAAACAAAATTAAATACAACAAAATTTTTATTTTACTACAACTCAGTTTTTAATATAATTCTTAAGGTTCACTATTAAAAATACTGAAATGTCCTCCTTACCACCCCAACGCAATGGAAGCAATCAAGCTAAATCAAATGAAACACAAATGATTCCACTGTAAATAGCAATTCTACCCTCCACTCTAACACTGTGCTAGAAAGTTATTATGAAATACATGAGCACATAAGTTCTGACTCACCGAATTTTATCACCCAATCTACAAAGATAACAGCCATCCCCAGAGCAGCTGTATCTCTAACCCAGATGTTCTACTGGCACTCTTTCTTCCTGAGCCTCTCTGGTATTGACTGGTACCTTTGCTCTATCCCATTTTAGTGCCAACCCAATACCAATCCAGCAACAATGTGGCCTTAAGCAAGAATGATACCCAACTGCATTCCGAAAATGGAAACAAGAGTCTTCATTCGTTTAGAAAATCCAGAACTACATATAACACTTTCTGCTATAATTTCACTCCCATTAAGTCAATGACTAAACAAGTATTCATAGCCATATTATTCAGGTTATTTGCTTTCATCATTTCCTCTGGTTAAAAGCGAGCATTTGTTTTTTCACACTCAAGCTCTAAAAGTTAAAGACAGAAGCTTAGATCAAGACAAGAAATGCTCAGTGCACACTGAAGTCTAGGATAAGACAATTCCTTGTGATTCAGTTGTGTAGCCCTAAGTAGCACACATGTGAAAATGGAGTTGGGTTGAGACAGTAGATAATGCTGCTGAAAGAGGCCTTGGCCCAGTTACAATGTTAGAAGTAACACCATTGAATGTGTCCTATTAGCTGCCAACATCTGTTCATGGACCATGTCCTTGCCAGAGCTATACTGTGAGAGATTCAAAATAAGGATACATAAACATGGCCCCCTGAAGTTAATACATATTCACTTGAACACAAACTTTTATATCATTTTTTTTAATTCAAAAAAAACCACTCCAAAATTAGAGGAAGAATTAGAGGAATCTGCTTATTGAGTTGGAAAAAAGATAGGTGCTATAAGAAATCCTTTATGCCATAATCTATGGCCATATTATTAAAACTAAACATGGTGATAAAATCCAGTGTTTTTGCTCATAAAAGAAGCATTTAAAATAATGAAATTGAAATTAAATAATAATTACACATAAATGTTTATATTAATGGAGGCTGTCCTTAGTGTCAGGTTTGGTGTGTTATATTACAGGGTTACCTATAATTTGTGCCTCATAGCAAGACAAGTCTTTTTATGTCAGAAGTCAAATGGAAGACTGTTCTTAAACATAAATGTGCCACTCGGCACCTAGATTTAAATTCTGTATTATTCTTCTGTGTTTCAACACCTGATTATTTTTAGACATAAATTTAAGGTAAAAAGGCAACTGGGTATAGTTAGCATGGCTGGCAGCTGCAGTTCAATGATCACAGATAGCATTCTGGCCTTTGCTTGGTGAAGATACAGCCTTTAAAGGACAGGAGGTGAGCAGCCCCAGGTCCCTAAGAATTGATACAGGAAGTCACTGATTCCTGAAAACTATGACTGGTGTCTTGACACCCTGAAACTTTTCCCAGACTACTTGGCTAAAGCAGATAAAGCAGAATTTATACCCTTCTTCATATTTATTTCCTTGCTGATCACTGAAAAAGAAAGCAAGGGAAGACAATGTGCTTGATTTTATTTTCAGGGGACAGAGTATGGCTTTTTTCATTTAGCTAATCATCCAACAAATATTGAGCATTTACAATACATCCATACAATGATATTAGATGCTAGAGATGCAAGTGAAGGGAAACAAGTAATCTCATGTCTTCAGGAAGTTTATGGTTTGATGAGTAAAAACGATATTAGTCAGATAATCACATGACTAAATGTAATATTGTCACTATGATAAAGTCTGCCAATGAAAAGTCTATTATGCTATCAGGGCATACAAGAAAAAAAAAATTGGGCATAACCCAGGAGATAAGGCAGGGCTTCTCTGAAACGAAGTCTAAAAATGAGTAAAAATTCTTAAGTGAAAGGAAAAAGGAGATCATTCCATATCACTATGTACAAAATCCCTGTTGTAGAAGGATGGTGTATGTTTAAGGACAGGAAGGTTAATGTGGTTGAAGCAGAGAGAGGGAGGACAGGCTATTATAGGGTAAACCTAAAGAGGTCAGAGAGGCCTCTATCAGGGCCTTGCACAACATATTAAAGACTGTATTCTCAGCCATGTAGACAATATTGGGCCACACAACTTTAGAAGTAGGTAATGGATGCTTACAATAGAATGAAAGTCAGTATGTTTGGTTTTATTACTATTATGAGCACAGAAACATGCTAGGTTCTGAAGAAGGTGCCAAAGGACTGCACCATTTATGTCCATAATAAATAAGTAGTTCAACTAATAGTGAACTATAGCTCATGCTGTGCAGGAGCTTCTCTAAATAATACAGAGATCAGCTAGAGGAAGATGTGCAAGGTGAAAGAAAGAATGGAGTCTGGGGAAAACTTAATAGTAGATATGGGAGGTATTATTGACAGATGCATCAATGTGAACAAAATACAAACACCAAAACTGGACTGTGTCCATCATCTTTGAGGAAAACAGCAGAAACTCCTACAAGGCTGTGAAGTAGGATGCATGGAAGAGGTGACACAGCAAAGTTACATTTATATAATGCTTTACGGGTTTATTACCCATTCAGTTTTAATCTCAGTGGATCTCTAAAATAACACTGTGAGAGATGTAGGGAATACTTCACAAATATTTCTGTTTCACTGAAACCTGGAAAGAATAAAGAATTTGTTCAAGAACATACAAATGACTGACTTAGAGTTAAAACACACATTCCAAGTTTCTGCTTCTTCACTGACTCACAAATTTCAATCATTCTGAATTCAGATTATGATTTTGCCACATGTGCCTATGATTTCACCATCATACATGTAATGCTCATTATTCCATCTTTATTCTTTTTGCTCAAAAACTTTGAAAGGAGACTTTATATCAGCCCCATAAGTGGAACCAAAACATCATTAGTCACAAGTTAAAGGTAATTATAAAAATAAGTACTTTCCAAACAAAACATTTCTAGCTGCTATTGTCTTTAAACGAATCTGGAATGTTAAATATCTTTGTCAGAGAGAGATTATCAAGTATTAGAAAAGGAAAAATTATGAGCAAAGAAAAAATGGAAACAAAGTCTATGTAAATAGGGAAGGGTGGAGGGGGTGAAGGGAGGGCAGGGGAAGGGGAAAAAAATAAGAACCAAGATACATCATGTACAGATACCAGCACCCAATAATAAATGTAAATGTATTGTATACCTAAAATGTGCCAGTAAAAGAATTTATGGGAAAAGAATGTGCCTCAGAGACATTTATGGTAAAATGGATGCACATTGAGGCCATACTCTTTAGTGAAATAAATAGGACACATATGTGTAAATATCAAAGTTTCTGTGTTGTGAGACACTGAAAGTGTAAATAAGGATCAAAATGTATAATAGATAATGTGAAATAGGAAGAAAAGGGGCAAAGGGGAAGGGGAAGTGTGAGGGGTAGGGGAAAGGAAAGAAGGGAGACGAATAAATATTACAATAAAAGGGAAAACTGGAAACAGTCTTTGTAAATAAGGAGGGGTGAAGGGTTGAAGGAAGGGCAGGGGAATGAGGAAAAAAATAAGAATCAAGATATATTATGTAAAGGTACAAATTCCCAATAATGAATGCCATCATACTGTATACCTAAAATGTACCAATAAAATTAATGAATACAAAAATGTGCTGAGAGAAGCTCAGCCGGTCCCAGCACCCAGAAGGAAGCTCCCTGCCTCCATCTCAGGGTCCTAGGGCAGAGAAGCTCAGCCAGTTCCAGCACACAGAAGGAAGCTCCCCTGCCACCATCCTAGTGCAGAGAAGGTGAGCCATCCCAGCACCCGGAAGGAAGCTCCCTGCCTCCATCCCAGGCTCCTAGGGCAGAGAAGCTGAGCCAGTCCCAGAAACCGGGAGGAAGCTCCCCCACTGCCATCCCAAGATTCTAGGGCAGAGAAGGTGAGCCGCGTGGGCACCAGAAGCACCCCCTCCTGTGGAAATGAGAAGACACATAAACAAGTCTCAAAAACAGACTCCTGGATCACCTACAGCAACCCCAAAGGGAAATGAGATGGAACAATCTGATACTCAACCACCTGGACTCTCTGAACTAGCAACAAAAGAGGATCTGGGAAAAATGAAATCAGAAATAATTACTCAGATAACAGCAAAGATTTTGCTCATGGTGCAAGACATGATTAATAAATCTAGAGAGAACACAGATAAAAAAATAGAGGATCTGAGGAACATGATGAAATCCCAACATAGGAAACAAGTGGAATCCATAAAACAGATACAAACAGATTTCCAAGTGATTAAAAACTCCATCGAAAGTCTGCACAGCAGAATGAACCAATGTGAGGATAGAATTTCACATATAGAAGATAAGATTGCAATTAGTGACCAGGAAAAGAAAAATTGCTTTAAAATTGTAAGGGAACATGAAAAATCAATCCAGCAGCTGCTAGACAATGCAAAGAAGAATAACATAAGACTGATTGGAGTCAATGAAGAAGGAGGAGAGAGTGCAGATGACATCAAAAAACTGTTCACAGAAGTGATGGCAGAAAACTTCCCAAGGAGGGGAAAAGAACTTGACATACAGACAAGTGAGGCATATAGGACTGCAGCTAGCCTTAATCAAAACAAATCTACACATAGGCATATAATAGTTAGGATTCCAGAAATCCAACAGAAGAACAAAATTCTATAAGCAGTGAGAGAAAAGAAACAAATCACATACAAAGGAAAGCCCATCAGAATCACAGCAGACTTCTCAATGTAAACCCTCAAGGCAAGAAGACCTTGGAGTGATGTATTTCAAGCACTAAATGAAAACAGCCTCCAACCTAGATTGATGTACCCTGCAAAACTATCTTTCAAAATTCATGGAGAAATAAGATACTTTCATGACAAAGAGCACCTCAGGAACTTCATGAATACCAAACCAGCACTCCAAAACATTTTAGACAATACCCTAGGAAAAGACAATGAGGATTACAACCCCAGGAAGCCCAGCAGAATGAATCCATTGGGTGTGACAAATTAAACCATTCCTTGTGCTGTACTGGCTCTTTATCATCTTCTTATGTCTACTTTTTAATTGGGTTGTCTATTAATGAACTGTAAGAGTTCTTTATATATTCTGGTCATAGGTTATATGCATTGTAAATATGATCTGTTTAAGGACTACTTTTCATTTTGATGATGTCATTTAAAGTTCTAAATTTTAAAGGAATCTCATTTATCAATTTTTTTGTTTTATACATCATGTTTTTTGTATCCTAGGTAGTTCTTGCCTACTCTAAATTCATAAACATTTTCCCTTATAATTTCTTCTTAAAGTTTTATACTTTTAGGCTTTCTTATTTAGGTTCATAGATCCCTTCAAGTTATTTTCATGTATGGAAATAAAGGGTTGAGATTAACTTTTTATATATGGATACCAGGTGTTCTAGTGCCGTTTGCTGAAAACACTATCTCTTCCTCAGCTCTTGAATTGAGTTTATATTCTATTAAACGCTAATGTTAAATAATTTTTCAAAACTCAGTGGACCGTATATGTGTGGTTCTATTTCTAGATTCTCTGTTTTATTCCAATGATCTATATGTCTTTCCTTACACCACCACTGCCTTGATTACTGTAGCTTTAGAAGAAGTCTTAAAATTAGGTACTAAACGTCTTCCAACACTGTTTTTTGTTTGTTTTGTTGTTTTTTGTTTTATAACTTTTCTAGGTCCTTTGTACTCCTACATAACTTTTAAATTTCAATATCCAATTCTTCATTTATACCAAGTATACACAGACCTGAATTTTTATATATACCTTGTGTTTTCTAAGACTGCTAAATCCAAATACAAGTTCTAGGGGCTCCTAGAGATTTCTTAGTAGTTTCTCTGTAGATGATCATTTCATCTACATATAAAGATTTTGCTTCTACTTTGCCAATCCTATCCAAATTGTGTCATTTTATTGCCAGACTATTTTGGTGGGGACTAGGTTTCAAAGTTTAATGGATAGATAAAGAGTAAGCATATCTGCCCTTGTTCTCCATCTTAAGGAGAAAGCATTGTATCTTCTCCATTCATATAAGGCATTCTCACTGGAAGTATGGAGTACCTGTCTTTAATCTGTTGAGAAGTTTCTGTTCTACTTCTAGTCTCCTGATAGCTTTTACCGTGAACAGCTGTGGAATTTAGTCCAATACATTTTCTCCAACTAGTGGCAGGATCATATGGCTTTTTCCTTTCCTCTGTTAAAATGATGACTTCTGGGGGTGGATCTTCCAATGCTGAACCAACACTGCCATCCTTGTAACAAAACCACTTTCTACATACTAAAGGAGCAGGGGAAGTGGGAGGTGTAGAGGAAAGGAAAAAAGGGAAAGGAAAAAATATGAGAAAAGGAAAAAACTGGAAACAAAGTCTTTGCAAATAGGGAAGGGTAGAGGGGGTGAAGGGAGGGCAGAGGAATGGGGAAATAAAATAAGAACCAAGAGACTCATGTAATGATACAAGATCCCAATGATGAATGTAACTGTATTTTATACCGGAAATGTACCAATAAACTTAATGGGGAAAAAAAAATAAATGTAAATCCCCAATGGAGGAGCTCATGGGCTCCTTCCTTAGTGAAGTATTCTGAGCCAGCCCAAGTTCTGATACTGACCTTCTAGCTCAGTATTTAACCACGGTAGTTCAAAACTTTGCATAGGAAGTAACTTCTGAATTTTCATTTACAACTAACATTCCACTGAAGCAGTAAACTCATTTTTCTTCAGAAGACTGACTAGGTAAATATTTAAAAGTACATGCTTCTACTCACGATTGCTGAAATACGGAAGCAACCTAAATATCCCAGGTGAGTGGTTAAGAAATACAGTAGGTGGTATATACATACAATGGAATATTATTCAACCTTAAAAAGGAAGGAAATTTTGACACACACTATATCTGAATGCAACTTTGAGGACATTATGCTAAGTGATATAAGTTAACCACAAAAAGACAAATACCATATGATTCCACTTATATGAGAGAGAGTAGTGTTATAGCTTGTATCTAGATATCCCCCCAAAGCTTCATCCACTCATAGGTGGGGCTTTTCAAAGCTGGCTGGATACAGGGTGTGTGATACTGGGATTAAGGGTGTGTGGTTCTAAATTAGTCCACTGATTGGAATTAGCATAGTTCTGGATGTGGATAATGGAAGCCCTCACCCTGGGTGTGGGTGGCACCAATCAATAGGCTTATAGCCCTGGTGGAGGAGAGAGGGAAGGCAGGTTGTGGTTTGTTGCTGCTGTTTGCTGCTTTACTGGCTCCTTCCTGCTTTTCCATGAACATTTCTCCTCTCTGATACTCCTCTGGCATGCCACCCTGTCTTGTAGCCAGCCAACTGTGGATTGAAACCTCTACATACTGTGAACTGAAATAAACTTTTCCTTCTTTTAAAAAAAAAAAAAATCTGCTGATGCAGCTCACCTCTCATTCACAATCATTCCATCTACCAAGACATGTTCATGACCATGCCCAATGCCAGTGAGACAGAGAAGTATACTCCCCCTATAGGGAAGCTGCCTCAAGATTGGTGGCAAGGGAAAACACTTTCACTTCTTTAGTAAGAAGAGGATAATAATTGGAAACAAAATAATTGTATTTACCACAGTAGGAAAAAATATTGAAGGATAAAGAATACAAAGTATATATAAATATATACATGCTCACATATAAATTTATAAGTACTGAAGTAATAAATTTCAAGATGTACAAACGTCAATTTTTGAAAATTATAAGAATCAAAATTAGAATCATATAGAGAGAGAAATCTCAAGGTTCACATGTGGAGGGATGTCAACATCCTGAAACCCATCTGTTCTATCCTCCCAAGACAGAAGGGACGATTGTTGAATTTAGAAGCATCTGGTAAGGCATGGCTCAGGTCCTCTGGGCTATTTCTCTTCTGAAGCAACCCTGCCTAGCAGAAGAACATGGTCTGGTCTGGCTGCTTCATGAAGTAAGAGACTTGTCCCTGTCCAGCTATGCTAGTGACTTAATGGGTACATTTCAGCCAGAAGTAAGAAATATATATGGAAAATAAGGTTTAAAATTCAAAGAAAGATTTAGTAGTATACACTTTACAAATATATCTCAATTCTGAAATAAATACAGTATAAGTATAAGTAGATATAAGATCTGCAGTACAGATTGCTGTGAACATTTTCTCATGGAGAGCCACCTGGATCTTGTAAAGTTTTCTACACTGTTTAAGTGCTTCAGCCATTTATTTTAAAACAGTGAAAACTGGAGGTGAATCTTCTTCCTACATAATTGAGAGGCTCCTGGATTTGGCCAGAGTTAAGAAAATTTCCATTAGACTCAGAAAATGGGATTACTGTTTTTTATTTGATATTTATGTATTTTTAGGCTTCTTCACTCTGATTTTGATGATACTGTGATGTCATGATATCATGTTTCCTTTGCTTTGAACCATGAGATTAATAGGATATATTCCTAGAGATGTTCTATTCATGTAAGTGCCATTAACTCAAAATCTTAGTATAAGGAAACATCACAAACTTCAATTCCTTCTTGCCCTTTTCTCCACGTCACTTGTCAAATCATTATTTGAAATGAGCCTCTGACCTTTTTTTCTCCCACACAATTTCTAATAAAGATGCTGCCACACGACCGTATCCTAGTAACTAGGTTTTACACTGAGAAGCATGATTAAGAAAGAGTCCAAGATAGGGCTGGTTTCGACCATCAGCAAAGGTAATTTGCTAGTCTTGCTCTCTTCCTCAATTGTTTTAATTTAGATGAATAACTACTCTCGGCTTCACGTTCCTGCTGATAAAAATACACTCCTATAGGTCCAAATTACCATATTTGCTTTTGATTATCTTGCAGAACTCTATTTGCTTTTTTTTAAAAAAAAAAAAAAAAGCTTAATAATTCATGTAAGGCTCCAGGGGCACAAAATCACTACGTGTGACTGAATACTCTCAACTCTCCTGCTGAGGTTAAATGGCAGGCTTTAAAGAATTTTTTAAATAAATAATCGGGAGATGCTCCATCTTGCCTCCAAACTACTGCATAAGCAATTCCTTAGCGACCTGAATTTGCAGAAACAAAAAAATAAAATCAGTATCTCACAGGCCAGACAATCCTCATTATCATGAATTGGACCTGCTCTACATCAGGGCTTTAAGAGACTGAGAATTCTTAACTCTCAAGGGAATAGTGGGCTTTTGTACTCCTAAATTGAGGCCATGAATCAGATGAGGGAGCAGTTCTTCTCAAATAGAACCCAAGTTTGAGGAGAAAGGGGGAAATGTACAAGTGCCCTGGAGATAGGTTTTCTACCCTGGGAGCAGGCTATTGGACACAATGGGAAAAGCATGGAAGAAGAGACATACTGCTAAGTTCTGCCACCAAATGTCTGTTTTCCAGGTCACAAGGGAAGACAGACACCACTGACCCAACTCTTACTTCCTCCCTGCCTGAAGTTGGTACATCTCTGTTACCTCCAGTCTTGAAACATATTCAGGCAGAATTCCAGCAGGGTAAAGTTGTGAGCACAGAGGTGAGTTTCCTATACTAGCCACCTGTAAATATTCCATTTTATAAAAGGAATTAAGCCTCCTTGGGTTTGGGTATCAGTGGGGGTCCTGGACAATTATACCTTCAAATCTGGCTGTTGTTTTTCTTCTCCTTTGGTGAAATCAGCTCAACCATCACCTGCTTAGCCCCATCAACACCACATTGGCCAGCGATTTGGGTATGGTAGGATTCCTTTCCAAAATGCATTAGGCATCTCCTTTTCTTTGCTCATTTGTTTCAAAAGGACCCCATATATCTTCTTTTATCACATTATGTTGGCAGCCATGGCAGATTAAACAATACTAGTTGAGAAACACGTGGTAAACTATGAAAATCAAAGTCCAATTTATATCTCCATAATGCAGTGTTTCCTGGATTCATTCATATACTATCATCATGATTTGTGTCACACCTGCCTTCCACTTATAGTATTAGTTGCATAATAGTTTTCTTTAAGTAGACTCACACTTTTTCTTCCATAAATTAATATCAAAGGGAGATACTATAAGTGTAGCATATCACTCACCATAAATGAAAACTGAACATAAAATACAAAATAATCATTAAAACACAGAGTCATTGACTCTGAAAATTATCTTTTAAATCAACATTGGTACATACTGCATTTTGAAATATTCTTGTATAGAAGTTTATAATTAAGTACTTCTCTATAGTTCATTAATTTAGCTAATTTTAATTTTCATAAAATTGTATGAAAGGAAGAAAGCAGGAGTAACCATTAAAATTTTAGAGATAAGAAAACACCAACTGATTCCAAGAAAATAATTTTTGTGCTGAAAAAGACCTTAATGTTGTTTTCATTTAAGCTCTATATTTTCTAATTTATTCACAGTGTATATGTGATTTCCATAACCATTTGTGATCTGAGACTTCAGATGTTCTAGAATAGTGTAGGTTTTAGTTGATTCACATTTACTATCAAAGATCCTTCCTGTGACTATCCACATGTTCAGTGCACAAAAATTGTGCCAAAATTGATAATTTTAAATAATTGATAATTTATTGAGTACTGAAAAATTCTTCATGACACACAAATTTTCTTTGATAATATGGGTAGCATTTTTCAATTTTTCAAATTAAAAAATAAAGAAATAATTTATTACATCAAACAACTTTGTAAATTATAAACTCCTAAAACAGGTATATATTTTCTAGGTCAAGAAAAATTGAAAATTGTGCTTTTTTAAAAGTTTCACCTCAAAGCAGCTTTGAATTTATTTTAGTTTTTAAATACATTTTATTTTATTTTATCCTACTCCCCCTCAAGTCCCTCCCCTCCCTCTGTACAAAAGCTTTGTTTGCATTTTTTTCTTCTATTTTCACTTTTTTTCTTATCCCTTCTTTCCTTTCCCCCTCTCTCCTCCCTTGTTCCTTTTCCTATTTAAACACTTTCTTCCCATTTCCCAACACCCATTATATATTTCAGACCTTATTTCCACATTCATTTTCTCACACCAGAGAAACAATGGAGTATTTAAACATGTGTGTTCAATTTATTTCACTTAAGAGTATGGTCTTAGGGACTGGGGATTTAGCTCAGTGGTTCCGCTGCCTGCCTCGCAAGCACAAGGTCCAGAGTTTGATCCCCAATACCCGCCCCCCCCAAAAAAACAAGAAGAGTATGGTCTCAAGGTCCATCCATTGGGCTATAAATGCCTGAAGCTCATTCTTCTTTATGTCAGAGTAGTACTCCATTGAATTAAAAAAAAAACACCACATCTTCTTTAACTAGTCTTCAGTTGATGGGCATTGATTGAGGCTGTTTCTAAGATTTAGCTGCTACAAACCGTGCTGCTATAAACATGGGCATGCATATATCACTGTCATATGATGCTTTTAATTCTTTCAGGAAGATACCAAGAAGAGGTATAGCTAGGTCAAATGGAACCTCTAGTTTTAGTTTTTTGAGAAATCTCCACACTGATTTCCACAGTGGTTGCACCAGTCTACACTCCCACCAGCAGTGGAAAAGGCTTCCTTTTTCCCCACAGCCCCTCCAGCTTTCCACATGGCAAAGATTGAAATTAGATCCATATCTTTCACCACACACTAACCTAAAATTGAAATTAATCAAAGGTCTAAATATTTAAGCAAAAACATTAAATCTGCTGGAAGAGAGGATAAGTAGAACGTTTGAGGACATAGGAGTAAGCAAAGACTTCATGAACAAAATCCAGACCACATAGGAAATACTACAAAGAATCAACAACCGGGACTTCATGCTATTAAAAAGCTTTTGTACAGCAAGAGAAACCACCAATAGAGTGAAGAGACAACCCACAGAGTGGGAAACAATTTTTACCAATTATTCAAATAAAGGGCTATTATAGAGAACATATAACGAACTCAAAAAATCAAATCCCTCAAATTTAAAGACCCATTGCAAAAATGGGAATCTGAAATAAAAAGACACTTCTCAGATAAAAAATTAGAAATGGCAAATAAATATAAGAAAAAATGTTCAACATCACTGGTCATTTGAGAGATGCAAATTAAAACAATGCTGAGATTCCACTTCACTCCAGAAAGAATGGCTGCTATCAAAAAATCAACCAATAGAAAAATGTGCTTTTTAAATCACATTGGAAAACATTACTGTGTAAAATTCTCCAGAATGGTGATACATTTAAAAATATATAACTGTTTAATTGGAATGAAATGCCTCAATGATTTTTTACTACATTAATAAAGAAGTAAATTGTAATCATCTAAAGCAAATACTGAAACTAAAATTGCAAATAGAGATTTAACTATGAGAGCATTCACTTGATTTTCTAGTCAAAGAATTAGGAGGTATCACATAAATATTCAATAAAAATATCCATAAGATAAGAAAACTCCATTTATAGCCAGGCAAGGGGGCACATGCCTATTATTGCAACTACTCAGGAGGCTGGGGCAGGAGGATCACAAGTTCAACTCCCACCTGAGCAACTTAGCAAGATCCTTTGTTAAAGAGAGAGAGAGAGAGAGAGAGAGAGAGAGCAAGCAAGCTGGGTATGGTGGTGGACATCTGTACCACCAAACTCTGGGAGCTGAGGCAGGAGGAGGAGGAGGATCACAAGTTCAACACAGCCTGGGCAATTCAGGGACTTAGTGAGAACCTGTCTCAGAATAATTTTTTTAAAGTGTTAGGGATGTACCTCACTGCGAAGGCCCTGTGTTGAATCCTCAGTGCCCGGAAAAAGAAAAGAAAGAGAAGAGAAGAGAAAGGGGAGGAGGGGAGGGGAAGGGGGAGGGAAAGAGGCATTATTATTGTGATCATAACACTGAATATTGCACTAATTCCACAAATAATTCTTAACTCCTCACTGTTTCTATAAATCTCTTTTAAATTATAAATTTACTGTATGAGCATTTTTCAACTTGAAATAATATAGACTGAGTAAATAGTTCTCTCTTTCTCCTTTCACATTCCTTCTCCTCAGTCCTGTCTCCTAATTTCAGAGGTAACTATTGTTAACATTTTCATGTACACATACTCTTCTAGAAAAGTTTGATGCAGATGTACATCCTTTATCTTTAAGTAAATCGAATTCTAAAATATTTATGTTCCTGCTATTTTGAATCGCTTTGGGGGGGGGTGTATCTTTTCATATCACCACATACCCATCCTCTGCACTCCTTAAATAATAGCAGAGCATTTTATTGAGTGTGTGCCACCATTTATATCAGGACTTGGCAATTTTTTTCTGAAAAGGGTTATGTGCCATCTCAGGCTGTGTGAATTAGGTGGTCTTAGTCACAACCACCCTACTCCGCCATAGAGAATGCATAATCGGTGGGCATGTCTATGTGCCAATAAAACATGACAGAAACAGGTTTCAAGATGAAGTTGGACCACAGATCATTGTTTACTGAACTTTGATATATATAATCAGTCACCAACTGGCAGAAGCTGAGGTGGTTTCCTGCTTTGCTGATGTGAAACTATATAATGTACACTATATACACTTGTTGATTAATGTAAAATTACAGAGTATTTGACATATTTCTTTGAGAGTGAGAAAACAATCACATATTCTGTCTTCTTCCCAACAAGTCCTTATGTTCTCTCCATAGACAAATGGGTATTTTCTGTGTGAGCCTTTTTATATTTTTTTAATCTAGCTGTTTTCCTATCCCAATGGTGACTAAGAGAAAAATCCAGAGAACTCAAATCTATTATTATCTCTATTTCCTATTTTCCTTGACTCGTGTTAGTGGGGGATTAGTGACAAGAAGGTGTTATCCCCACAGGAAAGTGTCTAAGTCAAAGGTTATATGCACAGGGAGCACTTCGAGAAAAGGTGCATAGAGATTGAATGAAATGCCTGTCCTTTTACTTTTCATTTGCTCTCTATATATATTTCTCTCTCCCCACCCCTTAATCAGAAAAGTTCTAGACAATAGGAAGTTTCTGAGATCCGGTTTAGCATTGAGTTAAAAACATTGCTATTACCACTTCCAAGAATAACAAAGTTAGTACTCTCAACTACAGAATATTGGGGAAAACATCAGACCTTCACATGGTGTGTTCTTATGAAGGGTAGGGGCACAGCCTTTCCCCTCTGCCTTGAGTTAATTGTTTATACCTTACCTGGCCCAATACAGGTAGAGCTAAGCACGATTCTCTTTTCCAGCTCCTCTCAAATGGTCTCTAGATCAGCCCTCTGCAAACATGATTTTAACTCATTCTCAGTTCCTTTATAGTAGGAGGACTAATTGGAGATGTCATTCCTCCTTGGAAGACCTTCATTTCCCTTTTTTACTGGTGCTTAAAAAAATAAGTCTTGTGTTTCTGATTCACCATCATCTCAGCAGACGTTTAGGCTGGAGTTTTTGAACAAATATCTTAGTACTTGAAATTTATTGATTTTATGACTGAATGTCTTGCCTTCAGAGGGGAACACTCATCACTTGGATGAGGGTCCCAAACCAACAAAGCAGCTATAAACCCATGAAGAATTACTGACCTGGCAGTTAATATTAATCTGAGTCTGAGCCTGAGCTTGACTGGAATCTAATCAGGCTGTCTGGCTTCTGGTTGTCGTGGTGTGCATTGCTGTGGCTTTTTTTTTTTCATGAACTACCTTATCTAACCAATATCCCACCTCATAAAATAACATTCAAATTAGTGAACATCTTCAATTCTTTGCCAGTGTTTCACTCCTTTTTCACGATAAATGGTGAAGGAAGGACAGGGGGAGTTACTCAAACTAAAACACCAGAAAGCCCCATCAGTCCTTTTCAGTACATCATTTTCTTTCCATCTTATTTGCAGCTGTTGTTATCAAAATCACAGAGTCTGGCAACACTATAGTGACCGGGGCCTCAGTTACCACAGGAACCATGTAGTTTCTCAGGAAGGAGTAGAAAAAAACAAGTTTCTCTCCTCCTGGTTACAGCCACCCCGAGTCTCTCCATACAACAAGAAATCCAAGAAACTGGAGGAAGTCTCCTTAGGGGACCAAGCCCTCTATGTTACAGCCTTGCAATGATTGCCCAAAAGAAATCAACCTGATGTAGGTGAAAAGTGGTTTATGTCTATCAAATTAGTGGAACCAGAGAAAAGAAAGTGAGCTAGCTTGTATAGCTGAAGTTGGACGCCCACTGTGTCTGCACCTCAGGTGTTCCTGCTGCAGTGACTTCAGCTGAAAATACAAATGTGCTTGTTCAGAAAATCACAGAAGTGCTTTTTGGATAAGTCCCCCTGTTGACTCAAGAAATCAGTTTGGGATGTATACTGGAAACATCTATTTTGACAATGGACTTCCTCACACCCCCAAAGAGAGAAATTCCCATCTATAATGTATAGATTCACCCTTAATAACACAAAGCAATTGACCCTGATATCAACTGGAACTGTCCCCGAGTATGAAGCCATCCTGTCCAGCTACTGTCCATGCAGCCTGCCTACTGCCAGAGGAGAAGCTTCCAATCAAGGCGTACACAACAGCACATCACCGGCAGGGCTGCAGGAGGATCAAATTCATTGTCAGATGTGGAGAGAAGACAAAATGTGTTACTAAAGAAATCCAGGGTAAAAGAATATTATTTTTGCTTTCCTCTCTGACAATACACACACACACACACACACACACACACACACGTCTACACCACACACTAGGTCTCCTCCCTCATGGCAAGATTGCTGAGTCAACCATATGCTTTTGGATGAGCTAGCTTTCCTGACCCTCTTTGTAACCCTGTGTTCACAGTTCAAGAATTCAGATCAGGGCTTTCCTTCCAGTGAGTTTCACCCCAGGACTGGTCCAGGCAGTACTACCCTAGCACATTTAATCAAGTTTAATAACTTTCAGACTTAAAAGAAAATTATTAAGGGCTATAACACCATGCCCCCTCAGCAAGCAAACCTGCTCATCACTTTCCCAGTAACTTCTGAAATGAGGGACAAAACTTAAAGGTCTAGAGTAGGCAGGTATGAAATCCTGATGTCATATTTATATTACCAAAAGATAGCCCAGCCTCCTCAACAAAAAGGCTTCCCCAAAATGACCTGAGGCCCTAGAGACTCTTATGACAGCCTCTCTTAGTAAACACACACACATACATCTAAAGTTCCATTGCACAATGAAGTTGTGTAAATATTTAGCTATTTCAGCACATATTTCATAATCAATGAGTGAAATTGGCAAAGCAGAAATTGGCACTTTTGTCATTAGGAGTTGATTCTTCATTCACATCGATTCAATAGCTAACAATGCTGACATGTTTGTTATGAAAATATTGATAAAGTCAATATGAGTTTTCCCCTTTCTAAAGAAAGTTGAGCCAATGAATTTCTAAGTTTTCTTCCCACCAGGAATCTCAGAGATTCCCTTGTCTATAGGCCCTCTCTCTCATCCTCAAGACCTCAAGTCCCCTTGACAGTGTCAGTGACAAGGGACCCTGCAGGGAGAGCCAGGACCATATTAAGCATCATGCTAAAAGTCTTTCCCCACTCTGAGAACAAATGTGCCTGTTTGTAACATCTACATTTGTCCTTGTAATCCCACTCACATATGAAAGCCATTTGAGTACTGATGAACAGCTACCAGGTTCTTTTCAAAACTTTCATTCTCTAAGTTGAATATCTCTGATTATTTCAACTGCTTATCCTACACCTCCATTTTGAGTAACTACAACACCTTTCATTACCCTTTCCCAGACACGCTTCAGAGAGCACAAACATTCTGAGTTGCAGGGACCATGCTTCTAGGGTGTTCCAAATGCTTCCTCATAATAATAATGCCAATAATAACAATAGTAAGCTAGTGATTCATGTGTGCCAACTGTACACCAGGACTGCTCTGAGTGGTTGGCTTGCCCTTATTCTTTTACTACCCACAATAACCTCGATGCAGGTTGTGCTCTCCAGAAGTATATGCTGGGACAGAGTTTGAGTCACAGAAGGGGGTGAAGATATTTGTTAAGAATCAAAATTATAAAAGGTAGGTAAATCTTTAAAAAGAAACAATTAAATAGAAAGAAAAACCAAATTGCAATGCAGGCCTACAAAGCATCAGCCAATTCATCAGCAGGTTCTACAGCAAATATAGACCACTATGGGCCCAAATGGCTGATCCTTTATGATCCCCATGCACCTGCTCAGTCATTGGATGTAGACTGCCCAGGAAAGGATGGGACCACCAATTATGTGAATCTACAGTTGGGTCAGACCCTAAAGGCAGGCTGTGTGCTGACTGTAGTCTTTACAGCTGGTCAATAAGTTCTCCTGAGGAAGGAGACCTGGAAGTCCATCTCCATATCTCCCAAAAACCTACAAAATAGCTACTTCTATTCATCCTATTAAATATATAAGGAATTGAGATGCAGATACATTAAAAAATTTATCAAGATAATACCATCAGTAACTAAAAAAATTGACAAAATGTTCATCCTTTAACCAAAATAAAAAATTACAATTAAAATTAAATGTGCTCAAAACTGAAAATTTATTTACTCTCCTTACATCATGCTAGGCAACATGCTAGATATTGGAGAAACTGTCAAGAACTGTAAGGGTATGAGATTTTGCTCTAGTTGCCAACTAACAAATTAGCTCGCTCTACCTTATGGACGTCTGCAGAAGACAGGAGACTCTGGAGAAAAGGACGTCGTTAGTCAGTATACATCAGACAGTGCAACCTTCATGTTGACGTAAATCTCTTGTGCTCACTTCTAGCTCCAACCAAAGTTGTATGCAGGTAATATAGAAGTCTAATAAGGGATCAGGAATTCTTATTTTTTCAAGAGGTTAATAGAAAACCTCCTCAACTATTGCTCCAAAGGAGGTATTTTCATTGTTCTGGTTAGGAAAATAGGCTGCTCTTTGCCCTATGGTGAGACGCTACATCTTCTAAGGCTCTTTGCTATACAAACATTCTTGAAAAGATAATCCATACCAAATTTGATACATAATGTGCAGAAATGCCGTGGGAATTACCTCCCAAAAGATGAAAAGAAGAAAATCATGTGATCTCTGTCCTCCATCAATCCAGAGAGGGGAACAAAACCAAACCATAATTACAAGGCACTAGGGAAATTACAGTAAGATGGGAAGACCAGAAAAGTACAGGAAAAAATAGAGGAAGAAAGCAGTTACTGGTTAAGACTGGGAAAGCCTTCACATGCTCAGTGTTATTTCAGTTGATTGTTGTGAACCAGTCCACAAGTTCACTAAGCATGTCGAGGAAGCTTTCTTATGATTGATTCCTGGTATTTAATAAGGTTTCCAAAATTTAATTTCCAAAGGGGAAGGAAAGGAAGGTAGGATGCTTTATGACCATGAGATTTATCAGCATCTGAAGGACATAATTATTTGTGTAGTAAAAACTTTAAGTCCTCAGGATTTTAAACTTTGGCAGAATAAAGGTGATAGAAACACATATAAAGTAGTCTTTAAACATCAAATAACCTTTTTTCCCTTAAATTCCAATAGAAAATGACAATACTCAGTAACTGGAACATCAACAGATCATCTGTGATATCCAAATTAATATATTTGAAAGGTTACTGTGTTCCAGAATAATTTTAGGTGAGTAATTACTAATGTACGTCATGAACCATGGACTTTACCCCAACTGCTGGAATGTGTCGCATTTGCTCTACTCAGTCACATTTTGTAAATTTTAAACCAAACTTATAATTTAATCTTATTTTTTCTCTTCTAATCTCCAGAGCAGAGGTGATACTTAGAGTCACATGTCTGTCTCATTGAATTTCAAAACTCTGGGTAAGATCCTGTTCTTAGACTAGAGAAGTACCAGCTACAGTCATGCTATGTGGTGAGATATAAGAAATAAAGGAAAAGAAAGGGAAAAGAGAGAAGAAAATCAGAAATGAAGTCCAAAATCCTCTCTGCAAGCTGTCTGAACCCCAAAAGGCCTCTAAGGATCTGACCAAATCTGAACTCCAAAGAGGTCAATTGCAAAGAAGACAGAGGCTGAAACATCCCGTTCGCTGGCTCAGTAGTGATTCTTGTAAATCTTGAGGAAGAATCTGTCCTCCTTCAATATTGCTCACACTTTACAGGGCGCATGAAATGAAGCACCTTCGTAAGTGTGCCAGTGGCATTTATTCTGTGCACCACAAAGCTGGTTCATAGCTTTACCCTCCATTCTATTCCTTAGTCTATGTTCTTCTCATTCCTTTAGTTGACCCAACCTAAACTTCATGGAGCAAGCAGAGGACACAGGTCATGAGCACCATCAACTGAACAAAAGCCCACCCCATGCAGAGCCTGTCCACACGCAGATGGGACAGTCTGTTTTCCAGAAAGTTGCTTCTCACTGCTGCTCTTCTTCCCACCAATGGTTTTCTCCCCATACACCCACAGCTGAGACTAATCTTTCCAGATAGCACTTCCCCCATTCTCACGTCCTTGTTTGTCTCTCCACTTGATTCACATTTATTCTTTACCACTTCTGCTTTATTACTGTCATTGTACTATAGAAACAATGTTAAAAACCTTTCCCCTCAGTTTTTAAAAATTGCAACTATATATCCTCCTGCAACCACATTACCCTTCTCTCCCTCTTTATCACAAAGCTTCTAGAATCATCTTTAATTATTGTCGATTTCTCCACCCCTCATTCACTCGACAAATCAATTCTATCTGGTCTCCACATCCACCAGGGCACTGAGATGTCACTGTTACTATGCACAGTAATGAATCCTTCCAGTGTCTTTTTGTTCACAGAGAAATGTGTCCTTTCGTGCTCCCCCCATGCAGCAGTGAGTGAGAGAGCAGGAATTTGAACCCAGACAAGCAGCTTCTGAATCCATGCCCTAAAATTAACTACTACATCACACTACAGTTATGGTGGGAGATGCCATCCTTCCTATCTCCTCCTAACACTTATCCACACAGTGGGTTCAGGCTAGACCATGTTTCTGAACTAAACCAGGATATTCAGAGGTTGTCCCGAGATTTTCTTTTTAAAGCTGGCAGGAGAGAAAAACTGTGAAAGAGAAAGTCTCAATTACTCTCTAACAGAAAAGCTATAAGAATTAAAGCCAAAAAAATGTCAATGGCATTGTCCCTAGCTGATCTACTAACAGAAGAAAATGAGGCCATCACACAAGAAGGAGACATGGAAATCACAGCGCCCCAGAGGCCTCCCTTCCCTGGTAAAGTTAAACCTGAACCATCCTTGCTGTTAGTTGACTACCCAAGCTAAATTTCTCAGCCAAGACTGGTTTGGGCTGGATTTGTCGCTTCCAACAAAAATATTTCTTTTAATGCCACCCTATCAACATTTCACCTATGCCAGCCCTTGATATTATTGGACACACTCCCCCTTTGTGAAACTCCCTCAAATTACTCCCATCTCCCTCTTCTCACTGGCTCTGTCAATGGTAACTTCAAGGTCTTCTTAGTTCTTTGCTTTCTCGAACATATGCCTGAGCCCTGTGTCCAATATATCCCAAGTCAGCAATGAGCTCGTATGCTTAAGGCCAAATCATCCCTGAGTTTATATTTCCAGTCCTAATTGCCCTATTCTCAGTTGTCACAGACACCTCAAAGAAAGTACACAGCCTGACCTCAAAAAGTGTGCCTAGGGGCCAGGGATTTAGCTCAGTGGTGCCGCCACCTGCCTCCCAAGCAGAAGGTCCCAAGTTCGATCCCCTGGTACAAAAAAAAAAAAAAAAAAAAAAAATGTGCCTAGGCCCCCTCTGCACACCATTTAAAAAATGAATTCAAGATGGAACTAAACCTACATGTAAAACCTAAAAATATAAAAGTTTTAAAGTAAAACATAGGAAAATATCATCAGACTCTTGAAGGTGTTTTTTCAGTTGTTTGTTTTACAGTACCAGGGATTGAATTCAGAGCCTCATGCATGCTATGCAAGCTCCATGATTGAGCTACTTTTTAATGTTATTTTTATTTTCCCCAGGCCATTTCATTTTTAATGTTGAGACAGAGTCTCATTATGTTGCTCAGGCTAGCCTCAAACTTGCAATCCTCCTGCCTCAGCCTCCCAAGAAGCTGAGGTGACAGGCATGAGCCACTCTGCCCAACCGAAAGATGCTACTTTCTGAGTGGGCATAGAAATTAATATTTAGAAAACTGACAAATTAGACTTCATCAAAAATAAGCACTTCCACTCATAAAATATGAATTAAAACTTTAAGGCAATAAAAATAAATTAAAATTTCTCTGATACGCTAGAAGAAAATATCCATAATGCATATATCTGATAAAACTTATATGTACATATATAATTTCTAAAATTCAATCATTAAAAAAAATAACAATGAATTGAGCCAAAGATCTGAATGAGCATTCACAAAGGAAAATATGGCAATTTAGCATATAAAAATGTTTCTAAAATAATTATTTTTTCAGAAGTAAAATCAAAGGTCAATAAAAGAGCACTACATTTCCATTAGGATGACTACAATATGTAACTGATGATATCAAATATAAACTAAGATGTGGCACACCCTGCACCCACACATGTCACCAGTGAAAGGACAAAACTGCAAAATCAATTTGGGAAAATTGAAAGTATCCTTGAAAGCAAAACACACCAGCTTTGTTATTATTTGAGTTCCTGATTATTGCAATCCTTTCTAGTACCTATAAGATGAAATCTTAGTGTTGTTTAAATTTGTGTTTCTCTAATGGCCAGAGATGTTGAATTTTTTTTCATGTTTATTGGCCATTTGCACTTTTTCTGAGAAGTCCCTATTGGTTTCACTTACCCATTTTTTTTTTGGACTGGTCCTTTATTTTGAATGGTCTAATTTTTTCTTTTTTGAGTTCTTTATATAGTCTAGATATTAGGCCTCTGTTTGAAGAATAGCTGAGGAATGGCAAAATTGTTCCCTATTTTGTGGGTTGTCTTCTCAACACGTTAATTGTTTCTTTTGCTTTGCAGAAGCTTTTTCATTTTATCTAATCCCAAATGATGACTTGGCTACAGTGAAAAAGGAACCCTTCTTACATTGTTGGTAGGAAGATAAACTAGTACAAGCATTATGGAAGTCAGTATGGAAATTTCTCAAAAAACTAAAAGTATAAATTTCCTTTGATCCAGCTATTCCCTCTGTAGATATTTCCCCAAAAGACCAAAAGACATCATATTATAGTGACTTATGCATAGCAATATTTATAGCAGCACAACTCATTATTGCTAAATCTTAGAAGCAGCCTATATGTCCATCAACAGATGAATAGATAAAGAAAATCAGTATCTATATGTAATGGAATAATACTTAGCTATAAAAAAGGATAAATTCAAGACATTTAGCAAAATGGATACACCTGGAAAACATAATGTTAAGTGAAATAAATCAGACACACAAGCTTAAATACTGTATTCTTTCTCTCATTTGAATAAAGCAAAGTACAAACAATGACAAAATAAAGATTGATAAAAGGAATCAGAGATTGATCTTTTTCAAATGAGGAGGGATCCAAGACACCAAGGATTAGGGGAGAGGGAGAAGATGTAAAAAGTTTTAAAATGCATCTGTACATGTACCAAATACCTACATGTAATCTTTATCTGTCACAAACATGAAATAAAAAAATAATAACAACAATGATGAAAATGAGAAAAAGGAACCTAGAGACAGAAGAAGGAAGGAGGGTGGGGAGGGAAGGGGGAATAAAAAGAGTCAAGATATGTTAAGTACTTGCACCTACTCTCTAAGGTGAATGTAAATTTCATGTACTGCAAACATGTACAGATAAAAAATAAAGTGAAGTTAAACACATTACTACCCTTTGAGACAACATTTCACTCTTAGGTATTTACTAAGAGAATTTAAAATTTGTTTCTATACAAAGATCTAAAAGAAAAGTTCATACCAGTTTTATTCATAATAGCCCCAAACTGAAAACAACCCAAATATATATCAACAGGAAAAGAGATCATCAAATTGTGGCATATCCTTATTATACATTAGTCAGGAACAAATTATTATTACAAAATGAGTTCATATCACAGACACTATGCTTTTAAAAGGACACTGGACACAAAACAGAACATGATTAATAATTCTATTTAAACAAATTTTAACAGATGAAAAAATAATCCTAGCTGAGAAATATTGAGGGAAGTGACACTAGTTAAACCGAAAAGACTAGGGAGGAGGACATAGGAACTTTCTAGGAGGTGGAAATGGCCCACATCTTGGTTGTGACAAAGGGTCACAACTGTATATAAATTTGCCGAGATTTACTGAGCTGTATAATGTGAGTGCATTTTTTTGTACCAAGTTGTACTTCTGTAAAATTGACTTGAACAAAAGAGTACGTAACTTAGAAATAAACAACACCATGGAATGTGAATTAATCTCATCCTTCCCATATGATTACTGTTATGAGGAGCTGAAGGCTTAGCAGTCTCAATGGAAGTAAGATCCGAAAGGAAAGCATACCATTTACTTCTGACGCTTTCCATCCTCCCCTATTCCTGCTCCCATTGTTTGACCCACTTTCTGTTTGCTCCCCTATGTGATTGTCCCCTTTTACATTATTGCTCTTGGATAGTTGCCAATTAATCTCAAACAGGAACACAGGCATGAGTCAAACACTCAGCTATCACCAGTGCATTCTGACATACATACATCATATCTTTAAAGGAGCTCTTAAAATGCAGCAGTGATCACCGAGGTAAAGGGTAGTGAAGAGTGGGTACGAATGAAATGAGAATGACCAAATGTTGGCAATGGATGGGCTTGTGGGGTTAACTATGCTATTTATTTATTTATTGTGAATATGCTTAAAATTTTTCATTTAAAATACTTACAAAATAGACATGCCAACCAGAGAACTGCTTAAGTACTGTAGATCTTTTTTAATCTCTCACTCACTATTTAATGTAAATAAATAAAACTTTTTCACATCTACATTGCTCACCTACTGTGGCTAATGCTAATTCTAAGGATAAAAGAAAATCCTAGGGGAAGCAGCGTGGATAAATCAACACATATCTAATTACATTTCACATTTGTTTAAAATCCTTTGGTGGCTTTAAGGAAAAAGATCAAACTCTTTAAAATAGTCTTCATTACTTCTCATAACTTTCCACCTTATCTTTCTTATCTCCAGCTTTATCTCACTCAATATTTGCCCATGTCATCCAAGACAGGCAATTTGAATGACTTGTTCCTCAAATAATTTTCCACGAACTTTTATACCTTCTTGACCTTACACATACTAATCTCCTCTGCCTGGAAAGACATCCTATCCCCCCAGGTCTCCTGGCTAATTCCAATTCATTTAAACACTGTAGAAAAATACAGCAGAATGTACACTCTCTTGCCAGCCTCACAGTGTGCTGCACTTGGCTGCTACTCATTTGCTTCCTCTGCTAGTTTCTGAGCAGCTTGAAGGCTGGGACTGTGCCTTGTTTATTTTTCTAGTCGTTGTGCTAACTTAAAAATTGCAATTTAGTAGACTTTAAATTGTTATTGGATTAATCAGTGAACAAATAAAGACCAAATTCTAGATATAAGCATGTTTTATACGAATGTGAAGATGAGCCATATCTGGTGAGATTAGGAAGAATAAGGAACATCTGTTCCAGCTGGGTGTGGCAGTGCATGCCTGTAATCCTAGCACTCTGGGAGGCTGAGGCAGGCTGAGAGATTTGGTGAGATTAAAAGGCACAGAGCTGGGGATCTGATGATGGTGCTCACTATGAAAGATTCAATCCCCAGTACCACAGGAAGAAAGGAGAGAGGGGTGGGAGACAGAGACAGAGACAGACAGAGAGGACAAAAACCTCCTCTAATGACTTCTTTGAATTTAAAAACAAGAAAAGCCTTAAAGAGCCTAAAACACTGCTTTAGAGAATGCAGTGATAATTGAATAAGACAATGCTTCAAAGATCCTACAGGGTAGAAAAGATCCTATTTAGGGTAGAAAATCAATAAAGAGTATAGAGTCAAATGGTAGTAAGTATTATGGGAAAAACCAAGGCCAGACCAGGGTTGATGGGGATGACAGGCTATTGGGAAGCAATGAAAGTTTCTCTGGAGAGATAGCTTATGAAGCAGCAAGCTGGTTGCTGATCAGAAGGAAGAACAATGGGAGCTGAGGGAGAAACCCAGAATAAGGGTCTTGATGTACTGGGAATTCTTGCTGCTAAACCTAGAATTCTACCTCGAGAAAGATGTATTCATTGGGGTCCCAAAGGTCTTTGTTGGGTTGGTTTTGTTTTGTTTTGTTTTTTTACCATTTTTCTATTAAAGTTCAAACATTATTAGATACAATGACATTTCAAGTAATAGGGGATGAAATAAGAGCAGGAGAATTTCAGAGCAGGTCCCAGAAAGGGAAGAGCAGTGGGCACCCAGCCTCCCTGTGTCACTGCTGTGCCTGCACTGGCCCTGGACAAGGTGCTGACAGTGGCCTAGAGTGATAGCCCATGCAAGGACCAGATGGGGAAGAAAGGCTATCACTGTTTCTCCTTACCCCAGTTGAAGACAATCTCTCTTCTACTTACTTCACCCCTTGAGACAAGATCTTCTAAGCAGCACCAAACAGAGGAAAATGCAGGATTGGCAAACTCTTAAAGTGCTATCTATCTCTGCAAAGAAAATAGAAGAATCAATTCTGTTTGATTTAGAGCAAATGACCCTGCAGTGACAAGATGGAAAAAATGTGGTCCTTAAGAGTCCAAGTGGCTGCTGAGTTTACGGCAGTGCCTTTGCCGCTGATACCTCTAACAATTGCAGTAACTAACAGGATGATCAATAGTACAGACCCAAGAGGCCAAGTTCACTGATCCTGTGAAAGGAAGAATATGTGCTGCTCTTTGGACATTGGGAAAAATCATCAGAGCAGAAAGAACCAGATGAAGATGATGACAGCTCTACCCAACAATAGGGACTCTGGGACATAAAGGAAAATGCATCACAGAAGGAAGATGCACTGGTCAAGCTCAGCTTCCTTTTCCATCTGTCAGCAGAGACCAGGTTTCCACTTGAGTCCAGCCACATCAGAAGCATCCATCAGGGACCACAGGATCTTCTAAATTATTTTATTTAATCTTTACAAGTATCTACCCAGTTTATCATTCATATTTTGTAGCTAACAAGGCTGAGACTCAAAGCTGGGTTAACAGGCAATACAGAAGCTACATCCTCTGATTTTAAGTTTCAAGTAGCCGTCACCTGGATGTGACTCTACAGGCTGGAGAACTCTCCACTGTCCTCCTCAGTTTGCCTCTCTGCCAACCTTCTCCTCTCTTCCTTCTCCTCTGTTTCATAAATATCCCAGCAGGGTGTCTCAAGACTGTGGACAGTAGAATCAAGCTGCCTGGGTTTAAATCCTAGCTGTAAAAATATTATGCAACATTAGGCAAATAATTTAACCTTGCTGAGCTTCTGCTTCCTCCTCTGTGAAACTAGAATAAAAATAGTACAACATGGTGTTTAAACCAGCATCTTCCCTGTAGTAAAACCTCATTAAAGTTTGCTATTCTAATTATACTCCTTCCTCCATCGCACTTAATAGCCCTTATGGCCTGGCTTCTCTGTTTGATCATCCGTCACTCCTTTGCTGGCCTTGCTCTCAGCAATAACTTGTTCTCTTCTTTCTCACATTCATTCCTCCTGGATTGTCTGTCAACTGCAGCTGCTTCTGCAGCATCAGCTACCAGTGTCCAGGACAGGCCCAGCACTCCTGCCCTGCCCCTGCCATCCTGGAGGTCAGTGGCAGCACTTCAGGGGATAGATAGGGATAGATAGGTCAAAAACACATTATGCAAAAGCATTTCAGAATAGAGAACAGGAGGGCTCTCCTGAGGGACTGGAGAAGTCAAAGAAGACATTGATTTATAACAGAAACTGCTTTCTCTGAGGCCAAGGACCCCAAAATGCCTCAAGAATTGTAATGAGATTTCTCCTAAGATTCCACCCTTATGTGATTACTTGGATGCAGATGAGATCTGTATCACCCAGTGTTTCAGGCTAATTAAACACATATTCACCTGTTTTACCCATACTCACTCTGCCCCTTGCTACTCAAGCAGGCTAGAAAAATTTAGTTTTCCTTTGAATTAGATCCCACCTCCTCAAAATAAATCTTCATAAACACACACACATACACACACACACTACTGGCTCCAGGTTCAGATTCCTAGCATTCTCTGTAGAACTACATCTTTGATGACTCAGATCATGGAAGACGAAGTCAGCTATGCCCAAAGTGACTTTGAAATTGCTTTTATTTAAATAACTCTTTTAGAAAGCAACAATGCTTTTTTGAAAAGTAAAACATCTTATAAGTAAAACTATATCACCCACCTCACTCTCAATATGTATAATATGGGGACTTCTAAAGTGCAAATACTTGAAATCCACTCAGCATTCTCTGCATTTTATTGAATGAATTACTTCAAAAATTCAACATGTAGACAAAATGGGCCATGTGAGAAGCTGAGGAGAGACAGGATGGGTGAGAACTGAGCCAGTATTCCTGCTGCAACATGTAGAATTCTGTCACTGGCCAGTAGTATTGCTCATCCACATGCCTTGATGGTACACAATGGTAAATATCATATTTCTAAAACTCTGAAAATATTTCTGCTATGATGGCAGCAGAAATAAATCTTGAGAGTAGGGCCATTTGTCTTTAGTACCCAGGCCCTGTGAAATCCAGAACATTGACTTCCAATCCCATGAAAGCTCAATAAAACACTACCTAATGCTGTGGTGACCCCTAGTTACATAAAGATTCTTGATGACAACAGTGTACCTGGCAGTCTCAAACTCAAAAGTTATATGATCCAGAAAATGCTAAACATAAGTGAAAGTGGGCAGGTAGGAACTGGGACAAGCTGGAGTACTCACAGACCTACGAAGGGTGTGGTCACTGCTGTGTATAAGGCAATGCTTGCTAGGTAGAGATACAAAACAAAAGCTGTTTTTATACTAAAAGAAATGAAGGAATTGTCAACAATTAACTCATTTTTTAAAAAATCTCCAAGCAGTTCAAACAAAACATATTTGCTGGCTTCTAACCTGCCACCTCTTACCATACAAGGTCCATGTTTGATTCAGGATGAAGTCAATGAACGTCTCTGGGTCTCCATAAAATGGGGATAATTATAATACTTTCTTCATAGGACTGTTTGGGAGAGTAAATGTATTAATTACTACATGATAAGCATATGAATTATCTGTTGCATACTGAGCACTGTTATGGTTATTCAAAACCACATGTTTACACATTTGCCTGGAGCCTTCTGAATGCGACATGATTGTAATGAAATACGTCGAATGAAGCCATGATTCCTATGTTTGATTGTATAATCTTAATAAAAAGAACCTTACCAAGCCTTCAAGTTAGGTTGGAAAACAGCCATCCTCTCACATTTGAAATTTGTGACTTTAGAAACTGAGGTTGAAAGCAGCCAATTTGTCATTCAGACTTGTAAAACATTGGCAGATTCAGGAGGAACCTCGTGGTCTCTGATCTGGATGTTCTATTAATTGCTGTGGCCTCTGTCCTTGACTTTTATGGTCATTGCATTTTCTCAGGGTTTTATATACTGCCACTGTATGAGAGTACAAGGTTTATAAAGGCAGGGAGCAACTCCTGCCTGTATGAAGGCTTTAGATGCAGGTAGCTTATCCATTCTGTATTCAGTTTGTTATCTTCCAAGCTAATTTATAGAGCTTCACTAGGCATCTCACTCTGCATCACTTAAGGACACATTTTCAAATTAGTTCTGGCAAAAGTAAACAGCCTTGAAAAATAGGACTCCACACTCCAGAGTCCTCTCTGAAGCATGGTATTCAAATACAATTGTCCCTTGTTTGTCAAAGTGTGGCCCTGAGATAGCAGCGTGAATATCAACATTAACTGCGAGTTTGTTACAAATACAGAGTGAGTCTCACACCAGAAATACTGAATTGCACTCTGCCACCAGAGGATTTGTTTGCACTAAAGTTTGAGAAATACCATTAGCCAACTTATCCCTGAAATTTCTTGGTGTTTGATTGCGACTGAGAAAAAGATTTAGAAGAAGAGATCACTTTAGATATCATAAAGAAAGATTTTACTATTCAATAGTCCACCCAAGGAGTTAAAAAATTAGTATGTTCTGAAAGATTGCAAAAAGGCCAATAGAAGTTTGCCCTGGACTGGGGCCCAGTTTTCTAAGAGTGGCATTAAGCTGAGATTGTGGCCAGTGCATTGGTTTCACTCAGCCTTGCTGTTGGTACCTGCTGCTCACCCTCAAGGACAGCCAGGGAGAAGACCGCTGTGGTGTAGCAATAAAACCAGAGCAAGGTGCTAAGGCCAATTGGCCAGAAAAATATCTTTGACAGCCTTACTCATTCCCAAGGGATGACAGAGGCAGAAAATGTAAGGAATGCTTTTGCAAAATAATGAGAAAGGAAAAGAATAAAGAGAGAGAAGATGAAAAAGAGGGAGGGGGGAAGAAAAAAAGGGAGGAAATTTAAAAAATCATTGTCGAGATGTTTACTTCCCATTTCCATCCTTTTCTGTTTTCTAGGTATTGAAAAGCTAGTGTTTCTGTGAGCTAATCACAAAGCTGGAGAAAAGCATCTTGTGAATGAACAGCTTGAAGGTAAGTGAGGCAAGACATGGTGTTTTTGATCTGGAGACCCCCTTCACATGTGGGAAAATCCTGCTAGACTTGCAGCTCTACCTTCTTTAGACCCAAGCAAGAAATCTCTATGTTTTTAGTGAGACTGTCCACTTCCAGCCTCCTGTCCAGGCAAGGAAAGAATGGGTGGGGGCCAGTGTGGTCTCCCGCTCCCTGATCCTCTGTCACTGTCAATGTTGTCACGTGTGTAATGCTGCACACAGGGCACTCCCTGTAGGCAGGAGAGCATGTAACCTGCTGGGGACTGGGCACAGCTGAGAGGGATTGCTCTAAGCAAAACACTAAAGTCTACCTTTCAGAAATAAAGGGTTTATAAAACCACTTCATCTACATTTTTTAAATTGTCTTAAATCATGCTCTAAATTTTCTGCTTTGTGGGTAATGCAGATATTTCTGAAAAATAACGCATACAAACACAGACTGCTTATTTGAAGAAATCTCCTAGAGAAGAATTTATAAAAATGTAGTTTATTAGGACCTCATGAAGCCGCAGTGTGCCTGACTTACCGGACATTAGTTTCATTCTTCAAGGTCCTCAGGTGGCACAGCACTTAACTCCCACATGCTTTCAGTGCCTTCTCTGTGTCCAGTACCATGCTCATTAACCAAAGCAAGTTCCTCATAACCCTAGGACAAAGGAATTATTGAATCATGCTAAATCACTAAGTGCACAGAACAGAAGAATCTGTGTAATACTGAATCAGTACAGAACACACAAACAATATTAAAAACTAAAATCATGTTCTCACGGAGAGTAATTTTTCTTTTAATAATTGAACCTTCAGGAACATTTCCACTGAAAGCATTGTCTCTGTACCATAAGTCATTTAAATTGAAGAAAAGCTTTTCGTCAGCTCAACAGGGCCTCAGAATGCATTATTCCTTTGTAAGAAAATCAAGGCTTTGCCTGGGAAGTACAGGGCAGAATGTCAGGGTTCCTGGAGAACCTCACTGAGCAGGATCCATTGTTTCATTCATCATTTTTTAAAGTAACTCTTTCAGATGATTTTTCACCTGATCAGAAAGAGGTAGCCTCATTCACAGAACCCTGACAGGAGGCATCAGGAGTGGGGATGATCCCTCAATTTGATTCCCTCCCTCAACTCCCTTAGTTTCTCTTTCACATAGAGCTCAATTTAAAATAATTTCATTTGTGTCAGTTTGTTCATTATTGACTGCTACTTTCCCTTCCTCCCCACTCTCCAGAGAAAGCTCCTGGAAGTCAGATATCATGCCCCCTTTTCCCAGTTTCATTTCTAATGCTTAACACAGTGCCTCACCTATAATAGGAGGTCAGTAAATAGTTTTGATTTTTAAAGAAATGAATGTTCTGCCAAGGCAAATTGCCTCTGAGGAGAAGGTGAGATTGTACACAACTGCACTCAGCCTTTGTCTGGCTCCTTCTTCTTTCCAGACCCCAAGCTAAGTGCAGCAGGGTCACCGATGAATGAGACAGACTCCATCTCCACTCTGTAGCACACACTAGCTTGAAATTCAGTGAATATTGCTGCAGTTAAGGCTGAAATGCTAGAAAATTTCAGGCAGGAATTACTCTCCCAAAGGGTAGCACTATGAAATGTATTTCCTGTACATTTCCAGAGACTAGCGCATCTTTATGGTTTGGGAAAACTCAGAAATGAACACCTTTTGGGTACACTATTCTGAACTGTAACAATTTTCCTATTTAAGTAGAACCTCTGTCAACCACTCTATAAATGATGGAAGCATCAAGGTCAGAGAGGCAAAGTAAGTCCTGGAGCAACACCCTGGAACAGGGAGCCCAGAGTCCTGTTCACTTTGCACCTCTAGCAACCAGCTCAGCATCAGCCATATTGGGAATTCTGCTCAAGATGCCTGTTAATGAACACATTAGGAAATGTTTTCCTATTTCTTGAATATATAACTAATCTTTTAAAGCCTAGAAATGAAAATATTAGGGGGTAAATGGTACTTTAATAAATTCACCAATAGGTTTGTGGGATGAGTGGAAAGAAAAAGAAACTTACTCAAAAAGTTTGACAAGCATATACAAACCAAATTTAAGGACTTTTTATAAAGTTCTGTAAGAATTAATGACATATAAAGATTATACAGGCTGCTTGTCTGCAGCTGCCTCCTGCCTGCTCTGTGATGCCCCTCTGACATCCTGCCCTGCCTTGAGCCAGTCAACTATGAACTGGAACCTCTAATGTGAACTGGCAACTCTGAAACTTCTATTTTCTTTGTTCTGAGGAAAGCTGGCCATGTTGTAAGGACACGTAAGCTGCCTACTGAGAGATCTGCATGAGGAACTGAGGCCCTTTGTCAACAGCCATGTGAAGGGACATTACTTAAGCCTTCAGATAAGACTATAGCCCCAGCCAACATCTTGACTGCAACCCTATGAACTGGTGATCAACAGCAACTGCGAATTAATGAATGACTATTCTCTTAAGCCATGAAATGATAACATACAATGACACAAGGGCCAGGCATAAAATCAGACAAGGTATTAAATAAAAATATTATGTTCAGCCAGTCCCAGCCTGGAAGGAAGCTCCCCACCTCCATCACAGGCTCCTAGGGCAGAGAAGCTCAGCTGGTCCCAGAAACTGGAAGGAAGCTCCCCCACTGCCATCCCAAGCTCCTAGGGCAGAGAAGATGAGCCGTGTGGGAGCCAGAAGAACCCCCCCCCCGCACCGTGGAAATGAGAAGACACATAAACAAGTCTCAAAAACAGACTTCCAGGTCACCTAGAGCAATCCCAAAGGGAAACGAGGTGGAACACTCTGATACTCAACCACCTGGATTCTCTGAACTGGCAACAAAAGAGGATCTGGGAAAAATGAAATCAGAAATAATTACTCAGATAACAGCAAAGATTTTGCTCATGGTGCAAGACATGATTAACAAATCTAGAGAGAACACAGACAAAAAAATAGAGGATCTGAGGAATATGATGGAATTCCAACATAGGAAAAAAATGGAATCCATAAAACAGATACAAACAGATTTCCAAGTGATTAAAAACTCCATCGAAAGTCTGCACAGCAGAATGAACCAATGTGAGGATAGAATTTCACATATAGAAGATAAGATTGCAATTAGTGACCAGGAAAAGAAAAATTGCTTTAAAATTGTAAGGGAACATGAGAAATCAATCCAGCAGCTGCTAGACGATGCAAAGAAGAATAACATAAGACTGATTGGAGTCAATGAAGAAGGAGGAGAGAGTGCAGATGACATAAAAACACTGTTCACGGGAGTGATGGCAGAAAACTTCCCAAGGAGGGGAAAAGAACTTGACATACAGATAAGTGAGGCATATAGGACTCCAGCTAGCCTTGATAAAAAAAATCTCCAAATAGGCATATAATATTTAGGATTCCAGAAATCCAACAGAAGAACAAAATTCTATAAGCAGTGAGAGAAAATAAACAAATCACATACAAAGGAAAGCCCATCAGAATCACAGCAGACTTCTCAATGCAAACCCTCAAGGCAAGAAGAGCTTGGAGGGATGTATTTCAAGCCCTAAAGGAAAACAGCCTCCAACCCAGATTGATGTACCCTGCAAAACTATCTTTCAAAATTCATGGAGAAATAAGGTACTTTCATGACAAAGAGCACCTCAGGAACTTCATGAATATCAAACTGGCACTCCAGAAACTATTAGACAATACCCTAGGAAAAGACAATGAGGATCACAACCCCAGGAAACCCAGCAGAATGAATCCATTGGGTGTGACAAATTAAACACAAAGGGGGAGAATCCAACAAAAAGAAAAAGTCATGACAAGGATTTAAAACTTTTAACTTCATCTCCCTAATGAGTGTTTAATTCAATCTTATTATTGTACTGATTAGTATTTTTCTGATTCTAGAGTTGCACACCATTCCTTGTGCTATACTGGCTATTTATCCTCTTCTTATGTCTACATTTTAATTGGGTTGTCTATTATTGGGCTCTAAGAATTCTTTATATATTCTGGTCATAGGTTATATGCATTGTAAATATGATCTGTTTAAGGACTACTTTTCATTTTAATGATGTCATTTAAAGTTCTAAATTTTGATGGAATCTCATTTATCAATTTTTTTCTTTTATACATCATGTTTTTTGTATCCTAGGTAGTTCTTGCCTACCCTGAATTCATAAATATTTTCCCTTATAATTTATTCTTAAAGTTTTATACTTTTAGGCTTTCTTATTTAGGTTCATAGATCCCTTCAAATTATTTTCAAGTATGGAAAAAAAGGGTTGAGGTTAATTTTTTATATACAGATACCAGGTGTTCTAGTGCCGTTTGCTGAAGACACTATCTCTTCCTCGGCTCTTGAATTGAGTTTATATTCTATAAAATGCTAATGTTAAATAATCTTTCAAAACTCAGTGGACCATATATATGTGGCTCTTTTTCTAGATTGTCTGTTTTATTCCAATGATCTATATGTCTTTCCTTACACCAACACTGCTTTGATTACTGTAGCTTTAGAAGAAGTCTTAAAATTAGGTACTAAACGTCTTCCAACACTGTTTTTGTTTTTGTTTTCGTTTTTGGCTTTTCTGGGTCCTTTGTACTCCTACATAACTTTTAAATTTCAATATCCAGTTCTTCATTTATAGCAAGTATACACAGACCTGAATTTTTATATATACTTTGTGTTTTCTAATCCTGCTAAATTCAAGTACAAGCTCTAGGGGCTCCTAGAGATTTCTTAGTATTTTCTCTGTAGATGATCATTTCATCTACATATAAAGATTTTGCTTCTGCCATGCCAATCCTATCCTAGTTGTGTCATTTTATTGCCAGACTATTTTGGTGGGGACTAGGTTTCAAAGTTTAATGGACAGATAAAGAGTAAGCATCTCTGCCCTTGTTCCCCACCTTAAGGAGAAAGCATTGTATCTTCTCCATTCATACAAGGCGTTCTCGCTGGAAGTATGGAGTACATGTCTTTAATTTGTTGAGAAGTTTTTGTTCTACTTCTAGTCTCCTGATAGCTTTTGCCATGAACAGCTGTAGAATTTAGTCCAACACTTTTTCTCCAACTAGTGACAGGATCATACAGCTTTTTTGTTTCCTCTGTTAAAATGATGACTTCTGGGGGTGGATCTTCCAATGCTGAACCAACACTGCCATGCCTATAACAAAACCACTTTCTACATACTGCCAGATCAAGTTTGTCTTGTTAAACAAATTTATATCTATGTTCATACTTTTTTCCTCTATTATCTTTATCCAGTTTTAGGATTAGCCAATGTTGAGTTCCTAAAATGAGGGGAAAAGTGTTCCTTCTTTTTTCTGCTTTAATTGTTTGATATAATTTATCAGTTAAAATGTTTATGAGCCTGCTATTGTCATATCGGTAGGTTTTCAAGCTAGGAATATACTTTCTTTAATAGGTGCTATGCAAATTTTATATTTCCTCCAGAGTTAGTTTCATTAACTTGTCTTCTAAGTTACTTCTTAGAAGTTGTCAAATTTATTTCAAAAAAGATTGTTGTAATATGCTTTCTATATCCTTTTAAATTCTGTAAAATCTGTGGTAATGTCTCCTAGATCTTAATAGTGTAATTTTAAAAATGTATAACTGATAGTGTGTAACAGGAAGAAAAGGTCTAAAAGAGCAGGGGAATTGGGAAGGGTAGGGGAAGAAAAAAAGGGAAAGGAAAAAATATGAGAAGAGGAAAAAAATGTAAACAAGGTCTTTGCAAATAGGGAAGGGTGGAGGGGGTAAATGGAGGGCAAGGAAAGGGGAAAAAAAATAAGAACCAAGAGACTCATGTAGTGGTACAAGTTCCCAATGATGAATGTAACTGTATTGTATACCTAAAATGTACCAATAAAGTTAATGGGGAAAAAAATTTAAAAAAAAAAAGATTATACAAAAATATGCAAATGAATGCATTATAATCTCTTGAAGGCTTGATTTTCATTTAATAAACCACTGACAGTTATTTCTCATCCTGGGCCAGTCTTGGCCTATGTTTTTCTCCCATAGGTTCTAAGTAGAATAAATGGTTTGTGAATCAACTTTCATTTTTCTCTTCCCTGGCCTTAGGCTCTGGTTCTCTCTTGGCACTATATTACTCTGATAGCCAAAGAGGAAATTCAGCATGTTCTGTAGAGTGAAGGGTTCAGCACTGCAGAAAGGACCAGCAAGTTTATTAATTTATTGGTGGCAAAAGGGATATAAAATTATTTTAGAAAATAATTAAATAAAATCCTGGCAGTGTGCTAAAAGGAAAAATACACTGGATTAGCAAAACAATCACTAAGAAGGAAAGAAGTATAGTGATTGATGGCCTTGACTCCCTCGATTCCAGGAAGAAAAGTGAGCTAAACATTCCAGAACAAAATTTGGTACTGAATTGGGAAAGCAGCCAACAGAACCCTAGGAGGGTCAACAGGACACTAGAAGTTTTGCCTGTTTTGTTTGCCCTGGTGCACCTCTAACATGGCCATGATATTAGTTTACTGGTCCAAGAAAATGAAGAAGTACATTAAGCAGACCCGTATACCCAGAGAATTCTAGAATTGTCTGTTTACACAGCAATAACTAACTCAGAAGGGAAGGGAGAGCTGAAGAGAATGGAGAGTGTTGGGAGAAAAACAGGAAAAGCTATGCTATGTACAGGCACAAATTCCCTTTGATGAATGTGAACATTATGTATATTTAAACTGCACCAATAAAATTAATTTCAAAAAGAAATATAATGGAAATAATTAACTCAGTCATATTACATATAATCATGAAAATAGATACAAGCAATGAACATAATATAGAATAAAGCCATGGCTATAAATCCAACTTTTGTTTAGCTTCAGTACTATGTCTGTGTATGTTTGTAAAAACTTATAAAATTGCTATTTTTATAAGTACAGAGTGGTCACATTTGTCAACTTCATATGGATCAACCTAAGTATTCAGTAATATATATTTTGATCACTATTTAAAATCCCTTTTAGGATCACATTTTAGAAGAGGTCCTTAAAATTAAATAAGAAAGGGATTTCCAAGGTACCTGGCAAATAGTTGGCTATCAATAAATATCTGCTAAAAGGTTATTGAATAAAGGCAAAAGTTCAAGCAATACTTTGTATTTACGTCCTATTGAAAAGACTATTTAAGTGCTACATACATTAATTTAGCTACTTACATTTTAGCCCCAAGCAATATTATATATGATTTTTAACTGTTCTGATTTTATAAGCAAACTGTCATGGATAAAGGAAAATAGGTAGATGTTTTATAGATTTTAAGCAAAATATGGTGAATAGCAGGCAATCTTCTAATAACCCCACAAGTCCTGTTTCCAATGAATAGTAGAAATACCACTCCTGGATATAGCAAATTATTAATGCATTGAATGTTCAGAGGAAAGTGCTTTACCTCTCTTCTGAAGGCAGGACAGATAATATCAGTTTTTCACATTGTCAAAATGTGAAAGAAACCTAACCATCAATATTCGTTCATGAAATGTATTGTGTGCTACGAATATTCCCCAAGTCAGAACTCTGTTGTAATGGTAAACACCAGTGCACTGAATGGAACTTTAAATTTCTGTTTCTATCTTTACATCCAGCACTAATGCTGTGGTCCCATTTTTTAGGTCCAATTTATGCCTAATAAATGTACTCACAGAAACCATTTGGTCCACTTATCTAATCCCTTTCTACAATGCTTTCATCACGTTGTTTCCTCATTCAAGTACATGTTTGTATTTTTTGGACCTCAGCATCTTTCACGATGGTTAGTTTAAATGGGCAGTCTCAGGCTGAAATTTGTTGCTCCCAAACATAAGCTGACTCTTTCATTTTTAGTTGCCATGAAGAGCTCCACTATTATGAAAAGAGCAACTGCTGTCATAATGCTCTCTCGATTGGTATGAAGTGTATCCATTTTAGTAACCACAGTTATTTCCAAAATTGTTTCAATTTGAATTAGATGTCATTTCTTCTTTGTTTAGGGAACTGAACTGAGACGCATTCACTCCCATGTGTGCATTTCTTTTTTAACCTACAATGTCTCTTCTCAAAATAAACATTTATATACTTTTCACTTCATATGCTGTCACTTGCTTTTCTCTTCTAAAGTCTAAAAAATGATCAATTCAAAACTATCTGCTTCAGTCAGGAAGGATTAACAACTTGGACCCACACCTTGCGTTCATCTCAATCGTGGTGACAGGTAATAAAACTTAGGCCAGCTTTCTCCTAGTTCCTAGATATCTGGGTAATGTTCACCTGGGCTCAGCCACCTCCAGGGAAGTAAGTAGCAGACTAGAAGGCAGTGTTGAGATAAATAAAGTGCTTCTCTCAAAAGGCCTTACAGTATTCCTTACCTTCCACTTTGTCCTTCATTAACAATGTCCAGGACTTTTACCAAATTGGCTACAATATAACTATGGCTATAGAAGGACTATAGTATGTGATTGTGGAACCATCATAAAAACTATGTCACTTTCTACTACAACCAACAATCACAAGGAAGCAGAATATAACAGATAAGCAAAGAGTTAGAAAGGCTATATTTTTATTCTAATTAAGTAATTGAGACATTTTCAAATTTCTTACTATACAAATTTCTAAATCTAGACACTGAAGCTAATACTGTTATCCATCTGATTCAAATAATACCCTGCTTATTGAGATTTATGTGCCATGCCCTAAATATCTATAATTCTTTATTGATTTTAAACACTTTGACAAACTTGGTCTTATTTAAGCCTCAGTAAAAGTTTATGTGGATGATTAGAGCACTTTATAAGTAAGGAAGATAAGGGTCTAATAGCAAACATTTTCTAAGGCCAATTTCTTAATTCTCAAAGCAGTATTTTTTTCTATTGTGCCAGTATGGAGCTTTCCTAAAAAGGGTGTTGCTATGGTCTGAATGTTAGTGTCCCCCTGAAATTAATATGTTGAATCCTATTATCTAATGTGATAGTAAGAAGAGGTGAGGCCTTACAGGAAGTAATTAGGTTGCTAGTCCTCTACCCTCTTAATTAGATTTATAATGGATGAGTTTCCTCATAAAGGAAGTTGGAAGGGTCTACCTTGTCCCTTCTGCCATGTGAATATAAGCAAGAAGTTGCTGTTCTGGAAACAAAGAACAAATTCTCACCAGAAACTATATTGGGTGCCTTGGTTTTGGGCTTCCCAGCCTCCAGGCCTGTGAGCAATAAATTATGTTGGTCACAAATTACCCTGTCTAAAAGATTTTGTTATACTACCCTGAATAAAGACAGATATTATACAGCCTATATTCAAATTCTAAAATCTTAGGAGGTCCTAAAATAAAGGAAAGTGTCAAAAGTTCTCTAAAAAGGCAACCCACAGACAAGGAGAATATATTTTTGAAAGACTCATCTGGTAAAGTATTATTATCAAAAATATACAAAGAACTCTTAAAATTCAACAATAATGAAAAAAATCGAAAAATTTAACCAAAGACTTTAAGAAATACCTCATCAAGGAAGATGTAAAGATAAGGAAAGATATTTCATATCCTGAGTCATTATGGAAATAAAAATTAACTATAGATTCCAATAATATGACATTCTGGGAAAGTCAAAACTATGAAGGTAGTAAAATTACTGAAGCCTTCCTGGGGTTACCATAGAGAGAGAGAAAGGGATAAATAGGTATTGAGCTATAGTGGTAGTTATATGTCAATACAATTTGCCCAAATCCATAATATGTAAAACACCAAGAGTGAACCTTAATGGAAACTATTCTTTGGATTGTGTACTAGTGTAAGTGCATCCATTATAACAAATGTACCACTCTGGTAGTTCCTGTTGATAATGGAGGAGGTTATGCGTGGGTAGGGGTAGGGTATAGATGGAAAATCTCTATATATTCTTCTCAATTTTGCTTGTACCTAATGTCCCTCTACAAACAAAATCTGTTTAAAAAATAAGGTTTCTTAATTACATAAAATCCATTTGTTACTTAAAACTTATGAACTGTTTCTAGGACCATGTTTTGGAACTTTGCAAGCCTCTTAGGGGAATGTCTATATTTTAGTTAATTGATTGTGTGATGTTATAGGCCGAATTGTGTCCAAAATCATTCATGTTTTGCAGTCCTCACCCCCTGTTCCTCAGAAAGGGGCCTTACTTAGAAATCAAGCCATTGCTGGTATAATTCGTTAAGATAAGTTAAATTGGGTTAGCTTTCAGGACTATAAGGCAATCCATTCCAGGGTTTACACCTTCCTGTTTTGGGTACATTGTTATGGTAGCCCTAGGAAATGAACACAGATGAGAAATATGAAATATAATCATTTGTTTTATTCATTTCATGCATTCAAAACATGTCTATCAACTGTCCCTATTCATTGCTCTGAAAAGGGAACAGGGTAAATAAAGTTCTTGGCCTCAGAGAGGTGACCTTCTGTTAAGGTAGAAAAAGCAAACGAATCAGTGTAAAGTATAATTTATCACCATTTTAGAGAGGAAAGTAGGACTTAGACTTGTGCAAAATGTAAATGGCTTGTCTTACGCATGAACAGAAAGAAGAATCTCAGAAAGATTATGCCCATCGGGCAACCAGTATATGTCCTCCCAGGGTACGCAGCACTATTTCCAAACTGTATGTTGCTGTAAAATTCTTTTTCTTGGCTCCTACCTGCCAAAAATAATAGGACATCCTGACTGAGAGTAAACCCTGGATTTGAAGTCAGGGAACCAGTGCTGAGTTACTCCTGTGCTTCCTGGAGAACACTAGATGCATTAATTTATGTGCTTGATTCTCAATTTTCTAATTTAAAAAATAATAAACATCCCATAAGATTATTGTGAAGAGTAAAATAGTGATTTTAAAAAGAATTTGGATCAATTTATTTTTTCTGAATCTTTTGCTGTCTCAAACACAAAGGTTCTATTCTTCCTTCACACATATGGGGGGGGGGGGGGATGAGTTCCTTTGTTCTATTTCAATAACCCTAATATATCTACTCAGAAGTTCTGGGTTTGAACCCACATTTTCTTTCAAGGGAGGAAGTTTCTATTCTTTACTTTCAGCAAACTGTATAGTAAGATACTGACATATGTCTCCCCTCCACACACATACCTTTACGCTTGAAGATGACTCATGGCAAGGGTGACAGAAGGTTGGGGTTGTTTCAGCAATAAGATACTCCCACCCACCCACACGAAAACACTCAATGCCATCTGCTTTTCCCAACTGCTGCTGTTTCTAAATACAGCTTGCATCAACCTCTCTAGGCCTCTGCCAATAAACTTTCCAGACACTCCCCACTTTGGCTCCTCATGCTAACAAAAGACCCTTCTGCTGCCCCTACGGGCATCCCTATCTGCTGGGTCTAGTTACTGCTGCTATGGTGGTTGCAGCTCCTCTACATGGCACTTGTTAGGTTAGGGATTCTGCTAAACCAGCCCATTGGTAAATCTGGTCGGCTTCTCTTTATCCCCCTCCCCCTTCCCCTCCCCTCGTCCTTCTTCCCCTTCCCCTTCTGCTCCCTGCTGCTGCTTCTTTGCTTCTCCTGCCCCCTTCTCCTCTCCTCATCTTCTTCCTCTTTTTTCTTCTTCTGCTTCTTTTCTTCTTCTCCTCTGCCCTCCTCTTCCTCTCCTTCCTCTCCTACCTCCTCTTCTTCTCCTTTCTCCTCTTCCTCCTCCTTTTCCTCCCTCTCCTCCCTCTTCTCCTTCTTCTCCTTTTTTTTTTCCTTCCATTTTTTTTTTTTTTTTTTTTTTTTTTGGTACTAGGGATAGAATCCAAGGCCTTTGTATCCCCATCCCTTTTTATCTGAGGCACGGTCTTGCTAAGTCACTAAGTTGTCCAAGCTGGGGGCAAATTTGTGATCTTCCAGCCTCAGCCTGCAAGAGTGCTGGGATTATAGGCATGCACCATCATGCCCAGCTGAGTAAGAATAGTTCTCTATTTAGGCTCTATACAACGCCTTTATCTGTTAGGTAGCTGAGAAACACTGTTTCCCAGAATGTGGGAATAATATCTTTTGAAACACAAGAGATTTTATTTTTATTGTAGTCAGTTAATCAGTCTCTTTCTTGGATGGCTCTTCTTTTTGGTTTTGTGTGTAAGAACCTTTTGCCTAACTCAAGATGTTCTATTCTGTTTTCTTTCAGATATTTTTGGGGGGTTTTTTGTTTGTTTGTTTTTTTAGTACCATGGATCGAATTCGGATCCTTCCGCCTGCAAGGCAGGCTACGGAACCATTGAGCTAAATCCCTGGCCCCATTTTTGGTTTTGACTTTTACATTTAGGTGTATTAAATATTTCAAGTTAGTGTTTATGTTGTGAAGTACAAGTCTAAGCTTCTTTGGTTTGGTTTGGTTTCTTTTTGTGGTTTACATATGGAGATCCATTTTTTCCAGGGATGCTTGTTGAAAATATTTTTCTTTCTCCATTAAATTATTTTGTGCCTTTTTCAAAACTCAGTAGACTATAAATGTAAGAGTTTATTTCTGGACTTCCATTTTTGTTTCATGAATCTACATACTTATCTTTATGACAATACCAAGTCATCTTGATGCATATAGCTTTATAATACACTTGAAAATATATTAAATAAGCTCTCCAATTTTGTTCTTCTTTTTCAAGGGTCTTTTTGTTATCCCAAGTTTTTGAATTTCCAAATACATTTTGGAAACACGTTGTTCTTTTATATATATATATTTTTGGTACCGGGGATCTAACTCGGGTCCTTGTGCTTGCACTCATTTATATTTTTTAAAAAACCTGTTCGAATTGTTGTAGGCATTGTATTAAATATATAGAACAATTTTGGAAGCATTTCCATTTTAAAGTTGACCTTTTTTTCACACAGGAACTCTTTAGCAATAATTTATACTTAAGTATATAAAACTTGTACTTCTTTCATTAAACTAATCTCATCTTTTTAATGCTGTTTTTGAGTAGAATTGTTTTTCTAATTTTCAGATTTTTTTGTTGCTAATGTGTAGAAGCAACAGTGGATTTTGTGAATGAATCTTCTAACCTGCAACTTTTCTAAACTTATTAGTTCTAATATTGGGGTTTTTTTTGCTTCATTAGGATTTTACATGTCATAGATTAGTACCTTACTGTCTTATTATAAAGACTCTTTTACCTCCTTTTTCTAATCTACCTGCTTTCAGTCCTTCACTATGAAATGTGATGGTAGCTGTAGATTATTTTGGTAAGTGTCTCTGTTGAATGATAAAAATTTTTCTCTGATTCTACTGTTTTGGAAGCTTTTATTATCAATAGTGCTGAATTTTATCAAGTGCTTTTTCTGTGTGTGTTGAGATCATGATGTCTTTCTTTCTTCTTATTTTTTTAATATGGTACATTCAGTTAAATGCTTTTTAGATGTTAAATTAACACTGATATTCCAAGGAGAAATATCATTTGGTTCTGCTGAATTAGTCTCTCTATATTTTACTCACTTAGGTTTACCAATAACTTATTAGAAATATTTTTGTCTGTGTTCATGAGGGATACTGATACGTAACTTCCATTTCTTATAATTTCTTTGACTTTTCATACAATAGTTATATACATTCTCCTTGATTATGAAATTACAACTGTATAAATCCATTGTAAGGTGGAAAAAGGATTTAATGCACCCAGCCTACCTAGTGTGTAATTTAGAAGCACAGCGCACTGTAGTGAGCACCGTATGTTGCTCCCTCTAGTGATTGGATTCATGGCTTACTGATGGCCAGCATTAACAGAGTGTGCTGTGCTGCATATTAACAACCTGGAAAAATCAAATTTCAAAGTAAAGTTTCTGCAGAATGCATATCACTTTGGCAACATCATGAAGTCAAAATATCTTAAGTCCAACTACTGTGAGTGTGGGACCACCTGTACTGACCTTATAGGATCTATTGAGAAAGTCACTCCTCTAGTTTCTGAAAATGTTCGTAAGGATTAGTATCATTTTCTTTAACATATTTGACATAATGAATTAATGAGGCCAGTTGGGCCTGGGATTCTCTTTCTGGATGTTTCAGGTATTAATTCAATACCTTTACTTGTAGGAGTATTCATATTTTCTACTACTTCTTGAGTTCATGTTCCTCCATTTCCCCTCTAAAACACTCTCAGTACTCACAGCTTATACACGATTCTGATAAAACAGAGATGCACCACTACTGCCATCAGTGAAGGTAAATGACCCCTGATGTTGATCATGCTATAGTGCCTACTACTGTAATTATTCAATTTGATTAAGTACTATATAGATTTCTTGAATAGGAGTATAAGAAGAAAAAATGTTCACTGGAAAACTAGTTTGAAATGCCTTGGAAAGACTTGATAAAGAAAGTCACATAGCATTAAGAAGAATTGAAAAACTTTTACAAAACATTGGAGGAGAAATTACAATAACCTAAACAATCCTGAACTCAGATTGCCTCACACATGTTTCTGAGACCTTATTCCAGAGAAGTATTATAAAGAATGTATCATGACTGTAGTTATACAAGAAAAAGAAGCAGAACTCTACTTAGTAGATCCTTATTCAACCTGTGTTTTTGGCAAATATATGAACAGTGTCATATTTTAAGTTAAAATAAAATAGCTAATTTGTTTGTCCTTAGCATTTCTTGATATTTAGCAAAAACCTTGAGAGATTCAAAATCTAATATCATTTAAGTATTTTTAAGAGTTTCTATGTTTCTATCTAGGAAAAATCTAAAAAGAACTAAGAATATTATCAACCAGTAATAAATTAGTTGGTCCAATCCATGATAAAGTAACAAGTAAATTTGTGGAAATAAATATACTTTGAGAATGAGGTAATATGCAACTTAAATCCAAAGCACTCATTTGAAGAAATGGAGTTTAGGACATTATGGACCTGGCAAATATCCAAGAGAACTTCACCTGCCTCTCCTTATTATACAAAACAAAACAAAGTAACAAAGAGCTCTGGGTGTCTGGACCTCCATATTTCATAGTCCTCCAAAATCCTGCATAAATATTAACCCTGTCTAGCTGAAAAGATAATTCCAAGTCTCTTTGGGATGAAAATTCTAAATTCTTACAGTGGTAAAATTATCTGTTCGGAATAAACAACTTCAAAAGTGGAAATTAAGAATTAAAGCAGAGATGTTAAAGTCAACTGTATCATCAGTGAGAATAATCTGTACATAGTTTATGTATTGTTTTCTATGATTGAGACAATTTGAGTTAGTCTCTATCTTGCAGATTTGCATTCTAGAAATACCTAATTGATTTACTTGTATATTCTAATTCTGAAAATGCAAAATTGATTTGTCTGATATTTAGTATGAGTATGTAAAACCTTTTACTCAGAATAGTAGTAGTTTATTAATAGTTTATTAGTACTATTGGTATATGGAGAGAACTCAATATTTACCATATTTATATTTTATTCAATTAGGCTATGAGAGTTACTTAAGTACTTGGGTTTATCAAATTTCTTAGAAAGAAATTTATTAATAATATTTTAAATGCTTAGGATGGTTTTAATATATAAGTGGTAAAAGACAATGTAAGGCCTCCATCAGAAGTAATTGTTGAAATTTCTTAGATTTATATGTAGGATTAAAATATATTAAACTTAATTGAAACAATTAAGGAAAACTGTATTACTGATAGTTATTACTTTAATAAGTCAAAGATTAATTTTAAAATCCAATGTAACTCTAAATAATCTTTATTGTGTGTAAAAGCTATCCTCAAGGACACTAAATTAATCTGATTGAATGCATTTATCACTTGCCCTAATTCTTCACAGTAGTAGACTTCTTATGTTAACCCACCAACTACTAGTTCTGACCATAGTAAGTAGGTTTCACACATGAAGGAGTTATCGTGAGCCCTTGAGTCTGCCAAAAAACGAAGTGAGGAGCTGCTTGACTCATGAATGTTGATATCTATGGATACAGGGAGTCAGGACACACAGAAATTGTAAGGGACTCTGGAGTCCGGTGGTCTGAGTTTGAAGTCTTCTTCACTCCATCCACCCCATGCTGAATATATTTGGTACTTTTAGTTAATTACTTGACCTCTCTGTATTTCATTTCATCATCTATAAAACCTGTACCATGCATATGGGAAGAGAGCCAAGAGATTGAAGGAGAGAAGAGGGAGAAGAGGGGAATGGGATGTTTTTTAAAAAGGAATGGAGATGTATCCTGTACATTTAACAATTCTCCACAATGATAATAATCGTTTTCTTTTTTTTTTTTTTTGGTAGTAGGGATCGAACTTGGGTCCTTGCACTTGCGAGGCAGGTGGCGGAACCACTGAGCTAAAACCCCAGCCCAATGATAATCATTTTCTACTGCAAACAGGAACTAATAAAAAAGACAATGAAGGAAAACAAGAATATTTGTCTTTCTTGTCAGCTGAAATAAATAAAACAACTGGACTTCAGCAGCCACTTTGGACCATGAGATGGAATGCCAAATATTGTAAAACAGAAAGACAAGAAGAAACTGACTCATTAATAACTTTAAAGATTGCCTACTTCAAGGCTTTTACAGGAAAGAAAAATAAAATTTCATCTTGATAAAAAGAAAGAAAAAACCCTGCACTTACTTCATGAAGTGTTTGTAACGTTTACATAGTACAACAGAGGTGAAGTACTTAGCATAGTAACTGATACAAATCAAGTGTACAAAAACAGTGACTATTTCTATTGCTACTATTACTATTCTTAGCAAAAAAAAAAATATGAATGTCATTTCACTCAGTTATTCTCAAGGGGCTTTAGGTAACTATTTGCCAAAATTTACTATATAGTCTCAATTTGGAAACCTCCTGAATAGACTCTTCCATATTTCAATTGTTCCGATTTTCTAGTAGCCCCAAAGCTGAGGATTTAGCCTGAAGGAAAATACCTGATTTTTTTTTAAAGCACTTGGCTTTAATATTTGGCCTCAGGCTTCTACCTAAGTCTCTTGTTTCAACCACTTGGGGAGTTAGCGGTTGACAGACTGATCTTGCTGGGTTTTTGTTTTTAACATTTCTTTCAACAGAAAAACATCTTTAAAGATTTTGCTGGGATTGTTGGTGATCCGGCTTTTTAACCGCTGGGCCCGTGAGTGTGGGGATTAATATGGGAATGGGGAGTTATTTCTGCTAGTTGCTTTTGGACCACAAAGCAGCAATTGCTCTCCTGGCATTTACTACATGCCAACCACTTTCTTCATACATTACCTCTTTAAGAATTCTTCAGAGATACCAATTTAAAGGCAAAAAGAGGTCAGCCTGGTGATTATTAGAGATTGAAGCTAATTAAGAAGCCAAAGCTAGAAAACTGACCTTTTTCACTAAACTGCATGTTGCATTAAGTGGTCCCTGTGACTTGGCTCCAATCTGCTACAATGAGGCTGAACTCAAACACGCTCTTCTTGCTCAAAGGAGCAAGTTTTCATTTATTCTTCCTTCTGCCTCCTGGAAAAGGAAAGGAAGTAGGAGAAATTTTGTGTCAGGAAGTGAAAAATGCTCTGAATTTTCCTAAAAATTGAAGGTAATATTTATTTAAACAACACATGGTTCGCAATTGTCCATTTTGGATAATGGCAAATGCTGCCAGAAAGAGCGGTTAACTGTCATTGGTTCAGTGCCCCCTGGTGGCTTAGAGTGGAGGCATCTGCTTTTGCGTCTGCATTTTTTATTTATTATTATTCATTAAGATTATTGGTACATTTTAGATATACAATATGATGACATTCATAATTGGGATCTTGTACCTTTACATGATGTATCTTGGTTCTTAATTTTTTCCCATTCCCCTGCCTTTCAACCCCTCCACCTCTCCCTATTTCCAAAGACTTTTTCATTTTTTTCCTTTTTTTATATTTTTTTCCTTTCCTTCTATTCTTTAAAGGGTACCTAAAACCTTTGGAGCTGGTATATCCATTTATTTCCTTGCTTCATCTCTTCTTTCCCACTTCTCCCTATTAGTCAAAATCCGTTAGCTTTTTACGTTTTTATTTATTTTATTATTTTGTATTTTATAAGCAATTCTTTCTGAGCAAGCAACAGACACTTATTAATTTTTAAAAACCGTGATGGCCAGCCCAGAGGTGCCAGTCTGGCTGCCTGGGCTGTTTGCAGCTATCATTTATTCTCTCTTTTCCAATCAGCCAGTGCCTGGTCCATACCAGTTGGTAAATATTTTTCGGACTTTCCTCATTATAAGTATATGTATGTATGCATCCTTGCACTTTGGGGCACTGGTGCTTTTAAAACTTTTTGCTTTTTAGAGTTTTCAAAGACTACTGATTACAAAGGACATCACTCCAAATTTGATAGTCTGTGTCCCATATATTGAAACAAATATATCACACACAGTACCCATTTTTTAATAATAGCTGTGATTTCAGGTACTCAACATAGGAGTGAAGACTAGAAAGAGCTCAATGTTACCTTCATAACTTCCATGGTCACTTAGAGTTTCTCAAAAGAGTAAGACTCTGATTGCTGAGAATGATCGCAACTCACAGTTACTTTAGGCCCAATCCCATTTATAATTTATAGATGTAATTTTTCAGCTTTATGGAATTACAATTGACAAATAAACATTGTGTATATACCAGGTATTACACAGTGATCTTTTGGATATTTGCAAACCTAGTGAAATGATTTCTAGTCAAGGTAGTTAACATAGTCATCACTTCACATAGTTACCATTTTAACTTTTTAGCAATGAGAATATGTAAAATGTTTCATCAACTATTAGTTATACATGAATAACTATAGTCACCAAGCTACACATTAGGTCTCTAGAACTTATTCATATTATAAATGTAAGTTCGTACCTTTTAACCAACACCTTCCCCTTTCCACCATCCTCCGGCCCCTGATAATCACCTTTTGTAGTCTCTGTTCCTATGAGTTCAAAGTTTTGAATTCTACATATCAAGGAGATCATGTAGTATTTGTCTTTCTGGCTTTTTAATTAGCATAGTGTTCTCCACATTCACCCATGCTGTTGCAAATAGCATGTTTTCCTTACTTTTGAAGGTGGAATAGTATTCCAGCATATAGAAGATGATTAGGAAACTGCCACTGGAAATTTTCTTCATCCATTTATCGCCTATTGATGAACATGAGAATGAAGACATCTCTTCAAAATAGATTTAAGTTCCTTTAAGTATATACTCTTAAGTGTGATTTCTGAGCTCTATAGTGACACACTGTTTAATTTTTTGAAGTGTCCATGCTGTTTCCATAATGACTGCACCAATAATCTATGCATTTATACACTAAACATTAAAAGGATTCCCTTTTCTCCACATACTCACCAAACTGTATTATTTGACTTTTTGATAATACCAACCTAACAAGTATGAGATGAAGACCAGTGATGAATGATGTTATTGGGCACCTTTTCATATACCTGTTAGGCATTTGCATGTGTTCCTTTGAGACACATTTAATCAGGTTCTCTGCCCATCTTTAAAATTTAGGTTTCTTTTATTGTCTTTGTTATTTACTATGAGTTCTTTTTATAGTCTGGATTTTAACTATCATCAAATACATAGTTTGCACATATTTTCTTCCATTTTGTGGGTTGCTCTGTATGTTACTCATTATTTCCTTTAATCTCACTTGATTGTGCTTACAGGGTTACTGTCCAGTCAGGGCTGATTTTCAGAAGACAGAACTCTTTTTAAGAAAAGACACCTCGATACCTCCAATATCTTGGTAGACAAGCAGGCTCCTGGTGGAGCTCTGAGTAATGACTCTCATAGACTCACTTCGGAATTGCCCTGCCAGGGTACTTGCTTTCCTTGGGGCAATTAGGAAGCTCCACTAGAAATCTGATTCTAGGAACTCAATCTTAGCTATGCTCCAAGCCCTATCACTCAGCAGCTATAAATCTAGTGTTTAGACACAAGAATTCAACTTAAAAAAGAAAAAACTCAGTGTCTCCATAGCTCTCTTTTCCAGGAATAAATATTAAAAAATGTGGTCTCTAATTTCAGGCAAGTACGTTTGATAAGACAAATCCAATCATAGCAGATTTTAGATCAAAGGAGCAGAGGAAATGAAAATTTTAGCATTTTAGTATAGTTTACTTGTCAGGAAAGCATATTAGAAAAGCATATTTCAAATTCCATATTGCAAATTACTGTTGGGTTCATATATCAATTTATTTAATGGGCCATGAAATCAATTGATTTTTAATAAAGTAGAAAAGTGTAGAATATATAATTATATCCTATGTGATAAAGGAGGATTGTTTGGTAAAGCCTTTTATCTATATATAGATAGATAGATAGATATAAATTATTATATATAAAAGAAATGGTCATGTGGATCATATGAACTGAATTTTTTTATATCCCCTGCAGTACTTGGAGGGTACAGTAGATTTTGAATAGCAATTCAATATATAACATAAAACCCTGTGAAGATGAAATTAATATCTAAAGTAACTATCAGTTTTCTATGGCTGCTCTGACAAATTCACAAGGTTAGTGACTGAAAACAACATAAATTTAGTATGTCACAGTTCTGTAGCTAAGAAATCCAAAATGAGTCTTGCTGAGCTAAAACTAAAATGTTGTCAGGGCCACGTTCCTTTCTAGAGGCTCTTAGAGAATGGTCTGTTTCTTTCCCTCTCCAACTTCTAAAGGCTCCATTCTTTGGCTACAGAGTCTTCCTTTTCCAATTTTTATCTAGACTTTTCTTTCCTCAGCCTCTAGAATCCCTGCCCTCTTCACTCTGTTCTACTGCCATCCGTTGGTCCTTATTGACAGTCCTTACCTGGAAAGGGCAGTCACTGATTAATTTGAGGAGTCTAGAGGGGCCAGAACTCCATACCACCAGCCAGCCTTTTGCAACTCTCTCATGTTGCCTGCTGTATTGGCCATTGCAAAGCTCTGGTTCTCAGAGAAGGCTGTGGAGCTTCCTGCTGAAACCAAACAAGCTTTCTGAGCTCTTTGATCTCCCCACTCTCTCCCATGCAGCTGTTTAGAAAACATTGCTATTCATTCTTCATTTGTTTGCTGTTTGTATTTAGGAATTCATGGGTCACTTTTTCGTCATTTTGTAGAGATTTTCATAGTTTGTGTTGGTGTTGGTAGTCACAGTTTTTTATTTGTTCATTTGTTTGTTGGTTTACCAGTTTTTGAGGAGGGTACAGAGAAATTCAAAATCTGTGTCATTGCTTTTTTGCCTTCTCTCTTATTATTCAAACTTCCTTCATGGAGGACTAAAAAAATTCACTTTCTTGCTTGTATCTTTTTTTTTCCTATTAAGCTTATTGGTACATTTTAGGTATAAAATACAGTTACATTCATCATTGGGATCATGTACCATTACATGAGTCTCTTGGTTCTTCTTTTTTTTCCCCATTCCCTTGCCCTCCCTTCACTCCCTCTACCCTTTCCTATTTGCAAAGACTTTGTTTCCGTTTTTATCCTTTTCTCATATTTTTTTCTTTTCCCTTTTTTCCTTTCCCCTATACCTCCCACTTCCCCTGCTCCTTTAGACCTTTTTTCCTATTACACAATATCAATTATACATTTTTTAAATTACAATATCAATATCTAGGAGACATTACCACAGATTTTACAGAATTTAAAAGGATACAGAGGGCCAGAATTTAGCTCAGTGGTTTCATCGCCTGCTGTGCAACCACAAGGACCCAAGTTCGATCCCTGGTACCCCCCAAAAAAGAAAGCATATTACAAAAATCTTTTTTGAAATAAAATTGACAACTTCTAAGAAGTACCTTGGAAGACAAATTAATGAAACTAACTCTGGAGGAAATATAAAATTTGAATAGCACCTATTAAAGAAAGTATATTCCTAGCTTGAAAAACTACCTATATGACAACAGCAGGCTCATACACAATTTAACTGATAAATTATATCAAACAATTAAAGCACAAAGAACAAGGAACACTTCTCCCTTCATTTTAGGAAATAAACATTGTGCTAATTCTAAAACTGGATAAAGATAATAGAAGAAAAAAGTATGAACATAGATAGAAATTTGTTTAACAAAACAAAATATTAGAAGTCAGATCTGGCAGGATGTAGAAAGTGGTTTTGTTACAAGGATGGCAATGTTGGTTCAGCATTGGAAGATCCACCCCCAGAAGTCATCCTTTTAACAGAGGAAAGGAAAAAGCCATATGATCCTGCCACTAGTTGGAGAAAAAGTATTAGACTAAATTCCACAGCTGTTCATGGTAAAAGCTATCAGGAGACTAGAAGTAGAACAGAAACTTCTCAACAGATTAAAGACAGGTACTCCATACTTCCAGTGAGAATGCCTTATATGAATGGAGAAGATACAATGCTTTCTCCTTAAGGTGGGGAACAAGGGCAGATATGCTTACTCTTTATCTATCCATTAAACTTTGAAACCTAGTCCCCACCAAAATAGTCTGGCAATAAAATGACACAATTAGGATAGGATTGACAAAGTAGAAGCAAAATCTTTATATGTAGATGAAATGATCATCTACAGAGAAAATACTAAGAAATCTCTAGGAGCCCCTAGAACTTGTATTTGGATTTAGCAGTGTTAGAAAACACAAGATATATATAAAAATTCAGGTCTGTGTATACTTGGTATAAATGAAGAATTGGATATTGAAATTTAAAAGTTATGTAGGAGTACAAAGGACCTAGAAAAGTTATAAAACAAAAAACAACAAAACAAACAAACAAAAAACAGTGTTGGAAGGCATTTAGTACCTTATTTTAAGACTTCTCCTAAAGCTACAGTAATCAAGGCAGTGTTGGTGTAAGGAAAGACATATAGATCATTGGAATAAAACAGAGAATCTAGAAATAGAACCACACATATATGGTCCACTGAGTTTTGAAAGATTATTTAACATTAGCATTTAATAGAATATAAACTCAATTCAAGAGCCGAGGAAGGGATAGTGTTTTCAGCAAATAGCACTAGAACACCTGGTATCTGTATATAAAAAATTAACCTCAACTCTTTATTTCCATACATGAAAATAACTTGAAGGGATCTATGAACCTAAATATAAAAGTCTAAAAGTATAAAACTTTAAGAAGAAATTATAAGGGAAAATGTTTATGAATTTAGGGTAGGCAAGAACTACCTAGGATACAAAAACATGATGTATAAAACAAAAAAATTGATAAATGAGATTCCCTTAAAATTTAGAACTTTAAATGACATCATTAAAATGAAAAGTAGTCCTTAAACAGACCATATTTACAATGCATATAACCTACAACCAGAATATATAAAGAATTCTTAGAGCTCACTAATAGACTACCCAATTAAAAACTAGACATAAGAAGATGATAAATAACCAGTACAACACAAGGAAATGTGTGCAACTCTAGAATCAGAAAAATACTAATCAGTACCATAACAAGATTGAATTATACACTCATTAGGGAGATGAAGTTAAAAGTTTTAAAAGCCTTGTCATGACTTTTTCTTTTTGTTGGATTCTCCCCTTTTGCGTTTAATTTGTCATGCCCAATGGATTCATTCTGCTGTGTTTCCTGGGTTGTGATCCTCATTGTCTTTTCCTAGGGTATTGTCTAAAATTTTTTGAAGTGCTGGTTTGGTATTCATGAAGTTCCTGAGGTGCTCTTGATCATGGAAGTATCTTATTTCTCCATGAATTTTGAAAGATAGTTTTGCAGGGTACATCAATCTGGGTTGGAGGCTGTTTTCCTTTAGGGCTTGAAATACATCCCTCCAAGCTCTTCTTGCCTTGAGTGTTTGCATTGAGAAGTCTGCTGTGATTCTGATGGGCTTTCCTTTGTATGTGATTTGTTTCTTTTCTCTCACTGCTTGTAGAATTTTATTCTTCTGTTGGATTTCTGGAATCCTAAATATTATATGCCTATTTGGAGATTTTTTTTATCAAGGCTAGCTGGAGTCCTATATGCCTCACTTATCTGTATGTCAAGTTCTTTCCCCTCCTTGGGAAGTTTTCTGCCATCACTTCTGTGAACAGTTTTTTTTATGTTATCTGCACTCGCTCCTCTTTCTTCCTTGACTCCAATCAGTCTTATGTTATTCTTCTTTGCATCGTCTAGCAGCTGCTGGATTGATTTCTCGTGTTCCCTTACAATTTTAAAGCAATTTTTCTTTTCCTGGTCACTAATTGCAATCTTATCTTCTATATGTGAAATTCTATCCTCACATTGGTTCATTCTGCTGTGCAGACTCTTGATGAAGTTTTTAATCTCCTGGAAATCTGTTTGCATCTGTTTTATGGATTCCATTTGTTTCCTATGTTGGGATTCCATCATATTCCTCAGATCCTCTATTTTTTTATCTGTGTCCTCTCTAGATTTATTAATCATGTCTTGCACCATGAGTACAATCTTTGCTGTTATCTGAGTAATTATTTCTGATTTCATTTTTCCCAGGTCCTCTTTTGTTGCCAGTTCAGAGAGTCCAGGTGGTTGAGTATCAGATTGTTCCATCTCATTTCCCTTTGGGGTTGCTGTAGGTGATCCAGAAGTCTGGTTTTGAGGCTTGTTTACGTGTCTTCTCATTTCCATGGCATGGGGGGTGCTTCTGACTCCCATGCGGCTCAGCTTCTCTGCCCTAGGAGCCTGGGATGGTGGCCTCTTGTACCTTTTATAAGACTTCAAATGCCACATATCAAAACATACTGTAGAACCACAATGATATATCACATCTCTCTCCATTTAGAAAGACTAGTATCTAAAATGAAAGAAAACCAGAAAAACAAGTGTTAAGAATGAAGATGCAAAGAATTGGAAGCATGTGCACTGTTGATGGAAATGTAAAATGATACATGTAGCTGCAATAAAAATCAACATGATAGTTCCTCAAAAAATTTAAAAGTAGTATTGCTATGTGATTCAGCTGTGCTACTTCTAGGAATTGAAAACAGCATTCCAAGATGTCTTTCTCTACACATTTTCATAGCACTATTAGTCATAGTACCTAAAATGTGGAAGCAAGTCCACTGTTCATCAGGAAATGAAAGGATAAACAAAATGTATGTCTACATATAATGTGATATTATTGAGCCTTGAGAAGGAAAGAAATTTTGGCATGTGCTACAATGTGGATGAACCGTGAAGATATCATGTTTGTGAAATAAGCCAATGACAAAAAAAAAACCCACAAATATTGTATGAGTGCACTTTTATGAGCTACCTAGAGTAGTCAAGCTCAGGGAGACAGAAAGTCAAATGGGAGCTACCAGGCACATGCATGGGGGGCGGCTTGCATGAGGAGCCACTTTAATGGGTACAGAGTTTTAGTTTTATAAGATGAAAATTGTTCTGGAAATTGATTCCAAAGCAATATGAATGCACTTAACCTACTAAATTTAAACACTTAGAAATAGTTAAGGTGGAAAATTTTACGTTATGTGTATTTACCCACAGTTTTCTTCTTTCTACAAAATGTCCTGAGCCTGCTTTCCTCTGCCATCTCTCAGTGAGCAGCCCCACCAACCCAAGCAGGGGACAGGAGTAGTTCTTGACTCTCTCACTTCATCCCCAGGCCTGGTACTCCAGATAGCTCCAAATCTACCTACTTCTCTTCTTCCCATGGCCTTAACCTTAGTTTTCTTCCTTACATTACTTGTCTGCCTTCCACCAATGTTTATAATAATTCAATCACCATACTTCAGAAAGACAGAGTGTTCTAAACAGAATAGATTTCATTACTTCTTTAGGAAAGCCTGAACTTCTGAAACAGGGCTCCCAAACAGGAATTGCATAATCAAATCACTGTTTATTTCCACCAGCCTTACTTATTCTGGCCCAGTCTCCCTATAGACACAGGCAGGATCCAAGTTCCAGGTAAATCAGGAGCTCATGGCTGTGAGAGACTTTCTTGGAACTCAAGGCCATAGCTTGTCTACCCTCATACACAGCCCAGCTCTAATCTTCATTAAATGCTTTTTGATTTGTGCTGCAAAGTCCTCAGCCATGATTCACCAGCCCTAGGAAGTACATTAATATCAAGAAAGAAGCTCTAATAGGCTTTTAACAATGAGTCCCCAGAAAAACAGAACATATTTCAGTCTCTGAAATGTTCATCTTTTTAAAATGCAGTAATGAAAAGATAATTTGATCTCTCTGACATTCCAATCACATTTTTCCAGAATCTACTCACTCACGTTCTCTATTGGCCTTTCTTTCTTGTACATTATTAATAACAAACAGTAATAAAAATGCCATCCCTCATGCTCAGCTCTACATTACTTTGACTCAGAAGGTTTCGTTTGCAACTTTGTCTTATTTCTTAGGTGTTGTATCTTTCTCCTCTTTCATCGTCTTCCTATTAGCCTCCAAATCCTCTCCTGAGTATGTTGACCTCAAAGTTAATGTGTCTCACAGAGAACAGTAAAGATTTATGTTTCTTGGCCTTTGTCTTCCTCCTCTTCACTGAGATGCTATTCTTTGCTTTCTGACCAAAGAAAGGAAAATAATACATATTATTATATATTACATATATAACAAATTCGGTAATCACTCAAAATTGCTGGGCAAACAGAATTTCCTAAATTCAATAGTAAACAATGTATTTATACACAGTGTCTGATTTTAGACAGCATTTTTGTGAGAGCTGCCAATTCATATTTAACCCCTCTTTCCAACCTCCCCTCCCTAATTCTGCAGTCTGAGAGACTTCTTCAACTCAAAACTTAAACTCTAAATTTTACTCAGTCCGTCATAACTCTTTATCAGTGGTGCTGACGTTATTTGAGATCAACTACTTCCAACCATAGTTAAGGTATTTCTCTTTTTTTTCCATTTAGTTTATTGGTACATTTTAGGTATACAGTAGTTACATTCATCATTGGGATCTTGTACCTTTACATGACGTATCTTGGTTCTTACTTTTTCCCCATTCCCCTGCCTTCCCTTCACCCCCTCCACCCTTCCCTGACTTTGTTTCTAGTTTTTTTCCTTTTCTCATATTTTTTCTTTTCCTTTCTTTCCTTTCCCCTATTCCTTCCTCTTCCCCTACTCCTTTAGACCTTTTCTTCCTATTACATAGTGTTAATTATACATTTTGAACCTTATTCACACTTTTAGTTTTTCACAACAGAAAAACTATTCAGTATTTACACGTGTCCTATTTATTTCACTTAAGAATATGGCCTCAACGTGCATCCACTTAGCTATAAATGTCTATAGTTTCTCATTCTTTATGGCTGAGTAGTACTCCATTTTATTAAAAAACTACATAAGGTATTTCTATATGAGGTTTCTGCCATTTCCATGAGCAAGAATTTCTAAATTTTATTCCTACCCTATTGAAAGTCCTTACATTTACTTTTATTAGTAACGTTCTCCCAGACACCCAGGTTCATGTTATCTTACAAGTACCTTATAAGTGTGTCTATAATATGGGCTTGGAACAGAGAAATAGAGTATAATCATCCTCATCTTGACCTGTTCCCAGCCAATCAGAAAAAAATGACGACAGTCTTCCATCTCCCTAATTTGAAATCTTAAAGGTGTGTTTCCATGTTTTCCTACATTAAATCAGTCTCAGTACAATCCATGCTTTTTTTTTTCTTTTTCAGATTCATTCATCCTCTTCACAGGCAGCCAGGTTATCACTTCCCATCCTGTCCATTGAGGCCATCAGACTAAATTTTCTGTAGTGCCTCATTCTCAAAGCCATCCCCCTCCTGATGAACCTACTGTGAAACAGACCCTGTTCACAGTGGGGGGCCACCAAGTGGCTCTCAATCAAAGCCCACTGCAACTCAGCAGGCTCATCTCCCGCTAATCTCCAAGACTATTCAGTAGTAACAGCAAAAGCTCCTTTCCAAATGCCTGCTTGTAATGAGCACCTTCACCCTACCGGGCCTTCTTAATCTACTCAGATTCTGCCTGGTCCCTAAGGACAAGCTTATATTCATCTTCATGAACTGACTACCATGACTAAACCTAATAGCTCCTTCTCTGACTGCGCCCAGAGGTCTCCATATTCTCTGGATCAACTGAGGTTTAAGGGATTTGATTAGACATAGATCAGTTTTCTGTGTTGTGGAGGTACAAAAGCTAATGGGTACTCTTTTTCCCTTTTTGCTGTACAAATTCTTTAATAAGTTTTGAATATTCCATTGAGCAGTAAAAGAAAAGAGGAAGAAAAAGGAATGGTTCAATCTGGTTTTGTTTTTTTTTTTCCTCCTTGGTACCAGGATCTAACTCAGGACCTTGCGAGGCAGGAGCAATGCCACTGAACTAAATTCCCAGCCCTGGCACAATCTTTCAAGGGGCTTTTTCTGTCTTCTTTTTTATTTTACCAGGAATTGAACTCAGGGCCTCACGCTTGGTGCTGCACCACTAAGCTATATCACCAGTCCTGGTTCAGTCTTTAAAAGATAGCCAAATACTTTTGATCTTAAATTATTTGAGGCAATACCCAAGATTATACATGGAATCAAGAATACTACTCTACCAACACAGCCCCCTGAAAAATCATCATAGTAATAATCCCAGATCTCCTTTCCCCAGCCTCTTTTGGCCCCTCAAACTGAATTTTCTTTCCTAGCACCTTTATGATTTTATCTTTCCTTCCAAAACTTACTGTCATGAAAGGATCTCAAAACCAAGGTAAGAGAAGGAAGACGGAATGAAAAATTTCAAGAATTGTGTTTTGACTACAATCTAATAGAGTCAGCATCAGGAGCAGTCATTTTGCCTCTGTGCCTCCTATTCTTTGTCTGCAAAATAAGAAAATTGAATGAGATACTACTATGAGGTTCCTCTCAGTTCTCATATTTTATGCACAAGGTACTACATACATGATGTTTCATAAATCAGTCATTAATAAACAAGCCTTAAGTTTTTGTCTTCTTAAAGTAATTTTATTTTAACAAACACAACACTTTAAACAAAATAAACCAATCTAACTGATATTTTAGCAGTCTCTGCTAGAAAAATAAAATGAGGGAGCAGGGATGAATACTGAACCCAAGATAGCTTCTTTTCCGTGAGGTCATCCTGGCTGCCTACATTTGTCATACCATGATGATAACAAGACTATGAGGCAAAAATGTCAAAGGTTAAAAATTCGGTCATATAAGGACAAGGATTCAAATAAAACCTTTATATCAAGCATCTCTCGGTTCAACTATATTTCAACATTTTTTTCTGAATCCAGTAAATAGTACTATTGGTTGAGCAAAAGTACTTCTTCTTTCTTCCAGAAACTGTTTGAGAGCTTCTTGTCATGTCAGGGAGTTGTAGAAGCTCACTAATTACTGGTCCAAGGACCAGGAGGTCAGAAAATTGAAAAAAAAATAAAACTCACTAGAAATGTCACAGTGGTTTTGCTTTTCCCGAACATAGAAAAGGCCAATGAAAGCAAGTGTTTGGCCTCTAAAGAACAACTTTCAGAGAAGTTGTGGCCCAAAGGCTGAGTAATCTCTCTTGGAAAATGAAAGATTCAGTGACCTACAGGGGAGAACCCAAGTCCACATCCTGGCCTGACAGTAAAGGGCAAGGATGCTCTGTATTTCACTGAAATGACAGGTACTGCTACTCACCAGAGAAGCCACCTTGTTAAATCAGATCTGTCTTTATCATCCCTTATGTTACAGGGGTGAGATCATGAACATAAAACAAAGGAAATTATGAGAGAATATTTTCAATCAGGAAGCACCCAGTGAAGCATGTAATTAAGTGGAAAACTGTCAGTGATTGCTTATTGTATCTGCACAGGACAGGACATTGGTTTAATGGCTTTACATAAATGAGAAAAGACAACTTGGTAATTGACTTAGTACAACAGTAGACACTGTAGAAAAAGATATTTCTGAAGGCACCAGGGCATTGAGTAAAATCTTAGGGGTGCTGAGCAATAGAGGAAAATATAAAGTTGAAGTTATTCTTTAAATTACAAATATGTTTAAAACAACTTTCCCGAATTTATAAAATTGGTTGATCTGGTGGTAAATTACTAAGTTCATGTCTTGTATCTCCAACAAAAAGCCACTTTTTTTTTTCTTCTCAAAAAGTTGAAATAAGTTTCTCTGAACAATCTTGGAAAACCAGGTGTAATTTATAAGAGGAAAACAGAAAATCAAGAAAGTCCTTAAACCTAAGAAAAAAATTTGCCTTCTCTCTCCTTAATTTTATTGCATCTAAGTCTACTTGTAATAAATTATTGAGTGACTACAGATTGGGAATATATCACAGTGTCAAAGAATAGAATGATTTGGCTTCTCCATACTATCTCAAACTACAGAGAAGAAGAAAAAATGAAGTGACATCAAAACAATAAAGTCAGAAAGTAACAGTGTCATGAGGATATCATGGTACAACTTCCCATTCCAATTTAAGCATAATAAAGTACTAACAGAGAATTTGAGACTCAAAATGGTAAAAGAAAATGGGTAAAGACTGAAGCTATGTACCGTGAGGTTCCATTCTTTCTTCCTCCATCTCCTTCAAGACACCACCCTTTTTCTTTTACTTCATACCAAGAGTAACTGGTATTAGTTGTATTTGGATCAGCTCATAAAGAATACTTCTTTTTTGTGAAGGAAACATGGCAGGAGCCATACCTTCGGAATATGAATACATTTTGTAGCAAACATAGAGAACTAACCAATTAGAGAACACACAATGTTGCATAAAATATGACTCATTGTTAAGTTACTCTTTGCCTCTTTAATTTCAACACCTCAGCTTCTGTATCTTCCAAGTGGGATGTGAGAGGTGATATTCATTCAATAAATATTCATTTATTAATATTATGTATGAGAAAACTTGGTCACTACAAAAATGAAACAATCTCCTCTAAGAGGATTTATACTTTAATTTAAAAAGACTCTTCTTGAAATATTTTGTCTTCTGGTGTTTATAATATTACCCTCTCATTCCATTCTGTTTTCTAAATGCCTTTCATTTTTAAGTCATTTTTAAGTGCCTTTCATTAGATGTTTCAAACTTTTACATTATAAGGTATCCTCGAGAGGACATCTTCTGAGATGTTAAACATGACCCCATTCCATTTTACAATTTACTCACCAATCTAGAATACTAGAGTGCAGCTATTTATTAAATTCCTATTCAATACCATTGTATTTTTCTTCCAATACATTCCAGGTCATCTCTACTTGTATGTTTCAAAGAGTCTCTCCCTCAAAATGTCTAAAACAAATTATTTTCCTCTTCTTTCTGATCCTTTTGCTTTCCCTGCTTTCTTACTTCCATTTCTTCCAGGTATAAGTCCTGGGACAAGGGTTGCAGTGCAAGTAGTTATTTGGAAGATGATCCAGGAGAAACTATTAAAGAATCAGAGAAGTGGGACCAGGAAAGGAAGGCAGTCAAAAAGCCTTAGATATCAAACAAGGTACCTCTATGGCAAACTAGAGCTAAATCCCACTGGGGAACTATAGAAGCAGAATAGAAACCTAAGAGTAATCCCACCTATTGTGGAAAGGTGCCACTCTATCTACACACCAACACCTGGGCCAACTACAGTGGAGAGCTGTTGCCAGAACTTCAGTTCCCTAGCATCTCCCATGACTTCGGCCTGTGGCCGGAGAGAGCCCTGGGACACTGGAAATGTAATTCAGCTCCACGTCCACACACAGTGGTTATGAGAAGGGCACTAGCAAAATCTGCTGGACATTCTGCATCTGGGTCAATGGCACCAATGACCCCAGATGATCACAGCTAGAAACCATAGAAACATCCATGAATTTCCCTCTTTGTCAACTTTACATTTACCCAGAAACCAAGTTCTGTTGAGTTCATGCCCATCACGGTGTTACCTTTGTTTGCCCTACTGTATTCTTTTGCCATGGCTTTAATTTAGTGTATCAGTGTCTCCCCTAAAATGGTACCATGAATGGATTTGTATGTGTTTTTTTGGCTGTCAGGCCCCTCCTTTGAGCTGCCAGCAGAGTCATCCATTTTTACATTACCTCAAAGAGATAATAAGAATAATAACAACCAACATGCTGGATATTTTCTTTCTTTGCCAGGCACTAGACTAAAAACATTGCATGCATTACCTCCACTGATCCTCACAACAAATTTATAATATAGTTGCCGATTTTTAACCCCACTCTACAGATGAGATCACAGAGGCTTAAACACATTATTAAGGTCAGCACTAATAAGACAAGGGAAGAAATGGAAACTCAGACACTTGGATTCCAGAACTCTGGTATTTTAAAACTGTAAGGTATCACCAGTGTATCCAGACAGCTGTTTAAAATACAAATCCAATTATGTCATTTCCCTGATTAAAGTGCAAGTCCATCAATGTTTTCCTAATACTTTTATGATTAGAATCTTAACTTTTAAGCATGTCAAGGCACTGTGTCATATACCGCCCTCACATTCCCTTTCTAGTTTATCTTTCTCCACCTGTACTTAGGTATGAATTCATAAACTCAAGCCACTAGGAACAAGGAAGCAATGTGTTTAATTAAAACATAGGCTCTTTGAAGATAGTCTCAGGAGATAAGCCTGTATTCCTACCATAAAGGCCTTTGAAAAAGCACTAGATTAAAGAAGACATATATTTCTCCAAGAGACATCCACCTGCCTCAACCATCACCATTTCTGAAAAGGTAATCAGGACTTTTATCCTCACTTCAGTCAGGAATGACCTGAACCAGCTGGAAAGCAAGCTGACCTATAAACCTGCTCACTGAAGCTTTATATTCACCAACAGGTGTTGTCTGGCTTCCTGCTGCTCCCCAGCTATCCACGCCTCTGTCTCCCTATCCCTGCCTTCTTCCATGGCCATTCCCACTGTTTCCTCCTCTTTTAGGTCTTTGCCTGCTGAATACATCACTCGCCCTCTACTATGAACTTGAAAGACGGGTACACTTAAGTCATTCATAGAATAATGTGTGTACCTCAAGACTATAAGTTTAGGTAAAATAAATCAGACACACAAGCTTAAATATCATATATTAGAAACCCAAGGTATAAATAAATTAAAGAACAAGATGAAAGATAGATAAGAGGAAACAGGGAGATAGATCTTATGCAAATGGGAAGGCGGCCAAGGGATGCAGGGTAGGGGAAGGGAAAGGAGAGGAGATGAATGAAAAAAAACAAAGAACTCAAGATGTGTTACGCACATGTGTCAACTTCCCACAATTAATATAATCATGAAGTACTGCAAACATGTACTAATAAAAATATTTTTTTAAAAAAAGCAAGAGGCTCAATGTCTGTCAACTAGCACTGCCTTGCAGTCTTATGAAGATATTCATTTTCCCCAAGAGTAGAGCCAGAGTACACAAGAGGAAGAAAGTCATCTTGTATTTCACTGAATGCCCTTCCACACCTAGCATGTAAAAGATTTGCCACAGAGTCGAATGGAGTTAGATGGCATATCAATATTCTTTCCAAGTCTAGGATATTTTAAATCCTGATGGTCTCACATTTTAATGTATATTACCATGTCAATTACATTTATCATTGTTGAAAGAATGTTAAATTCTGAAGATTTGCTAAGGTCTAACTACTAATAAGCAATAGGCTGTATTTCATATATGAAAGTTATCTATTATCGGTTAAGTAAACATGGTGAAAGTTAAATATTCACAGGGATGACCTTTATCAGACTAAATGGTGTTGTGTGTGGTGTGTGGTTAATATTTCACAGGAAAATTCTATGATGCTTTAACAGGAAACTAATTACCTTACACAGCCCACCAGCCCCTCTGCTCCACCCTCTTTGCTATTTTATGGTTTGCAACTGTGGATATAGGTACAATGAGTGAGAACTATTTCCCTCTCAAGAATAAGAATCACACAAAGGTACATTTAAAAGATGAGTTTCATAAAGGAATTAATTTTCCAATGTATGCTCAAATTTTTGTAGATTTATCATCTACTAACTGTTGACATCTTCAGATAGGGTGATTAAAACTTTCTCCCCATGAGAGAGATGAGTAGATATAGAATTATATTTTCAACCTGCAGTCAACATTGTTTCATCAACATGGCCAGAAAAATTGTTATAATAGAAAGCATATATTTCAGCTATGAAACATTATGCAGCATAGAGGTGGGCAGCATAGAAATTGAACCTCATTAAAATAATGATGTCACCCTGCGGCTGAAGATGGATAGGAGCCTTCGTACTCAGTAGATAACTTCATTGATGAGAAAAAGGAAGTAGTTCTTGGTAGTCACTCACAGAACAGTGCAGCATAATTAAATAAGCTCCAAGTTTCCTTGGCTCAAAATCAATTTTGGAGAAAATTCTATTTCAGTGAAGATAGCTTTTATTCCCTTGAGATGCTGCTGCTAACATAAAATCAAATGTCAAAAGACACTCTCAGCTAACTCTAATAGGTGATGCTTTCTCAAATGATGCATATATAATAATACCACCCTATACATCTTGGCAAGTTACATGGAAAATCATATTTTGAATATCATAAAAACTCTGTGCCATAGTAGAATAAATTTTGCCACATTTTACACTTTAAAAAGTTCAAATGCAAAGAAATTAATATGGCTTGTACAAAGCATATAACCATATTGTGATCTTTATCTTAAATCCTTGGATCCAAGTTAAGAAATAGAAGAAAATCTTTGGATTTGTTAATAAGCAAGGTGAAAGTATTATGGGAAATATATATATTTGCAAATTTTTTTTTATCACACTCTACTGTTTTACAATGTTGATAAATGGTTAGGTTCAAACCCGTTCCTCTCTAATTTTATCCCTAAAATTGGCTCAATCTCAAAGGACAAAAAGCAATACTAAGTCACTCTTATTGTAAAAAAATAATCTTATTGGTTCTTTAGAAAAGATTACTTTTTAATGTTTTGTCTCTTAAATTTTATTTTAATGTCATACAAGTAGATATTAATAAAGAAAATATAAAAATACTCTCCTATGAAAAACTAAAAATTTCATAACAAAATAACTGGAGAATAGCAATGGTTAATATACTGTGTATCATGATCCTAAGAGAATGGCCAAAATGTTTTTCAGAGTACAACTCACAAACAAAAAATGTTTCTCTCTTACAAAGAAAAAAACAAATAAAAGGACAGAACTTTCTTTCAAAGAACAAAAAACTATTAGTATAAATTTTAAAAATTAGCATTTATTGTAAATATTTTTGAAAAAATAGAATAGATAATTTGTGGAATTATTTGAACTTCTCCCTACTTTCTATTTATCTATCTTCTTTTAGAGAGAGATTTCTCATATATAAAATAAATCATGCAATATTTAAGCTTGAGAGTTTGACTTATTTCACTTAACAGTATGTTCTCAAGTTACATTCATTTGCCTATGAATGCCTCATCCTTCTATGAATGCCTATCTTTCTTTAGGCACAGCAGTACTCCATCGTGTATAAATACCACATTTTATTTATCCATTCATCTGTTGATAGACATATATGCTGTTTCCCAGATCTACCTATTATAAATTGTGCTGCTTGGTAATATCTCCATGATGATAAAACTCTGTTATTTCTGATTTTGTACTAACTAATACTACAAAATATATACTTAAAAGAAGGGTTTGTGAAGTTTTTTAGTTTTGGTTTTGGGTTCTTTTGTTTGTTTGTTTTGGGTTTTTGTTGCTGTTGTGGTTTTGAGACATGTTCTCAGTATTCCAGGCTGGCCCAGGACTCATTATGCAACCCAGGCTGTCCTGGGACTCATAGTACTCCTCCTGCCTCAGCCTAAGTGCTAGGATTACAGGTGTGCACCACCACACCTGGCCTGAGAGAAGGTTTTTTGAATTTGAGTAATATAATCTAATAATAATCTTAACCTCAAATACTATCTGATATTTGGGGACACAAAAAAAATTGAAGAGGAAGAGAGTACAGGAATGTGTTCAATAACCACTTTGTAGACTGTTGTCAAATAGAGACTTTAAAAAACTTGAAGGTAGCCACTAGTAGAATGATATATACCTTTCAAATAACTATACAGATTAAATAAATCATGGTTGATATAGAAATTATTTGGGAAAAAATATTTAAAATATTGCATAATATATTCAGAAATAAGTTTCATCTATGATCCAGTAACTTCATTTCTAGAAACCTAAAATAATAGTCACTGACACAAAATCATTGTTGGAAAAATGTGGGAAATTTTTATCCTTAGGATTAGCTATCATGCAACTTTGACATGGGGCTGTGAGACATAGCAGGCCTCCAACTACAGGAACAACTGGACCAACGGCCCACCTGGCAGCTGCATCCTGAAAGCCATTATTGCATTTCCACCAGATCCATACCTCCCAAAGCCTGCTCCTAGCTAATGACCCAGGAGTCAGGATCCTAAGGCTGACAAATTTCTGGTTTTACTTAAACACCAGCACGATGGTTGTGTTAGCCGTATCCGACTCTCTTTATGTTTTCTCTCACACAGGAACTTCCAATAAAATTTTTGCAGATTTAATCCTATCTCCCTATCTAGGCATCTGTTTCTCAGAGGGTCCAGGCTAATACACATAAAAACATGTTTTGAAAAGATAATTTAATTGCATGCTCCAATTTTAAATTCAATACTCATGAAACACTACATGTTTAGAAAGCAAGATGCAAAGTGTATGCTCAAAATGAGATAAACATTGTAAAAGAAAAAGATACATTCACATGAAGATCATGGGTAATAGAAAGAATAAAAATATACCAAAAATTTAAAAACAGTTTTTTCTAGTGATCATATAAGTGGTTTTAATTTTCTTTTATATATTTTGCCAAATAATTTGTTTCCTAAATTGACATTATTTTATTTTGTAGTTTGAATTCTGATATAAATATCACATCTTCACAAAATATACATTTATAAAAAAGTAGAAAAATATAATTGGGCTGCATATTTTAAAATGGCAAAACAGATATAAAATGCTTTCCTAAAGTAATTTAGGGCATTTTGTTTGTTGCTTTATTTTAAACCAATAACTTCAAAGAGGAATAAAAGTTCTTGATTCCTTGATACTTTAATAAATTGGGTTGAAATCACTGTGTTCTTAACAATAGATACATACAATGTGTTGCATGTTTATGAACAAATGTGCCCCTGCTTACAAATGTAAAATCATAGGGTCTCATTCACAGTTCCTTTTAAGAGCAAAGAACTCTGTTCTTTATTTAGTAGCATAGCTTCTTCTGTCACAATTTGATGTCTATATGAATTATTTGGACCATTGTTTCTGGGAGAAGGGTAAGGTATAGGGGAGAGAAGGTTGCTTGTCTGTTGGGGTGGGGCAGGTATGGCAAATACAGCTTCTCTTTCATAAAACTATGATAGCTTGGTAGTGACTGACTTTCTAGAGAAGGATTCTGGGATAGCAACTATTTATCTGGGAAAAGTGATACAATCAGGGAATGTTGTCTGCTTCCATACGAAAGAGAAGGTATTTGTCATCTTTGGAGTCTGGGGTAGCAAACAATGTAATAAAAATCTAGTAGTTTTTTGTCAGTATATTCAGTGACTTTCATGTGAAAACTCCATTTAAATTTAAGTTTCTATCAGCCAATCATTGATCAAAAGCATTGAGCTCTATGTATTGTTAATATTGCATTGATTTTGAGGCTGATCTATAATACAGACCAATGTAGCTGAAGAATTGATGATATAAAGTAGGAGCTTATTGGTTGTAGCCTATAAATAACTGAAGAATGACAAATATTTGAATACTAATGAACTATATTTGAGAAACTGATCATTTTTATGGAGAGGAAAGTTGTCCATCTACTACTAAATTTTAGGAAAACTACTTTCTATATTTTCTATAAAAATAAAAGACTCATTGTAATGTAAATTGCCATGCTACAGTTACATCATTTAAGCTTTTAAATGTAATTCATGTATTGCTTTGCCTGCTTTGAAACCAAATGTGTTACATATTGTGATTTTTAAAAGAATCCTACTATTACCCAAGGATGAATGCATCTCATATGTCATTATTATTCAGCATGGGTCTATTAGAGTTAGCATATAAGGCAAAGAAAGGATGGAGTGTCCAGTGTGCCCCTTGTGGGGCATGAGCTGCTGATCGGAAACAGAGGGGGACTTTCGGACAATAGTTTTGTGGCCCCTCCTTGCTCCCTTCGCAATCAAAATCTCGGGGACTAAATTCTTGAAATCTACATTTTTAACAGATCTACATTTTTACCACACAGAAATCTGAAAAACACTGATCTATACTGAGGCGAGAATTCTCCCACTCATTGCAAGGGCTCCCTCTACTGCTCACCACACCACCACCCCCATCTAAAAACAGCACCGTCACCTTGATTGTTCTCTATTTCAAACCTAATTCCTGAGATTAATGTCTGAGAAAGAAGTATACTTACTTTCACCTTTGAATATGAATACTTCTCTAATGGGTCATTATTAATACATTAAAAGGAACTTGGGAAAATACTGCTGGCAACTTTACTTAAAATCACAAGTATCTTCACTCTTGCATTCCTACTAGGATGCCCCATATTATTTTGGAGTGTGGCATCTTTCACAATAAGTGCAAAAATAACTTCAGAGCATTTCCCTTTGGATAGATATAATTTATGACTGAAATTTTTTTATAAATCAATTTAAAAATAATAGTGGCAGTAGGAAGAGGAGTACTAGTAGGTAGCAATCGACTGTGCCCAATGCTGTTCCTCTATCTGTGTAATTTATATTGAAATGCCCTTGGACTTGCACTGTAGACCTTGTAGACATCTGGATTGGCAGTTATATTTAGGTTCTATTGAAGTTTAAATCATTGCTTCTACATAACTACTACAGTGCTCTGTTCCTTCATATCTTACCCCTTAACCATTCCCGGGAAGCAAAAATACAGATTTTAAAGAATCCTTTCAGCTTATAGTATCTCATTTGAGATGTAAAAAAATTTAAAATGGTATCATGTCAGCAAATCCAAAGGAAAATCCCTAAAAATGAAAATGTCAATTAAGATGATTTATGGCATTGGTCATTCTTGACTGAGGTAGGAACCCTCATCTAATACAAAATGTTGACCCAGGCCAGCTGTCTTATCCACAGGTGCACCAGACTTCAGGGCTGTGTCAAACTCTTCTTTCCATTGTGAACTCCGTACATTCTCTACTGGTCACTACAGTGCATGAAATATGGTCCTTTGACACAAAGAAAAAATGTATTTAAAGCTTCAAACATACACTAGCTCTGCTAAAAGACACATGGTTCCATAAAATTTTCAATAAAAGCAGTCTCTGAGGTCTTTTGAAGTTAAACTGTGTGAGAACTCACTGTGACGCCATTTCGCCCTGGAGGTTACGAGTCTGTCAGCATTTCAACTCCTAACTTCTACAATTTTTAATTCTAGTTGGGCAACACTAATGTCTTACATCATGAAAATGAAAATTCTACCTGGAGAATCTTTTTTTTTTGGTACCAGGGATCGAACTTAGGACCTTGCACTCATGAGACAGGCAGTGGAAACACTGAGCTAAGTCCCTGGCCTAGAGAATCTTTTTGTAAAAAAATAAAAATTTTACTCACCTGGGAATCACAAAAATATTTGTTTTATATCTTATATACCTATATAAAGTACTTCTTTTAATTTTTCACCTCTAAAAGTGAGTGTGCAATGGGTGGTCCCTATGTAACACATTCATCTCAATCAGGAAAACATGTCACTAACCCCTTATTTCTCTCCAACAACTCTGGCAAAGAAATTCTTAGCTGTATTCAGAAAAAGTGTCTACTAGATCTACATAGAGTTTTCAGGTTAGAGGATAGAACTAGAGACAGAATCAGAGTCTAGAATGAGATCTAGGCCAGTGATAAAGGCACACAACTGGGAATTAAGAATTCTGTGTTCCAACCTACTGCCAATCAACTATGTGCTTCTAAGCAAGGCAATGAATCAGTCCAACTGAAGTGTCTTCCAGCTGTTCAGGCATGGAAGGCTGCTGTGGAAATTACATATGGCCAATTGTCAATATTATAAAATCTTCATCCTTAAGTAATATGACAGTTCTGTAGTATTTTTACACTATTCTAAAGAAGGATATGTTTAAGATTTCGAATAAAAAAGAGAAACACTGGTTGTAAAACAGAATGAGATATTCAAGAAAGTCTTGAGCAGAGACATGGCATTCATTCCCTTTTATGAAGCTCAGAACCTCTGCCATCAGTCCTGATGATATAGGGGAAAGAGATGTAACTCCCAAACCTACTAGATAACCGAAACACAAGTTCGTGTTCTCTAAAATCGAAAAATGAATTCTAGGAACAACGGAGGTTAAGAGTAGGAAAAATTTATTGGGAGAAAGAAAGCTTCTGCCTAAGAGAGACAGAAGAAGGGGAACCTGAAAGTGGGTTGCCCACTCACCCTACTTTTCAAAGGTGTTTTATACAGCAAACCCATGTGGTAAGGTGGGTACAAAGTGGGACAAAACTATAAGACCCAATGGAAATTTACAAGTTGGGCATGAGGTGGGACAAAACCATGACCAACCAATAAGATTACAAGTACAGTCACCCAGGTAATATTGATTAAATGGGAATCAAATGGGAAAACAAGTCACATAAAAGGAATTTCCCATTTAGAATATCAATCACTTCTATCTATCTCTAGGGGAAGTAGTGCCTCTTCTTTTTATAATGCTGACCAGTGAATGTACCTCAATTGTTGTCCATATTGGCTCCTTGCTGTGTTGGCTCCTGGATGGTTGGCTCCTTAAGGGAGGCCCTGTCTAACTGCCTACAAGATATCTAATTAACTTACCTACAATACTGAGTCCTACTCCTTTCCTGGTAGGATTCTCAGCCAGAGGAGCTCTTTAGACAGGCCTGCTGTAAGTCTCCTAAAACTCTATGTAAAATTAGTCTACTGAGATTGTTCTTGGGGAATCTAGCTCTTACTCACTATTTCCATAGAGGTTCATGACCAAACTATTTTTAGATGCTGTGTAAAGAAAGGAAGGTGATACATTGTCATGCTGCCTGAAGGATGATCTGGTCACTTTTGAGTCTGCAGTCCTGTCCACATGCTATACCTGCAACATCACACACTCAAACAGGGGTTCATGAGTGAATGAGTGAATTGGTGAATCACCAAACAAATGCACAAACTCCACTTGGGAATAAGATGCTGGGCACTGAGACTGCCTCAAGTAGCACAGCCAGTCAGAAGCCTCAGTTCCTCAATGGAGCCACATTCTCTGCTTGCCCATAGCAATTTGTGAGCGTCTCTCTGCTTTGCTTTCTATTAGATATAGTGCTTATTATGATTCCTCATGATCAATTAACTCCAAGGGAAAAGGAAATCCGTCATAATATTAATTTTTCTAATGGAAAAGTTAGAAGCAATCTTCTCTGAAATAAAGATGCATGATAAAGAACTTACTGGAATAGAGTTGAGAAGAAGAGCACTATTTTTGAGCCACTATATTTTGGATCCAAGAGTTGATACCAAGCCAAAGACAGTTGTCCATCAGGCCACAAGCCAAGGCACTTTGGCCTCAGGTCTACCCATATTTTTGAGAGCCCATTAAACTGTGACTATTTTGGCCCCTGTTCAAAGCCCAAGAATACAGGTGTCTTCAGTGGATTTACAGCAGCTCCTGTTCTCACTCTGGTCCCATTCCAACTAACAGCTGTCTCTTTCATGCTGCCCCGAGTTGATGCTTGCTAGCTATGTTCCAGTTGACCACAGTGAGAGCTCTCAAGACTATCTTTGACGTATGTCTGTCCTTCCACACTCTTCAGAGACTCCTGGCACTTGTTGTGTACAGGAAAGCCAAGCTGCTGCCCTCTAGCTCTGCACCTCCAACCCTGGAGTCTATCCAGGAGCCTTCTGTGAAGATGTTCTGAGACTTGTGCTCCAGAAGGACCCTGTGGAATCCACATAGCACTTCTGCTTCTCTTTGGCTGCTTCTGCTTCATGAACACTACCTGTACTTTTTAATTAATTGATTTTTAACAGACACTTGAAGATAGAAAGTGCATGTATTAATGGTGTACACGATGTGCTGATACATGTATATATTGTGTAATCAGGTTAAACAAATCTATCCCCGCAAATACTTATCATTTCATTATGGTGAAAGCCTTCAAAATGCTTTCTTCTGGCTTTTAGAAATGCACAGTACATAATCACCGTCTATAGTCACCTTACTGCATAATAGCATGCTGGAGTTTCTTAACTCCTGTCTAATTGCAATTTAGTGTCCATTGATCAACCTTTGCCCAGTCCTTCCTTCCTCTGTTCTCCTCAGCCTCTGATAACCAGTATTTCAATTTTAATTTTCATAAGATCAAATTTTTTAGACTCCACATATAATTTTTTAGAGCTCCACATGAGATCATGTGGTACTTGTCTTTCTGTGCCTGGATTATTTCACTCAACATAATGTTCTCCTGTTCCATTCGTGTAATAACAAATGACGGGATTTCATCCTTTAGATAGTTAAATAATATTACATTGTGTATATTTTTCTTTATCCATTCATCAGTTGATGGACACTGAGATTTTTCCATTTCTCAATATTGTGAAGAAAGCTACAATAAACACGAGGATGCAGATGTCTCTTTAACATGTTAATTTCATTCCTTTGGATATGAATCCCAGGAATAGGATTGCTGGATCATGTGATATTTCTGTTGTTAATATTTTAAGGATCCTCCATACTGTTTTTCTGACTGGCTATACTAATTTACATTTATACCAACAATGAGCAAGCTTTCCTTTTCCTCCACATCCTTGCCAGCACTTGTTATCTTTTGTCTTGTTGATAATAGCCATTCTTCCTGGGGTGAGGTGATGTTTCATTATAATTTTGATTTGCATCTCTTTGATGATTAGTGGTATTGAGATGCATAGTACAAAATCGCTGTACTGTGCAATAGCACACTAGAAATTCTTACCCCTCATAACTGCAATTCAGTACCTATTACTCAATGGGTACTATTTATATGTCTTACTTTAAGGAATATCTATTTAGAACTATTGTCTGTTTTTTTAGTTGAGATATTTGTTTTTTCACCATTCAGTTTTTAGAGTTCCATTTATATTTTATATAGTAATCTCTTGTTAAATTTATAGTTTTCAAATATTTTCAACCATTCTTTAGATTCTCCCTTTACTGTTTTATTTTTCTGTGCAGTAGCTTTTTATTTTGATGTAATCCCATCTGTCTATTTTTGCTTGTATTTCCTGTCATTTCAAGGTCTTGCCCCAAAAAAATCCTTTTCAATTCTAATATCCTGCACTATTTCTTTTGGAGTTTCTTCTGGTAGTTTCCTAAGTACCAGTCTTATGTTTACATCTTTAATCCATTTTATCTGACCTTTATAACTAGTATGATATATAGGTCCAGGTTCATTCTTTGGCCTGTAGATATTCCCAATGGCATTTTTTAAAAGACCACCCATTCTCCAATGTGTGTCCTTTTAAAACTTTTTCTATTTTTTTATTGGCACATGTTTGCAGTATGTAATAATTATATTCATCATGGGGAATTGGTACATGTACATAACACATCTTAATTCTTTTTAGTTCCTCTTCCTCTCCCCTCTCTCCCCCTACTCCCTCTATTAGCTTTATTGAAAATCGCTTGTAGATGCATGGAGTTTATTTCTATGTACTCTATTCCATTCCACTACTATTTATTAAAAATTCAAAGCTCTATTTTCAGAGCAGTTGTGCTTTAAATATGATCCTTCAGCAAAAGTGTTCCCTTAACTCACCTGAACTGAGACAGTTCTTTAGGACCCAGTGGTAGTCAAGAATCACTTGCTATCACCATAGACTTCACACTAGGCTTTCATGGATACAGTAAAGAGATTCTTTTGCTCTTCCTGTGTTATTCAGAGATGCTTATTCTACCTAGATTAATTCACCTAAGCAGAGTATCTCTGTGCTGACCTCAGCTCACTCTAGTCTACCTTCTCTGACCAAATCATTCAGCAATTATCTATTGATTACCTATTTTATGCTCATATTGTATTAGACACTACAAATATATGTCTCTTCCTCAAGGTCTTTCTAGCCTAGTAAAACCATAAGGTAATTATAATTTTTAAAACTCTAATAATAAAGTGTGTTCTATTAGTGAGCATTATTCTAAAAATATAATGGCCAGTATCATTAGGAAAGTAAAATAAATGAGACAAAAAAATAGAAAGGAAAAGGAAAAGTATCATCATTTAAAAATGATACGGGTTTATAACCACAAACCCCCCAAAAAGCTGTGTAACTACTAGAAACAATAAAATAATTTAATAAAACATATGGTTACAAAATTAATTTCACAAAACAGATTGCTTTCCTATGTGCAAACAATAACTGGTAAAATACAATGAAAACATAAAATTGCGAAAAATAAACATAAATTTGTTGGATCTCTGTGAAGGAAACCTTTAAAATTCTACTAAAAGATAAAATATAATAAAAAGATATACCTATTCTTGAAGAAGCAAATAAATATTGCAAAGTCACAATTATATTTAAAATAATTTATACAATTAATGTATTATTATAAACAATCTAACTAAGTAACTTGCCAAACTGTGAAATTTATAGAAAGAAAAATTATCTCTGACACAGAGTAAAGTAACAGACAAATGGAACAAACTGAGAGTTCATAAATAGATAAAATATATTTTTTAATTTAATATGCAAAATCATCTGTAGCATTTCACATCAGTGGGGAAAAGATAGGCAATTAAGAAAGGGGGAAACTGCCAATTGGACAAAGGAATCTTATTTTTACCATCAAAATAAACTCAAGATGAATCATATATTTAATCAAGAAAAGCTATGAAGCTGCTAGATATAGACATAAAGATAAAAATTCTAACAGAAGCCCAAGAGGGCAAGTACAGTGTTTGTACATGGAATGATGGGGAAGTGGAGGAAAGGAGAGAAAAAAGGGGTAAAACATTAAAGAACAACAATGATGAAGTAAATAGGTCTTTAAAAGTGGACTTCTGGTTTCAGTTATGACATGTAAAGAGCTTTGAATTCCTCACCCCATCCTTACAGCAAGAAAAAACTTTAAAAACTGAACACTAATGACTTTTTTTTAAACTTAGGAAAGAACTGAGTTTGCAGGACTACTACTACCCTCACATGTAGAGAAATAGGCAAATCCAGAGTCATAGATGAAATCTCCCCATCTAAACAGAAGCCAGTGGAGTCATAAACTTTTAGAAACACTTTAATGGTAATTTGAGAGCATGCAAAGATCTCTTTGTATCTCTGGCAGGAGGTAAAAAGAGTAATCTTTGCAAAATATACTCAGAGCCTCCTGTATAACAGGGCCCAGTCTCTAGAGAAGAGAATTTTATATCTTGTTTCAAATCCCTGAGACTCCAAGCCTCACTAGCCCTTCCTACTATCTCATTTAAGGATAGAAGAGGAGAGAGAAAAAGCTATACAAAAGAAACACTGGTGAAGATCTTGGACATATATACTGGCCCAATAAAAGCCAGACACTTATTTGGAAGACTATATAATTCCTTCCTTCCCCTATTCCTTATTATTTCACCAGTACTGGTCCAGTATAATGGTGGATTGCAGCTAAAAGAGTTGCAAGACACAAAGTCTGAGAATTAGTACTTCGGGAAGCCCCATATCAAGAGGAAGACAAAAAACAAGGGCTCTGGAGGAATTGGAAGGGGTGGAACATATAGCTAGAGCAAATAGAACCCAACTAACTCCAAATCACATTAATATTCTCACAGTACAAGCCATTCACTTCACTTCCTATTTTCTCATACAACATGTACAGCTTTCAGCAATTACAAAGTGTGCCAAAAGGAAAAAAAAAAAACAGAAGAGATAAAGCAAGCATAAAAATCAGACTCAACTATGACACTAATCTCTTCAAGAAAATAGAAACATAAGGAACACTTCTTCATTCTGTGAAGTCAGAATTACCCTAACATCAAACCCAGATGGGTATTACCAAACATGAAAACTTCAGGCCAATACCTCTCATGAATATGTATGTGAAAATCCTTAACAAACTATGATCAAATCAAATCTGACCAAGTATAGTAATATCTCAGTTCATGAATGCTTCTATTCCCAAACAATTCTGTTCTCAAACATAAGCATTCAATAAAATTTTGCTTCGGTTCACAAACTCCACATGGGGTGACAAACACAACTGTGGCCATCCTCCCCACACTAATATAAATCTGGCCATCTTCCTCAAAATGGTAAAACAAATTAAGTTCATGAACCAAGGTACCACAACATAAAAAGAATTATACACTATGACCAGCAGGATTTATTTCAGGTAGATAGGGCTAGGTCAACAATTGAAAGTCAATCACTATAATCCATTGACCAATAGGCTACGAAAGGAAAACTATGTGATCATACCCATTAACACAGAAAAAGCATTTGACAAAATCTAATGCCAATACTTGATTTTGAAAGTATCAACAAATGGGCAAAAATGACAGGCTTCAGGATGGGCACAGAATGACAAGATAAGATTTTGTCTCTGTTCCTGCTATGGACTTTGAAACCAGATTCTGAAATGAAACTCATTGATTTGATGAGTTTTCCTTAATTCATAGGAAATATTTTGCATTTTTCCTCAGTGCAGAAATCTACAAGATGAAGCAAAATACATGAACAGTGTGCATAAACTCCTCCTGCAAAGCTTTGCTTATATTTTTGAAACCATCAATACTCAAATTCCATAGACGGAAAGTCACTCCAAGAAGTTATGAGTTATGGTAGTTTACATTCCCACTGCAATGCAGAAGGGTTCCTTTTTCACTGTAGCTCCTCTAACATTTGTTATTACTTGATTTCTTGATGATTTTCATTCTTTTCCGTGTAAGATAAAACTTTAGTGTTATTTTAATTTGCATTTCTTTAATGATCAAAGATATTGAACATTTTTCATGTTTTTTGGCCATTTGTACTTCTTCTAAGAAGTGTCTATTTATTTCACTTGCCCATAGTGCTATCATTATGGAAATGAGTATGAAGATTTCTTGTTCTTTATGGCTGAGTAGTACTCCATTTTATAAAAAAAAAACCTACATCTTCTTTATTCAGTTTCCAGTTGATGGGCACTTGGGCTGTTTCCAAGCTTCAGCTATTACAAACTGTGCCGCTATAAACATGGGTGCACAAATATTGCTGTGGTATGATTCATTTAATTCTTTGGGGAAGATACCCAGCAGGGGAATAGCTGGGTCAAATAGGGAATGGTGGAGGGGTTGAAAGGTACACAGGTAATGGGGGAAAAATAAGAACCAAAATACATCATGTACAGGTATAAGCACCCAATGATAAAGTAAATGTACTGTATACCTAAAATGTACCAACAAAAGAATTTGAGGGAAAAAAAAGATTCCTCAAAGAACTAAAAATAGAGATGGGGGAGGGTCATAAAAAATTTAAGATGTGACATGTACAAGTACCAAATACCCACAATGAGTGTAAACATTGTGTGTCACAAACATAACTAAAATAATTATGATAATACTAATGAAAATGGGAAAAGGATCTAGAGATGAGGTGGAGGGAAGGGGGTGAGAAGGAGAAAGGGGAAGAAGAAGAATCAAGATGTGTTAAGTATATGTATCTACTCCCTAGGCTGAATGTAAACGTCAACATGTAGGAATAAAATAATTTTTTAAAAAATAAGAAGTTATAATGAGTATACTGTCCCTTTAAAAACTAATGTGTCAGATGTGCTGGCCCCAGCCTGGGGCTGCCACATGCCTGTCACCAGCACTTCCAGAAGCCCCAAGCAAGAGGAGACAGCCACACTGCACTGGAAGCCAGTCTGAAGACTGTCCCTGCAGAAGCCGGCGCCCAGAAATTTCATTACATAACCACAAATCTGGTTCAGATGGTTAAAAGTGGCAAATTCATAGTTACCTCAGTCATTTTCTAAGCTGTGCTTGATGCTACTGTTATTTCTAATTGTATTACTTTAGCCAGGATGTTATACTTGTTGTAATCAGTTGTTCTCCTTTGTTTAACAACACTACGATTGTCTGGAGTCATAATCATTACTATATCCAGTACCAAAGGACTGGGTGCTGAGCCAAATAGATAGCAATTTCTCATCCTTAATAAATTGGGAAGCTGGGATCTTGGGATGGACACAAAGACCAAGGACCTCCTATGCCCAGAAGACATCTCTGAGGAATAGACATTTCCTAGGGAAGCCTCCATACTAGTGATAAAGCTATCTGCCTTAAGAAATTTACAAGCATCAACACAGAAAACAAAATTTTTAAAAAACAGAAAAATGACAAGACTCAAAAGCATAATGCAACCCTAGACCTTCAGCCCACCCAGAACTAGTTCAGGGGACAATGAGATAGAGAAAACCTGAAGCCACTCACCTGAATTTTTTGAAATGATGGTAGTAGAAAGAAAAAAAAAAGGATGGTAGAGGCTATAGAGAAAATACTTTCTCAGTCAAAAGAAAAAAGAAGGACATGCTCAATGAATCTAGAGTAGACACAGATGGGGAAAAAAAAAAAAAAAGAGGAGCTTAGGAAAACAATGGAAACCACGAATGCCCAACATAGGAAAGAAATGGAATCCATGAAACAGATTCAAACAGATACCCAGCAGGAAAAAAACCTACATTAACAGAATATTTAATGGTAAATTATTATAAATTTCACCTTCTTCTAAGTCTGGAAATAATATGAGTATTCATTTCTCATCACTCCAATTTAAAGTCATACTATAAGTACTAGCTAGTACATTAAAACCAGAAAAAGAAATAAACAGATATACATATTCTTATTTAAAAACTGTCTCTACTTAGCAGTGACATAATTGTCTATGAGGAAATATCAAAGAATTGACAAAAAAGTTTCTGGAACTAAACAAGCAATATAGTAAGGTTAATGGACAATTAGAATTTAAAGTAAAAAACACAATACTATTTACCCCCTTAAAATGAAATATGTATATAGAAACCAAACAAAATACATATAAGACCTCTATGCAGAAAACTATAAAACAGTGAGAAAAAAGGGTCTAAATCAATAGAGCAACATTTTGTGCTCCTAGATTTGACTTAATGTTGTTCATTAAGAGGTCAATTTTTCTTAACTTTATCTAAAGATTTAGTGTGAAAATTGGGGCTTTATATCAAAGGTAAAGTTCTTGCCTAGCATTTATAAGGCTATAAGTTAGAGCCTCAGCACTGAAAAAAATAGCAATGTGACATCTACAGATTGAATCAAGAATGTCCTCCAAAGCTGCATGAGTTAAAGGATTGAACCTCGGGCCATGATGCCACTCAGAATTAACAGAACCTTTCCTCTTTATAAATTGATTTTGTTAAATATTTTTTCATAATGAGAGAGAACTGACCAACAAATGATTCCAATGAAAATACCAAAAAGCTAATATACAGATATTGACAAACTGATTCTAGGTTATATGAAAAGGCAAAAAGATAGAACTGCCAACACAATGTTAAAGAAAAACAATGCTGGAAGTCTAACACTACCGCATTTCAATATTTATTATAAGGCTTCAGTAGTCAAAAGAGTATGATCTTGGTAAAAAGATAACTAGAACAGTGGAATAGTATAAAAAGCCCCAAATAGACCCACACAAATATAATCAACTAAATTTTGGCATAAGAGCAAAGCTGGTGAAATAGAGGAAGGGTAGTTTTTCCATAAATGGTGACAGGACAATTAGATACTCTTACACAAAAAGAGGAAGGAAGAAAAGAAAGCAAAAGACTCAATATTGAAGGAAGAGAAGCAGGGAAACATAGACAAAGATTTTATAACTTATATAAAAATTATTCAAAATATACCATACACTTAAATGTAAAGTGAAAGATTACAAAATATCTTGAAGGAAACAAAGAAGAAACTAATTTATGTTAAATTTGGTGAAGAACTTTTAAACACAGGACTAATTAGCATCCTGATCAACAACAGAAAAAGCTGAGAAATTATACTTTCTTAAAATTAAAAACTTCCCTGGGAAAAACACTTAAGACAATAAAAAATAAGCCACAGACAGGAGAAAATATGTGCAGCACACACATATGATTAAAGATTTGTTTACAAATTAAACAAAGGATTTTTTAAATCAGCAAAACAAAAACAACCCAATGCACTAGAGGAAGTTCTAAACAGACACCTCTCCAAAGAAAATATACAGATGATAAATATGTATGTGCAAAACTCTTAATGTCACTTGTCATTAGAGAGCTGCAAGCTGAAACAATGTGAAACACACACAGAATGGCCAAAACTAAAAGCTGACGATACCAAGGACTGACTAGGATGCTAGGATCTGACACAGCAGAAACATCTAATTCATTGCTGATAGCAACTCAAAATGGTACAGCTACTTTGAAAGACAGTTGGGCAGTTTTGTGAAACTAAAATAGTCTTACTATACAATCAAGAACTCCCACTTCTAGATATTTCCCAATTGATTTTAAGACTATGTCCATGCAAAAACTGATTGTGAATGTTTATCTCACCTTTATTCATAATAATTAAACACTGAAAGCAACCAAGTTGACCTTCAACAAACAAACTGTGTTTCATGTATGCAATGACAGCTATTCAGTGATAAAAGAAACAAGCTGTACAGCCACAAAAAATGATTACTCAATTGCATGTTGCTAAGTGAAAGATCCCAGTCTGGAAAGGTTCTATATTGTCTGCTTTTGATTATATGATAACTTGGAAAAGGCAACCCTATAAAAATAGTAAACAGATGAGTTAAGTGAGAGGTTGAATAGGTGAAACACAAAGAATATGTTAGACTGGTGTAACTATTCTGTACAATACTATAGTGGCAAGTACAAACATTAATAATGTTTCAAAGCCTACACAAATTTGCAAGACAAAAAGCAAACTTCAAAGCAGTATATGCAAATCGTTAAACACTCACTTAAGAGGTCAGAGGGTCCCAGCAGGGAATGTGGGATGTGAAAAGAATCTAAATGTATTACAAATGCATGAAACAATCTCCTAGATGTGAACGGGGTAATAAAATCCTGAGCTATGAAAATGGAAATTGCAATAGGACCTGCACATAAACAATGTACCTTAGCTGATAAAAATTGTTTCAAATTGGAGTGTGGATTAACAATTCTGAAAGGACTATATGTGTATACTGGAACAGAACAATAATTAAATTCATGGTATATGGTGGGAAGTTACAGATAAGCAAGGGAAAGTCTCCAGAATGATTCAGGAGGTACTAGATTAGAGTTGCAAACATCCTGTATTAGTCAGCTCTCCATTGCTGTAACAAATACCCGAGATAAATCAAATTGAAAAGAGGAAAGGTTTATTTTGACTCACAGTTTTGAAGATTTCAATCGATAATTGGTTGACCTCATTGCTTTGAGGCCTGTGGCAAAGGAAGATCATCATGGGAGGGAGCACATGGTGGAGAAAGTTGTTCACCTCAGGCATCCAGGAAGCAAAAGGACCATGGGAAGTGGCTCAATTTTCACTATAACCTTTGAGGACACATTCCCAATAATTTCCTCTTAATACAGCCAAGTTGAATAGCAAGTCTTTAACACATAAGCCTTTTGGGAACATTTTAGATCCAAACTATAGCACATTTGTATGAACTCATGTTTAATTTAATATAAATATATTATATAATATATACAATATAAAAATAGGTGGTTACATAAAAGTATTATTATGTGTACAATATCTATATATCCTCCTTCTGACAGCTGAGATGGCCCAGTAGCAAAGGGCACATTTAGTGCCCATATATTGGTTTTAAATTCTAACCCCCAATGAAAGAAACCAAGGTTCCTAAGCAAATTGATGATCCTAAAACTAGAGCAGAAAATATATAGGAAGATCCTGAAGTATCCTGTAGTACCAAAAAGTAAGAAAGATCTCAAAAATAAATGAATAAAAATTAAAAACAGCATGATGAGCATATGTTAAAGGGATTCTGTAGCCAAGTGTAAGAAACTCCCAATAGAATTCTAAGCAATAGAGCTAAAACAAAGAACAATCTAGGCAGCATGATTAATAAAATAACAACCTAAAGTATAAAATAAATATCCATTAATCTTTACTAATATATAGTCATTCTAATAAATAAGTTAGGGAGAATAGACAAAATTCCCATGCATAATTCCAAATAATTTATGAGATACTCTATTTTCCATTGAGTTGGTGGGGTACAGTCCTTAAATATAGCTGTGCATAGTGACTTCCTCCCAAAGACTACACTATTATCTTGAATGCAGGGTTAAAATGAAAAACCTGACAAATGCTACCTGGACAAATGATCAAAGTTAACATCAATGTTGATAAAACATATCAATAGTATGTGCTCTGAAGGTGAGATGATGATGTGATAATTATGTCACTTTACTTCAGTGGTCTTCATCCTAAACACTACCTCAATCAAGATATGAGAAAAGCATCAGAAAAATGCCAATCAAAGAATAGTTTGCAAAATACACAATTAGTACTCCTCAAAACTATCATGGTTACATCTGGGGATGCATCTCAGTAGAGCACCTACATAATATGTGTGAGTTCTTGGGAATCAGTCCTCAGGGCTGAAAAAAAAGATGAAAAAAAAAGAAGTTATCATGGTCATCAAAATAAGAAAATCTGGGAAACTTTCATAGCCAAGACTGGTCTAAGAATACAAAATATAATGTGGTATTATAAATGGAATTCTGGAACTAAAAAGGACAGTAGGTAAACACTACAGTCCGAAGGTAGACTTTATTTTGTAATAATATATCATTATTGTTTGATTAACTTTAGTAAGTATATCATACCGGTTTAAAATGTTTACTATTTAAAAAATTGGGCATGAGGTGTCTTCAAAATTTTTCTGTAAATCTAAAACTGTTTCAAAACAAAAGATCTCTTTTAAAACAAAAAAGCTATTCTGTATTATTAATAATTAGGGAAATACAAATTAAAATTACAATGAGATACACACTTACTTCAGTGGCTAAAATAAAAAAGACTGACCAAGTCACATGTTGAAGAGAATGTGGAGCAACTAGGACTTCATGCCATGCTGATAAGAATGTAAAAGTATATATTACTTGACAGTTACCTCAAAAGTTAAACAACTACCTAGTATTTAATTTAGCCATCTAGTTCTGGGTACTTTTGTAAAAAGCTGATGTCCATACAGGAACTTGTGAACAAAGTTCATAGAAGGTGAAAATTGAAAACAACTTAAAGTCAATCAAAAAGTGAATGAATAAATTGCAGTAATGTCCGTGCAATAGAAAACTATTCAGCTATAGAAAGTAGTGAGCTATTGATAGAAAGGACAATGCAGATAAATCACAAATACACTGAGAGGAAAAAAACAAATGAAAAATAGTACATCCTGTATGGTTCTGTTTATACAAAACCTTATTATAAAATGCAAAGTAATATAGACTAACAGAAAACAGATTGGTTGTTATCTGGGACATGGAGGGAAGCCAAGGAGGATTAGGAGGAAGGATTTACAAAAGGATATGAGCAAATTTACAAGTGGTCATGATAGATATATTCGCTACCTTGATTATAGTGACTTTATGAGTGCATACATACAACAAAATTTATCAGATCAAACACTGTAAACATTGGTGTGCCTGTAGAAAAATACATGGTATATATTAAATAGATATGTACTATATAGAGAGCTTGAAAAATGAAAAGAATTAAATATACAGTTAAAATTAATTGAGTTCCAAGCTGAGAGGCAATGCCATTATAGCATAATAATTCTCAAGATCCACAAGGAATTTTTTAATATTCATTTTAAAAAGCAATAGCTGAGTATGATTTTTCTCAAACTCCTTTTCTTGTTATAAAGATTACTCTAAATGACTTTGAGAAGTATAACATATCCGTACATTTCTAAAACATTTTTCTAATGAAAGAAACAAAATATAATTTCTCCCACTGTCCCCTATATCCCCTTAATACCCAAACACAACCACAGAATGGTGGCAAACAATAAAAGGAATAACTGTGCCATGTGGCTTTTGATTTATCATGAAGTAGTAAGCTAAAAGTTTCCAGAAAAATTAATTTTGTCAAGCAAAACGTTCAATAAGTGTAAATTTCTACCCTGCAAATGATAAACCTCTCCTTATCTGGCCTGTGATCCTGGTCCCTATTTGCATGAAACATACCTAGGAAGCTTTTCAGTTGGGCACCTCCCAAACCAAGTGTGTCAGGATGGCCATGGGAGGGACCACAACATCACAATACATTTTTTTAAGAGCTCTGAGTTCTTAATTGTAAGTCAAGAAGAAGGAAACTTTCCATCTTTCCGAGGTTTCTAAGGTTGTGTAAGACAGTAAAAGTAGATGGTAAAATTTAAAAGGATGTGCCTTGTATTGCAGGCAAAATTAACTTTAAAAAACTCTCCTCCTCATAGGTCATGTGAAATAGGAAGAAAAGGGGCAAAGGGGAAGGAAAAGGAAGGGCTAGGGGAAAGGATAGAAGGGAATGGAATTAATACGAGAAAATGGAAAAATAGGAACAAAATCTTTGTAAATAGGGAGGAATGGAGGGGTTGAAGGGAGGGCTGGGCAAGGGTGAAAAATAAGAATCAAGAGAGATTATGTAAAGGTGCAAATTTCCAATGATGAATGTCATTATATTGTGTACCTAAAATGTACCAATGATTAGAATGAATGCAAAATAGGAAGAAAAGGTCCAAATGGGTAGGGATAGTGGGAGGAGCAGGGGAAAAGAAAGAAAGGAAAGGAAAAATGATGAGAAATGGGAAAAATGGAAATAAAGTCTTTGTAAATAGGGAAGGGTGGAGGGGGTGAAGGGAGGGCTAGGAATGGGGAAAAAATAAGAACCAAGATGCATCATGTAAAGGTACAAGTTCCCAATTAGAAATGTAAATGTATTGTATACCTAAAATGTACCAATAAAAGAATTTAATAAAAAAAACCTCTCATCCTCAAAAGAAAAAAATTCTCATTTTAATATTAATCCAACTATTATTTAAGGAAAAATTAAATTAAATATATTAGATCCATGATATTCTGTATAGAAATATATAATTTATTAAGCACATTATAAAATTAAAATCTTGATGGATTAAAATATTCAGTATTATATATTTATCTTGAGAGATAGAAATTCTCCAAAAGTTGGCAAATAATATCACTGCTGTGTCTTTTTCTTTGCTGTATCAGTTATAAGATGAAATTTTCCTTGAATTTTTGTGATTTCCTGTGGACAGACACATTGCTTAGGGTTGACACTGTTGCCCAGGTAGAATTTTAGTTCATTCTGTCTCTTTTTAGAAAATAGTTCAAACTGAGTCTGGGCAAAGTCCAAACACAATAGATGGAAAGATACTAAAGAGATTCTAAAAGGGGCCCAACAACTTTGACACCCTGTGGATTCTGCCTTCAGAGTGGCAGTCCCCCTTCCATTTATTGAGCTCAATGCCCTCATGTAAAAATGTAAAACCCTCTCCTAGAGAAGGGTAGAGTACCAGTAATAATAAAATCATTTCACTTGACATTTACTGAATGTTAAGTATGTGCATTACTGTAAACTCATTTAATCTGAAAACAGTTACATGGGCCAAGTATTGTTATTCTTATTTCACATTTTAGAAATGGAGACAGAGAGAAATTAAACAAGCCCAAGATCACATAGCCAATGAGTGAGACAGTAGGGACTCAAGCTCAGGCAGTCCAGCTCAGGAACTCACCTCCTGACTCCCCACCTAATGCCTCTTCAGCAGGGGCTTCTGGGTCCCACAGACCTGGATCTCATATCTCATTCTGCCATTCTCCATTTAACCACTCAGAGCTGTTCTCGCTCTGGTTCTTAAATGAGTCCACCACTGCTTACTCCTTAGGCTGTGATGAAAAAATCAGTGAGTTCAGGTAAGTTCCTGCCACTATCCAAGTCAACAGGAGGTATTTCTTTAATTAGACACTTAGAGATATGAATTCATGTCAGATAGGACCATACCTTGAGGAGCTCACCTTTGAGAGGAGAAGGGAACCGGGGCACCTTCCACAGTGCAAATTCTGCATTAAAGGCATGAGAAATTGTTTCTGTACCTTTTCCATAACTGTCCACCTGCTGCGTCCATCTTTGTTTTGTGACTGGGTCAGAAAGTAGAATGAAAGTCTAGAAAATTAACTTCCAGTGTTATTCTGCCTCCTGCCAACTTTACAGGAAGTAATAGCTGCCTAATCTGCTAAAGACATATTCTTACTATGCAGTGCTTCAGAAATCCAAGTAATATTCAATATAAATCAGAAAACAAATCTGTAACATTTTAAAATGAATATTAGACTTAATGAAAATATAGTGGTTTTCACAGTTTAGAAAACTCCGAAAAATAGAATACTGTAGGTATATTAAAATCATGCCATGGAAATATATTTAATCACTTTGAAAAATGAACAAGAGAAACTTTTAAATATATAGCATAGCACTTAGAACATGAGAGAACAAAGCAGCCTAAACCTTAATTACAAAAGATATATATTCTATGATCAAAACAAAATTTTTAGAAATACATATGTCAAAGTAGTTATTTGTATATTTTCTGTCTAGTTTCTTTTGAAAAGCAATCTTCTCACTATGCATTATTTCCTTCAATCCTTGAGTACTTACTGAAGAGACTAGTCTTCGTCATCATCAACTCTGTCAGGCTTTGGGGTAGGAAGGCAACACAGCTGTAATGCAATGTCTAACACAGCTGTAGGCAATCAGAATAACCCATCTTCTAGCTAAAGTGAGTGTCAAATAATCAAATAATAGCCACAATACCAAAAGTAGGACAATCAGAATATTCACTGATACTTTTTGTCATAGTCAATGGTGCGGGGCAAAGTCTCTCTACTACACTTGTTAAGATTTCAAGGCAGAAATTTTAGGCTACCCATGGCCAACCTGTGAATGACTTGAAGTGGTTTTGCAGAGTGGATTTGAAGGATGGAAGACATACTGTGCAATAATCCATGAGCACCAACTAAACATGCAGAAAGTAACACGATGTGGAATTAAGGAGGGCAGGCTCCTACACTGGCTGGAGAAAGTAAAAATAATTTATGTTTAAAATAATTATTGTTGCTTTAACCTTAATTGTGCCATTAGAATCATGTCTGGCAAATTTTTAAATATATATTTGGAAGAACATGTACCAAAATATTAATAATAGCTATTTTTAGATGTTAGGTGCTTTTTTTTGCTTAAATTCTTTTATTGGTAGATTTTAGGTATACAATGCGTTTACATTTATCATTGGGTGCTTGTCCCTGTACATGATGTGTCTTGGTTCTTATTTTTTCCCCATTCCCTGTGCTCCCTTCCCCCCCTCCACCCTTCCTAATTTACAAAGACTTTGTTTCCATTTTTTCCTTTTCTCATAATTTTTCCTTTCCTTTCCCCTTCCCCTCCCACTTCCCCTACCCCTTTGGACCTTTTCTTCCTATTTCAAATTATCAATTATTCATTTTAACATTTTAATTCTTATTTACACTTTCAGTTTCTCACACTAGAGATGTTAGGCCTTTGAATGACTTCTTTTCTTCTGTGATTTTCTTTTTAATTTTCCCAAATGTTCTACAATTAAATTTTATATTATAATGTGATCAGCAAACACAATAATTTCCAACTTTTTAAAGAGATTCCTAGGCTTCAAGGGAGTGCAACTCAGATGCACCCAAGACCTGGTAAACCTTCTCAAGAATCAATCTCCCAACTTTAAAGTTCAGAACAGGGTAAGGAAAACTGATGAATTTGGAGGATCAAAATGTACAGGACTCCTCTTCCCAGGGAAATCCACTCCTCTTCATTTACTACCAAAATTATCGGCATCATCAGCAAACATCATCTCAGAAAAATAATCAGAAGACTAAAGAAATTGAAAGCCATAATTGCAGTGAATTCATGTTTTTAAAAAATTTTACATATATAAACCAAAATTTATAATCCATTTGATGTGCTGTCTATTGCTTAAATGACTTTGAATATGTATGTATAGACAGTCATATGTATGGATATAAAACAAATAAAACAAACATAGACACAAGGCAGACATGAGCTTAGAAGTACATGTATATTTTGAGTCTTTCTTGAGATTCATTTCCACATTCTCCTGTATGTCATCTTGAGTCCTTCAACTAAAACTTTTCCTAACCTGAATATTTTCAGAAACCTAATCCTAATTTATAGGGAAGAACTATTACAATCTACTCTCTAGGCAACTTTCCATTTCACATCTTATGTTCGTTATGTATTCATAATAGAACAATAATATGCAGAGTTTAAAAGAAAGTACACACACACACACATATATATATCCCTCTACACAGTGACAAATTACAACTACAGAAGAAAAGCAAACCCCAAGGCTACTGTTTTGCAACTCTGGGGTCTATTCTCAACAACCCTAGACAAATGTCATCTGAAAAATTTTGGAGATGGTCAGTAATTATTTCATAAAGGATAGAGCAGCCAGCATAACCTCTGGAAATATTATCTTTCCTCTTCTTATAGCTGACTTCTTGCTTTGCTTCTCATTATCTAATTCACTATTTTCTCTGGTCTTTAATAAGATTTCACTCTGTTTCTGGCAAATCATTTGTGCTAATAATTTCCGGCTCAGGTTCTCTATATAGCCTCATATGAATGATGACTTGTTGCTTTCCTAAGAGCTCATTTGCTGGACTATAATTTTGGATCAAGAAGAATTAACATTTTATAAAACAGATGGTGGATGATAATTCATCACACCTTGAAAGTTTCAATGCTGCTGGTGCTGGGATGAAAACCAAGTTCACTTAACAGGTGTTCTATTGTCTCTTGCTGTTGTTTGAGGTGATATAGAACTTTTCTCTTTTGCATGCCTTGAATTTTTGTACAAATTTGCAATACCCAAAAGGCTCTTTGAGTGGGGGACAGCATGTTCTTGTGGCAAGTTTTTCCTTGTGAATGAAAAAGTGCCATATTATATATGGACCCATTCGCCATTTCTTTAGAGAAACAATTTAAAAAATGCTTGCCAACTTTTCCATACATGGTTTTTGCCACATAAAATCCAGGCCTTAAAAATACATTTATGAAGTACATAGTCTGACTCAGCAACTACTAAGACTGAAAATGTTATTTTAAAATCTCAGGGGGTGAGAATGTAGCTCAGTGGTAGAACATTTGCCTAGCATGTACAGGGCCCCTGGGTTCAATTCTCAGCATCACAAATACATGTAAGTTAAACAGATTTTCAGGCCTGGAAAATTGTTTGCAAATTCAAATCCTCAGAAAAGTTTTACTACTTTGTTTTAAGCAGACTCAAAGTACGTGGAAAATTTGACCTTAAAGCTACCCTTTGAGGATTTATTTTTTCGACCTTCTCCAGGTAATGACACAGGCCAGTAATGTAGATGAGGACTGGACTTAAGGCTTAAATCCAAGGAATGTGTATGAGAGACAAATTCAGGAGGAGGACTTCCAGAAAGATATATAAACAGCAAGAGGCTGGAAGGATCCAGCATTGTGAGAAAGAAAGAAGAAAGTGCATACAATTTGGTTGGTTCTAATCATGAAATGCCCTTCCCACTACAATTTTGGAATTCAAATATGAAGATTAAGATGTAGCTCTAAAGCAGCATCTATGGCAAAAGGACTCTAACTCCCATCTCCACAGGGAATGCTGAAGCACGTTCCACATTATCTTTCAGAGTTCTCCAGTGGGTTTGTGGCCCAGCTGCCCACAGTGGTAAACTGATCAGTAGCTGGTACTGTCTTTGCTTCCTCCCTTTCCTATCCCAAGTCCTCACTGTTTTATCAGTGCTTTGTTGGATCATCTCCAAAGAGATGACTGCACACAAATTCTTATCTCAATGTCTGCTTCTGAGGAAACCCTAAGACAGTGCATGCATGTGAGTTCCTCTGAGCTGTAACACCTTTTCCTGCATTTTCTTCTGTGGGAAGCAAAAACAAATAGGAATCAGTTTAAAACTAGTTTGAGGACAGAAGAGATTTAGTCCTCCTGACAAGGGACAATTAGTGCAGATGGAGGTCAATCACATCTTGGTGATAAGACGTCTAGCAGGTGTTAGAGGGGCCATGCTCCTTCTGAAGGCTTTAGGCAAGAAACCTTCTTTCCTTCTCCTGGTTTATGACAGTTGTCTTCACTCTTTGGTGTTTCTTGTGTACAGCTGCACCCCTCCGGTATCTGCTCCATCTTCCCTAGTGCTCTTCCTTGTGTGCGTCTCTGTGAAACCTTCTTATGAGCACACCATTATTGGATTTAGAGACACTCCACCCAATTTAGTATGAACTCAACTTGGTTCCATAAAAAAAAAGAACTTGGTTACATCCACCAAGACCAGTTCCAAATAATATCACATTCATAGGAACCAGGGGTATAAGTTTAAACATTTGAACTCACAACGTGCTACATCTACCAATCTGACAGGAAAATCAAGTCAAGCAACCTCCTCCCTGTTCCTTCATACATACCAAACACAAGCGATGCTACCCACAATGAACATGATGATGATGATGATGACAGCAGTGATAAAAATTTTGAAAATCGCTGCCAGGAATAAAGCTTTTAGCGCTTACTGATATTTGCTTTTTATTTATTGTTCTACAATAGTTATAGTTCAAAGTATCTTTACCCTGAGAATTTGGAGACCAATCTGGATCTCTGTTGTCCTCTCTACTGAGAACAGTAAGAGTGATTTTGACAAGAGAGTGCCTTCCTTAGACGGAGTGAGGGGCAAAGCACCAGCTCACAAACCCCGCAAACACCCTGACATTATCAGAATCTGAGAAACACAGCCAAAAAGATAAAAGCTAACTGACGTTTTTCACCATTGGTCTCTTGGATCTTAGTGTGTCCTTTGTTGGAGGCAATCCTGACCCCATCTCTACAAGCCCACCTGGTTTCCAAATTAAATATTCTGAGGTTCTTGTAGTTCATAAACAAGTCACAATTTTGAGCCTTATAAATGTATATTCTGCTTCTTTAGTTTATTTTCTCTTTCCATTAGTAATGAGAAAATGTTGAAAAGGAAAAAAGAAAGGTTATTGAACAAGTAGAGCAAAATGTCCGTCACTAATTATCTAAAAGCCCAAAGATGCAGCATCCTGATTAGCACAGGCCTGGAAAAAGCACAGAGTAAAACTGGGCATTTATTCTTCAATTAGAGAGCAGAATGATTACTGCTTTCCAGATGTACCAGGGAGCAACACTTCAACTTCATCACTCCTTCAGCACAAAAGTAATTTAAAAGACAAAGAAGTGCCCACTTAAGGTCTATGAACAGCATCAAAATGCTCTTGGATGGAAGGCACTCTGACTTTTTCAGCTTTTACCCCTTAATCAAATTAGTCTCTTGCTGAGCTAAAAACAAAAAGAGCAGTTCTCAAAATTATATATGCAGTACTATCTCAACTACTTAAAAATTACACAGAGAGAAAATGATGGAAAAATATAACAAATTACTAACTGTAATAATCTCTGAGAAGGAAATTTTGTTTTATTACTTTATTTTAGACATCTTGATGCTTTCAGAGTTTTCTACAATGAGCACGTGTTGTCAGTAATTTCAATGAGCAATGGTTTAATGTATCGACTGTTTGTAATGTACATGTCCAGGACATGTAATATGCTATGTCAAGCAAAGCTATACACATATCCCAATCAATTCTGAATAAAAGAAAAAAGAAGAAATGAACCTATAAAAGAAGTGTTATTTCCATTAGGAAACTCACTTAATATCACTTATATTATATATAGTGGTCAAAATTCAAACCCATCTACACAATTTTTTTTTCTCATCTATGTATTACTTTCGAGAAAAAGTACAGTCTTCTAAAATTAGTATCTGATATGTGGTAAAGAATAGTGGAATCAACTTGTGTAAAATGAGCTTTCTAAAATGCAGATAGAAATAATCCAAACATCTGGAGAGGATAAAAGTCTGTAAAAATATTTTCTTTCATCTTGACCCAACATCAGTTGACAGCTGTTCAGTGATCTTTAACATAAAAGTGCAAAGACTATCAGCCATAGCAGCATACCTGGCACCTGGAAACCAGCCAGATTCGGCAGCCCTTGAAAAGGTGCCAACACAGGGATCCAAGTCTGAGTTGACCTCCACCACTGATAGAACTTCACTTGACTCAAGTCAGTCTTCTTGTTCTTTCAGAGATTCTGTGTTTTCATTTGTTCATTCTCCTATACATTAATACAACAAATATTTCTTTTATACTTATTATGCCAGACACGACGCTAAGCCCTAGGAATACACGTAGTGAATAAAAGAGGCACAGTCTCAGCCCTCATGGAGCTCAGTGCCTCACTTATGACTAAGGACAAAAATACTTTATTCAGCAAGATTGTTGGTCTGTGACCGAATGTAAAGCAACTGACATAGAATTTGACACATGGAAGGCATTCAACATATTTACTTCTGGTATAGTCTCAGTTTTCCAATAAAATAAATGGAACTTATCTTATTGAACTTGGCTAGCTGTGAGAATACTGATGTCTGCAATCTTTTGATGATTCAATGGCCCCAGTCCAGAAAATACACTTGATCCTAAATGTTGTATCAGATAACAGAGTATCAAAGGACATGAGACTTTAGATATTTTTCTTTAGACCTGTGATAGGTTAAATACCTTCTCACATTTTTTGTTTAGAGTATCAAAATTCAAAATTATATTTAATACTGCCATATGAAAATTAATGATTCACCAGGAACTCTCTAAAATCTCACTATTTTAGCTTCCATGAATTAAGAAGTTAAGGAAAAAGTTTGACAAGAACTGTGTTAATCAAGCTCCTACTTTTTGAAGGCTTGCAGATATCTTGAGATCTAAGTAAAGTAAGCTCATTCTCTGATCAAAAGTATGTCCAAGCATTGCGCCCAATGTTTATGTTTCCTGTAATGCACATTCTATATTTTATGAGCATAGAATTTTAGCACATACTAAATGGTGTACATAGATCTTCTATGGTACTCCAAACTTCCTTCTAGTAAAGTTAGACTCCTCCTCCATGAGAAATGAGCTGAAATATGTTACAGCTTATACCTGTAAGGGTCAAGTCCTGAATGTGAACTCCAGTTGTCTAAGTTCACAACTTAACCTCTCTTGATAACACTACATCCAAACTTTAGCAACAAGGAATTCATTACTTCCTGAAACAACTCATTTCTTCTTTTAAAGGCAGTTATAATTCAGAATTCCTTCCACCTTTGAGCTGCATTCTACCCACTTCTTATAGTTACCAATGGCTCGAATTTCCTGTGTTAATCTAATTCCTCTTCTTCATGAGAACTCTTCAAATATTCACAAATACTTTTCATTTCTCCCCTTCCATCTATCCATCAAGTTTTCCTTTCTATAAAGGAAAATAATTTCATTTGTCTACCATTTTGTAAATTATTCTGTTTTGACTTTCTACCTTATTCTTAGTCAGCTCCAATAATCATAGTCTTGTTTATTTACATCATTTTTAAACCAACCACATACAACAGGCCTGAAGAGTACAGAGTTGAATTTCATTATCACCATCCTTGTCCTAGATATTAATCTTCTATTTATGCAGCTCAATAACAAATTAGCTATTTTATACCTGCTACTGAATGCTGCTGACTTGTGTACTACTTACTATAATTACAATAAAACCTTTACTTTTTTTAAAAAAATGCTACAACAAATCTACATACTCAGTATCTTATTCCTGTGCCTTGTTTGCATGATTTTTTTTCTATGTTAAATTATTGGCCTTAGTTAGAAAAGGATGAAAAGTAGAACCAAGGCTTTTGTTTTTATTTTGCTTAATATATTCTTCGTCACCATTAGGTTCCATTGCCAAATGTCTTCCCAAGTTATTCAGTAAAAGTACGAACCAAAAGGGTACAGAATAGAATTAAAATTCTACTCCTTGCACTGTTCATGTCCTTCTGGGTTGACATCCATTGGTACATTAACAGCTGGTAGGAAGGGTTAATTTCTCCACTGCCCATAATTCCTCCTCCAGGACTCTAGGAGAAACCAAAACCCAAGCTTTGGTGATGTTCAGACACCTCCTGTCTGCAAGGTTCCCCACATGCTTGGTAAAGGATCCTGGTGCTCCTGGCTGCCTTCTGTCACAGGTGAGACCAGTTCTCTAGTTTCTTTCCTACTTTCTTTATCCTCCAAGAATCACTCTAGCCAAATGCTCACGTTGGTAATGCTGAGGTTCCTGACTTCACTGCTCCTCACACAGGGCTGGCATCACAAGTGCCTAACCCTGAGTGTAGAACTGACACTCAAAAGCTCTATGCTCCACCTAGTGATGCTGTTATACTTTGAAATTCCAAATGACTTTTTATTTATCTAAGTTTTAATTTACTTATGTGTAAAATGGCATTAGCAGTAAATAAGATGTACCTGATAATTTGAGATAGAAACTACAGAAGAAAGGGAAAACTTTGTATATTAGTATCTTTAATGGCAATTTTTCCTGCTGTTTCAACAAAGACACCCATATTTTTTATTCTGCACTGATACTTACAAATAATATAACTAGCTCTGTTTTCAAAGTGAATATTCAAAATATTTTACAAAAATATTGGGCCGGGGATTTAGCTCACTGGTTCCACTGCCTGCCTCGCAAGCACAAGGTCCCAAGTTCGATCCCTGGTACCAAAAAAAAAAAAAATATTATTACAATAAGTCATTTCCATTAGTCTCCTTCAAAATGCTACCCCCACTTTGAACATACTTATCCAAATATTTTTGCCACTTTCTAAAGCAATTTTGAAAGTCCTCTTTTGTGAGTGTCTTACTGAGATGTGATTAAAAAAAAAAAAATATGGTGAATGCTGCTGCTGCTGCATGCCATCCAGCGAAAAGGCAGGTTCATGAAAACATTATGATGTATCATCATTTCCTCGATCTGGCACCATATGACTTCTGGCTTTTCCCGAAAGTCAAAACAACCATGAAAGGTAAACACTTTTAATCAGTTCGAACACTGGCCTTGCTACTTCCTCCTGTATGGACACATCTGTTGTGAAGCCTTTAATATATCATGCAGTTCCCTGACATACACCAAGCAGCTTCAGGCCCATGTCACTGTCACTGGTCTCACTTGCCCCCTGCTCTAATTGCCACACTACAGCAACTCATCTTGTTTCCTTGTTCTGGACTTTAAAAAACAACAACACATTATTTCCAAAGAAAACTTAAAGTGAAAACTCCACTAGAATCATGTAAGTTAATAGAAATCACTAGCTGATTTACCTTTTACCATAGAGACTATACAAGTGTTAAAAGCATTACAACTTCATGTTTGGCAGGATTTCTGGTTGAAGAACCATGGTGCACCAAATGCTTTTCTAAAGACAAGGGAAGGGACTAATAGGTACAAACTTTCTCATTTGTCAGTCTCCTGATTAGTCTCAGAGTTCTACCTACCAAAGACACTGACCTCTATTGCTGTTCCTCTATGTATAGATTTAGGGACTTTCATTTGAAATGCAATGATGACGATGACATCCTGGAATTCTTTTTCTATATGAAGTGAGGCAAAGCCATTGTTCTTATATTTCACTTTCAATAAAAGGTTAAGTATAATCTTTGTCTCCATACCATCTTCTCACTAGCTGTCCAGTAACTTTCTGTCAAAGTTTTAAATTACAAGCACTGAAAAATCAGCTACCATTACTGTGTATGAATATCCTCACCTGTGACATTTCCTCCAACAAATATCCCTCTTTGTGAAAAACCTCCCTTCTCTCATTTGTGTAACACATATATCTTTAAGATTTTAGTTCAAGTTCTATTTCTATGAAATTTCTGTCCTCTCCACTCTAAAGTCTTCTGCATTACTGTTTTCAAACTTTCCATTCTTCAGCCTTATATCCAAATATCTTAGAATGATCTAATTTATCTGCTTCACATTTAGAAGGCATCCATAGCCCAAGTGCAGTGAAGGCAGAGAAAATTTCTAGTCATATTCATCTATAAAAGAGTAAAAATAAAATTGGTTCAATGTACCAGAAAGAAGACTGGCTCTGAGTTCAAATTCTTCTTTTCCTACTTTCTAGTACGTGATGCTCAAAAATTCTTTTACCTTTTCAAACATGAATGTTCTTTGTGAAATTATAATGCACACCTGGTTAGTGTGTTGTAAGTGTGAAAATCCTCCTTATAAAAAGACAATCAACTAGCACAATGTTTGGCTTAGAAAGCACTTACCAAATAAGAAGTGTTAATATTAGGATGCCTCGTACCACTAACCACCTGAATATGCATCATTTCATTTAAAGTCAGTACTACAAAAAGATAGTGTCTTCTACAACCAATGAATTCTGTGGAAGATAGAGATAGAGACAGAGAATGTGTTGGTGAGCACTAAAATAAAATAGCTTCTCAGGACAGCTGAAGAGAATGTGTAAGTGGAGCAAAGTCCACTACTCTACTGTGCCTACATATCAAGAATAAGCTATTCCACTGCTGGGGATCTTCCCCAAAGAATTAAAAGAATCATACCACAGTGATATATGTGTGCCCATGTTCATAGCAGCACAGTTCGTAATAGCTAAAACTTGGAAACAGCCCAAATGCCCATCAACTGGAGACTGGGTAAAGAAAATGTGGTTTTTTTATAAAATGGAGTACTACTCAGCCATAAAAAATGAGAAATTAGAGACATTTATAGCTAAGTGGATGCACATTGAGGCGATACTCTTAAGTGAAATAAATAGGACACACATGTGTAAATACCAAATAGTTTCTCTAGTGTGAGAAACTGAAAGTGTAAATAAGGACTAAATGTATAATAGGCAATGTGAAATAGGAAGAAAAGGGACAAAGGGGAAGGAAGTGGGAGGGCTAGGGGAAAAGATAGAAGGGAATGGGATTAATATGAGAAAATGGAAAAATAGGAACAAAATCTTTGTCAATAGGGAGGAATGGAGGGGTTGAAGGGAGGGCTGGGCAAGGGTGAAACATAAGAACCAAGACAGACTATGTAAAGGTGCAAATTTCCAATGATGAATGTCATTATATTGTATACCTAAAATGTACAAATTATTAGAATGAATAATCGATAATGTAAAATAGGAAGAAAAGGTCCAAAGGGGTAGGGGTAGTGGGAGGGGCAGGGGAAAGGAAAGAAGGGAAAGGAAAAAATGCTGAGAAATGGAAAAAATGGAAATAAAGTCTTTGTAAATAGGGAAGGGTGGAAGGCGTGAAGGGAGGGCTAGGAATGGGGAAAAAAATAAGAACCAAGATGCATTATGTAAAGGTACAATTCCCAATGAGAAATGTAATTGTGTTGTATACCTACAATGTACCAATAAAAGAATTTAATACAAAAAAAAAAAGAATAAGCTTATGGACTTTAAGTAACAATAATATCCCATACATTTCAAAAAGCTAGAAGAAAATAGTTTGAAAGTTTTCAACATACAGAAACGGTAAATATTTGAGAAGATATATATATACATGCATATATTGTATGACATTACATGAAACCCTATTACAATTTTATATTTTAGGTGTCAGTTAAAAAATTAAAATTAAAAAAATAGTGACATAGCAGCATTTTAAAAAATGAATGACATCTTGAATTTTGATCTGCATGGCAAGAAAGATATAAAGTCTACATTTCTTCTGAGGCTCCGTGGAGGAATAGCCTGACTGCCCCATTTCTGTTGGACAGGCATTTTAAATCCCTACTGATCTGAGTCAGATTAAAAGCTATAGGACACCAATGAGATTTATGTGACAGCCTCATGCATCATTTTTCTCACCTCACTGACCTTAGTCCCAGAATGCTATTTTTAGTTATGTGCATCAACACTGAAGAATTTAACAGGTTGTCTTTATTTTGCTTATTTCTCCAAAAACCTACTCTACAAACTTTTTGGCCTTTCAGCTACAGAAATTATTTCTCAGGGATATATAAAAGTGTCAATGTTACCAGGCAGTCTGATGATGCATAGCACACTTCTTGCTACAGCAAAGGCAATGGAAAAGGTATTGCTTTGAATCAAACACTGACATGAGACCCAAAACTGTCCTCCACTGGAATACATTACAAATGTGCAGGGAGATGAGATGATGCATGCATGAGACACAAACCATGTAACAGGAGAGCCGAGACAAGCTTCTAGACGAGAACTTGAAGAAGCGCTCTGAATTGCTCTTATGTTAACTAAATGGAAATTTTGAGATAAAATACATTGTACTACACTTTGGAACATGTTCTTCTCTCATTTGACTAATTCCTATTTACCCTTCAGAACTTAACTCAGTAATTATCCTCTTTAAAAAGCTTACTGTGACCCCTTCTCCAATTACCAACACTATCCCCACTAGCTCTGCACTCTAACAGTACCACCACTATCTGCACCTCCAATACCGCCACCTCTGCCCCTTTGGCACCCTACCACCATTGTTGCTTCTGGCACTCACTGCCACCACCACTACAAGCCTGTTCTACTTAGGTAACGCTGCACATGCTTTTTCAAGGCAATACCACACCGTAGTTAATTGTCACTTGCTACTCTCTCGCTGGACTTACTTTTTGGAATCAGAGACCACTTTATTAACCTTTTTTCTCCATTGCCCAATTTAAAAGAAAAAAAAACTGCCCTGTAATAGGTGATCAACAGATGGTTCCTGGGAAAAAAAAAAAGAATAGATCTAAAAAATGGAATTACTTTTCAGAAATATTTGCAATATGGAGTTGTCATCTTTTTAACAAATACCAACACTATTGACTTCTTTCTTTCCAGCCACTAAAGAGCAATAAAGAAGTAATTTACTGAATGACACCCTAGTGACTAGAATGAGATGATGTGATTAATTCCTAAAGTAATTTCCAGGCAGTTTACTCACAGGAAAAATGTAGCTAAGTACTTTCTAAGACCACAGGATAGAGAGCAGTAAACTAATTCAATGGGCTTTGTCTTTTGAGACACTAAGAAATCAATATACGGTATGTGCCACATGTTAGCAGACAGTTTTGAAAATCTGTTGTAAAGGAATCTCATTGATTTATTACCTTTACTTATTACTTAGGTGAGTTTCTACAGATGGAATTTCTGTATATGGAAAGTCATATTTGATTCTACTATGAATTGTCAAATTCCTCACCAACATTCCTTGAACAATACAGGGAGAAACCTGAAATTATTATTCATTTGTAAAGTTTGATTCTTTGATTTTTTTTTAGAAATATATATATATATATATATATAGAGAGAGAGAGAGAGAGAGAGAGAGAGAGAGAGAATGCGCATGTGTACCAGGGATTGAACTTAGGACCTTGTTCTTGCCAGGCAGGCACATCACCACTGAACTACATCCCCAGCCCAGAACTAAGAATATTTTAAGGGTAAAAGAAAGAAGGAACAGGAAAAAAAAGAACTGGAAAGGTAGAGAGAGATAGGAAGGGAAAATATATTGAAATTTTGAGATATATGTATGTTTCAAAAGTAATTTATATATATAACGTCATATCAGTCATTATTTCCTAACATAAAAGTAACTTTGTAGTCTGTAAGTTCCTGTGACATGAAATTTACTTGTTATGTCTGACCTTAATTCATCCACTAAAAACATGACATTAAAGATGTGACTTCAACCCTGTATTCCTTCTCTGTAAGTTTAGGAGGCTGATGATATTTACCCCAAAGTCCCTTCATGTTCTGTAATTTTATAAGATTCTACCAGTGTTCCCTGTTTCCTCATGTCCCCACTTCTCTCTCCATTAGAACACCAAAGCCTGTGTCAAGGCAGAAAGCACTACAAATGAGCACCTACCGGGGACTTTGGGGCATTTATAAAACTTACACAGAGAAAGAGAAGTTGCTTTATTCCACTGCCAACCTCATGGAGAGTTATGGACACAATAACTGTGTTTGAATTTTAAGGCCTTCTTCAATCAAATTCCCCGAGGGTTGAATGTTGATCTCATTCCTGTAATTTAACATCTTAACAGCAAGAAAATAAGACAAACAGATAGAATTACATGGCTTTCCTGGCTATTGTTGTCACCTTTTCCTTTAGTCAGTATATCCCAGAGACAGAATAAGTTCAATCCAGGAATAACCCATCCATTTACTTATTGCCCAGCATTCACTGCAGAGGGGAATCTAACCCACGATACCCCTCCTCCCACCTCACAGCAATGAAGACATAGGAGGAAGGTGTGAAGAAATGTAGCAAAGAGGAAAGCAAAGGTTAATTTTGATTTTCAGATTAAGAACTATATACACTGGACAGTTATGTGTGCGTATTTTCCTTGCTTACTATGTTTCTGCTTTTATAGTTAATATTATTAATAAAACTCCTTTTTTTAAATTTCAACCTGTTTCAACTGACAATTTCTTTCCACAAGCAGAACCAAGACCAGTAATGTATCCCAACAGTCAAACAGAGAGTGGTTAGGGAGCCAAGCTGAAGATCTGTGGTCTTTTTTGTAATTTTTATTAGTACATGATGATTGCATTAATCATGGAGAGTCAGTACATTTGCATAACACATCTTAATTTTTTTACTTCCTTTCCCCTCCCCTCTTTCCCCTCTTGACCAGCGAGAAAAGCTGACCCCTGCAATGGAATGATCAGAACATATGTTCACTGTTTCTTCCTCTTTGGGTTTGTTTTCCTCTTCAGAGTCCAATGTCCACAGTACATTCAGTAACATAAAGGCCCTAAATGTAGAAGTTTTTGGGGTGCTAGGGATTGAATCCAGGGCCTTTGCACTGAGTTACATCCCCGGCCTGCCTTTTTTGTATTTTGAGACCTATTTATACATTCAGTTTACTTCATTTAAAAAAATTTTAATAATATACTGAAAGTAATAGAATTAGGAAAATATCTATTGGACAAGGATATGACCTTTAGTAAATTCTCTCACTGGTTATGTATCATTCTACATAATAATTTTTTAGGGGGGATGGTGAATCGGGAACCCAAGACCTCACACATGCTAAGCACACACTTTACCTCTGACCTATACTCCAAGGCACCTCATAACTATTTTTGTATTGGAAAAATAAATGGACTTCTGATAGTAATGAGGGTTTAAAGTTTTCATTTATCTCAAAAGAAGGGGTATTCTACATCCTTAGTCCCCAGTGTGAGCAAAAGATCCCTTGACAATCCCCTATAAAATTAATCCAACCAGGAACCCTGGTATGCTGGCTTTCTGAATAAAAATCTCTAACTTGTAGTATTTAATTCTTATACCTTAAATACACATACCATGGTCAATTTCAAGCTACCAGTGGTGTAACAAGCAGCTTGCAAAATACATAATAATTTAACAATTAGCCCCGCAAGTCAGGGTGTCCCAAAACAAATTAACTCTAAGAATTCTTTTCAGAGCCGGGGATTTAACTCAGTGGTACTGCTCCTGCCTCGCAAACTCAAGGTCCTGAGTTCAATCCCCAGTACCAAAAAAAGAAAAAAGAAAAAAGAATTGTTTTCAGAAAGTAAACTCTTTTATTTAAAAAATTTAGTAAGACAATCAGAGTCCATCATTTTTCCCCTCTAAATTGTCACATACTTTCTCCCAGAAAATGTCACCAAAACAACCTCTTGAATAGGCAAGAGTAAGTTTTTTGCTAAGTATATTCAAGAAAATTGTTCCCTTGAAAGATTCTTAGCAGAATCTCAGAAGGAGAAAACCAAAGATAATCCATTTGTGAAGTTTTGGGGATCTTGTTTAGACAAACTCTTTTTCTGGGATGGGGGAGTTTGAATAAGATGGGCAGGATTGATAGACAAGCAAAACAACGGTTTCAAAGTGAACTTTGAAAAGTAGTCATTTGACACTCCATGGTCCTGTAAAGATATATTTATCCTCTTAGGGGAAACTGAGCTAGTCTAGTGTTCAGATCAATAGGTTTTGGAAAAGTTCATTAAACAAGCAATAAGATTACTTGCAACTTTATCTTCCTGGAGAAGAGTTTCCTGGAATATTAAAAATCATGCTAACAAGGTCAGTCAAATAGGCACATATTTAATGAACACAGTCAAATCACAAAGTTCTGTGTAGTTATGCCTACTTTGGTTCCCAGAACCAAAAGTACATGAGCTTGGAACTTTTGCTTTCCTTGAATGTAAATGATAGTTTTTCACTCAGGACTAAGAAGGGACCATTCACTGTCCTTCCTACAAGTCTTGAGGACAATCATAGCTATGAACACTAAAAAATATCTGCAGGTGTCTGATAAGTATACTGGAGCTGGAAAATAAAGGAAAAATATCACAGGGTGTAGTTTAGGCATTTCCAGCTTAGTTGAAAATGGCCCTTCTACAAAAATGTTGCAAAATATCTACTGCTGTCCTTTCTCATCTTTGCAATACATACAAATCTCCTTTAAGTACAGATTTCTCAACACAGAGTGCCACTAACACATTCCTTCTAAAATTTTACTGTGAATTATTTTGTTCCTTGATTCTCCCAATCATGATTAAGCAAGTAAGTATAAAGTGCTTATTAACTTTCTGACTGTAATAAGCACACAGTCATCAAGATGGACACAACATCTTTTAAAGTACACTCACAGTGTTGTCAACTAAAAGAGAAAAACAAAAGGGGTGAAACATCATTGCCATTGGATACAGACTCTCCCCAGCTCCTGAGCTTTCCATTTTAAAGCCTTTTGTTTATATGGAAAAAACAAAAACATGTCAACCTAGCCTGTCCTTAAATAATGGTCATATGAATTTAATTCAGTATTAAACACTGAATTATTTATTAGCATAGGGTCTATCATTACAGACATCATTAATGTTGAAATGATTAGGAACATTATTATTCCAACTGCTGTCCCTACCACATTCACATAAGCAGTAAAAATGATTTGATTTGTTTATATTCCTATAAGAGGCATACAATTATAATAGAAATAAAACGGTGCACATACATATGCCTGTGAATGTAGGTGTGTGCATATGTAGTATTTTCTTAATTGGAAGCTATGAGAAAAAAGAGACTATGGTGCTAGAATTTAGCATAATTTATTCTACAAAACCAAGTTTGGAAAAAAAATGAAACATGCAACCTGTGAAAGCTTCTTGTGATTCAACAACAAAGATGAAGGGAAGGGGACAGTGACTGACACACACTGTGTGTGGTGGAGTTGAGAGATGGCACAATATGAGCTTAAAGCATCAGTGCCAATTCCACGTATCTTGAAATGTTTAGGCAGGGTTAGTTTAAGAAACATATGTTCAAACAGTAGTGGCAACAGTTCTTCTCTAAATGTCTTGTAGAAGTCAGCAGTGAAGTCATCAGGACCTGGGATTTTCTTAGGTGATAAGTTTTTAATTACATTTTTCAATTTCGTTGATTGATATTGGGTTATTTAGAAGTTTTAGGTCTCTTCATTCAACTTTGGTAATTCATATGTATCTAGGAATCTGTCCATTTCTCCTATATTTTCCACCTTACTGGCATAAAGGTTCTCAAAGTAAGTACTGATGATCCTCTGGATTTCTGCTGGGTCCATTGTAATTTCACCCTTTTCATTCCTAATTGCATGGATTTGGGCCTTTTCTTTCCTTTTTAAAAAATTCATTAAACATATTAGTACATTATAGGTATACAATATGGTGACATTAATTACTGGGAATTTGTACCTTTACCTAACATATCTTGGTTCTTATTTTTTCCCCATTACCCTGCCCTTCCTACAACCCCTCCACCCCATTATTTACAAAGACTTCATTTTTTTTTTCCTTTTCTCATATTTATTCCTTTCCCTCCATTCCTTTTCCCTATCACTCCCACTTTCCCTTCCCCTTTGTACCTTTTCTTCCTATTTCACATTATCTATTAAACATTTTGATCCTTAATTACACTTTCAGTTTCTCACACTAGAGAAACTATTCAGTATTTACACATGTGTGTCCCATTTATTTCACTTAAGAGTATGGCCTCCATGTGCATCCATTCAGCTAAAGATGACTACAGTTTCTCATTCTTTATGGCTGAGTAGTACTCCATTTTATTAAAAATAATCTTCTTTATCCAGTCTCAAGTTCATGGGCAATTGGGCTGTTTCCAAGTTTTAGCTATTACGAACTGTGCTGCTATAAGCATGGACGCAAATATATTGCTCTGTTATGATTCTTTTAATTCGTGACAAGATACCTACCAGGTGAATAGCTGGATCAAATGGTACCTCTAATACTAGTTTTTGATCTCCAAATTGATTTCCACAGTGGTTGCACCAGTCTACACTCCCAGCAGTGGAGAAGCATTCATTTTTCCCCAAAACTCTGCCAGCATTTGTTATTGGTTGATTTCTTGATAACAGCCATTCTTTCTGGAGTGAGGTGGAATCTCAGCATTCAGGTGTTCTTGAAAAGAGACAAACGTACTTGCTCATAGAACATATTTAAGTAAATGCAAAGGATTTGAAGTTATCCTCTGTGTGTAATCAGATCATAGAGTGGTAAAATTGGAAATCAATAGCAAAAGAAACCACAGGAACTCCACAAACACACGGAAATTGAACAACACACTGCTCAATAACCAATGGGTCACAGAGGAAATTAATGAAAAAATCAGACAGTTTCTACAATTAAATGAAATGTCAATACAACATATCGGAATCTGTGGGACCCAAGAAAGCTGTCTTATTAGGGAAGTTCATAGCACTGAATATTCATATTAGGAAAACAGAGTGAGCCCAGTTAAAAAACCTGATGCTGAACCTCAAGCTTCTAGAAAAAGAAGAGCAGGATGAACCCAAAGCTCATACAAGGGAAGAAATTATAAAGATCAGAGCAGAAATCAATGCCATGGAGACTTAGAGAACCATACAAAAAATCAAAAAATCGAAGAGTTGGTTCTTCAAAAGAACAAATAAAATTGATAAACCCTTAGCCAACTTTATCAAAAATAAAAGGCTCAAATCTATTCAATTTGGAAAGAAAAGAGTAAAATCACATCTAGCAGAAATCCAGAGGATCATCAATACCTACTTTAAGAACTTATACATAGGGGCCCGGGATTTAGCTCAAGGCTTCGGGCGCCTGCCTCGCAAGCCCAAAGTCCTGAGTTCAATACCCAGTATCAAAAAAAAATCACAACAGAACTTATACACCAATAAGATGGAAAACACAAAAGAAATGGACAGATTTCTAGATACATATGAATTACCAAAGTTGAACAAAGAAGACCCAAAAATTCTAAACAACCCAATATCAATCAATGAAATTGAAAATATAATTAAAAACTTACCAACAAAGAAAAGCCCAGGTCCTGATGGCTTCACTGCTGAATTCTACAAGACATTTAGAGAGGAACTTCTGCCACTACTGTTTAAACTCTTCAATGAAATTGAAAGGGAAGCAATACTCCCAAATTCATTTTTGGAAGCAAGCATCACCTTGATCCCAAAACCAGAGAAAGACCCAACCAAAAAAGAGAACTATAAGCTAATTTCCCTAATAAACATAAATGCAAAACTCCTCAATAAGATACTGGCAAACAGAATGCAGAAGATCATCAAGAAGATCACACCCTGACCAAGTGGGATTCATCCCAGCAATGTTTCAACATATGCAAATCAATAAATGTAATATACTATATTAACAGAGTCAAGGACAAAAACCATATGATCATCTCAACAGAGGCAGAAAAATCCTTCAACAAAATCCAACACCCATTCATGATAAAAACCCTACAGAAAATTGTAATAGATGGTCTTTATCTAAACCTGATAAAAGCCATCTACAAAAAACCAATAGCCAACATCATGCTAAATGGTCAAAAACTGAAATCCTTCATGCTAAAATCAGGAATAAGACAAGGATGTCCACTATCACAACTCCTGTTCAATATAGTACTAGAAACAATAGACAGTGATTAGACAAGAGAAAGAAATAAAAGGAGTAAAAGATAGGAAAGAAAGAAGTTAAACTGTCATTATTTGCAGATGACAAGATACTCTATATAGAAGACCCCAAGAACTCCACCAAAAGTCTTCTAGACTTAATAACTAAATTCAGTAGAGTAGCTGGATACAAGGTCAACACACAAAAATCAGTAGCCTTCCTGTACAAGAACAACAGACTCTTTTAAGAGAAGAACCAGAGAAACAACTCCTCTCACTATAGCATCCAAAAAAATGAAATACCTAGGAATCAACCAAATGAAAAAAATCAAAGACCTCTACTCTGAAAACTAAAGCACTCTGAAAAAAGAGATCAAAGAGGATACCAGAAAATGGAAACACATCCCTTGCTCCTGGGTAGGAAGAACCAATATAGTGAAAATGGCCATACTTTCAAAACTGCTATATAAATTCAATGCAATCCCAATTGAAATTCCAGTAGCACACTTCACAGAGTTTGAGAAAACAATCCAAGAATTCATTGGAAAAAGAAGAGACCTAGAATAGCAAAAGCAATTCTAGGTAATGAAGACAAGGTAGGGGGTATTACAATCCCCAACTTGAATCTATACTACAAAGCCACTGTGATAAAAACAGCATGGTACCAGCAAAGAAACAGACCTGAGGATCAGTAGAACACATTAGAAGATGCAGAAACAACTCCGGACACACTCTGCCACCTCATCTTTGACAAAGGAGCTAACTATGCTCACTGGAGGAAAGATAACCTGCTTAATTAATGGTCCTGGAAAAACTGAATTTCAACCTGCCAAAGATTGAAACTAGACCTGTATCTCTCCCCATGCAGTAAACTAAACTCGAAGTGTGTCAGACATCTAAATATTAAAACAGAAACACTAAACTGGCTGGAAGATTGGTTAGGTAGAACTCTTGAAGACATTGGTGCAGGAAAAGATTTCACAAATAAAGCCTCAGTTGCATGGGAACTAGCACAAAGAAACAACAACTGGGATCTCATCTTATTCAAAAGCTCTGCACAGTAAGAGAAACCAACAGAGTGAAGAGACAACCTACAATGTGGGAATAAATTTTTACCAGCTGTTTCTCAGACAAAGGACTACTATCTAGAACATATAAAGAACTTAAAAAAACAGACCTCCCAAATTTAAAGACCCAAATCAAAAATGGGCATCTAAAACGAACAGATATTTCTCAAACAAAGAAATAAAAGCAGCAAGTAAACATGAAAAAATGTTCAATGTCACTGGTCATTCAAGAGATGCAGATGAAACCAACACTGAGATTCCATCTTAATCCAAAAAGAATGTCTGTTATCAAGAAATCAATAAATAACAAATCCTGGCATGGTTGTGGGCAGAAAGGAATCCTTCTCCAATGTTGCTGGGAGTGTAGATGGGAGCAACCACTGGAAATCAGTGTGGAGATGCCTCAAAAAACTAGGATTAGAGGTCCCATTTGACCCAGCTATTCCCCTGGTGGGTATCTTCCCAAAAGAATTTTTAAAACCATACCACAGAGATATATGCACACCATGTTTATAACAGCACAGTTTGTAATAGCTAAAACTTGGAAAAAGCCCAATTGCCCATCAACTTGAGACTGGATAAAGAAAATGTGGGTTGCTTTTTTTAAAAAAATGGAATACTACTCAGCCATAAAGAATGAGAAACTATTCATTTTTAGCTAAATGGATGCACACTGAGACCATACTCTTAAGTGAAATAAGTGGGACACAAATGTGCAAATACCAAATAGTTTCTCTGGTGCGACAAACTGAAAATTTAAATAAGGATCAGAATGTATAATACATAATGTAAAATAAGAAAAAAAGTCCAAATGTGAAGAGGAAGGGGAAGTGGGAAGGGCAGGGCAAAGGAAAGAAGGGAAAGGAATAAATATGAGAAAAAGAAAACACCAAAACAGTCTTTGTAAATAGGGAGGGATGGAGGGGTTGAAGGAAGGGCAGAGGAATGGGGGAAAAAACAAGAACCCAGATATATCATGTAAAGGTACAAATTCCCAACAATTAATGTCATCATACTGTATACCTAAAATGTACCAATAAATGTAATGAATTTAAAACAAAGGAATATGTCTTCATAGACAGACACTGTGGCAAGCACCTATAATACCTGCTACTCCAGAGGTAAGGAAGGAGGCTTACAAATTTAAGGCCAGTATGGACAACTTAGTGAGAATCTGTCTCAAAATAATATTAACATTCTTTTAAAAAGATAGAAGATAAAAGGATGTTGGCAATTAGCTGCCTAGTTGAATGAGCTCTGGCTTTAATTCCTAGGGCAGGGGTGGACAGAGAGAAAGAGAGACAGAGAGAGACAGAGAGAGACAGAGAGACAAAACTAGAGAGACAGAGACAGAAAGGGGGATTCATTTGGGATACTCAAGGTGAGTGTGGCAAAGACCTGTGAATATTGCTAGTCCCACTGAATTTCCACAGATTTGAGGCCTCTGTAAACATCAAAGGAAGTGACAAGGCTCCCAAGCATAAGTGTGGTTAAAAAAGAAGTTTCCCAAATACTTCCCAGACCTTGAAAGTGGTGAGGTAGGTGTGGGGTGGTGAGTGGTCTTGGGTGGCTTTGATGGGCTCTAGTTGTGGTTAAAAGTGATCTTTCTATGAAACATTTGCCCAAGACAGAAAAGAATGTTCCTTATTCTAAAGAGTCCTCACTCATGGCTCTGTGGGGAGCTGAAGTCTCTCTGAGTCACTCTCCAGTTATGAACGTGTGGCCATAAGAACAATCTTTCAGAACCTGACACATGCACACCACGTCCTCCTGTCTTCCCAGGCTGGCCTAGGACAGGCCTTACCCATAAACAAGGGACTCCCAGAGCCCCACAGGATAATTTGGAGAAGAAAGTGTTACCATGATTTCATATTTTTTGACCTTTAGAAGATGAGTTTTAATGAGAAGTAAATATTGTTTCTTTTCTTTTGAAAAATTAAACACTTTGTTTTTAAAGATTACTTCATACTGATGAAAACTGATTAAAGTATATTATATGCATGTACAAACAGGTCAAGATGAAACCCACTATTCCATATAACTAATATGCCCTAATGAAAAAAATATTTATACTGCAGGCAGAGAATAGAACAATGATGGCCAAAGGCTACAGAAGGAAACCAAGATGGGGAGAGTTGGTCTAGGATTATAAACTCTCAGTTAGGAGGAGTTAGTTCTGGTGTTCTATTGCATAGTAGAGAGACTATAGTCAACAATATTGTACTGTATATTTCATAATAACCAGAAGAGGGGTTTTTGAATGTTTTCACTACAAAGAAATGATAAAGCAATAACTACCGGGTAATGAATATGGGATGATGGTAATACATTAATTACCTTGATTTTATCACTACACATTGTAGGCAGTGTGTACCTATATCAAAATATCATACTCTACCACTATGTATAATTTTATCTCAATTAAAAATAAATTTAAATAAAATAAAACTTTAAAACAAAACACATTACCTTATATTTTATTGTGTTATAATTTTTTACCTAATCACATATTATGATTGTTGTTCCATGTTAGTAAATATCACCCCATAAAACTACAATAAATAGCTACATGCCTATGCTAATGTATGACTTACTTAATTTATACATTATATATAGAAATATATATTATTTACAACTATTTGATATTATCAAGACTTTACTTATGAGTATTTTGAGTTATCTTCTAGATCAAATATTCCAAAACCCAAAATATATACTTTAGAAATACTTTACACTTGCAAGAGCAAAATGTAAATATTTTTTCCCAATTGCTCAACATTGAACATTAACATAATTTCAATATTTAGAAATTTTATAGATGAAAAATTATTTCCAATTATTTTGTGTATATGAATAAATACATAAATATATATTTATTTTAAATACATAAATAAATATTCTATTTTTCTAGTTTATAGGATTACAGAGAATATTTTTTCTTAGATTTCTGAATTTCTGTTAAATCTCAACTTTGAATTTTTAAATTCAAAATGACAGGAGAAAAAGAATATTTTCACATTCTAGCATTTATTTGCAGTCAAATGCATGATAAATTTTTTTAATTATTACATACAAAATATTTTCTCTGAAATAAGGATACTATTTTTTTTTGATAATGGCAATCAAACTCGGGACCTTGTGCTTGTGAGGCAGGCAGCAGAACCACTGAGCTAAATCCCTAGCCCTAAGGATACTTTTTAACAGCATTCTTTCTTTGTGTCTTTATTTTTGAAGTGAGTATTTTGAAATCTTGCACTAAAATGGTGTTTGTACTTCAATTTTATACATGAATTCAAATAAATGTTATGGTTTGCTTATTCCATGAATTGGTGCATAAAATATTTTGAAACATTCCTCATAAATTATACCTTTTGTAATATTAGTTTAGTGTCATTATCACTAAATTAAACATATTTGTTTAGCTCCTTTTGTTTGCATTGGTCAGGTCTTTGTTTATTCTTTTATGTTCAATTAACTCATTGTTATGGCTTATGTCTAGAGTTTTTCCCAAAGCCTCATGGACTCATAGGTGGGACTTTTCAGAGATGACCGGATCTAGAGTGTGTGATACTGGGATTAAGTGTGTGATGCTGGAGTCAAGGGTATGTGATTACTAAATTAGTCCATTGATTGGTTTGGCAGAGTTCTGGGAGTGGATAATAAGAAAGCCCTCCCTGGGTGTGAGTAGTCTGGATAGAATATAAGGGACAGAAAGAGGGCTGCTGAGCTTACTTGTCAGTTGCTGCTTCTTTGCTACTTTTCTGCCTTCTGCTTGCCATAAACTGTTTCTCCTCCATGATGCCCCTGTGCTCTGTCACCCTGCCTTGGATCCAGCTGACTATGAACTGAAACCTTTACACACTGTGTGATACAATAAACCTTTCCTCCTTTAACTTTTGTTGTCAGGTATTTTGTCTCTGCAATGAAAAAAGTTACCAATGCACTCATTTTGCTTTAAAATTTTTCTTGTAAGAGTCATACTGCTAAGTTTTGATTTTTAACCCAGTCTGATAGCCCATCTTTTAATAATAAAATACAGTTCATTTGTATTTAATACAATGATTGTTGTGTTTGATTTTATTGCTTCAAAATCATCAATTTTTACAACACTTTCTTCTTTTCCTATTCTTTTTTCTGGTCAAATTAAACAGCTATTTATTCCCTTTTTTTTCCTTTATTAAGTTAGAATTTCTTCCATATTTTCCTTTAAAAATACATTCCATTTTTCTTCTCTCATAATTAAATGACTTTATCTGTAATGATATTTGAAACAAGATAGTAACTGCTTCCTATATCAGTGTTCAATTTCTCTGTCCTTTCTTCTCTTCCCAATAAGATAATACTTTTAGACAACTTCATTTGCTCTCTACCTGCCCATAGAATGCCTTACTCCGCCCCTTCAACCCAATTTTTGTTTCTGCTGAGATAGCTTACCACACTGCACTTTAGTACTTTATACTCAAAGCTCTTTTTTAGAATTTTCTTTGTAATAGCTTTTTTATATTTCAGAGTCCCAACTTAGCTCTTACATTATACATTTCCAGACAACCTATCATTTTCTATTTAATGAATAGCTTGAACTGACTCACTATTTTTTGCTCTTCTTCATCTTCCCTTCTTTTAGGTTTTCATATGGTTCATTTCTTTTTTGATGAGAGTCTTTTAGCAAGTGATTTTCTAAGAAGGAATATATTTTGATAGCATAAGCTCCTCATCTAAAGGCAACCCTAGCTTCTCAATGGTGGGCTTGTCATAGTTGATTAAAAGAGATTTAGTCTTGGATATGGCAACCCAGGTATAGACACAGTGGCACAATGACTTTGTCCAATTATATTCTAATAAAAAGGGAAGAGATTTTTACTGAACCTGTGCAAATGGCTTTATGGCTATTGAAGAAATAATATTCAGTACAAATAGTTCTGAATTCTTAAGGGTCAGTGAGAGTTGAGTACCATTAATATATTTTATATCAGTTTTATAAAGCAAATTCTACTAAATTGAGAGGTAGGGGTAGCTTAAGAAGAGAGTTTACTCATATAACATTAAAAGGAGAATATTAAAAATCAATGTCAAATTAGTCACAACAATTTAATTTCTCTTCTCAGTTCATTTAGCCTGTGTAGAATCATGCACTGTATAATATTTTGGTCAATTATGAACTACACATAGGGCAATGGTCCCATAATATTGTATCGCCTAATGACCTCATAGCCACCTTAGTTTGGGTGCATACACCCTTATATTCATACACAGATGAAATCACTGAACAACGGATTTCTCAGAACCTATCCCTATCAAGTGACACATTATGTAATTCACTCTTCTTCCACTCACTTTGAGCTAAAGAGACTGCCTCCTGCCTCCATGAAGTATATCTGCTTCAGAACTAAAATGTTCTGAAATTCCTCAGTCAGTTGTTAAATTTAAAAGCTGCTTAAGCAATGAGAGCTCAAAAGTATATACCCAAGTTCGTGTTCTATGAAGTACCTGGTGTAGTTCATCTCAAACTGATTGGTGTAGCTCTCAAACTTCTCTTTGTTAAAAATACACTGTACTAAAGGGAAACTGGATGGTGAAGAGGGAAAGAGCAAGTAAAAAGGATCAAGATGTGATATGTGTATGTACCAACCCTGATGAGGAATATATTCATTATGTATTGCAAACATATACCAATAAAAAGGAAGAGTCCTCAGATAAATATTTAAGGTAAACTAAAAACTCTCCAAAATAATGAAATAATGCCTGCAGTCAATTTACTACAGTGACCAATATTGTCAGAATACAAGAAAATAATACTTTCTGTTGGGATACAGTACAGTACCACTTCATAAAGGTGTGATCAATGTCTTCTATCAATAAAACTAATGAGAGCACTGATAAACCTCAAAGGTCTTCATATAAAATGTAGAGTCTCTAAAACATTTATAATAATAACATTTTACCTGTGAAAATTTAAAAAGGAAAGATTAACATGTCCTTCAACTTGACAATGACTTCCTTATAGTTCTTACTCCAGTGTTAGTTATTTATAAAATGTGGAGTGTACAAAACATTCCTTTCCAACATTCCTCTTTATAAGGTAAAATAATAAATCCTTGTAAATATTCCAGGGGTCTGGTGGGAATTCACAAAAATAGGTGTAAATGATATATTTTTTAGTAAATATAATTGAGGGTCTGAATTTGGAGATAGCATCATACATCATGAGAAATAGTACTTAGCTACCTGTTTAGATAACGTGACAATAAAGTATTATGAATAATATTTAACAAAGTAATGCAACTGTAAGGAAGGAACTGTAGCTCTTTCACAAATGAGAAACTTTTGGATTTTGTTTGCTGTTTCTGTTGTTGATTTAAAAAAATAACTAAGGACATTATAAAAATCAATACAAAGCATGGAAAATTATTCTGGGGGTGATAAGGAGTCTGTGCTATCTGAATACATTTCATAGGAGGTGCAAAATAACATTGCATATACCTTATTCAAAATTCTAAGATTAATTTATCATTTTAATGAAGAGAAATTTAAACTCTTCTTTATTAATATTTGTCATAAAAGACTTACAAGCTCCTTATGTTGCTTAAATTTTCTGGCGAATAAACTCATCAAAACCAACTTTGCCAAAATGTTAATGCATTTTATAACTCCTTTTCAAATGTAGTTATAATAATCCAAGGCAAATAAAATTCACTTTGCTTAAAGCCTGTATAGCTTGCTATATATGTTCAGATTTGGTGCTTCACTGTGCTCTTTTATATTCTAAAACAAAATGACATTTTAAGTCACTCTGTTTTTCTTGAAAAAACAGAAGCACATGCAAGTTGTATTTCCTTTCACTGTGGTGCAAGCTGTAATTCTTTTCATTACAGGCTCAAGAACACATATTAATTATAACTTTTAACTAAAACAATAACTTCTATTTCACATAGCAAACTAGAACATAAAAAATTGAAAAATATTCATAATTAAGGATTTTATCATCTAGCAATCCTCATGAATACTGATAAAATAACTTTCCCCAGCTATACTTATCACTTTATATGTTCATAAAGTGGAAAAAATAAAGTATTCATTAACAGAGATGTTCCAAAGATATATATATATATATGTAGTGCAACAAAATTAGATGCAAAAGTATATGAATCTGAAATTATGCTTAGTAACCAATTATTTAGTATCAATACTACTTATAGATTATCTGGTTATCTCTAGACTATATATTTATATATATTATCTATAGACTATTCTTTGATGAATGTAATTTTTAAAATTGCAAGGTAATGTTAGTTTAATTGATCAGTAACACAATGTAAAAAGTTTAGGGCATTCATATAGTAACTAATCTAATAAGAAAATACTCCCAGGTCATGTTTTTAAAATGAATCAAAATTATTCAATTATACTGAACACTAATAAATCAGAAAAAATTACTGATCCAGTCTAATATTTCTAAAGATTCATCTTACTTATGTGAGCCTGGATTCCTAAGATGTTTCTAAAATAGCTTTCCTTATAAGTCTAGTGCATTTAAAGCATTAAAAGACTATTTTGTAGAGTCTGGGATTGTTTGATTTATAGAAGCACTTGTTATCTTTAAAACCCAATGAGAACAGGTTTTAGTTAACTTAATATATCTTATTTTTTAATTTATCAGTACATTGCAGAAGTAAGAATATATTTCACATTCATAAGTAAGAGATAAAGTGTTTTCTAAATTGTGAAAACATAGCTTTCAGCTCAGCTGTACAACTTTAAATGCAGCTCAAAAATAAAACTAGAAAGATAAAAACTCACTAGTTTAGATCTCAATAGCTGGTGCCCTTCCCAGTGGTCAGAAAATCTAATTGATTTTATTTCACAAGTAAGGAAACAGCAAAGGATTAACAAATCAAATGTTGTCATCTCTCACTGTTCAGAGAACTGGATTTCCATCATCCATTTGACAGAGATCACCAATGGTCAGATCATGAAACCAAATTCCCAACCACTGCTGCCACCATTGGGAATGGTTTCACTGACTGGTCAGAAAATAGAAAAGGCAAAAGCATAACAAAATCAATAGAGAAGGGGAAAAAGAGAAACAGCATCAGCAAAGTTAAACAGAGTTGCTGCTCAGGATTCACTCCAGGGGGCCACTTGAGCATAAGGAGCTTTTAAATCCCCTTTTCCAGCAATGCAGCTTCTTCTGGGAGTGCACTGGGGCATCTAGTAGATTTTCTGTACATTTTTCTGAAAAAAATTTTCAGAAGATAAAACTATAATTTTCATGCAATATGAAATGAACATTTGGCAGTGCTTCTCTATACCTCATTAAATAATAAGAAACCCAGCAAATTTTCTTTAAAAAATTAAAGAGGATTCAAGAAAGTAGATATATAGAGATACCTTAATAAAGGGATATTAAAATTCAAATTGCTGGGTTAGACACAATGTTGTTTACTGCTTTAAGGGCATGAGCTGTATTCTTTGAGGTTATCTGTTCCACCAAACAAAAATTTTCATTTCTACCAGACATAAATCTACACGTTACCCTCTGCCACTACAAACTTGTAAAATAGCTCAGTCAGTAAAAATTCAAGACCAGACCTGCATGGGAAAAGCACCCAATAATTTCTTCTGCTTATATCCAACCTCTAGATCATTATTTTTTTCTGTCAGAGCTCAATAATTTTTCACTATGTAACACTAAGTCTTATTTAAGCAACCTACTGAAACCCAGGGAGCACTTTCAGGGTTCAGATCTAGATCTTTAGAGCTTCCTTCAAGTCAAGGGCATTTTGTAATTATTGATTCTCCCGCTGCAGTTGCTTTTTCTCCTGGAATTCCTCCAATGAATGCAGTGGGTCTTTTACAGCAAACTTACGTTTTCCCTAATGATTTTCACTGTAGGGGACAGGGGAAGGGGACGTTACCAGAACCTCTGCAGTGAGTCCTGGTCTCCTGCGAGCCACGGCAGCACACGGCGAATTACAGGAAAGGTAGAAAAATGAGACTGAGAAGAAGCTGAGCTTTGGGTCTGATCAGTGCTGCTCTGGGCAGCAAAGACAAAAGCCCCCAGCTTACCACACCTTTTATTCAGTACATCGGGAGAAACAAATGTAACAGATGACTTGCAGAGAGTTTAATAGTTCACATTGGGATAAACAAGGTGTAACGGAAGGCTTGCAGAGAGTTTAGTACATCTCCGGCAAACAAGATGTTAATCAGTCCAAGAACAATGAGGAACTGAGCAGATGTTTGTTCTCCCAGGATGTTTCTTGTCCTGGAGAATCACAGCATCACTGGATCACTGAAATCTCAGTTGTGACCGGAGGCCAAACTGGAGTTATTCTGTAGCTGGGCTGTAGGCAAGAGAACTAGGCTAACCAAATGATTTATCCCTAGAATTATGTAGCATTGCTCCCAACATTTCACTTCTTGATATTTTCCACAAATTTCTTAATCAAAAAATGACTTTCTTCAAATCAGCCACTGAATTCATTGGTTGAAAAATAATAATGTGTAATTACAGAAAAGCTTATTTTTGCTATTCTTAAATCTCTCAAATGCTCTCGTGCGTGTGTGTGTGTGTGTGTGTGTGTGTGTGTGTGTGTGTGTGTGTGGTTAGATTATCTTCTGCCTCCTTCTGCTATATCTTCCATTTGTACTGATTAGTTTCTCTCATGCTACTGGGTCCTTTAGATATTTCCTCATTTTGTTGTTCCTGATGCTGCTGCTGCTGTTGTTGTTGTTGTTGTTGTTCTTGTTCTTCATAATGACCCATTGGAGCTACCTCTGATTGAGTGCACTCATATTCAGCTCATTCTTGGCATGTTCAGGGCTGAAAATCTGACATATGGAAATAGTGTTGATCCCTCTTCTCCCTCTCTGGGCAAGGTATGGTAGACACAGACCTCTATAGCCTAGGCTCTTCCCAAGAACTTCTTCCACCTGATCTTCAGCCCAGGCATCTGGAGTCTTACCAAGTCCACAAAGAAGAAAATCTTTACCAGCTCTGCTCACCAAGACTCCCACATAGTCCAGGACACACTCAGGTCCAGGTACCCAAAAACTCTACCAACTATCTGGCCCAGAAAAGGCAAATACATTAGAATTGAGAATGGAAGGAAAAGGAATCAACAACTTTTAGAATTCTCCACCAGATGTAACTTCAAATTCTTCTCCTTTCATTCATGTTACATGATGACCACTGAAACTGCTGCTCCTGTTAGGATGTTGTGTGGGCAGCAGTAAGGTAGGAGAGAGGGAGTATGAGGTAGAAAGTTGTGCTTTTTGTTTTTTATTAAATTCTTTTATTGTTACATTTTAGATATAAAACACAATTACATTTCTCATTGGGAATTGTACCTTTCCATAATGCATCTTGGTTCTTATTTTTTCCCCATTCCTAGCCCTCGCTTCACACCCTCCACCCTTCCCAATTTACAAAGACTTTATTTCCATTTTTTCCATTTCTCATCATTTTTCCTTTCCCTTCCTTCCTTTCCCCTGCCCCTCCCACTAAACCTACCCCTTTGGACCTTTTCTTCCTATTTTACATTATCAATTATTCATTCTAATCATTGGTACATTTTAGGTATACAATATAATGACATTCATCATTGGAAATTTCACCTTTACATAGTCTCTCTTGGTTCTTATTTTTCACCCTTGCCCAGCCCTCCCTTCAACCCCTCCATTCCTCCCTATTGACAAAGATTTTGCTCCTATTTTTCCATTTTCTCATGTTAATCCCATTCCCTTCTATCTTTTCCTCTAGCCCTCCCAATTCCTTTCCCTTTGCCCCTTTTCTTCCTATTTCACATGACCTATTATACATTTTGACCTTATTTACACTTTCAATTTCTCACACCAGAGAAACTATTTGGTATTTATTCATGTGTGACCTATTTATTTCACTTAAGAGCATCACCTCAATGTGCATCCACTTAGCTATAAATGTCTCTAATTTCTCATTTTTTATGGCTGAGTAGTACTCCACTTTATAAAAAAAACCACATTTTCTTTTTCCAGTCTCCAGTTGATGGGCATTTGGGTGGTTTCCAAGTTTTAGCTATTACAAACTGTGCTGCTATGAACATGAGTGCACATATATCACTGTGGTATGATTCTTTTAATTCTTTGGGGAAGATCCCCAGCAGTGGAATAGCTGGGTCAAATGGGACTTCCAGTCCTAGTTCTTTGAGGTATCTCCATACTGATTTCCACAGTGGTTGCACCAGTCTACACTCCCACCAGCAGTGGAGCAGGGTTCCTCTTTCCGCACAGCCCCGCTAGCATTTGTTATAGGTTGATTTCATGATAGCAGCCATTCTTTCTGGAGTAAGGTGGAATCTCAGGGTTGTTTTCATTTGCATCTCTCGAATGACCAGTGATGTTGAACATTTTTTCATGCATTTATTTGCTATTTCTACTTCTTTGTCTGAGAAATGTCTGTTTATTTCAGATGCCCATTTTTGGATTGGGCCTTTAAATTTGGGAGGTCTGATCTTTATAAGTTCTTTATAGATTTGAGATAGTAGACCTTTGTCTGAGGAAGAGCAGGTGAAGATTTTTTCCCACATTGTTGGTTGTCTCTTCACACTGCTGGTGGTTTCTCTTGCTGTGCAGAAGCCTTTTAATAAGAAGAGATCCCACTTGTTGATTGTTTGTGCTAGTTTATGGGCAACTGAGGTTTTGTTCATAAAATCTTTTCCTACATCGATGTCTTCAAGGATTCTACCTAACCTCTGTTCCAACTGGTTCAGAGTTTCTATTTTAATATTTAGATCTTTAATCCATTTTGATTTTAGTTTAGTGCATGGTGAGAGATATAGGTCTAGTTTTAGTCTTTGGCAAGTTGAAGCCCAATTTTTCCAGCACCGTTTATTAAAGAGGGTATCTTTCCTCCAGTGAGGGTGTTTGGCTCCTTTATCGAAGATGAGATGGCTGAGTTTGTATGGCGTTGTTTCTGCATCTTCTAGTCTGTTCCACTGGTGCTCAGGTCTCTCTGTTTGGCAGTACCATGCTGTTTGTGTCACAGTAGCTTTGTAGTAGAGTTGCAGGTTGGGGATTGTGATACCCCCTGCCGTGTCTCTGTTACCTAGAATTGCTTTTGCTATTCTGGGTCTCTTCTTGTTCCAAATGAATTATTGGACTGTTTTCTCAAGCTCTATGAAGTATGCTGCTGGGATCTCAATTGGAATTGGATTAAATCTATATAGCAGTTTTGGAAGTATGGCCATTTTCACTATACTAATCCTTCCTACCCTGGAGCAGGGGATGTCTGTCCATTTTCTGATATCATCTTCAATGTCTCTTTTCAGAGTGCCATAGTTTTCAGAGAAGAGGTCTTTGATTTCTTTCTTTAGGATGATTCCTAGGTATTTCAGTTTTTTGGATGCTATTGTGAAAGGAATTATTTGGCCTATTTCTCTCTCAGTGAGTGTGTCATTGGTGTAGAGGAAAGCTATTGATTTTTGTGTGTTGACCTTGTAACCAGTAACTTGACTGAATTTGGTTATTAAGTCTAGAAGACTTTTGGTGGGGTTCTTGCGGTCTTCTATATAGAGTATCATGTCATCTGCAAATAATGACAATTTGACTTCTTCATTTCCTATCTTTATTCCTTTTATTTCTTTCTCTTGTCTAATTCCCATGCCTAATGTTTCCAGAACTATATTGAACAAGAGTGGTGATAGTAGACATCCTTGTCTTGTTCTTGATTTTAGTGTGAAGGATTTCAGTTTTTGACCATCTAGTATGATATTGGCTGTTGGTTTTTCATAGATGGCTTCTATCAGTTTGAGGTAGAGACCATCTATTCCAATTTTTTATAGAGTTTTTATCATAAATCCATGTTGGATTTTGTCAAATGCTTTTTCTGCGTCTATGGAGATAATCATATGGTTTTTGTCCTTGGCTCTATTGATACAGTGTATTACATTGATTGATTTTCATATATTGAACCATCCCTGCATCCCTGGGATGAATCCCACTTGATCAGGGTGTATGATCTTCTTGATGATCTTCTGCATTCTGTTTGCCATTATCTTATTAAGGATTTTTGCCTCTATGTTCATTAGTGAGATTGGCCTATAGTTCTCTTTTTCAGTTGGGTATTTCTCTACTTTGGGGATCAAGGTGATGTTTGTGTCCAGGAATGAATTTGGGAGTATTGCTTCCCTTTCAATTTCATTGAAGAGTTTAAACAGTAGTGGCAGCAGTTCCTCTCTAAATGTCTTGTAGAATTCAGAGATGAAGTCATCAGGGTCTGGGCTTTTCTTTGTTGATAAGTTTTTAATTACATTTTCAATTTCATTGTTTGATATTGCCTTGTTCAGAATTTTTAGGTCTTCTTCGTTCAACTTTGGTAATCCATATGTATCTAGGAATCTGTCCATTTCTTCTGTATTGTCCATCTTATTGGCATATAGGTTCTAGAAGTAGGCATTGATGATCCTCTGGATATCTGCTGGGTCTGTTGTAATTTCACCCTTTTCATTCCTAATTGCATGGATTTGGGCCTTTTCTTTCCTTTTTCTGTTAAGGTTGGCCAAAGGTTTGCCAATTTTGTTGATTCTTTCAAAGAACCAACTCTTGGCTTCATTGATTTTTTTGTATCGTACTCTTAGTCTCCATTGCATTGATTTCTCCTCTGATCTTTATAATTTCCTCCCTTGTATGAGCTTTGGGGTTGTCCTGCTCTTCTTTTTCTAGAAGCTTGAGGTTCAGCATCAGGTTATTTAATTGGGCTCATTCTGTTTTCCTAATATGTGTATTCATTGCTATGAATTTCCCTCATAAGATTGCTTTCATTGTGTCCCATAGATTCCAATATGTTGTATTGTCATTGTCATTTAATTGAAGGAACTGTCTGATTTCTTCTTTAATTTCCTCTGTGACCCATTGGTTATTCAGAAGTGTGTTGGTCAATTTCCACGTGTTTATGGAATTTTTTGAGTTTCTTTTGCTATGGATCTCCAATTTCATTGCACTATGGTCTGATAATATACAGGGGATAACTTCAATTCCTTTGCACTTACTTAAACATGTTCTATGTTTGAGTATGTGGGCTATTTTTGAGAATGACTCATGTGCAGCTGAGAAGAATGTGTATTCTGATTTTGTGGGATGGAAGACTCTGTAAACATCTGTTAAGTTCATTTATTCAAGAGTTCGATTAAGTTCTAGTATTTCATTACTTATTTTTAGTCTAGCTGATCTATCTATTTGTGACAGTGGGGTGTTGAGGTCCCCCACTACAATTGTATTGGTGCATATATGTCTTTTCATGTCCATTAGTGTTTGTTTTATATAGTTGGATGCACTAGTGTTTGGTGCATAGATATTTATGAATGTCATCTCTTCCTCTTGGATTCTTCCCTTTACAAGGATGTAGTGTCCTTCTTCAACTCTCTTAATCAGTGTTGGTTTGAAATCTACTTGATCTGCAAAGAGGATAGCTACTCCTGCTTTTTTTCGGGTTCTTGTCCCATGGAGTATTGTTTTCCACCCTTTAACTTTCAATCTATGAGTTTCCTTTTGAATTAAGTGTGTTTCTTATATGCAGCAGATTGTTGGATTTTGCTTCTTGACCCTTTCTGCCAGTCTGTTTCTTTTGATTGGTGAATTGAGACCATTTACCTTGATGGTTATAACTGACACATATTGACTTGTCATTGCCATGACTTTTTCTTTTTGTTGGGTTCTCCCCCTTGACATTTAATTTCTTGTCATGCCAGATGGGTTCATTCTGCTTTGCTTCCTGGGGTTGTGATCCTCAATGTCTGTTCCTAGGATATTGTGTAAAATTCTTTGGAGTGCTGGTTTGGTATTTACGAAGTTCCTAAGGTGCTCTTTGTCATGAAAGTATCTTATTTCTCCATCAATGTTGAAAGATAGTTTTGCAGGGTACGTCATTCTGTGTTGGAGGCTATTTTCTTTCAGGGCTTGGAATATGTCACTCCAAGCTCTTCTTGCCTTGATGGTTTGTGTTGGGAAGTCTGCTGTGATTCTGATGGGCTTTCCTTTGTATGTGATTTGTTTTTTTTCTCTGACTGGTTGGAGAACTTTGTTCTTCTGTTGTGTTTCTGGAATCTTAACAATTATATGCCTATGTGTAGGGTTTTTTTGATCAAGGCTATTTGGAGTCCTATATGCCTCACTTATCTGTATGTCAAGCTCTTTTCTCCTGCTTGGGAAGTTTTCTGCCATTATTTCTGTGAAGAGATTTTTTTATGTCATCTCCACTCTCTCCTGTTTCTTCATTGAGCCCAATCACTCTTATGTTTTTCTTCTTTGCATCATCTAGCAGCTGCTGGACTGATTTCTCATGTTCCCTTATAATTTTGAAGCAATTTTTCTTTTCCTGGTTACTAATTGTAATCTTATCTTCTATATCTGAAATTCTGTCCTCACATTGGCTCATTCTGCTGTGTAGACTTTCAATGGAGTTTTTCATGTCCTGGAAATCTATTTGCATCTGTTTTATGGATTCCATTTGTTTCTTATGTTGGGATTCCATCATGTTCCTGAGTTCCTCTCTAGATTTATTAATCATGTCTTGTAGTAGGGGCACAATTTCTCCTGTTATCTGTGAAATTATTTCTGATTTCATTTTTTCCAGATCCCCTTTTGTTGCCAGTTCAGTGGGTCCAGGTGGTTGAGCATCAGAGTGTTCCATCTCATTTCCCTTTGGGGTTGCTGTAGGTGATCTGGAAGTCTGGTTTTGAGACTTATTTACGTGTTGTCTCATTTCAACTGGGGCGGGGGCTGTTGGCGCCTGCACGGATTACCTCCTCTGAGCTGGGAGAGGTGTGACAGGGGCTGGGAGCAGCGGTAGGGATAGTGACCCAAAAGCCCTTTCCTGTGGGCTGGGAGCAGCAGGAGGGATAGTGGCCGGGAGGCCCCTTCCTCTGGACCAGGAGCAGTAGTATGGCAGCTCAGAAGCCCCTACCTCTGGGCCGGGAGCAACGTGACTCATTACCTTGGTCTGGTGGTCTGATGTTCTCTGCGTCTTTGTAGTGTGGAACCAGGTGGCTGCCTGTCTGCAGCAGGGTGATTCCGGTAGGAAGTTGTTCTTAAAGCCAATGTCAAATATCTAAACATTAAATTGTGTTTAAGAAGGCAAAAATATGTCTTCATCAATGTGACATAGGAAACTGGTCATATCTAGGCTCCTATGTTGCTCAATATCAGGTGGAGGTGGCATTAGCACCAAGTTACCCTCTGCTGAGAGTTTATCATTCAATTAACTTGTTTATCTGGGTTTTTTATTTTTGATAAATTCCTATACTTTAGAGCTTAAAATATTTAAAGAATGGATTACATGTAAAATGAGATTGAGCCAACAGAGTTCTTGGTGCAGAGAGAGAGAAATATTAGACTTCTAGCTTCCTCAAAATGGAGAGCTTATTTATATATGTTCTCTTAAAGTTCTTAGAAATTGTTTTTGTCTCTTTTTCTCATATCATAATTATTACAATAAAACTGAACCTACTGCCGCCATCCCCATCCTGGGATGACCCACTTGTGGGGACCTTTGACCAGCACTTCTGCAGGCTTTGCAGTGAGTACTTCTCTTTTCTGACTTTAGTACAAGCTCACTTGGGTTGAATTTCCTTTCCTTTTTTCCACTCTGTGGTGAAATGCAGACAGCTAATCCTGGGTTGGCTCAAGGAACAGACAACAAAGGAGTCTCTTAACTGTTTTGTAGTGATTTTGGTGATTAGTGTGTTTGTTATTGTTTTTCTTAACCACTTAGGTCTAACAGCTCTAGGGGACCTACAGCTCAACTCACAGAGAGATTAAATTTAGGTTTGAAATTAAATTTCTGGCCATTATAGTCAGTCTTTGCCTGATTGTCTTACATATCACTCTCACAATCCCATGTAGAGTTGAGAGACTGACCACTAATGATGCTCTACTTAAGACAATGGTCCTGGCTTTGTAAAGGTGGAGAATGATACATCCATCAGCATTACATGAGGTAACTTTAATGGCCCTAAAAAGATTTTACAGCTTCACAAACAAGAGACAAATTCAAAACATTGTCAATATTATTAGAACCCTGAAATGGGTTCAGAGATTTTCCTGCTTTGTTCCTATTTGGTGTCCATAATTATTCACAGATGCAGTAAGCAAACAAGCTTAGCTGAATATTTCAACAGTAGCCTGATTCTGCCTTTTTTTCCACTTTGAGCAGAGAACATTACTTGCTTTTACTTTGATTGATTTGCATCTTTAATATCTTTTTCCTGTTTAAAAAAACATAAGGAAGAATATAAAAATCAACCACAGTCTCAGAAAATAGTGGTAACTAGCAGTAACCTCTTTTAGCATTTTGCTGAATTGACTTTCAGTCTTACATACACACATTTCTAATGAATTCAGTCTTATCTATTCCTTTTATTCAGTGACTTGGATAATGTACAGCTAGTTTATAATGGAGGTAATCAAGTTTTTTCAAAATCATATTTGAAATTAAATTTTCTTCTAATTATAATGTTCGATAGTAGTGTGAATATTAGTTTCACTTTCCAATTTTGACAGAACCTAAGAAAATACACTTAAAATATCATCAATTCGTTTTTCACTCTGTCTTCTCTTTTATTTTTACTTTTTAATTTAACTTTCCTTTTGCCATCAATTTTTAACAATTACTTGAGCCCCACTCTATACATACCTGTGACATCAATATTCTTTCTGTGGTCCTTTAGGACTAATATAAATTTTGTGCTTTTACATGTAAGCTGTTTATTTTTCTTCCTTGAAAATTAAATTATTTTGATGCTGGAATTTCAAGTTTTCATTAGCATATGCCTAAAGCTTCTTGTTTTTTTTTTCATTTTTGCTAGAATATTTTCCTCAATTTGTGGTTTTGGGTATTCTCTTTTCAGATCTAAAACTCTTCTTTTTATGTCCTTAATTATACACTGAACTATAGTTTCTACTCTATTCATTTAGTCTCATTCTCAAAGGTGTCAATTATTCATTGCTTCATATGCTATCCCTCAAATCTATCATTTTCCTTTGTATAATTTTCTTTCTTCCACCATTCATTATGTAAAACACTGTCCACTAAGTATTTTCAATATGGATTTTAATTCTGAAATGAAGTTTTAATTTCAATGACTTCTTTTAACATCAGCAGTTGTTTGTTCATGATCCACCCCCCTTTGAAATACTCTTTTATGAATATTCTTTTTCAACTTTTTAAAAACTCAAAGCAGGTGCATCCTAAATGTTCTTTCTTTATTTACCATGCTGATCTTTCTCACATACTTTTAACAGTACTGTGTAGCAGTGGATCCCCTCTTTTATGTTACATGGGACTTTTCCCAAAATTTTGCTTAGTGTTTATTCTCCCTTGTGCACATACCTTTAAACAAGAAGAATTTTTAATCAGTTCTCATGATTGCCAAATAACAGGGCTAGCCTTTCCTTTGTTTCTTCCCAGTGTCCCCTAGCTCTGGCAATATTCTCGTCTCAGGCCTTTGACTACATGTGGATAAGCACAGTCCCTCTAGATGTGTATCGGGGAGACTCTGCAGGACCTCATCCTATTGTTGGATCCTCCACTATAAACTATATTAATTCCTAGGTTATCTGGCAGCCTGATCTCTCAATCTCTCTCCCCTCATCCCGCCCTTTCTTCCTCCCTCCCCACTGTTTCTGTCTCCATGTGTGGGTATATGTATGTGTGTGTGTGTGTGTGTGTATATATATATATATATATATAAATATATATATAACCTATATATATATATAACCTATATATTGAACAAGTATGCTCATGATGTTCATGATATATTAAGAAAGCAAGAGTTCTGCATTATCCCATTTTTTGGTGGTTTTTTTCCTGCTTAATGTAATCTTCTAAATTGAAATACAGCCTATCCAGAGGAAAGTTTATGTCTTAAGTGTGCAGGCTGATAAATTTTTACCTAATGTATACTGACCAGTTGAAAACTTAAAATTTTATCAGCACCACAAACATGTCTGATCATCAATCCTTCCCAAAGGCAAGTAGTGCTCATTCAAATCACCACACATTACTTCACTTGCATATGAATTTTATATAAATGGAACTCAGCTGCCTGTGTACTTTTGCGTCTAGCTTCCTTTGTTCAAGATTATGCTTTTTTCATTAAGTTTATTGGTACATTTTAGGTATACAATACAGTTACATTCATCAAGGTTATAGCTTTGAGATCATGTTGTAAGTAATTAGAATTTGTTCACTCATTGTTCTATAGCCACAATTTATTTACCACACCTTCTATTGATACATATTTTTATTGTCTTCAGTTTGAAATGACAATCATATTTTTTTAGTTCGCCTGTGATGAATCCTAAGTTATGTCTGTATATTGCATTTACCTTAATGTGTGTGGGAGTTTTTTATTTGTTCGTTTGTTTGTTTTGTGGTCCTGGGAATGGAACTCAAGGACTTATGCTTTCCAGGCAGACACTGCACCACTGAGCTACATGCTTTTGCCAGTTTCTAAGCAAGACATGAGAATTCTAGTGTTTCAAATCCTCTTTTCATTTTAGTATCACTCATTTATTTTTGTTTAATCCATTCTTCTACCTGTAAAGTGATATGTCATTGTAACATATGTGTATGGCTATTTGAAATCCTATGAAGTATCTGTTCAAGGACTTTCTTTTTATTTTTATTTTTGTTACTGCATGCCTGCAGTACATAATAATTACATTCATCATGGAAAGTTGGTATATGTACATAATACATCTTAATTCTTTCTATTTCCCTTTCTCTTCCTCTCCCTCTGCCCCCCCCATCTCTTATCCTATTCCATTTACAAAAGATCTATCTGCATGTTTCCTATCAACTTTTCTCTTTTAGGACTTTCTGATTTTCAGTTGAGTTGTCTACTTTTGTTCTCATTGATATGTGTAAGCTCCTCATATATTATGGACAATAGTCACATCAGATATACATATTGCAAAATATTTTCTCCATCTCTGCCCCTTACCTCTCTACTCTCTTACTAGATTTTTAAAAATTTTTCTATTGAAATAACTTCAGACTTCAAAAACTTTTCTAAAATGGAAAGAGTCCCTCTATACTCCTCACCCATCATCTCTCAATGTTAACAGGAACACTTAAATGGTTCAATTATTAAATTCAGGAAGTTAACACTGATACAATTTTATTATCTAATCCACAGTTCTTTATTATGAGTCCCCTGCAATGTCCTTTTCTATTTCTGGATGCATTGCAGGAACCACCATTACATTCAGTTGTCATATCTCCTTAGACTTCTCCAATCTAGGACAGGTCCTTCATCTAGCTTTATCCTCTGAAGTTTTGAGGCTGCTGCCAGTTATTCTGTAGACTATTCCTCATTTCAGGATTGCCTAATTTTTTACCGATTCAATTGAGAATATATATTTTTGACAAGAATACCATAAATATCATGTGGCCTCAATGCATTGTGTCAGGAGATACAGAAGTTGATATCATTGATAATTTTGATCACTTGTTTAAAGAGATGCCTATGGATCACTCTTCTATAAAGGTACTGTTTTCTGCATTGCAATTTATGGGTAACTTCTGAAGAGATACTCTGAAATAATGTAAATATCTTGCTTTTGATAATACTTTTATCTACCAATTTTAGCCCTGTGATAGTTCATTTTGATTGTCAACTTGATTGACTTGATAGATACATAGGAGAGTAGTACAGCACATTTCTGGTGGCCCTGGGCAGGTCATAGGAGCTTGACCTTGGGGACTGTATCTGGTCTCTGGCCCCTTCCTCTCTACCCTCTTCGCTGATCTCCGCATCTCAGCCATCATGAAGTGTGCAACTTTCCTCAGCTATGCCCTTCTGCTGTAATGTTTCTGTCTTGAAGCCAGCTGACCATGGACTGAAATCTTTGAAACTGTGAACAAAAGTAACCTCTTCCCTGTTAACCTGTGTATGTCTAGGACAAGTCTTCATCAATGATGTTTGTCTGCAACAATTATTATTTTCATCTATGCCTGAGTAATTTTGTTTCTAGTATTCCTTTTACATTATTACTTCTAAATTTCTACAGTAATGAAGAGTTGTCTCTTCTACTTCATATATATATGTAAATATGGTTTCATAAGTATTTATTTTATTCTATGAGTTATAATCCATTACTATCATTATATATTTTGTTTCTCCAAGTGTCCCAGATTTGGCCTTTGGGAGATCCTTTTGATATCTTCTTTTTTTTTTTTTTTTGAGCACTTTATTTACTTTTGGTGCTACGAGATGTTCCAGGCTCCTTTTGCATTTCTCCCAATCTACACATAGGACCAATTATTTCTTCAGAAAGCTCTACTCCTTTTGTAATGTTTGCTGATATTCAGATATCAAGATCTGGGACCTATCTGTACTCATGGTTACTGAATGTCATTGGTTCTAGATTGTCTCTGAAAACAGATAAAGCTGGGAAATAGGAATATCTACTCACATATCTATACTTATTTCTCTGTTTGTTCAACTATGCATATAGATGTATGTTAAAAATCAAAAATTGATACTAATATCTCCAATGTCTCTGTCTACAATTGCTTTGTTTGCTTTTTATCTCTATATTTTTAATATACTTGAAATGGTTCATTTTGAAAATGTGCTATGGAGAGCTAATATCTTTCTTAGTAAATTTTATTTTATCCCATTTTCCCCCTCCTTTTACACCCCCTTCCCTCCCTATGGACAAAAGATTTGCTTCCAATTTTTCATTTTCACGTTTTTTTTCTTGTCCCTTCCTTCCTTTCTCTCTCCCTTCTCCCTTGTTCCCCTTCCCATTTCCCAATATTTATTACACATTTTAGTCCTTATTTCCACTTTTGGTTTCTCACACCAGAGGAACAATGCCATATTTAAACAGTTGTGACCAATTTATTTCACTTAAGAGTATGGTCTCAAGATCCATCCATTTAGCTATAAATGTCTGAAACTTGTCCTTCTTTATGGCAGAATAATACTCCATTGTATAAAAAAAACCACATCTTCTTTGTCCACTTACTTGTTAATCAATGGGCATTTGGGCTATTTGCAAGATTTACATATTGCAAACTGTGCCACCATAAACATGGATGTGCATATATCACTGTGGTATGATGCTTTAAATTCTTTCGGGAAGATACCAAGATGTGGAACAGCTGGGTCAAATGGAACTTCTAGTTTTAGATTTTGAGGAATGTCCACACTGATTTCCACAGTGATTGCATCAGTTCACACTCCCACCAGCAGTGGAGAAGGGTTCCTTTCTATCCACTTCCTCACCAGCTTTTATTGGTTGATTTCATGACAGCAGCCATTCTTTCTGGAATGAGGTGGAATCTCAGTGTTGTTTTCATCTGCATCTCTTGAATGACCAGTGATGTTGAACATTTTTCTTATATTTATTTGCCATTTCTAATTTCTTATCTGAGAAGTATCTTTCCATTTCAGATTCCCATTTTTGGATTGGGTCTTTAAATTTGGGGGGGGTCTGATTTTTTTGAGTTCTTTATATAGTCTAGATAATAGTCCTTTATCTGATGAATAGCTGGTAAAAATTATTTCCCACGCTGTGGGTTTTCTCTTCACTCTGTTGGTGATTTCTCTTGCTGTGCAAAAGCTTTTTAATAAGATGAGGTCCCATTTGTTGATTCTGTGTAGTATTTCCTGTGCAGTCTGGGTTTTGTTCACGAAGTCTTTGGCTACTCCTATGTCCTCAAGTGTTCTACCTATTCTCTCTTCCAGCAGATTTAGTGTTTCCATTTTAATATTTAGATCTTTGATCCATTTCGATTTGAGGCTAGTGTATGGTGAAAGATATGGGTCTAGTTTCAGTCCTCGCCATGTGCCACAATTGCTTTTGCTCTCTCAGATATATGACACTCTCCTGTCTGTTTTTAAAAGACACAGAGGACATTTCATATTCTAAGTGGCCTCCTTGAGGTGCCTTCTTTAGGTGTGGGGTTAGATGTGGCAGCCCCCACATGCCCTGTCTGGAAGAGGAACTTAGACTGTTGTCACAGTCTATTACAATGAAGACTTTGCTAATCCTCTTGAAAAATCCTCTCTGAATCCAGGAAACGTGGAACACCTTCTTATGCCTAATTTCCCTTGTAAATCTGTCTCTGAAGAGGCTCTGTTTTACGCTCACTATTACTGTATGACAATCAAAAACTGAGACTAAAAAGCTCCAAGATAATTATTTATATATATCCAATAGCTTTTCTCAAAAATGCTAAGCTAAAGTGAAGCAAAATCTAAAGGAATAGTTTCAACCACATTAGGAAGCAAGTATGGATCAGTACCAAGAAGACACAGCAAATGGGATGAGTGGTTGCCCCTTCCTACTACTTTCTTGTTGGGAATGCACAGATCAAGGACCTTGATCATCCTCATGACAGCAAGAGGAAATTTCCCTAGGTGTTGCCAAATCATAAATTAGTTCCAGGTTTTCTATGCCCCTGCAGCTCTGTGTACTCTCGTGAGTATCTCAATATCTCAAGGTGAAAGAATGAATTAGGTGTCATTAGTTGGTCATCATCACATATCAGTACCTTCTCTACCTCTCTATTGTGTTTTAGGTTTTATGGGTTGTGTTAGATTATTTGGGGGGGGATATCTTTAAGATTGAGGAGCATAAAAAGAATGGAATAATGTCAAAGTTTTATATAATTAATTAAATTTCCTGCATGATTTTGAGGATCAAAATATAAAGCTCCACCAATTTTTTGCCAGCTGGGATTCATGCATCCTAGGTAAGCACTTTACCACTGAACTACATCCTCACTTCAAGTTGTTCCAGTTTCCATAAGTGAAACTGCTATAAATGATTTTTTGTAACTTTTGAAATTAAAATTATAGCCAGTTTGCTGGAATACTGCATCAGAATTTAGAGCACAAGTTTTGATTAATATGAGCAGTTAGTTATGGAGCATTTTAGGGATGTCAAGGTTTGTAGAATCTCTGCTTGCTGTAACAATATACCAGCCTTCGGGTTGGAGTATTCTGACTGAAATAGCCACCTTCTAAATAAGTATGAGTACAGTTACAAACAAGGTTACTAGTACTGATCACAGGAACCAAGGGAAGAATAAATTGGATCTCATTTCTCTTTGATAGTCTGAGTTAAGAATGAGTTCAACCCTCTATCTCCTTGGTACCTTCCTTGATAGACTCAAAGTATTCTCTGTCTCTCATTATTTTCATCACTAATATGGTGGATAAAGGGAAAGTTTTCCTAAATTGAATACAGATAAGGGTATGTTGTATTTCTAACTGTATTCTTACTTGTCCGTGAGAGCATAACTGAAAAGCAAGAAGGCTTAAATGGAGATGCTGAAGCACTGATGAGCTGCTTGCTTTCTCATGTCATTAATTATCAAGGTCATTAAATCAATTGTGCTGATTGGCTCCTTACAGCACTGTGTGGTATGGATTTCTTCAAACATCAATATATCTGTCTTTACTATTTACTTACCATTGTATGGCCACTTTCTGGTACGTGGTAAATTAGCAGTGCTTCAAAACTCAACTAGAATTAAGCCTTTCTTTGTCTATTTTTATATTATGAATTCATTTAATTCAGTAAAGTCACTAACATTTACCCAGTTTATGCTAAGCAATGTTTATAGGCTTTTTGATTATTATATCCCAGTCCTTACTTTTATGCTAAAATGGGAAAAATATTATTTGAGCTAATGTTTGCTAAATGCTACAAGAAGAAGCACAATAAAATGATAGAGAATTCCAGAAATAGAAATAAATGCTTTTATGTAACAAGATTAAGGAAGCTTTCACAGAAGACTTAACATTTAAACTTGCCTGTAGGATTAAGTCAATTTTAAACAGATGAAATTAGGGTAAGGAAGAAAAACATTCCCAATAATAGCACAAAAACATGAATATTCAATGAATGACAAGTAGCACAATTTAACTGAGGTGCAGGTTACAAAAAGACATAGAAAAAATGTAATGTGGAAAATGTAAGTTTGAAATAAGTCAGGGAAAACTTTGAACGGCAGGCTACAAGATTTGGGATTTTCTATTACAATGTTCCAACAAATACAATAAATTTTGAAAAATTATTTACTTAAAAAATTCTGAGTGAAGAGCTCTCAATTATTTCATCTGAATCACAGAAGAAAAAGCATTTTCAAAATCCACAGATTTAATGACCTATAATATGAATTGGAGAAATTTTTAAAATACTAAATTGAATTTTTTTCTTTTCATTGAGTGCATAACATGTTAGACAGCGACACCTAATGGTAATAATGTAATTTTGCATCCAATACTTTTGGGAAGAACATTGACAAAAGCCATGACCAGTGTGAGAAGAGTCCTCCTCCCAGCAGGAAGACTGCCATGATTACAGTAATGGGTATTATGGACTTAGGTAAAGGTGGTGCAAAGAAATGAGAAGGATTGGAAAGCAGTGAAAATTTCCAGAGAGAATTACTAAGTTCCAAATAATCACTGTTATCATTCAGTGTTTGGGATTCTCCATGCCTATTGTCCCTGGACCTGCAAGGTGACAAGCCTGAAGTATTTATATTTCTGGTATGAGAGTGAAAAATACTTACTAGTATTTGTTTCTTTCATGTCCCTCCATATTACTGTATAAATACAAGCAACAGTAACCCAAATGTTTATCTAACACTACAAACAAATGAAGAAAAATTACAAGAATTGTCTTACATTCTATTCTTGGTCTCTTACTGCAAATAGAGATAATATGGCAAAGTGTTATAAAATGCCTTCAGCTTTCTGATGCTCATTTTCCTATGTGGCCTTGACTTTGCACTGGGGGACCTTCTGCTTTGGTTGTACCTTGAGAATCCAGTGGGCAATGACCACTGGTATAACTCCCTCAAGCACATGTGAGAGACAAGCCCATCATCTTATTAAAAAAAATAAGAGAATTCAAAACTTGCATCATCTTGCCTACTGTCTAATAACTTCCAAGCTTAGAAAAAATGTTGTTTCAATGAACATGAAGCATAGTTTTCCCTTATTCTCTTCCTGTCTTTAAGATTAAGAGCCGTCGTTACTTGGCCTGGGGTGGTGATGCACACCTATAATGGCAGCACTCAGGAGGCTGAGCCAGGAGGATCACCATGAGTTCTAAGCCAGCCTGAACTACATAGTGAGTTCAAGGCCAGCCTGAACTACATAGTGATACTCTGCCTCAACAAACAAACAAACAAACAAAAAAGGAACTATAATAACTCTAAACCACTGGGAGTCTAGCCTGTAATCTAATGTATTCTGGATTTGAGGAGCAAAAGTAAAAGTTAATGAAAAATACCTAGGTCATTTTAGGTTATCAGCTTGTCAAGAGAACGGCCTTCTACTCATATCTTCAAGCATCATGAAAAAAAGAAAAACAAAATAATCTTAATTGCTTATATGATTCTAATTGGGTACTCTCAATTTCTGCTTTTAGCTCAGCTTTCCAAGTTAACCTCTTATTTATAGATCAGACCACATAACAATTTTAAATTATATTTCTATTATTATTCAAGCCTGTGGATATAATTTACTTTCCTAAATGACACTAACTTAATACTATGGATTGAATATCCATTATATACTCATCGCAGAACCAGGGACAAGGAAAAGACTGACAGAAAAAAAAAGCGTATTTTTCTTTCCACCATCAAGTGTGTGCTTTTCCTCTACATTTGTATCCAAAGAATATACTTGCATATATACCAGGCTTAGTCAAATCTTTTAGCTTGATATATGCTAGATTAGATTAATATTATATAATGGCTAAAATATATAGCCAAATTTTTCAATCCTTATTTTCACCTATACTGTAATGTTTTAGGAACATATGGAAGCTAAAGAAAATGGATTAGCTACAGACATGTGGCCTGAACACTGATGCACAATGCAAATTGAATTACTGTTGGATACGAAAGGACTCCATGACAGAGTAATCAGGCTCTATGAGCTGCAGTTGCCTTTTCCTGACCCTAGAGGAAGGAACTAGTGTAGTGAAAAATGCTGATGTTCCTGAGTGCTGCCTACTAATAGGTCTGCAAGGATTGGCCCCTTCCTGGGTCACAAAGGGAACAGCAGGCAGGAAAAGTGCCCCCGGAATGCTGAGACCAGGCACTGCCTCCATGAGGCTCTCTCCAGCTGGTTGGAAGCCTGCTTTCTCAGCAAGACACAGCCTTAAGAGCCTGATTCCTCTGTCTCCGTTCCCAGGGAGAATCACAAAAAGATACTAATACCTTTTTTTGCACATATGCTTGTTAATTGCCTTTAGCATGAACCCAAATTTGGATTATCTTCTAAAACCATAGCTGAACAACCTCCTTCTTAAACTGAGATAGTAATCAACTTCATGGGGTCCATCCGACCTGACTTATCAGGCATCTGCAAGTACTTTTCAGTCTGCCTTGGCGACCTCTTACAGTGTAGGTTTCCTATAAACAATATACAGTGTAATTATACTTTCAACTGTAACAGTATTATATTTTTCAATTATATCAGAAGTTTTCTGTCTTTTGATTAATACATGTACCCTGCTCTCATCATACCCAAAGGAGATACTCTACTACCTGAGTCTGTTCGTGCTGCTCTAACAAAATACCACAAGCTGAGAAAAATTTATTTCTCACAGTTATAGAGGCTTGGAAGCCCAAGATCAAGCCACTTGCAGGTTTGGTTTGTCTGAAGAGGACTTGGGTTCTGCCTCCAAGGTTGGGGCCTGGAACTCTTGAACCTGGCGGGAAAGACAGGACAAGAGGGAGCTTGTTAGTTACTAGTCCTGTTCATGAAGGTAGAGCTCTGATCGCCTCATCACTCTTAAAAGCCTCACCTCTTAATACTGCTGCCCTGAGGATTCAGTTTCAAAATGAACATGTAAACCATAGCAATACCTTACTGATTTACGTTCACTGTTTGTTCTTTATTTTTGTCTTCTCTTTTACAGTTTCGTATTTTTGCTGACTTGGTGACTTTGTTTTTCATTCTTTTGCTTTCAAGATCCTCTACCTTCACCCCATTAGTTAGGAAGTTAAAATACATTTATTAATTTTATCAACTGATAATTGAATCTATGCTACTCTATTAATATGTCTAAATTAAAATATAATTGTACCTCACTATCTGAACTTTTTACTTCATCGCTTCTCTCCCTGCCAGGACTCCCTTTAAGCCCAAAGTTTTGCTTGATTATGATTTGTCCTGGCAATGGTTCGAGCTCAGTGAATCTCCACCTGATCAAGCAGTCCACACACTCCGTCCTGGGAACACAAGTCAGCCTACCACACATGGTCTCATGCAGACTGTACCCAGAAAAGGATGCCAAAGAGCCCAGGACTGTGGGAGCTCATGTTCAATCTTTTGCAAACCATTTCTTTTGTCTTTTCTTTTTCTATTTTCTTGTAGAATATAATATCTGAGTTAATATCATTGTCTGTTAATCACACAGTGCCACAGACTGGGTAAGTTATAAAGAAAAGAGGTTCAATTTGGCTCACAGTTCTGGTCCAGAGTTGTGGAGGAGCCTCATCTAGGGATGTCATTCTTACTGACAGAATCCTGAGAAAGCTGAGGGCATCATATGGCAGGAGACATGGAGAAGACAGAGAGAGCGAGAGAGAGAGAGAGAGAGATGTTTTGAGCTGTCTTGTTCTTACAAAGCCATCAATATTGAATCAGGAGAGCTCCACCTTCATTTTATCCAATCCTAATTACCTCCCAAAGGTCCCACCTCTAAACACCATAGTCTAATTAAGTTTCCACATTCATAATACCTACAGTGGGGATTAAATTCAGCATGAGTTTCAAAGGGAACAAATTATATTTACACCATAGCATATAATATAAATGAATTACCTTTTAAAATGAAATAAAGCAAAGACATACAAAATATAAGCCAAAACAATATGTTATTAGATTCAAAAGACATAAATTTCAGTACATACAATGAAAACAAACCTAAGGAAAAAATAAAAGAATCACAAAATCAGGTACGTTATTAATTTAAAATGTGTGTGCAAAAGATTAATACAATTAATTGTTATTATACTTACTGCCTGTCCTCATTCTGCAATCAAAACAAAAGTTATGAATGAAATAGTGGCCCCCATACAAAGTGCTCTGTGGATATTCTGAGCAAATATCATATATATCAATACAGTATTTAAAGTTTTTAGTGTTACAAAAGAACTTTATTGCTATTAGCTTATCTAAATTAAGTTGAATTGTCAACAAACTACTCACAAGTGATAATGGATATCTAAAGTGTTTTCTTTTAGGAATACTGATAATAAAGAAAGTGTTACAGGGGTATTTTGACAGAAATGGAATAAAAGACTACAGGTATTTTAGCATTTTCAAAATATCCATTCTCAATTTTTATCCAAAATGAAGCAAATGACAACACTTTTGCAAATTTTGACTCCTATTTTATTTATCTTTTGTCCATATTCAGGCAAGATCGGGTGCATCCAGAGTGGTATGGCCATAGACTGTCCATGCTCAATAAAAGGATCGTTACCTATCTTTATCAAAGCAGGTCACAATAGTTTACCTCATACAGTTATAATTAAATTTATTAAAGTGATGGATTTCAGATTTTATTCAACCTTGGATTTAAAATTACCAGTTACTTTAAAATACTACCATATGTGGTTTGATTCTACTGGGGAATCTCTACTGGTTCAACTCTATGTATGAAATCTAATACGTGAATTTTTGACCACAAATTGGGCTAGAACCTCTTCAACAAAACAAATCCCTTGATTGCATGCTTGAATGTCATGTCACTGTTAAGTTTTGATTCGTTTCTAAATGTCTACTCTCAATTTCCACACAAACAGTTCATAGACCATCATTGGTCCACAGACCAGACTTTAAATAGCAGATTTAAATAGAAAGCATTGCAGGAGACTGGAGGGAAACTTTGTATAAACCCTCTCCATTTCTGTCAGTCACTTAGCTCTTCCCCAGCACCACAGGATATTGGCCACTTCAGAGGTCTTTCCAAGTTTCCCCCAGCAGGGTCCATTTTATAGTGCTCTAGAAAGGGAAGTAGGAATGGAGGCTGCATGCCTGCCATATTCCAAGAACCAGCTTCTGCAAATTCTCTGGGAAAGCATTGCATCATTGGCTTTCACTACCTCCCACTGAATGACTATGGAATATTGAAAATTAGACCTGGGTCCAAGTCCCCATTCACTTACAGTTGGACAGAAATTACCTGAAAATTACCTCAAATTACCTTTTACTTAAGGTGATTTTTCCATCTCTAACAGGACCATACGGGACCATACTCTGTCCTCTGTGGCAGCACCCTTTCTCGACTTCCTCCTTTGTTCTTTCAGGAATATGCTCTTTTTATTATGATTACTGTGGAACTTTAAGGAGACTTCAAGATAGGCTAGTCTAAACCCCCGATTTCATAAGTGATGAGAAAGAATCACGGGGAGGACAAGAAAGAGACATGCATTCTGTCATTTTGCCATCTTTACGCATGCCAGAGGTCACAATCATTTAAACCAATCTCTGCTATATCTGGATGAGCCCTTACAGTCTTTCTTAGTAGAATTCACCAGGGAGTCTTTTCCTATTTAGTCAAAACATTGCATTACACATTAAATTCATCTGTCAGTCCAATATTAAATGATATCAAAACAGTTTGTGGCCAAATTGGACCTGAAGCAACATCCTATTTCTCAGGCCACCAACTTTTCTACAGCTAACATCATAGGTTTGCTCAGATTGAAATGCTGCACATCACATTTTCCATAAACATCCCATTTAGGCTTCAATTTCCCAAAGATACGTACTAGTGTTTGTGTTCTTTGAACTTTTTTGTCCTGACTGAGTAATACATTTACATAGTTCAAAATAAAGCAATATAACAGTAAACTCTGAGTTCTCCTTTCACTCCAGTCCCCATCTACTTTATTTCTTCACTTTTATTAGTTTCTTGTTTATTCTTTCAGGTTTTTGTGCAAATTAAATATATGTTCACAATATAAATATATGCCCTGGTCATACACAGAAAGTAGTATATTGTATAAAATTTTAGCACCATCCTTTTTGTTAACTTAACCATGTGTATTGGAAATGGATCTTCCTCATATTTTGTTAAGTAACATGATCATGTTGCCTTTGACATTCGGGTCATTCCAATTGAACTCAGGTCCTTGCACTTGCGCAGCAGGCCGCAAAACCACTGAGCTAAATCACCCGCCCAAGACTTGCTTTCTTAAGCCCTCTGTTCTCCCTGAGATTTGATGCTACTATTTGGCCAATTAACAGCTAAGAGACACTTTTTCCTTAAGTTTAAATAAAAATCATCCATGCTCTTCTCATAAATGTAGGTGGTGCTTTTCTTTTTTATTATTATTAAATTCTTTTATTGGTACATTGTAGGTATACAACACAATTACATTTCTCATTAGGAATTGTACCTTTACATAATGCATCTTGAATCTTATTTTTTCCCGATACCTAGCCCTCCCTTCACGCCCTCCACCCTTCCCTATTTACAAAGACTTTATTTCCATTTTTTCCATTTCTCAGCATTTTTCCTTTCCCTTCTTTCCTTTCCCCTGCCCCTCCCACTACCCCTACCCCTTTGGACCTTTTCTTCCTGTTTTGCATTATCGATTTTTCATTCTAATCAATGGTACATTTTAGGTATACAATATAATGACATTCATCATTGGAAATTTACACCTTTACATAGTCTCTCTTGGTTCTTATTTTTCACCCTTGCCCAGCCCTCCCTTCAACCCCTCCAGTCCTCCCTATTGACAAAGATTTTGTTCCTATTTTTCCATTTTCTCATGTTAATCCCATTCCCTTCTATCCTTTCCCCTAGCCCTCCCACTTCCTTCCCATTTGCCCCCTTTCTTCCTATTTCACATTACCTATTGTACATTTAGTCCTTATTTACACTTTCAGTTTCTCACACCAGAGAAACTATTCGGTATTTATTCATGTGTGTCTTATTTATTTCACTTAAGAGTATCGGCTCAATGTGCCTCCACTTAGCTATAAATGTCTCTAATTTCTCATTTTTTATGGCTGAGTAGTACTCCATTTTATAAAAAAAATGACATTTTCTTTATCCAGTCTCCAGTTGATGGGCATTTGGGCTGTTTCCAAGTTTTAGCTATTACAAACTGTGCTGCTATGAACATGAATGCACATATATCACTGTGGTATGATTCTTTTAATTCTTTGGGGAAGATCCCCAGCAGTGGAATAGCTGGGTCAAATGGGACTTCCAGTCCTAGTTCTTTGAGGTATCTCCATACTGATTTCCACAGTGGTTGCACCAGTCTACACTCCCACCAGCAGTGGAGCAGGGGTCCTCTTTCCCCACAGCCCCGCTAGCATTTGTTATAGGTTGATTTCAAGATAGTGGCCATTCTTTCTGGAGTGAAGTGGAATCTCAGCATTGTTTTCATTTGCATCTCTCCAGTGACCAGTGATGTTGAACATTTTTTCATGTATTTATTTGCTATTTCTACTTCTTTGTGTGAGAAATGTCTGTTCATTTCAGATGCCCATTTTTGGATTGGGTCTTTAAATTTGGGAGGTCTGATCTTTTGAAGTTCTTTATAGATTCGAGAGAGTAGACCTTTGTCTGAGGAAGAGCAGGTAAAGATTTTTTCCCACATTGTGGGTTGTCTCTTCACACTACTGGTGGTTTCTTTTGCTGTGCAGAAGCTTTTTAATAAGAAGAGATCCCACTTGTTGATTGCTTGTGCTAGGTCATGGGCAACTGAGGTTTTGTTCATAAGATCTTTTCCTACCGATGTCTTCAAGAGTTCTACCTAATCTCTGTTCCAACTGGTTCAGCGTTTCTATTTTAATATTTAGATCTTTAATCCACTTCGATTTTAGTTTAGTGCATGGTGAGAGATACAGGTCTATTTTTAATCTTTGGCAAGTTGAAGCCCAATTTTTCCAGCACCATTTATTAAAGAGGCTATCTTTCCTCCAGTGAGGGTGTTTGGCTCTTTTATCGAAGATGAGATGGCTGAGTGTGTCTGGCATTGTTTCTGCATCTTCTAATCTGTTCCACTGGTCCTCAAGTCTGCTTCATTGCCAGTACCATGCTGTTTTTATCACAGTAGCTTTGTAGTAGAGTTGCAGGTTGGGGATTGTGATACCCTCTGCCATGTTTCTGTTACTTAGAATTTCTTTTGCTTTTCTGGGTCTCTTCTTGTTCCAAATGAATTTTTGAATTGTTTTCTCAAGGTCCATGAAGTATGCTGCTGGGATCTCAATTGCAATTGCATTAAATCTACATAGCAATTTTGGAAGTATGGCCATTTTCACTATATTAATCCTTCCTACCCTGGAGCAGGGGATGTCTGTCCATTTTCTGATATCATCTCCAATCTCTCTTTCCAGAGTGCTATAGTTTTCAGAGAAGAGGTCTTTGATTTCTTTCGTTAGGTTGATTCCTAGGTATTTCAGTTTTTTGGATGCTATTGTGAAAGGAATTATTTGGCTTATTTCTCTCTGAGTGAGTCTGTCATTCGTGTAGAGGAAAGCTATTGATTTTTGTGTGTTGACCTTGTAACCAGTAACTTGATTGAATTTGGTTATTAAGTCTAGAAGACTTTTGGTGGAGTTCTTGGGGTCTTCTATACACAGTATAATGTCATCTGCAAATAATGACAATTTGACTTCTTCATTTCTTATCCGTATTCCTTTTATTTCTTTCTCTTGTCTAATTGCCATGGCTAATGTTTTCAGAACTATATTGAACAAGAGTGATGATAATGGACATCTTTGTCTTGTTCCTGATTTTAGTGTGAAGGATTTCAGTTTTTGACCATTTAGTATGATATTGGCTGTTGGTTTTTCATAGATGGCTTCTATCAGTTTGAGGAAGAGACCGTCTATTCCAATTTTTTGTAGAGTTTTTATCATAAATGCATGTTGGATTTTGTCAAATGCTTTTTCTGTGTCTATGGAGATAATCATATAGTTTTTGTCCTTGGCTCTATTGATACAGTGCATTACATTGATTGCTTTGTGTATATTGAACCATCCCTGCATCCCTGGGATAAATCCCACTTGGTCAGGGTGTATGATCTTCTTAATGGTCTTCTGCATTCTGTTTGCCAGTATCTTATTAAGGATTTTTGCATCTGTGTTCATTAGTGTGATTGGCCTATAGTTCTCTTTTTTGGTTGGGTCTTTCTCTGCTTTGGGGATCAAGGTGATGCTTGCTTCCAGGAATGAATTTGGGAGTATTGCTTCCCTTTCAATTTCACTGAAGAGTTTAAACAGTAGTGGCAGCAGTTCCTCTCTAAATGTCTTGTAGAATTCAGCAGTGAAGCCATCAGGGCCCGGGCTTTTCTTAGTTGATAAGTATTTAATTATATTTTCAATTTCATTGTTTGACATTGGGTTGTTCAGAATTTTTAGGTCTTCTTTGTTCAACTTTGGTAATTCATATGCATCTAGGAATCTGTCCATTTCTTCAGTGTTGTCCATCTTATTGGCGTATAAGTTCTGGAAGTAGGTATTGATGATCCTCTGGATTTCTGCTGGGTCTGTTGTAATTTTACCCTTTTCATTCCTAATTGCATGGATTTGGGCCTTTTCTTTCCTTTTTCTGACAAGGTTGGCTAAAGATTTGCCAATTTTGTTGATTCTTTCGAAGAACCAACTCTTGGCTTCATTGATTTTTTGTATCATTCTCTTAGTCTCCATTTCATTGATTTCTCCTCTGATCTTTATAATTTCCTCCCTTGTATGAGCTTTGGGTTTGTCCTGCTCTTCTTTTTCTAGAAGCTTGAGGTTCAGCATCAGGTTGTTTAATTGGACTCGTTCTGTTTTCCGAATATGCATATTCACTGCTACGAATTTCCCTCGTAAGACTGCTTTCATTGTGTCCCATAGATTCCGATATGTGGTATTGTCATTGTCATTTAATTGAAGGAACTGTCCGATTTCTTCTTTAATTTCCTCTGTGACCCATTGGTTATTCAGAAGTGTGTTGGTCAATTTCCAAGTGTTTATGAAATTTTTTGAGTTTCTTTTGCTATGGATCTCCAATTTCATTGCACTATGGTCTGATAATATACAGGGGATAACTTCAATTCCTTTGCACTTACTTAAACATGTTCTATGTGTGAGTATGTGGTCTATTTTGGAGAAGGACCCATGTGCAGCTGAGAAGAATGTGTATTCTGATTTTGTGGGGTGGAAGACTCTGTAAACATCTGTTAAGTTCATTTGTTCAAGAGTTCGATTGAGTTCTAGTATTTCATTACTTATTTTTAGTCTAGTTGATTTATCTATTTGTGACAGTGGGGTGTTGAGGTCCCCCACTACAATTGTATTAGAGCATATATGTCTTTTCATGTCCATTAGTGTTTGTTTTATATAGTTGGATGCACTAGTGTTTGGTGCATAGATATTTATGATTGTCATCTCTTCCTCTTGGATTCTTCCCTTCATAAGGATGTAGTGTCCTTCTTCATCTCTCTTAATCAGTGTTGGTTTGAAATCTACTTGATCTGCAAAGAGGATAGCTACTCCTGCTTTTTTTCGGGTTCCTGTTGCATGGAGTATTGTTTTCCACCCTTTTACTTTCAGTCTATGAGTTTCCTTTTGAATGAAGTGTGTTTCTTATATGCAGCAGATTGTTGGATTTTGCTTCTTGACCCATTCTGCCAGTCTGTTTCTTTTGATTGGTGAATTGAGACCATTAACATTGATGGTTATAACTGACACGTATTGACTTGTCATTGCCATGACTTTTTCTTTTTGTTGGGTTCTCCCCCTTTCCATTTAATTTCTTGTCATGCCAGATGGGTTCATTCTGCTTTGCTTCCTGGGGTTGTAATCCTCAATGTCTGTTCCTAGGATATTGTGTAAAATTCTTTGGAGTGCTGGTTTGGTATTCACCAAGTTCCTGAGGTGCTCTTTGTCATGAAAGTATCTTATTTCTCCATCAATTTTGAAAGATAGTTTTGCAGGGTACATCAATCTGGGTTGGAGGCTGTTTTCTTTTAGGGTTTGGAATATGTCACTCCAAGCTCTTCTTGCCTTGATGGTTTGTGTTGAGAAGTCTACTGTGATTCTGATGGGCTTTCCTTTATATGTGATTTGTTTCTTTTCTCTGACTGCTTGGAGAACTTTGTTCTTCTGTTGTGTTTCTGGAATCTTAACAATTATATGCCTATGTGTAGATTTTTTTTGATCAAGGTTATTTTGAGTCCTATATGCCTCATTTGTCTGTATGTCAAGCTCTTTTCCCCTGCTTGGGAAGTTTTCTGCCATTATTTCTGTGAAGAGATTTTTCATGTCATCTGCACTCTCTCCTGTTTCTTCATTAAGCCCAGTCACTCTTATGTTATTCTTCTTTGCATCATCTAGCAGCTGCTGGATTGATTTCTCATGTTCCCTTATAATTTTGAAGCAATTTTTCTTTTCCTGGTTACTAATTGCCATCTTATCTTCTATATCTGAAATTCTGTCCTCACATTGGCTCATTCTGTTGTGCAGACTTTCAATGGAGTTTTTCATGTCCTGGAAATCTATTTGCATCTGTTTTATGGATTCCATTTGTTTCGTTTCTTATGTTGGGATTCCATCATGTTCCTCAGCTCCTCTCTAGATTTATTAATCATGTCTTGTAGTAGGGGCACAATTTCTCCTGTTATCTGTGAAATTATTTCTGATTTCATTTTTTCCAGATCCCCTTTTGTTGCCAGTTCAGTGGGTCCAGGTGGTTGAGTATCAGAGTGTTCCATCTCATTTCCCTTTGGGGTTGCTGTAGGTGATCTGGAAGTCTGGTTTTGAGACTTATTTACGTGTTGTCTCATTTCAACTGGGGCGGGGGCTGTTGGCGCCTGCACGGATTACCTCCTCTGAGCTGGGAGAGGTGGGACAGGGGCTGGGAGCAGCGGTAGGGATAGTGACCCAAAAGCCCTTTCCTGTGGGCTGGGAGCAGCAGGAAGGATGGTGGCCTGGAAGCCCCTTCCTCTGCACCAGGAGCTGTGGGATAGTGGCTCAGAATCCCCTCCCTCTGGGCCAGGAGCGGTGGGAGGGATGGTGGCCTGGAAGCCCCTTCCTCTGGACCAGGAGCAGTGGGACGGCTGCTCAGAAGCCCCTACCTCTGGGCCAGGAGCAGCGGGACTCATTGCCTTGGTCTGGTGGTCTGGTGTCCTCTGCGTCTTTGTAGTGTGGAACCAGGAGGCTGCCTGTCTGCAGCAGGCTGATTTGGTGTGTTCCATGGGACTCAGGACCTCGGCAAGGCATGGGCAGACCTCAGGTGGTGGTTTTCAATTACCTAGCACATTATGGGGCTAGCATTTTATTAAAATAAACTTTATTGAATTTACTACATAGAATATTTTTGAGGACCGTTAAGAAGATGTAGGCACACGTAGTCTCATAACACCATTAATATAAGTTCAGTATCTTGGATTTTCCCAGTATAAAGTGGGAGGCTTCTAGGCTAATTTTAAAGACTGAGCCCTAGTTACTAGCAGATACATGTCTTCTACAATAGTTTCATTACTAGAAATAGTTTCATAACTTTCTAGTTTCATAACTAGAAACTCAGGCACTGTTCTGGCTCTTAGAATCCTGACAGAGTCCCTTCGGAACTTTAGCTGCCCTAGAACTGACTCACTAGATTGGGCTCTGATTAAATGGAACTCAAAGTGTTCACCCATCCTGCTCTGTGAATTGCCTCGAATGAGATTGCCTGTTCTATCAGAAAAAAAAAAAAGTGTACAGTCTTTGATCTGTGCAGCATCCTTGTAACTTCTAATCTCTTTATCTTCTTATAAGGCACATGTTCCTTTTACTTTCTTTACTTCCTTTCAGTTCCAGTACTAATAAAGAGTAACATGTTAAAAAATAACTTAGGCACATTAAAATTTTAACGACTTTATCTGAGCACTTAGCTGTTTGTGAATTAGTCAATACCAGATGGCACGCGGTTCAGCTCTCCACTAAAGGAGCAGAAGGAAGAAACTTTTATCAAGTGTTTGAGCAAGACAAAGGAAATGTTTGATTGGTTCAAGAGGAAAGTCACAAGTTAGAGTTCATTCATTGGAGGTTTCTGATTGGTAAAGTGTAAAGTTTGAAGTCAGTTGGATATTTTTAATTGGTTAAGTTTAAATTTTATTCTACCATTTACATTGAATTGAATTTCATTTTGCTTAAGCAGGAACCGCAGGCACTGGAGTCACCATAGATCTCCTCCCTCAGAAAGCCAGCTTCCTTATGGGAAAATAAATACTGGTGACATTATAAAAGGCAAAGAAATAGATTTCAAGACATATACCCTCATTTCCCTTACAGTTCTGTGGGTAACAAATTTCATTGAATGAAAGATAACATAACTAATTTAGCTGCAGTATGGGAGCAGATAAAGAACAGCAAGACATTGTAGCTTGGGTCATTTATGTCAGAGACGTAGTGGCACCACATGGAGATTTTTTTTTTCCTTAGTTTTGACCTCTGCTCCCTGGAGAGAAACCATCTGGGATCCCTGCAAAGATACACAGCAAGCTGAGTTGCCATATTTGAATCTGATGGAGCTCCAGGACAGCGCAGGAGCCTGTATGTCATCTAAACACTAGCAAAGAGTATTAGCCCTAATAACAAATATTAGTAATTTATTTCTTCCTTATGTGGCTGAGCACTTAATGATTCTAATCGTAGCAACTCAGCTGATTAATAGTTTACTACTGAATGACCCATCTTGGCTTTTGAAGTTGCTATTGTTTTTACATTGCCCTCAAGTGTTATCATTAGCTTGTGAGCAAGACTAATATTCTTAATTATTCCAAATCTCCCTTCCTTATTGAATATTATCAACAGACTGCACACAACCAGGCATCTGAGATTTAGTTGAATTAGTAACACCTCAAAGATCACTTATGGCTCTAGCAAAAAGCGTCCAGTTTCATCTACCTAGAAACCAAGATTGTTTCCCTAAATCCTCACTAATAGTTCAAGTTGACAAGCAGTGAAGTGATCTTGAGTAGGAAAATAAACGAGTTTCATAAACTAAATAAATGTGTTTCACTGCTTTTTTGTCCCTCTTCAGTAACTTGATCATGGTAACCCATGTGCAAGTTTAAGTGTTAAGAACAAAATATATAAGTATGTCTTTCAGTCATTAGCCAAGAAATGTCCAAAGCCACCTTGAATCTTCAAAAGCACTCTAACTCTGGAGCCACTGTTATGGTTTATATCCAGATGTCCCCCCAAAGCCTCATACTATTATGGGTGGGGCTTTGGGTGGTGATTTTACCATGGAGATGTGATCCTCATTTGTGGATTAGTATGGCTAAATGTGATGTTGGGAGATGAAGCCTGGTCAGAGGAGGTGGGTCACTCGGGTCATGCCTTGGGAGGGTCTATTGCCCTCCTTCCTCCCTTGATCTTTCTCTGCTTCCCACCACCATGCCATGAGCTCTTTCTCCTCTCCCATGCTCTCTGCCATTCTGCCCTTCCTTAGAGCCAGTCAACTATGGACTGAAACTTCTACAAACTGTGAGCCAAAATAAACCTCTCCTCCTTTAAATTGTGTGTGTCAGGTTTTATGTCTTCCTAACAAGAAAGTAACTAAGACAGCTACCATCTACTAGGAGTGGAATCTGTAAGGTAGAACTACTATTTTCGCTTCAGTTTTTAAACACTCAAGGACAGACGCAAATGTTGCTTGGTCCTTTAATGATGACAGTATTTAGGAGTTTACTACAGCTGATTTACCCCAATAAATTACAACTCATTGCTAGAAGATGTTACTTTTCAAAGATACTATGCAGCATTTTTGAAGAATAGTTAATAAGATTCCATGGGGTGTGGCATTCTAGGTCAGGGAGTTCTAGCTTGGTTTATGACAACATTTTTCACCTGAGGCAATCCCTGTGGATACCTATTGAATACATGCAGTGATCTTTAAACATAATGTTATGGATGCAATGTTAATGAGTGTGTGATACAGGAAATAAGAACAGAAATAATATAAGGAATGCACCAAACAAGAGGTAGATGATGGAAATAAGAAATGAATGAAAAGAAGAAAGTGAATAGAATGAAGAAAAAAGGTAAAGAAAGATTAAAGAGTAAGAGAAATTCTGCTGAGTTAGGCTTCACAAGTGATACATGATTGGATGTGATTGACAAGGTGTCTTGGAAATGTTCTTGGCTTTGTCCCAAGGCTCTGAGTGTAAGGTGACCCTGGCAGGGCTACATGCCCTAGGACAGTTCATACTATACTTTGGCTTACTTGGAAATAATATTGCTGAAGGAACCAAAGAATCCATATGGAAGAAGATCTTTTGCAAAAGAGAAGAGGACCAAGAATTAGAGGAAGAGGGAGTGAGAGGAGGGGAAGGGGATGAAAAAAGAATTAAGATGTATTATGTGTATTACCAACTCCCTCTGAGGAATGTAATCATTATGTACTATAAACATGTACCATAAAAAATAAAAGCTGAAAGAATAAAAAGCAATAAGAAAAGAGGTCTTCAGTGGGACCTTGGGAAATTCTATATCCCTCTCTCTCAACAGAAGTTCAGGCAGACACTTCTAATATTTGTCCTCTGATAAATTAAATGTGTCAGCCACTCTCACCAAGAACAATATGAGAATACAATAAATAGAAATAGGAGGTTTATAGGACCTTTAAAAAGTCTGTTAACTTATTTTAAAATTAATTACTCACTTGGGATGTGCAAACTTACACTTCCTAGAAATCTACGAAAACAACTAAACCCCTTGACTTTCCGAGAACCAGTAGTACAGCTTATTAAGGCAAATGTCAGCATAGCCTGCTGTTTTTCTTCTTCCCATATATGAGTGCAAATAGCACCCCAGCAGGAGTCTGGAGACGTTTATTTTTCAGCTAACAAAGGTGACAGCTATTAAGTGGAGTCGGGATGTGAGCGCCATTGTGTGCCACACTTGTTCCCTGACTTCTACACCACACATCACTCAGTCACTGTACTCTGATTAATTAATGAGATTTTATTTTTCAACCTTTACAGATATTTGAGAAGTACCAAGATAAGATGCGAAAGGGCAGGTTGACAAGCCCCACCTTGTGCTGATGGGATGCCTGCCTCACATGCAGCCACCAGGGCCCCTAACTCCCTTCTAAGAGCTAACATTTATTAAGCACGTAGCTGTGTGTCAGCGGTCTGAGCCCCACATGTGAATCAAATCATTTATTACAACTACTCAGAGAAGCCGTCATCTCCATTGTACAGAGAAGGTGACTGACACACACACCATTTCAGAACCCACACCTTCACCACAAAGGGTGGGAGACACTTGAATGGTAACCAAGACTCCAAATGGCTCTGCCCTCTACAGTACAGACATTATTTGCCTGGCTTCTTTCTCCACTTTTTAAAGCCTGCTGATATCTTTTTGTTTAGGGTTGTAGCTCCCAAATTCTTGGTTTTCAAAAGTTTTGATATATTTTATCATTGACAAATTCCACTCTTTTTGTCATTTTTTCCAAATGTTATGAGGCATTTCTAGTACTTTATTTTGCTTGCTTTCCTATTTTAAGAGAAAAGTATCCAGGTTCTATTACAATATTATATTTTAATCTCTCTCTTTCCAGCCACTCCCTTTGCAAACTTACCCCCAAAGACCCCTGGGGCTGAGAGTTGGTAGGGGATGCATGTATGTGTGCATGTGTGTCATTATCTATTTATTCATTGTGTCATGTATTTATTTAAACACATACAGATTCCTTTTTAATATAAAAGGATCATCCACAAGACATATTTCTGTAACTTGCTATTTTTGATAAACACTGGATCTTGATGCTCTTTCAGTGCTTTCAAAGTCTTCCTTCTAACAGATGCAAAACAGTCAAATGTCATCTTCTCTAATACTGTACCTGACCATCCTGTATAATAGCACCCCACCTATCTCTGTCAATCTCAATTCTTGTCCTGTTTCATTTTATTCCCAGCTTCTATCAACATAGAAAATATTTTCTTATTGTCTATCTTCATCTACTAAAATGGAAGTGCAGTGAGAAGAATTTGATTTTTTACTGTTATATTTCCAGCCTATTAGGCAATCCTGGTACCAAAATGACACTAAAAGCCTATTTTTCAAAAGATTATCCTTCAAAAGACTATCAGTTTACACAATCACAAAAGCATGGGTGTGCCTCTGACCCACATCCTTGCTGACACAGTATATTGTCTTTTATTGTCTTTTAAAGTTCTTGTAAATCCAATAGTTTATTTTCATCTACATTCTCTGAGAAACTTTGAGTAAATTATCAGTTCATATACTTTGCCCCTTTCATATTTGGGTTTTTTTTCTTATTCCCTACATGTATGAACTTCTTGTACATTCTAGGCGCTTATCCTTTGTATCTCATGTGCTCAAAGTATCTTCCCTATTCTGTCATTTTTGTGTTACTGGTTAGACCTGGAAGCTTAGGCTAATCCCCAGTGAGCCTTGTATCTTAGTGAAGACCAGTTCTATGAGTTTAACATTGCCATGAACTATCATGTTCCACACCAGCTAATTCCACTATGATTCAATATGCAGCCACCACTCACTGGACCCTACCCTGAATAAGGAAGATTTCCATGAGATTTCCAGTATGGTGTTTCCTCAGAGACATTGGCAGATGACACAATGTGACCCTAACTGCTTGGCTTTAACTGTCTTACCTTGACTTTTTTTTTTTAAGAGTAGGAAAAACTTATTGAGAAAAAGAAAGCTTCTGTCTAAGAGAGACAGAAGGGGGACCGGAAAGTGGGTTACCTGCCCACCCCAGGGCTCAAAGATGTTTTATACAGCAAAGCCATGTGGTGAGGCAGATACAAAGTGGGACAAAACTATAAGACCCAATGGAAATTTACAAGGTAGGCATGAGGTGGGACAAAACCATGACCAACCAATAAGGTTGCAAATATAGTCACATAGGTAATATTGATTAAGTGCGGGTCAAATGGGGGAGCAAGTCATGTAGAAAGCGTAGGAGGATTTTTAGTAAGGGTGGGTCAGGACCCCCACCCAAGTGATTGATTCCTATTTAGAATATCAGTCACTGCTGTTCATCCTACGTGGGTGTGGTAGTTTCTCTTCTTTTACAATGCTGGCCTTCAGTGAATGTGTCTTCACTGTCCTCCATGTTGGCTCCTCCTGGGCTGGCCCTGTCTACCTGCCAACAAGATATCTAATTAACTTACCTATCTGCAATATCCCCCCCTCTGAAGAAGTACCCTTAACTGCTGTGAAGGGGCAAAGGGTGAAGATTTTTCTGGGTATTTCAAGCTGAAGAGGATCATAGTTGTGATCAGCAGTCAGAGTTACTCTACAGAGGGTCTATCTAAAGGCCTTCAATAGGTGCAGGCATTGTCATCTTGGTTGCTGTATAGCTTTGAGTCTGGAGGAGACAAAGCCAAAGAAACAGTTAAGAATACATGGGCCAAGTTATTAGGTCAGCAGGATTGCCATGAATATAGCCAACAAGGGTCTCCACCGGGACGAACTAGTAATAGCCTCCCACAAAGAGAATAAGAAGGTCCAGGGGACTTCAGAATCCAACATAGAGGTCGTATTGTATAGTTCAGCAGTTACAGGCTGTTCTCAAAGTCAATCTGGTAGATCCCAATAAAAGAAGTCTAGCACATTTGTCGTTGGTTCCATTTGTATGACTGTTTGGAGTTTGGCAGCCTCTAGGCAAGAATAAACAAAACTTTTAAGAAATTAGAGCATGTATAATCTAAGCATGAGCACACTAGAATGGAAGGGCAGGTTGGGGACAAAGTCACACTTAGAAATTAAAATAGTGATTGTAACCTCTGGCTCTTAGATTCTTTCATTGATAAATGTTATGTATATGTCTGATACTTTCTCATAAATCTCTCTAGTTTTAGCTGTAAGAAGATAAGAGACAATTTGAAGAATAACAAATCTCGCTTAAGAATGATCCATAACTGTGGTCAACTACTGGTGTACCTAGAAACTGCCAGAAGGGGTCAGTGACTGGAGCCCCTTTTTATATCTAGCTTTATTACTATGGCATTATTTTATACCTCTTTTGGTTATTTTTTTCTGCTGGGTGTTTAAGACCAAGTTAAAGTGAGACCTGTGTCAATCAGTATGAACCTCATGCTGTCTATCAAGGTCAGTTAAGTCTCCTCAGGGATTACTTTGGAACTATGCATAGAGCCTCTCGGCTCCTCTGTCAGTGTCAGCCATCAGGATGGGTCACGGCCTTGCTTGACCATGTTGCTTCTTTATCTGTCATCAAAAGTCAAGGTAGGGCATATCGAAGGAGTATTACTGGAAGACACTCTACCCATCCAGGCCTTTATGTATTCAGTACAGCCCAATTCCCTGAATACTGAATTCCTGCCCTCTGCTCTCTTGGAGTCTCACTGACTTTGACTCATCTAAACTGATCACTGACAAATGCTTCCTCTGAAAGTGCACCAAGGAAAGCCCTGGGCCAGCAGAATGCTAGCAGGTATAGTTATTTTCTGGCCAAGAATCAATTATATTTTTCCAAATCCTTTTCTGCTAGTTAATTTTGTTTGTTTAGGTATTATACAAGTGATCAAAATGTGGGTGAAATAAGATTAGTTATTCCTGTGAAAATTTGGTTAGTTTGGATATTAATGAAGTGCTACAATAAATGGGGTGCTAAATTTTTTGTCATAATAGATGTATACTATTGTGATATACTGGGAAATTAAAAATGCAGAAATTTAGATGTATACTTCTTCAGAATTCATTATAACAAAAGGCCCTCTCTGTACATCAAGACTGTTAAATGACTCTACCTTGTGGTTACAATAAAATAAGCATCACATGCATTTTTTTGTGATCCTGTACTAGTTTTTCAGGAGCTAACTCTTTCTAATCAAAATACACTTTGCAAACAGCAGCAAGAGCAGTGAGAGTGTCTTAGCTCATTTTGTACTACTGTAACAGAATACCTTGCAAAGAACAGAACTTCATTGGCTTAGAGATGCAGAGGCTGAGAAGCTTAATATCTAAGTCTCAGCAGGTTTCATATCTAGTAAGGCCACTCTCTTCTTCCAAGATGCCAATTTTCACACTCTGTCCTCAAAAGAGGAGGAACTCTGGACCTTCATATGGCAGAAAGCAGAGGGACCAAGAGAGGAAAGGAAATGAAATTCACCTTTTTATTTATAATATTAATAGCACCTTTGAGGGCTGAACTCTCATGATCTAATCACTTCTTTAAGATCCTGCTTCTTAATACTGTTACAATAGAAATAAATCTCAACATAACTTTTAGGGGGACAACATCAAACCATACCAAGATCATTAGAATGCAGGATATGAGGCCCATCCATGACCTACTGATTCAGGATCTGGGTTTTAATGAGATCCCAGGTAAACACATTGCATGTAGAAAGCAACAATCTACAAAGTATTTTCTGTATGATTACACAAAAGAACATTGAAATAAATCTGTGGTTAAGAAATTTTCTACACATTATTCAATCTGTGTCAGAGATTGCTTTTAAATTCAGTGCTAGAAAAAGTTTAGCCTCTTTTACTGAAATGAAATTTTTTTCCTCATTGACAGTAATAATTATACTATCAGCCTAATCTTACTTTGTGGTATGGCCATAGGAAACTCATAAACATTTTTATTCAATTCTGATATCTATCCTTAACTTTCTATTTCAATTTATATTTCTGCTACTCTATTTTATTTTTTCTTTACATATATTTCTTTAAATCAATTTTTGTCTCCCCTAATATCATGGAGAAAAGTAGGAGGAGAAATATATTGACATTCTTCAGGCTAGCATTGAAAAATTATATCCAATCTGATCTCCTACCTTCTTGACCTGATACCTTATTCCTCCTATACAAGAATATATTATTGTTCAACTATTGACTCCTTATTACCTAAACAACAGGTTTTTTAGTATTCTCCCTTGGTCCCCTTGAAATCTAAACTAAATTATACCTCCTTTTAGAAAGTTTTCCCTGATCATTCTGGAGCACAGTCTTTGTTCTCCAAATTCAAGGAGAAGGGCTGGGTTTTCCCAAAGACAAATTCTTGTTTAGATTCATATTGTGTCCATTTGTATATATATCTTACAATAGTATTTTGAGGGAAATAAATATGTATTATTTGGGTCACCCTATGGAGCCTACTGCTCAGCTGGTTCTATATTAATGAATGAAGAAATATGTAATAGAATGAATTAGGTACATGTGAAAAGAGTTCCATTTGTTTAAAGCTTTTAAAAAACAGATTTGACATGAACAACCAATATAATAAATAACCCACAATTTTTATCTTTACTTTTTCTGTTTCATTCAACATGAAAGGAAACCCATAAACTAGGTGTTATAGTTTAGATCTAATATGTCTACCAAAAGTCTGTGTTTGGAAGGTAGTTGGATCATGGAGCTGTATACTCATCAGTGGATTCATCCATTGTTAAATTCATAGCTGGATGTGCTGTTAGGAGGTGGGGCCTGATTGGAGGTAGGTCACTGGTCATGTGACTTGGAAGGGTATATTCTGGTCTCCAGCTTTCCCCTTCTCTCTCTGCTTCTTGGCTGCCATGGTGTGAGAAGCCTTCCCCCACTATGACTTCCTGCTGTGCCATTTCTGCTTTGGAACCAAAAACTATAGACTGAATTCTCTGGAAACTGAACTGAAACAAACTTATCCTCCTTTAAGTTTCAGCTGTTGGGAAATGTGTCTCAGAAATACAGATACTGGTACTAGGAATGAGATCAATGCCATCATGGTACCTCACCATGTGGTATAGAAGCCTTTGTAAATGCTTGTGGGGATACAGTGATACCTTAGTTGTCAAACTCAATTCATTCCAAATTTGCATTTTAACACTGAAAAGTTTGAGAACTGAACATATTTTTCCCATAAAAAAAATGGAAAACCAAATAATTGGTTCTGAGGCCCAAAAATTAGACTTATAAATTCATTTTTCCAGGACTTTAACAAATTTTGCAATGATTTCTTTCTTCAACTCTGTCATGGTTCTCACAATTTTCCTCTTAGCTTTACTGCTGGTATCATGTAACTGTCTTTGGAGCCATGGTTGCAATGTAAAGTACAAAAAATGTACAAAAATGTAAAGTACAAAAAAAAGCACAATAACAAATTTTTTAACACACCAGCACAAGCACTATATGTTGTCTGGATGAGAGCAGCACTTAGACTGAAAGCGTCATTCCTTTATGTCTACAGTGAGATGCAACATGTGACTCACTCTTGGTCTGTGTAGGATTTTTCAAGTCAGATTTTCAGGTCGACTGTCAAAGTTATGAATACCAACCAGATTTTTTTCAAACTTCACTGTTCAAGAAGTGGAAAGTTCGCTTTTGAAGCCTTTTGACAACTGAAATATCATTGTAGTTTGGAGATGTGGGCTAGAGAAGCCCTGTAATGCAGTAAGTAGAGTCTTATAGATGATTGTGGTTGGATCTTGAAGACCAGAATGCTGACAGAAATGCAGACAAGAAAGGCCAGGCTCAGGAAGTATCAGTTGGGAATTGGCAGTTGGACTAGAGGTCATGTGCATTTCACTTTTTTAGAAAATTTGTTTCCACTTTCTCCATGTCCTGATACTTTATAGGAGAATAAATTAAGTGTACTAATTAATGTAGCAGAGGAAATTTCAAGGCAACTCAACATTCAGCCTGTGGCATGGATATTGCTGGCTGCTTTTAGTCTGATCTACAATAATAATCAGGAGTAAAAAGCAGAACAAAGTGATATAAAAACATTCCAGTTTTGCCAGAAAGGAAGTGCCTGCAAAGATGGAGCAAGGACAGCATGATTGCTGAAAAGATACGCATTAAAAAGAAGCCTAGAAATGTCTTTAAATTTGGGGGGGGGGTCTGATTTTTTTTAGTTTTTTATATGTTCTTAGATAGTAGATCTTTGTCTAAGGAACCCCTAGTAAAATTTTTTTCCCCCATTGTAGATTGTCTCTTCACTCTGTTGGTGGTTTCTCTTGGTGTGCAGAAGCTTTTTAATAAGATGAGATCCCATTAGATGATTTTTTGTGCTAGTTCACCTGTGACTGAGTTTTTGACCATGAAATCTTTTTCTACCCCAATGTCTTCAAGGGTTCTAACTTATCTTCCAGCAGGTTTAGTGTTTCTATTTTAATATTTAGATCTGTGACCCACTTTGACTTTAGTTTAGTGTATGGTGAAAGATATGGGTTTAGTTTTATTCTTTGGCAAGTTGAAATCCAGTTTTTCAAGCACCATTTATTAAAGAGGGTATCTTTCCTCTAGTGAGGATGGTTGGCTCCTTTATCAAAGATGAGGTGGCTGGGTATGTCTGGAGTTGTTTTTACATCTTCTAATGTGTTCCATTGATCCTCAAGTCTGTTTTGCCAGTACCATGCTGTTTTTATCACAGTAGCTTTGTAGTATAGTTTCAAGTTGGGAATTGTGATACTCCCTGCCTTGCCTTTGTTGCCTAGAATTGCCTTTGCTATTCTAGGTCTCTTCTTGTTCCAAATGAATTTTTGAATTGTTTTCTCTAGTTCTGTGAGATATGCTGTTAGAATTTCAATTGGGATTGCATTAAATCTTTATAGCAGTTTTGGAAGTATGCCCATTTTCACTATATTGATTCTTCCTACCCAAGAGAAAGGGATGTTGTTCCATTTTCAGCTGTCCTCTTTGATGAAGAAATAGAAACAGCAAATAAACATATGAAAAAATGTTCAACATCACTGGTCATTCATGAGATGCAAACAAAAACAACACTAAAATTCCATCTTACTCCAGAAAGAATGGCTGATATCAAGAAATCAACCAATAACATATGCTGGAGGGGCTTTGGGGAAAAAGAACCCTTCTTCACTGTTGGTTGGAATGTAGATTGGTGCCACCACTGTGGAAATCAGTGTGGAGATTTCTCAAAAAACTAAAACTAGAGACTCCATTTGACTCAGCTATTTCCCTTCTGGGTATCTTCCTAAAAGAAATAAAACCATCATGTCACAGCAATATATGTACACCTATGTTTATAGCAGTGTAGTTCGTAATAGCTAAATCTTACAAACAGCCCAAATGTCCATCAACTGGTGATTAGATAAAGAAGATATTTTTCTTATAAAATGGAGTACTACTCAGCCATAAATAAAGATAAACTAGAGACATTTATAGCTAAAGGCATGCACCTTGAGACCATACTCTTAAGTGAAATAAATAGGACACACATGTGTAAATACTGAATTGTTTCTCTGGTGTGAGAAACTGAAAGTGTAAGTGAGGACCAAAATGTATAATAGATATTGTGAAATAGGAAGAAAATGTTCAAAGGGGAAGGGGAATGGGCAGGGAGAGGAGAGAAAGAAAAAAATGAAAAAAGAAGGGAAAAAGGGAAACAACACTTTTGTAAATAGGGAGGGGTGGAAGGGTTGAAGGGAGCGAAGGGAAAGGGAAAAAAATAAGAACTAAGATATATATTCCCAATGATGGATGTGATCATAATGTATACCTCAAATGTACCAATAAACTTATTAAATAATAAAAAACAGAAACCTTGAATCAGGACAACAGGAAGCATGACTTGAAAGTGTCTCTGAAATTGGCCAGACCCCATACTTTGGAAGCTCATGGATATAAAAGGCTAAAGATAAATTCCCTTGAAAGACTTTGCTTTAAGAAGAAAGCTGCAGGGCATCCTGCTTGAGAAGGACCACTTATAAAACTGGTTACTCAGAATTCATTTCATCACACTCAGCCACCTAGGTACTCAAAGGCCACTGTGGCTGCAATCTAAGGAGACCCAGCTAGTGCTTGAGCTGGTGATTGACAGACTTTGGCAACATCCAAGGTGCTGGTTTTTCAGGAATATAGAATGCAAAAGTTGGGGTAATATGGAGATTTCCACTCAGATTTCAAAAGAAGGCCTTGGAGAACAGAAAATGCACCCCTTAAAAGGCAATGTGGGAAGTATAAGAGTGAACCCAAAGAGACAGTAGAAACCACAAGAAGTTAGAGATTTCAAGAATGTGGATCATCTCCTGAGTAAAACCACAGGTAGTGAGAAGAGCCAGCCAAGAGAGGTCTGCAACTAGCAATGCCAAAGGGCAGTACTGCCCAAGCCCTGGAGCTTATATCCCACCAGAATCTGCTCTGGGTGTTGGACACAGACCCACAAGGTTTAATGTTTACTCTGCTACTTTTCAGCCTTGCTTTAGTCCAGTTCCTTTCTATTCCAGTATGCCTCCATTTTGGAATAGGAATGCTTACCCTGTAACAGTTTATGTTGGACATATTTAATTTTTTTTCTGATTTTTACAAGAACCTGTAGCTAAGAGTCAGTCTTAAATCTTAAAGGCAACTTTGGACTTAAACATTTCAGCAAAGCTGGAACTGCTAAGATTTGGAAACTCTTAGAAATGGACTAAATATACCTTATATAATGAGATGGACGTGAGTCTTTTGGGGACTGGGGTGACATGTTATTGTTTATACATAAAATTTCTCCCAAATGTCTCCTATGTTTGCAAGGTGATTGGATCAAGGAGGTGCTATATTCAGTAGATTTCACTCACTAATGAACTCAGTAGCTCAATATGTTGTTACAAGGTAGGACTTGGCTGGAAGTGGGTCACAGGATCATTACCTCAAAGGATGTATTTTTATCTCAAGCTTTTCCCTTTCTCTCTGCTTCCTGGTTGCCACAAAAAGAGCAGCCTTCCTCTGCTATGCCCTTCTGCCATGAAGTTTCTGCTTGGGAGAGAAAAAAAAAGGATGGAATCTTCTGGAAACTATGAGCCAAAATAAACCTTCCTTCTCTAAATTGTGGGTGCCAGGTATTGTGTGTCAGTGACAGGAAACCTGACTAGTACACCAGGCTTCAGTTGGATGTCTGAAGAATTTATTCAAAATATGTCAGACAACAAGAATACATGATGTGACCTTTAAGTAAAGCCAAGAGGTTTTTGGATGTATAGTGGGGTGGATGAGGTGTCTGTGTAAAAGGTATTTCTGCCTTACCAGAACTGTGCCACAATCCACAGGGCTTCTGGCACCATTTCTAAAGATTCTCAGGTCTTTTTAGTCAAGCCCTCTAGGGCCAAAAGCTCCCAACAGGCTGTCTCACAAGGACCTGCTGGGTAACAAGGTAACACTGACTTTGGTGGCTGGGGGACAGTGCAACACAGCAGCAGGCAGATAGTCTGGTGCACAGCCAGCCAAGAAAGTGGGACACCTGGTTGAGAGCCAAAACTTCCTGCAAACCTTGCAACCTTGAGCTGAAAGGTTGAGCCTCTGGCAAGCACCATTAAAAACTCAGATTTTCTAAGCGGAGAGTGAGCTTCACATATAAGTGCAGGAAAAGAAAGCATCCCTGTTCACCTACTCAGGACATGGCATTAATTAACAGAGTCATCCTTGTTAATTAGAAGGCACAGAAGACAATAAAATTTGTCAATTCTCTTATTGAGACTGCTGCTGTGGACAGAAATAGAATGCAAGCTACAAAAGTAATTTTAAAGTTTCTAGTAGATACATTAAAAAGTAGAAAGGGGTGAAATTAATATTAACATACTTTACCCAATATACCTTAAATGTTATAGATTCTACAATTAATCAATATTAATAAATGTTATAAATTCTAGGATTTAATCAATTTTTTTTAAATTTTGACATAATAAATCCTTGAAACTCACATCTCAGTTTAAACTATTGACATTTCAATTCTTCAATAGCCAAACGTGACTGATGACTACAGCACTGGACAGCACGGACTTTTGAAACTGAAATAGAGGGATTATTACCTGTAAATAATGGGATAGGTCCTGACTTACATTTTTACTCTTACATCGGTTTACTGGCTGTTGGTACTAGAAAGGCTACTTAACATCTATGTGCTATCAGCAAAATGTTGCTGAATAACCTTTCAAGTTTGTTGGGATGAATATATGCACATCACCAGGCCCACAGACGACACTCTCCACAAGTGACATTACACTAATCACATACCCAGATGGAAACAGCCCTCCAGTGCTAGCTGCAGTGTGAATGAGAAATATCTTTGAAGAGAAGTAGATACTCACATTTTTCCGGATTTAAAATCATAATAACAGAAGAGGAAAAGGATAGTTTCAATATAACGTTTTATAACTTTATACCATTTGTTATTCACTAGATTGCTTGTATGAAAATACATAAACTAAAGGAATCTATATGTTGTTTTATCATCTTCAAATCGAGTCAAAACATTTTAGATGAACTTTGTTTTGTTTGAGGTCTGGCACACAAGGAACCTAGAAGTCTTTGGTCCATCCTAAAAAGTACAAAGCTGAATACATTGAAAAACTAACTTCTTAAAAAAAAAAGTGAAGTCACAGGACAAACTGCTGTGTACATAATTGGAGAAACAGTTAAAACAGCAAATTACCAGTTAAGCAGAGCAGGAGCCAATACTGAGGTAGAAAAACCAGAAGTACAATTGATGAATTGCTGGAGGCTCAGTGTGGACAAGTCTGAGAGATAAAGTTCAAGGAGACCCAGGGCTGGGGGATTGAAGGGATCATACTTTTTGTGAGTTTTACTTCCAGGAGCTCTACCAGGTCCTCACAGGGAAGGATGGAGAAAAATTCATTGTGCTTCCATCAGAAGGATGGAAGAAACGAAACACCTTGCAATATGCCAAAACATCCTGTTCTTAACAAAGCTTGCTTTTAAGAGAAACTATTTTATGAAAGCCTACCCTCCTCGGTGATATCAAAGTCTAGTACAACCAGTGAGAAGAAATACCCGACTGTGTCCCCCTCTAGTCATTCAAAGGTGGAGTAGGGTAGGCTGGAGAGCAAGTTAAGCTGGTAAAGTCCATAGTCCAGGAACACAGGCCCATAAAAACTCTGAGACCTAATAAATCATAGGACCAAAGAATGCTGCTGCTGTCCTCCTATACCTTACCACCGCATTAAAATCTCATTTACTACAATTCATTTTATGCAGCACATTATGTTCACCTTTCAGCAAAAAATGACAAGGCATAGTAGAAGAGAAAAAACAAACCATGATTTGAAGAGACTGAGCAAGCATCTGAACCAGAGTCAGAGTTGGCAGGAATATAGAAATTATCAGAACCAGAACCTTGAAAATATGGCTAATATATTAAGGGCTCTACTGGGGCAAAAGTTGAGCACATGCAAAAATGAATGAGTAATGTAAATAGAGAGACAGAAATCCTATGAAATAGAAAGAAATGATAAAGACAAAAAACACTAAATGAAAATGAAGCATGCCTTTATGAGTTCCTTAGACTGAACACAGGTGAAGAGAGAATCTCTGAGCTTGAGGATACAAAAAGGGAAACTTCCAAAATTGAAAAACTAAGAGTAAAAACATCACTGAAAAAATTAAATTACTCAGAGAACATCAAATGGGATTAATGACTCCCACCCTCCAAAAAACCTAGCAATTAGACCTACCATATTCAAACTTCAGAAAATCAAGGTAAAGTCTTTAAAGAAAACATGGGGGGAACCTTACCTACAGAGGATAAAGATCAAACTATGCAAGCAAGAGTGTGGAGTGAAATATTTAAGTTATTGAGAGAAGAAAAGGAAATCACACCAAACCAAAATTCTGAGCCCTGCAATATTATCTTTCAACCGTGAAGAACAGCAGCTTTACATGGCCTTAAAGGGAAAAAATAAACACTTTTATGAGACAATTTCCTGGCCTAGAGCAAACGGAGATCATTAATTTGGCAGGTAGAAGTAGGGGTTGGGAGACATAGGAATTCACTGTCCTCCAGACAAATTCAAGGTCAAAATAATTACTAGAGAACCAGAGGGAGAAAATGCTACAGAACAGACAAAGTGTACTGGGACAGTTTCCCACGTCCACAGTTCCCCACTGTGTTTGAAGAAAGAATGGAGGATTTTCAATGGATAAGCCAAGCAGGAAACAAGAAATGAGACTAGGAGGAAAGATAGCACAATACCTCCCTGAGAGGTAAGATTAGTTAGAAAACAATCTTTAGGAATAGAAACATAGCTTCAGGATGCACCACTCAGAGGTTGGGTCAAAGTCACTGTAGTCCTTAAAGGGGTCAGAAGTAAACTAAGCCTAACTGCTTCCATATAGAGTAAGAAAGGAGGATTTAGTGGAATATGGGGGCTGGGGGAACAGAACAATATTCTGTCTGGCAAAAAGAAAGAAATTTCACTTATGGAATAATTTGGAGCAGGATTATTTTTAGATTGACATCATTTACTGGAAATTATTAAGCCTTGTGACTGTTAATTGTGTTTGTAAATTTGACTGAATTAAGAAATGCCCAGTAGATTAGTAAGATTAGTATAGCACACTTCTGGGTGTGTCCATGAGGGTGTTTCTGGGATGACTGGCATGCAGGCCAGCAAACTGAGCGTGGCATCATCTGTCTCTGTTTCTCTGGCACTCCAGCACACAGATGGCCTTTGTGGACTATCCTGCCCTCGATCCTGTAAGTCTATCTGTTTCTCTAGAGAACGCTAACCAATACATATCTCTTTGTATTCTGCCTTGAACTGTCCCCCTTTCCCCTCTGCTCTTTCTTTCATGGTTACCTTTGGCAACAATTCAAGAAGAAACAGCTCTTGCCTCCTAAGAATGAGGAAATTCTACAGACCCAACATATCAAATACCATAGTTGGATCAAAAGGTTCTGCTGATGAGGGAAAAAGACAGTTTGGGGCAAATTCCTTTTATTTAACAAAGTTCAAAACAGCATTTGTATAATAATGATTACTTTCTATGTGCTTGTTTATTTTCTTTAGGAAGTTGAACTGACACAAATTTTCCGAAAGATTTATAAAAGCCATCTGCCACCAGAGCTAGAACAAATTTCACTACTTGGCTTCTGAAAGTCAGAGTCAATAAAGAGTGGTTCTTCCAATAGATCTTTTCTTCCCTCATGTGGTTTGGCATAGCACACTGTTCTGTGCCTCTGTAGCTCCAAAGGATAAAGCCAAGGTAAACTTCCTACACAGTCTTACTGTGCATGATTTGAAATCTAGACACTTACTGAAATGTCAGTCATTTCATAATTTCCCTGGGTCTTGTTGGCAAGCTGTTCCTTATCAGGACATCTTAATTGGTAAATGAGGACACCATCTAAGACTTTGGATGTAGTGGTATTACAGACACATAGCAAAAACATATACAAAAAATACATATGTTAACTGAATCAAGAGAATGATGAAATAATACTGCATATGAAATTTCAATTCTAGCTCTATTTGACTAAAAAAGCAAAAAGATGTACTTCTTCCCACTGTACACATCACATTAATAGATCACAGCCCTGTTCTAACTACATGATAAGAATTGAAATTTCACTTCCCAAGTGGTTTCCATGCCATGTCTATACTCTGCTGCCTGAGTAATAAGATCCAAAGTCTGGTACCATCTTTCTATTCTGTGTAAGTTCCCACTTCTCCTAACACAATCCTTAATGTAATTCCTTTTACTGGACACCAACTATGTCCGTATTTCTATACTAGAGACTATGTGAATAATATCTTTCCTACTTATACCCTGCCATGAGGTATTAATTTCCTTCCAATGTACAGAGGAAGAAACTTGCACTCAGGGAAAGTTAATGAGATGGGACTTGATTTAAGATGGAGATAGCTGGGGTTTCTTCCCCACATGAACAATCTGACCTCCAAGTGGGTCCATTTCCTCTATGCCCCTCCCTTCATCCTGCCTAGAGCCTCCTCAACTCATACTGCTTCCCTTCCTGAAAGCCTTTCCAACCTCTGTTTCTGGCCATGCACACTGCATACTCACTTTTTCAACCCAGTTCTCAAACCCTTCTTCCAAGAAACCACCCAAAGGACTTTCACCCATATTCTTCTCCCTTCTTTCCATCCTCAAAGGCAGTAAATGTCAGAAGGGAGAGCTTAAGCACTGGAGTGGACTGCCAGGTGTGCATGCTAATCCAGCACCTTCAAGTCTAACTTGATGTTAGTACCTGGTGCTAACTTCCTGTGTCTCCATTTCCTCTCCTGCAAAGTGGAGATAATCGTGCACTTCGCCCAAAGGATTGCTTTCGCATAAATGAGTTAATACTTAGAGTGATTAGCACAAAACCTGGTACACAGCAAATGATTCATAAATGTTAGAATTTTTCAGGTGTACCACAATGATCACTTCATTACACTCTATCCTATCCTTTAATCACTCACTCAGTATGTCTGTATATATATAATTTCTCTGTCTAGAATACCAGCTTTTCATGGGCAGCACTATACCACACTTAGACATGTGCTCCAGTGTTTCACAGTATCAGGCATGACAAACACTTCAAACAAATATCATCAGACTCGGGCATTACAAAACTGGCCATTCCCACTTAAAGAACTGTTTTGTTTGGGGGGTTTTTGTTTGTTTTGCTTTGTTTAGCAAAGGAGCAGCCAGTGAGGACCTGCCAGCCTTTACATTTCTGAACGTAAATATCAGGTACTTTTGGAGATGATTCTGTTTTGGAAAACTCATGAGGATGTTTTTAAGTTCCACATGTTGACCCGATCTTAGAGGAAACTATAGTGCTAATGCTGCTCTGTGTTCTGTTTAGTAACTATGTAGATATAAATTTCATAGATTATGTACTGACACTAGTATATACTAAAATTTATAGTTTCTAATTTTTCTAAAACTGATGGTATTTTAGTTCTTGAGTTTTATTTCCATATACTTAAATTTAGTCCGTTGTCTTAATTTTAAACTTTTCATTGTGATTTTCTCTTTTCTCTCTCTTACTTTGACTTTCCTGTTCCTTCTCTTTTTTTTTTCTTTTGGTACTAGGTATCGAACTCAGGTCCTTACGCTTCCGCAGCAGGCGGCGAAACCACTGAGCTAAATCCCCGGCCCTTTCCTGCTTCTTTACGGAGGTATTCTAATTTCTTAAACTCATCCAGGACAAAGAGGGAGTACAAAATCAGGCCACAAATTCTACAGGATGTTTTTCCATCTCTGAGCTTTTAATGAGCCTGTGAATATGGCTCTCAGAGGTTAGTTTGTTACACGGACCTTTGCAGAAAATAGGACATTTTAAGCGTACTTATTAGAGATACTCTTTGTCCTTGGTTTTCTTTTCAGCCTCACCCAATTTTATTCATTCTGCAAACTGCCTTCCCCAACAATAAGCTCTTCACTGTAAGGAAGTTACATTTCACAGCAAACTTGAAGACCTCAGCCTGGATGACTTATGCCACTAGTCATAATAGAAACATGTTTCTTTCTTATACACAGACACACAAAATAGAAGATACAAAAAAAGGCACAAAGAGAAATGGGAAAAAGCATCCAGAACATCTAAAGAAAAGTCACATATTTTACCACAGCTATCGTCTTTTCCATGAAGTGAAAATGTAAGAGCTCCCACATACCTGCCTGCAAGAGCACATTTTTGTTTCATTAGAAATACTTAGCACTGGGCTGGGAATTTAGCCCAGTGGCACTGCACCTGCCTCCCAAGCACAAGGTCCTGAGTTCGATCCCCAGTACAAAAGAAAAAAAGAAAGAAAGGAAGGCAGGCAGGCAGGCAGGAAGGAAGGAAAGCAAGCACCAAAACTCTCCTACAAGTTCACCTGTTAAACGCTGTTTCCTCCTCAGAATGTGGCTATGCACTCTTGCTGGCAGAAAGGGGTCTGGTTCAAAGAAGCTGAGTGGGAAAAAAGGAAATATGAAGAGAATTAAGAGCTCCCTAGGAAGCAACACTTGCTTTTTCTAGGAAGACTTCAGCTGAGTGATAAATCATCTCAAACTTCACCTGCTCTATTGATGGCTCACAAGCAGTTCTAGAAAAGCCTGGACATTTTGCAGTTGCTCAGAATTCCTGCAGTTATGACCTATCACTGAGTGATTTCATTGAAGCCCCCAGTGAATTGCACCGCTGTGCTTATGTAGGCACGAGTAGAAATATACAAATCAGTGTGTAATCAGCCTGGTTTTAGGCTTTTCCAGCATCCTTTGAAATATTGGTAACAGACTAAAATTGCAAAATCAGATTCTTGGCTTCAACCCCAAACCCATAGGTAACAGTGTGGTTAAGGTAGTGCTAGATGTGAGTTTGGAGACACTTTCAGGAACTACAACCCACTCTGGTTTGTGGTCTGAGGTCAGTCCTCCCAGGTTTATTTGTACATCTGTGGGTGGCATGTCTGCCACACCCAGCCTCAAGCTCAGACGGCCAGTGCGGCCACCACAGCCTGGACTTGGCTGCACGTGACGGGGCTCATGACAAAGATGCTCAGCACTCCTATGCCAATACTAATTATGTAAAATAAATAGGTGTACATGTTAAGAAAACTTAACTAATGCATTTCACTAAGTACTAACAAAATACAGAACCAAAGAAAACAAAACAATTACAGAGTAAAATCTTTTTGATTTAGATGAAGTTTACTTTGACTCCTTTTTCTCACTGTCTGCACAGTTATTTTAAAAGCAAATTGCATGCCTAACAATACATTATTGTTATCTCTCTTCCACTTTGCTGAAAGCTATAGAATCAGTCATCTCTGCTAGTCCATTTTTTGGAGTTACTGAACAACCTACTTACTCATTCTGGAATTGTAGGACTTCTTCCTGAGGTAAAATCTTTTTTAAGCAAAATCATACTTAAGAGATTCTTCTTGTCAAAGCAGAACTCTTGGAACTTCCTTATCCATTGATTTTATCCAGACATAAAATGACACCAATCTGCTTTAAGTCTATTGCAAAACTACCCGTAACCTTGTTACACTGGAGACTTATTTTCAAAGAATGAGCATCATTTGATATAGTCAAAATATTCCACAAAGAAACACCTTCAGAGTGCATCAAATCCATTTTTGGGACCAAGAGTTAAAGGAAAAGTGGGGAGACCATCTTTGCAGACTCAACAGAATATGGGGAGCCATAGAGTAGCTGTGTGCTGACAGCAAAAGGAAGGAAGAGAACTGTGTATTTTCTGGTCTTGCTGGGTGCAGAAGGGTATGGTCTGTCCCAGGACTGGGTCTGAGCAGTTAAGCTCCCTGGAGAGGTCACCACCATGAGGAGAAGGAAAGAATGAGTGAGTGGTGAGGCATCTGGAGGGCTCAGAGCCTGCTCGTCCCAGAGAGTGATATTCCCAAAAATGGCATCATGGCGGGAGATCAAGGGCCAGCTTCAGTCAGTGCACACAGCCTGTTTGGCAAGAATGAAAAAATGCTATCACATTATTCCTCTGTGCTCAAATCTCCAGTGGTCTTATGTTAAATCACCAACAGGTACTGCTAAATCCCCCACTCCGTGGACCCTCACTGCCCTCACGGGCCCTTGTGGCCTTTGGACTCCAGCCTGACTCAATTTCCAGGTGCTCCTACCAGGCTTCTGCTCCTCGTGGCTCTTTTTCCACCTGAAATGCCTCCCCTACCTCAAACCAACTGCAATACGCTTTAAGTCTTGGTTTAAATGCCATTTGTTCTCAGAAATCCACCCAAATTTCCATCACTTTCTCTTTGAGCACTTTACATGATTGTTTTTAAGACATAATTTGTTAAAGGCTGTCTTCTACAGAAGACTGGAAGATCAGTGAAAACAGGAATCATATCTGTTCTGCCAACCACCCATCAAGAGGCCTGGCTTAGGGCAGGTGTTCAAGAAACCTTGCTGCCGGAGACTGAGGAGGAAGGGAGATGTGCAGGAGGCAGTAACACCACAGGTAGTCACCGGTGTTTTCCTAGCATTCTAAAACCCCCTGATGTCTCCTAACTGCCCAGTATAGTTTTCTGTAAGGATTTTGTAAATTTTAAACAAATTAGACTTTTCTAATAATTTACAATATAATTTAAAGCTATCTTCAAAGCCAAAATATGGCATCTCTCTTACTTGCACAAAGAAAAAGGAAAAGATGCAGAAGGATTGAAATGGTATAGCAAAATCCATGGCCTTCCTGCCATCTTACCCTGTTCATTCAGTGGATTTTTAATCAGGATTCTGTCTACACTACATCCTGCTCTCTATTGCTCTAGGTGGCCGTAATGACAGAAATGAAGGTGAAAGGCATCTGGGCCAGAATTCACCAGGTGGCAAGATGGGAACAGGTCCTAGAGGGCAGAGATAATTAATGAGTAGATAAAATTGATCTAGTTTCTTCTGGCATGTAGTTGAGTTTGACCTAGAAGAGCACTTCCCAAACTAGAAGAGCACGAAAGTTACATGAGATCTAGTTAAAAATTCAGATTCTGACTGAGTAAGCATAGAGTGGAGCTCAAGACTCTGCTTTTCTCAAGAAACAGATAGGACTAGTCAACATGGATTGGCACAGGTCAGGAGGCCACAGTTATGTCCTGAAACAAAGATTCTCTTCAATGAGAGGGAGTTCCCAAAGTGATGCGTTTCAGAGACTGGCCAGGCCAGCTCTGGCCAGCAGAGGGTAGCAGAGGGCAGGGTAAATTGCGCTGGCTCCCATAGCCCAAATTCACCCCTGAAAGCCAAAAAGGAGTAAGAAAGCAGTTGGGAAAACAGTTCACCCAGCACTTGGGAGGATGAAGCAGGAGAATCCTGAGTTCAAGGCCAGCCTGGGCTCTCCTATATAGGGAGACCCTGTCTTGAAAAAGAACAGGAAAAACAAAAGGGGATGGGGGCTGAGGGAATCAGCAACCTGACGAAGATGTTCTTATGTGCCAGAATAGACTCACCGAAGGCAGAAATCTGTAACAGTAGAATAACCACCAATCAGAAGCAGGAGATAGATTCAAGCAGTGAACTTGGGTCAGCTACCTACCACCTTGATTTTCTCACCTGCAAAACAAGAGGACGTGTAAGCTGTGGTCTCTAATGGGTGTTTCCAGCCATTGCATTCTGTGAGACCTGTGAGCAAAGGATGAGAAGTCAAAGAAAGGTCCTCCTTGGAGAGCTGGCTGGTGACCAGCAGGAGTGTGGCTCACTCACTCACAGACAGCAGTGACTGGGCTACAAGTCAGAGCTCAGTGGGGCCTTCTAATTTTTTTTAATTTGTTATCAAAGATAACTTGCAAATTGGTTTGAAGTCAAATAGGACCGAAAAGCTTGTAAACAAAACAGCTGTGCTTTGTTCCCCATCTTACTCTTCCTTTTCCCCAAAAAGCATTGAATTCCTTTACTGTTTCTTCTCCACTTTGTGCCCATGTTTATGAATATGTATAGTTTAAACCAGCATTCAATTCATTAGCTATGATTTTTCACTGTGATGTCTTAAGATTTTCATTCAATTATACCATCTCTTCCCCTTTATTATTTTCCAAATATGATGTATTTCATTTTTTGGATCATGTCTATATTTGCTGTTTCCATGTTGTGCTTATGTACTATTCTAGATAATATTATTCTAGATAATATTCTATGGTTATATTTAATTTCTTGTACAACATTTTGAAATAATAATTGTCTAATTTGTTTTATCGGCTTAGTTTACTTTGAATGTCTGATTATATTTTGTACACCTTCCAATAACTCTGTAAAATGTTTCTGTGAAAGGCACTTCCACATAGGGGGATTTGTCAGATTATTCTTGGTTTCATATTTTTTGTGTTGGATTCCATGTTTCCTGGATCCCATTCTTCCTGCTCTCTCGCTTGTTTCCTTCTTTTAGTGGAACTTGCCACCCAGTAAGATCCACCAGCCCTTATGTCAGTGCCTCCTGTCATGGTTATTGTTGTCTCAAGCATATCCTCTTGAGATTGCTCAGGAAGAACTTATGAAATCAGTGCTGCCTAACAGTTGATATGGTCTTTTTAGCATATCTGAACCCTTTCCATTTGAAAGTGAGTTTGGCTGGGTATAAACTCCTTAACTTACATTTTCTTACCCTAAGTTTGGAGAAGTGTTTCTTCTTCTATTTAAAACAATATCCATTATGTTAATTTGCTTTTGTTTTCTTCTTAGTTTTATCATTTCTGAATTTTCAATTTTTTATTTCTTTTCTGTATTTCTTGTCATTTTAATGTTTCTCTTGCCCTATTCTCATTTCTGAATTTTTGTCTAATTTCTTTCATGATATCCATCAATTATTTAATTTCCTTTAGCTTATTTTGAAATATCTGGTTACAACTGCCACCTACTTTGTGGGCACATTTTTCTGGAATCTTTTATTGGGAGGATTGTTATTCTATTTCTTTCCTTTTTAAAAGAACTTTGTATGTGACTCACCTGCAAGTTTTTTTCTATTGCTCTTCTTTTTTAATGAGATGAGTTTTATTCTTCTCTTAGGAGTGAAGGGTATGTCTGGACAGCTCATCCACAGTCCTCTAGAGTGAAGAACTCCTTCTGTTGTTTTTAAAGAGATAAAAATGTGGCCTGGAACTGACTAGCATGTTCCGCCTCACTTCCTTCTCCCAATTCTCATCAGAAGTTGGCGTTGTGTTCCCATGATTGTTCCTACTCTCAGTTTGGAATCTCCTCCCCACAGTTTCCCCTCCAGGCAGTACTTTCCCTCTGCAGGGAGCCTGGAGTTCCTGTTTGTGGAGTTCACAGAAGCCATACTGCCCTGGTCGCTCCCCCAGGAGTCAGAGGCTCCTGCCCAAGTCACACATTCACCTCACAGTCGGTGTGGAAACTCTACACCCACTGTTCTCACCACATTTCACCGCCAGCCAGAAAACTGAGGAGCTGGCCTCACACGGCCTGTCACATTCCACTCCAGTGATTTCTTGAGAATATGTCGCTTGAAGAGGCCAAGTCTGAAGGGATTCACGGAAAGTGACAGTAACATGACTTACGAATCTCCTTGAATCCCCCTCTATACAAAAGCCGTCAGATCAACTATTAACTCAAGTGTTTAAATTTTTTCAGTATTATTTCAAAAATACATAACTCATTAGTTCATGGTTTGAGGTTTTGCCCTCCTCATTCTGTGAGAAAACCTGAGCCTGAGGTGAGTCTGTGATGTTGGCCTTACGCAACCCATGCCCAGCCTCAGGTTCATTGCTGGAAATAGGATAAAGAATATTCACCTCACAGAGCCACTGAAATGATAAGATGATGTGGAAATTGAAACATATGCAATTGCCTCTATGTTTAACTTGAAATGTAAAAAGGTATTTATAAACTGTAAAATGATACGCCATGGTTAATTACTTCAGGATAGATTTATGAAGTATGTGAAACCATGTAATTTTATATTTTAACTGCATTGCTTTCACATAAATAATATTATTTTTTTCTGTCTCTTTTCACCAGAACATAAGCTTCTTAGGAGCAATGAATTTTGTCTGCTTTTGTCCAATGCCATATTCTCACCGCTTAGTACAGTGCCTAGCATATCATAGGCTCTCAGTATTTGACTGAAAATGATGAATTTTTATGCTAACTTTGCCTTAAACCATATTATGCAATAGCTAAAACAAATAAGCAAAATTAAATGATTATTACATTGTTGGATTGGGCCTGAGCAGCATGCTTTGCCAACCTATTTCTTTCAACATTTCAGTTTGCTTTGCATTCTTGCCTAAAAATAGCTCTGGCTCCCCTCCTCCAGAGAAGGGAATCAGCACCACCACCAGCGCCAGAAACAGCTACTGCCTAAAGCGGGGCAGCATTGACCTTCAAGTCCCTATTCTCCCCCCCAAAATGCAGAGAGCTTGCAACAATGTGGATAATAACTGAGCCCATGCTCTCTCTCACTGGCTGCATTTCTAGAAGTTTGACCATCTGAACTTAAGTAGACTTGCTTTAATGGAGCAATCTATCAAATGATCTAGCCTGCTGGGGCATGGGTGTAGGCACAGCGCAGCACCCCTCTCCCTTGGGAGCTGTTTCAGGAGGATAACAAATGAAAGCAAGGCAGAAGCCTGTGGCAATGATGCCAAAAGCAGGAAAAAAATGATACCATGTAGCTTCGGATGGTCTCATCTTAGTTCAAGGTGTGGATGGGTTTGTGTGTTTAGTCAGTTCTTTCCACTTGCAAGAAGGGACAGACAAATGCAGAGCTGTTGCCAAGAGGCTCCTAGCCAGTGGGAATTGTAAGAGCAAGGAGGTATGATGAACAAATTAATGTGCATGAGTTCAGTCTCTGCAGGTTTTCTCCCCTTTCACTAATGGAAGGGTGTCAAAGCCTCCACTTTGCTTCACCACCACACAATACTTGATAAATGAGTAACATACTTACATCATGAGGTATATGGGGCAGGGCCCAGAGTGCAAGGCAGGGCGGGGGGAGAAATTACCTAATATTCACATGCAGACTCAGAGTTTGCACCTTCCTCACAACACACACAGTGACACAATGAAAGGGCGCAGGTGTAGTTTAACCCTTTTAGCTTGTGCCAGTATCTTGAATTCTTTGAAAAGAAGAAAGGGATTTAACATAAACTACAAATGCTTTAATCAAGTGGCTTTCTTCACATACCATGAAAGCATTTTGAAACATTCAAGTAAAAAAAAAATCCTATTTTCTGAAAATATAACCTCTTAAACACTAAAGACGCTGCCAGACCAAGTCCCATCAAGTAACAAGGCACAATAAGAAGCTTAAAAATGGGTTAGGATTAAGTTACATTTGTATGAATAAGCTCATTTTTGTTGTTCAGGTCTCAATCCTTAAATGATCCTATCTCATGTACAGAAGATGTCTCCTCATTAAATTATACATTAATGTTCTCAGTGTGGGTCGAAGAGGACCCAAAATGTCCCCAGGGCTCACCAGTCCTTGGAGACAAATAACAAAGTCAATAGAATTAATTCAGATGCTGCTTTCCCAATTGTCCCAGCCTGTTGCAAGGCCCTCCCTCCCCTACCAGGTGTTCCTGAGGCTCCCTGGAAGTCTCTCACTTGCACAAGGGAAGTCCTTGCCTGCAAACCTCACACAAGCAGGTGCTGCCCACCGCTCGATCTTTCCAAGGGGTAACAACTTCCAAATGCTGGTCTTGCCCCTGTGCTGTCCCCAGATTCCCCAATCTGCAAACTGCACCAGGTGCCAAAAGATCCACATCCCTTTTCAGGCCTGATAGGGTCAGAATCATGCTGGTCTTATAACAAAAACACAAGAAGGCTTCTCACTCAGTGTGATATCACACTGTTTCTTGAGATCTGACACAGTCGGACTCATACCCTTATGAAAGGGTCTTCATTCACATGCTTTTGGCTTTTGCTCCTCTCTCCACTCAACTCAGATCCAGACCAAAGCCCTGGGAATGGAAGCAAAGCCTCTTTTTCATTGTCCAAACTGGCACCAAATTCCTCTTTCTGAGAAAAATTGAAGTCCGAACACATAATAGCTCTTCTGGGACCTTCTGTACCATTTAGTTAAAAACATCAAGATACGCATTCTGGAGCTCCAACAGTAGCTACTATCTGACCCTCCTTTGTCCTGTCTCTCACACCCAGCTCCTTCTGGTCCCATAAATTTATTCTTCACAGAACTTTACTCTGACCCTTCTCCCTCTCCCGGGTTTGGTGAACAACTGGCTACCCTGTGTCATGAGCCAAAACACACAAATAGAATACATTTTTCAGGGGTTATTCCTCAGATATAGCCTTCAAAGATTAGCTAAGTCCTCATTTCATCCCTGAAGCTCTTTTGGAATTATCTAGCTGATGATCTTATTCTCCAACTGAAACTTCTAATACATACTGATTATGATATGTTTTGACTCAATGAACTCCTTTTTAAGTCACAGAGACATTTCTCAGATCTTCTTCTCCAACTCTCTGAGACATAGAACTCTGATGGCATCCATCTTGATGCAATACTTTCCTACACTGATGCCCCAATTCTCAGATCTTCCTCATTCTTCTGCCTCTTATGATCCCTATTTGCTCAGTTCTTTCTTCCACTGAATAACTATGAGATCCCTCAGCGTCAAAATTGTCATCCTTCTGTTTCAACATTAACGTCTACACAGCTATCTTTGAATTCTAAATCTTGTCTCAATGGCTCACCTGGCTCCACAGCCATTATTCCTGCCATTTGCAGCATTGTTGTGGCCATTTGTTCTGAAAGATACTTCCCCTCCTCCAGTGAATTACATTTGTTAACAATCACACCTTTGTGTAATCTCTTCCCCTTTCAATCTGGACTAGTCTGTGGTTGAGTTAAAGGACAGAAAGAAGATGTGAGATTTATCGTGAGAAATCTGGGGTTGCAAGAATCTGTGATGCTTCCATTGAGGTCTCTCAGAATATTCATTCTGAGAACCCCAAGATTCGCAGCAATCTGGCTGACAGTCCCACCTGTGCTCCCAGCCATTTCAATGGGTATCAAATGCTGGCCATGCCTGTGTGTGGCCAGTAAAGCCTTCAGATAACCCTGCCTTGACTACCATCGGACTGAATGTGTTCAAGAGATGCTCAATGAGAACCACCCAACTGAGTTAAATCAACCCCTGGATCCATGGGAGACAATAAATTTTTATTATAAGCCCCCAAGTTTTAGGATGCTTTGTTACCCTGCAGCATATATTTGTAATAATGCAACTAGGGTATCTAACTGTTCAGATTGCCTTCCACATAGGCTTTCTCAGTAGATGGGCTTCTTAGTGTAATTATGTTTCACTTATATTCACTAAGATGTGTCTCTTAGTCAATGAGAAAGGGATCCAGCCTTTTCAGCTAAAAGCTTCAACATCATGATTTTTCTTTCCTTCTTCTCTATCCTAATTCATTCTCTAGAGTGTAACCCCATCAGTCTAAGCAATAGTTTTTGTTGCCAACAATCATATTAGAAGAGGTGTTATTAAATTCACAGGTGTTAGATGTACATTTAAAATCATTTTAGCTTTTATAATTACACTATGAGGTATACATCAAAATTTATTTTTGACAAAAAGATTAAACCGAGGTTGAGAAAAAAGTAAAATTCCTTGCCAAGTATTAAAGAGCTTGAGAGTTTAAAAATCAGGATTCATAACCAAGATTCTAAAAACCTTCACTTATTTCCCTCAGCAAACACTGCTTCCTTATGTTTCTTAAATAAAGAACTAATTTCTGATCCTTTTGTTGCTATTTTTTGTTTTTTGCATCTCCTTAAGGATAAGAGTAGGTGCTCATAATTATTGATTGGGAAAAAAATGAAGTTTCAGGCAAAGGATCATGACAATGTTTTCTTTTCTCTTCCATCTTCACTCTGCCAAAAAAGGAAACAGGTCAGAAATCACAGAGAGAATTAAGTACTATACTACTATTGATTCATCCCTCAGCCATGTGGCCACTAACCACAGAGCTCCTCAACCCTGAGTACACGTTTGAACCACCAGGGAGCTTTAAAAATTATTTCTTGTGTATGATCTATCCCAGACCAACATAACCAGCAGTTCTGGTTATGGACACAGACATTAGTATTTTATTTTTAACGCTCACATGTGATGCTGAAGTATTCTCAGGCATGACCCTGTGCTGTAGGGGTCTTTGCAGCCAGTATGATATCTGTCTCATGATCCAGAGATCTGTACCATGGTCTAAAATGATCAGAAAATGATCCAAGGCTCTGGGTTCAACCAGCAATCTTCTCTTTAAGAAAGCTGTTGCTTGTGTGAAATGCATATTAGAATATTCTGGCTGAAATAGTTGGGAGGATGAGGTCAGGCCTCAAACCTGAACCTGAAAGCCGAGAAGCATTGACTGGAGAATAAGTTGACTTCGGCCCAGAATCTTCCAAAATCTGTAAAGCTTTTTCAACTGTTAAGTCAAGTTTGCATGACACTAAAATGTTAGTTGTAAAACATAATGTAATAGAGTAGAATGTATACTTGTTTGTAGTTAATGATCCATGGCAATCTGAGGATTGTATTGGCTAGTAATAATAGGAATTAAACATTTAAGACAGTAAGGTTGGAAATAGTAAAAGAAGTAAAAAAAAAAAAAAACCCTATACTTTGAAGATAGAGGAAAATAAAGGAACTGGATTCAACAGTAATTGTTCATAGACCTCTAAAATAGGAAAGAAAAATAAAACCTACTCAAATCCTTAATCCCACCCACAACTGTAAAATAGCTTCCAATTCCTTTTCCTCTCCTCCACCTGGAGGAGCTAGTTGCCCAGTTCCACCAGCTGCCCAGGTCTAGTGGGATGATTTGGATATTTCTACTCTGAAATCTCTAGAAAAGCCCTGAAGTCTTACTTTCCCTCCACTCCGTAGCTCAGCAGGGAGCCTCCCTCTCTGTGGCAGGCCAGCTGGCTCAGCCCATCCTTTTGAATAGACACAAACCTCACTTCTCGTTCCGCTGTTGACAGCATGGAATGGTGTAAACTAAAGTCTCCTTCACATTTATTCATGCAGCTCAGCTCCTGCCTTGTTGATGTTCCTGAGCAGATGTTCAAGTGCCCAGAGACAATTAAATTATGATTCATCCGTCAGGACGCCTGCTAAGTCAGGCTGCCTAGCTGTGAGTGAAAACATTTTAGCAGTAGCTGATCTCTTCCTTTGGTTCAAGACCAAGTCAGAATAGGCACAGCTTTGAAGTTATTTCTGTCTTGGTGGATTAGAGTATCAAAAGAAGCAGCACCACAAACCTTTTAACAAACATTTACAATTCTGCACTAAACAACCGCCACTGTACCTTAACCTTTACTGTCGTGTGAAATGCTTGCCAACCTCCCTGCCAAATTCACGCATTTGCCAGAGTAGAAGAGAGGGCAGCAGCTCAAAGAAAATTAAGTACAAAACAGCAAAGCATCCTCCCTCCTCCCTGTGGAGGAGAGACAAGGTCCTTCTGGACTGACTGGCTGCAAAGGTGGAGCCCGCTTCTCCAGATCCCATCAAACCCCTGTCCCCCAGGCAGATATTTTTCTGCCCCTGAGCAGTGTCTCTTGCTCAGTTGGGATGGTAGAGGGAAACTTTTGTTGCCCTGAAGCCAGAGTATTCAGAGACACCAAAAACTGGCTCCTATCAAGTGCAGGAAGAATGCAAAACAATGGGCTCACCAGCTGGGGAGATTGATTATGAGCTCCCTGGTGGTGTCTCCATCAGTTAGAAAGAAGACCAAGACACTTTGCATAGCTTACAGTAAGCCTCCTTCATTTCAAGTTTTAAAATAAAAATGCTTATCACAAAATACATTGGTCACTTCCAGCATCCTGAGGGATTAAATGGGTGGCCCTGACATCTTTTCTATTTTTAAGACTCTTCACTGTGAGCACAAATAGCACACAACAAAAACCATTGGAGAATAAAAAGATAAATGAAAGAAGCCAGTATGTGAGATGCCATAGCTGAGGGAGTGGAGAGGAGCAGCAGTCCAGGCCCTCTCCTCTGTCTGTCCTGACTGCCCAGGAGTCATCACTGCTAGCTCATGGAGTCAGGCTCATGACATGATCAGTAAAGGAGACCTGTAGGAGGGATGAAATCCATGAGGTCCCCCAAGCAGGGGTTAATAGGGAATCAGCAGTGGAGAAATCACCAGAGAAACAGGTGGCAGCTGCTGACATAGCAGTCACGAAGGTCTGCTCGCAAAGTCCCATGAAATGGTAGCCAGAGACCACTAGTGAATAGACTAATATCTGTAATACAGGTCAGCCATAGGTAAGTTTCCTCAGGGAGTCACAGGAAAAAATCTGCATTGGTTCCGTAGAGAAGAGAAATGGTATCCATATTGGGGGACTGGGAAAGGTTTTCTGCGGGAGCTCAGAGCTCAGATAAACTCAGTACATGCAAAGGTAGGGGAAAGATATTCTCAAGGAGAAAATGTGAGTATGGCACAGAGAAGGGAAAGGTTGAACATACTCTCTAAAAGGAAGATGCTGGGGGCTGCGGATTTAGCTCAGTGGTTCCGCTGCTTGCCTCGCAAATGCAAGGTCCCGAGTTAGATCCCCAGTACAAAAAAAAGGCAGATGTTTCCATTTGTCTCGTCAGTGGTGTACGGAAAATAGAGGGAAATGTGGCCAGAAAAGTAGAATTGTCAGGAAATCGAGGACCAAGTATGCCAGTTTGAGAAGTCTGACTTTCAGGTTATGGAGTGATGGGAAGTCATGAAAGACTGCTTAGTGGAAGAGTCACTTGATCCTACATTTACTTCCACAAGGTTAACCTGTGCTAAAAAGCCATGAAAACTCTTGTTTTACAGGGCCAAGTTTGTCATCAAACTTACAGTGACTCCAGTGAATGGTAATATTCGGTAGCATGAACAAGCAAGATCACCCCATGTTTAATCTCAACTGTATTTCTTCCTACTACCCAAAATAATCTCCTGAGCTATCAGCTTTGTTGTGTGCTCAGGGAGTAAAAATTCATGTAAATAACAGCCCATGTCAATCATAACCAGAAAGGCCTGCCTGCTGGAGGGAGGGTGAGGCAGGCAGAATAAAATCCGTTTCAGCCCCTGTCACCAATAAAGGGCACATCCTCCAGGAAGCTTTCCTGGCTGCCTGTCTTTCCTCACTTTCCATAAGCAGACTTTCTTTCTCTCATAACCCACAAACCCAGGCCTATATTCTTAGTTTACTCAAATAACTTACAAAGTCTTTAATGCACACCCTCCCTCCTGAAAATTGGCCAAATATCTTTTCCTGTATGGCCATTTTCCTTGTTGATTATGTAAAAATAATAGTAATAGCACATAGACATTGTGAGCCTTATTTTGAGGCACTAAACATATAAACCCTATAGCATATTTTGCACATTTTAAAAATACGAAATGGGAACACTGTTCATCACTTTGTGAAACATCTATGAGTTGTACTGGAACATAAAAATCTCTCCTTACAGAAAATGCTTCCATGGTTCCTACAGCAACTCACAAATATACACTTTTAATTTCAGGTTCATTTTACAATTTAAAAATAAAAAGCAGGACTTTAAAAACTAAATATAAAGTTCTTTTCTCTTTCAAGGAATGTAGAAAATACATCTTTCTTTTTCAGTAAAATGCTATTTTAAGAAAATATGTACAAGCAAAATAAAGAAAAATAAATAAATTCCATAATTATAATATAATAAATATAATATAATAAATTCCAGAAATAACATATTACATAAATATACCATAATTTGTTCAACTTGTATGTTTTTGAAATTTTAGTTTACTTCTAACTTTAAAAACAGAACTTCAATGCTGATATCTAAACATGTGCTTAAATTTGTAATTGTTTCCAGGGACAAATTTATAGAAGTTTAATTTGAAAGTCAAAGGGCAGGCATATTTTAAAGGTTTTTGAGTACTGGCCAACCTTTCAAAAATCCAAAACCAATTTAATATCCCTCCTGAAAGGAGTGAAAGTGAAAATGTTTCTGGAAAACTGGACATTATTACATCTTATTGCTTTATTATTTGCTAGTGAAAGATGAGGTTTATTTATTTTATTCTGCTTTTTATCAGTGATATTGAATATTTTATAATACATTCTACTGTGACTTCTTCCTTTGAGGTTATATCTTTGCCTATGAAAAGTGTATATTTATACTTAATCATTCTTTCTTCTTCGACTTCTTCTTTTTTTAATTTTTTGGTATTTGTGATTGATCTCAGGACCTTGTGCTTGTGAGGCAGGCATGACGCCACTGAGCTACGTCCCTGGGCCACATTATCGTTCTTAACAAGTATATATATATATGTGTGTGTGTGTATGTTGCACATATATTCTAATATATTTTACCATATTAGAATATATTCTAATATTCTAATATATTTTACACTTTGGTAGTGTTTTTTCTGTAGAGACGTTAAACATGGTTTCTATTTAATATAGAGGAGTTAACATGATTTATTGATATGGTTAATCTACCTAACTTTCTCTTTCTCTTTTCTAGATTTGATGTCATTTTTTAAAATCTAGCATGGTCAAAATTTGTAATTGTATTCTTATGGATTTGGCAGTTAGACTTCTTTAATCCAGTTTGAATATATTCTGGTATGTGGTAATAAAAGAGTGGGTTTTATCACCTTGTGTCTTGCAAATAGATTTTCATTGTCCCAACACCATTTTTAAAAAAATTCCATCCCTTCACTATTTCCTTCATTTAATTATATATCAAATTTGTATAGATGAAGTGGATCAGATTGAGGGTTGTCCAGTTTTTCTTATAATTAGGATTTCACTCCTCAGACAATAGTATTCATTTTGTTTTATCGTTATTACCTCCTGTAATATCTGGCATGTTACACTGAGGTTCTCATAATCAGTTTGCTTTGTTCAAATGAAAACATTGCTACTCTGACTTATTTTTCATATGTTATGAAATTTAACCATATTTTTTTATTAAATTCTTTTATTGGTACATTGTAGGTATACAACACAATTACATTTCTCATTGGGAATTGTACCTTTACATAATGCATCTTGGTTCTTATTTTTTCCCGATTCATAGGCCTTCCTTCACGCCCTCCACCCTTCCCTATTTACAAAGACTTTATTTCCATTTTTTCCATTTCTCATCATTTTTCCTTTCCCTTCTTTCTTTTCCCCTGACCCTCCCACTACCCCTACCCCTTTGGACCTTTTCTTCCTATTTCACATTATTGATTATTCATTCGAATCATTGGTACATTTTAGGTATACAATATAATGACATTCATCATTGGAAATTTGCACCTTTACATAGTCTCTCTTGATTCTTATTTTTCACCCTTGCCCAGCCCTCCATTCAACCCCTCCAGTCCTCCCTATTTACAAAGATTTTGTTCCTATTTTTTCATTTTCTCATATTAATCCCATTCCCTTCTATCCTTTCCCCAGCCCTCCCACTTCCTTCCCATTTGCCCCTTTTCTTCCTATTTCACATTGCCTATTATACATTTTAGTCCTTATTTACACTTTCACTTTCTCACACCAGAGAAACTATTCGGTGTTTATACATGTGTGACCTATTTATTTCACTTAGGAGTATCACCTCAATGTGCATTCACTTAGTTATAAATGTCTCTAATTTCTCATTGTTTATGGCTGAGTTGTACTCCATTTTATAAAGAAACCACATTTTCTTAATCCAGTCTCCAGTTGATGGGCATTTGAGTTGTTCCCAAGTTTTAGCTATCACAAACTGTGCTGCTATGAACATGGGTGCACATATATCACTACGGTAAGATTCTTTTAATTCTTTGGGGAAGATCCCCAGCAGTGGAATAGCTGGGTCAAATGGGACTTCCAGTCCTAGTTCTTTGAGGTATCTCCATACTGATTTCCACAGTGGTTGCACCAGTCTACACTCCCACCAGCAGTGGAGCAGGGTTCCTCTTTCCCCACAGCCCCACCAGCATTTGTTATTGGTTGATTTCATGATAGCAGCCATTCCTTCTGGAGTGAGGTGGAATCTCAGCGCTGTTTTCATTTGCATCTCTCGAATGACCAGTGATGTTGAATATTTTTTCATGTATTTATTTGCTATTTCTACTTCTTTGTCTGAGAAATGTCTGTTCATTTCAGATGCCCATTTTCAGATTGGGTCTTTAAATTTGAGAGGTCTGATCTTTTGAAGTTCTTTATAGATTCCAGATAATAGACCTTTGTCTGAGGAAGAGCAGGTGAAGATTTTTTCCCACATTGTGGGTTGTCTCTTCACACTGCTGGTGGTTTTTCTTGCTGTGCAGAAGCCTTTTAATAAGAAGACATCCCACTTGTTGATTGTTTGTGCTAGTTCATGGGCAACTGAGGTTTTGTTCATAAAATCTTTCCTACACCGATGTCTTCAAGGGTTCTAGCTAACCTCTGTTCCAACTGGTTCAGAGTTTCTATTTTAATATTTAGATCTTTAATCCATTTTGATTTTAGTTTAGCTCATGGTGAGAGATACAGGTCTAGTTTTAATCTTTGGCAAGTTGATGCCCAATTTTTCCAGCAGGATTTATTAAAGAGGCTATCTTTCCTCCAGTGAGGATGTTTGGCTCCTTTATCGAAGATGAGATGGCTGAGTGTGTCTGGCATTGTTTCTGCATCTTCTAATCTGTTCCACTGGTCTTCAAGTCTGTTTCTTTGCCAGTACCATGCTGTTTTTATCACAGTAGCTTTGTAGTGTAGTTGCAGGTTGGAGATTGTGATACCCCCTGCCATGTCTCTATTACCTAGAATTGCTTTTGCTATTCTGGGTCTCTTCTTGTTCCAAATGAATTTTTGGATTGTTTTCTCAAGGTCCATGAAGTATGCTGCTGGGATCTCAATTGGAATTGCATTAAATCTATATAGAACTTTTGGAAGTATGGCCATTTTCACTATATTAATCCTTCCAACCTAAGAGCAGGGGATGTTTGTATATTTTCTCATATCATCTTCAATCTCTCTTTTCAGAGTGCCATAGTTTTCAGAGAAGAGGTCTTTGATTTCTTGCATTAGAATGATTCCTAGGTATTTCAGTTTTTTGGATGCTATTGTGAAAGGAATTATTTGCCCTATTTCTCTCTCAGTGAGTCTGTCGTTGGTGTAGAGGAAAGCTATTGATTTTTGTGTGTTGACCTTGTAACCAGCTACTTGACTGAATTTGGTTATTAAGTCTAGAAGACTTTTGGTGGAGTTCTTGGGGTCTTCTATACACTGTATAATGTCATCTGCAAATAATGACAATTTGACTTCTTCATTTCCTATCTTTATTCCTTTTATTTCTTTCTCTTGTCTAATTGCTGTGGCTAATGTTTCCAGAACTATATTGAACAAGAGTGGTGATAGTGGACATCCTTGTCTTGTTCCTGATTTGAGTGTGAAGGATTTCAGTTTTTGACCACTTAGTATGATATTGGCTGTTGGTTTTTCATAGATGGCTTCTATCAGTTTGAGGTAGAGACCATCTATTCCAATTTTTATAGGGTTTTTATCATAAATGCATGTTGGATTTTGTCAAATGCTTTTTCTGCATCTATGGAGATAATCATATGGTTTTTGCCCTTGGCTCTATGGATATTGTGTATTACATTGATTGATTTGTGTATATTGAACCATCCCTGCATCCCTGGGATAAATCCCACTTGATTAGGGTGTATGATCTTCTTGATGATCTTCTGCATTCTGTTTGACATTATCTTCTGAAGGATTTTTGTATCTATGTTCATTAGTGAGATTGGCCTATAGTTCTCCTTTTCGGTTGGGTCTTTCTCTGCTTTGGGGATCAAGGTGATGCTTGCTTCCAGGAATGAATTTGGGAGTATTACTTCCCTTTCAATTTCATTGAAGAGTTTAAACAGTAGTGGCAGTAGTTCCTCTCTAAATGTCTTGTAGAATTCAGCAGTGAAGCCATCAGGGCCCAGGCTTTTCTTTGTTGATAAGTTTTTAATTACATTTTCAATTTCATTGGTTGATATTGGGTTGTTCAGAATTTTTAGGTCTTCTTCGTTCAACTTTGGTAATCCATATGTTTCTAGGAATCTGTCCATTTCTTCTGTGTTGTCCATCTTATTGGCGTATAAGTTCTGGAAGTAGGTATTGATGATCCTCTGGATTTCTGCTGGGTCTGTTGTAATTTCACCCTTTTCATTCCTAATTGCATGGATTTGGGCCTTTTCTTTCCTTTTTCTGTTAAGGTTGGCCAAAGGTTTGCCAATTTTATTGATTCTCTCGAAGAACCAACTCTTGGCTTCATTGATTTTTTTGTATCGTACTTTTAGTCTCCATTGCATTGATTTCTCCTCTGATCTTTATAATTTCCTCCCTTGTATGAACTCTGGGGTTGTCCTGCTCTTCTTTTTCTAGAAGCTTGAGGTTCAGCATCAGATTGTTTAATTGGGCTCATTCTGTTTTCCTAATATGTGTATTCATTGCTATGAATTTCCCTCGTAAGACTGCTTTCATTGTGTCCCATAGATTCCGATATGTGGTATTGTCATTGTCATTTAATTGAAGGAACTGTCTGATTTCTTCTTTAATTTCCTCTGTGACCCATTGGTTATTCAGAAGTGTGTTGTTCAATTTCCATGTGTTTATGAAATTTTTTGAGTTTCTTTTGCTATGGATCTCCAATTTCATCGCACTATGGTCTGATAATATACAGGGGATAACTTCAATTCCTTTGACTTACTTAAACATGTTCCATGTGTGAGTATGTGGTCTATTTTGGAGAATGACTCATGTGCAGCTGAGAAGAGTGTGTATTTTGATTTTGTGGATGGAAGACTCTGTAAACATCTGTTAAGTTCATTTATTCAAGAGTTTGATTGAGTTCTAGTATTTCATTACTTATTTTTAGTCTAGCTGATCTATCTATTTGTGACAGTGGAGTGTTGAGGTCCCCCACTACAATTGTATTGGTGCATATATGACTTTTCTTGTCCGTTAGTATTTGTTTTATATAGTTGGGTGCACTAGTGTTTGGTGCATAGATATTTATGAATGTCATCTCTTCCTCTTGGATTCTTCCCTTTACAAGGATGTAGTGTCCTTCTTCATCTCTCTTAATCAGTTTTGGTTTGAAATCTACTTGATCTGCAAAGAGGATAGCTACTCCTGCTGTTTTTTCGGGTTCCTGTCACATGGAGTATTGTTTTCCACCCTTTAACTTTCAGTCTATGAGTTTCCTTTTGAATTAAGTGTGTTTCTTGTATGCAGCAGATTGTTGGATTTTGCTTCTTGACCCTTTCTGCCAGTCTGTTTCTTTTGATTGGTGAATTGAGACTATTTACCTTGATGGTTATAACTGAAACGTATTGACTTGTCATTGCCATGACTTTTTCTTTTTGTTGGGCTCTCTCCCTTTCCATTTAATTTCTTGTCATGCCAGATGGGTTCATTCTGCTTTGCTTCCTGGGGTTGTGATCCTCAATGTCTGTTCCTAGGATATTGTGTAAAATTCTTTGGAGTGCTGGTTTGGTATTCACCAAGTTCCTAAGGTGCTCTTTGTCCTGAAAGTATCTTATTCCTCCATCCATTTTGAAAGATAGTTTTGCAGGGTACATCAATCTGGGTTGGAGGCTGTTTTCTTTCAGGGCTTGGAATATGTCACTCCAAGCTCTTCTTGCCTTGATGGTTTGTGTTGAGAAGTCTGCTGTGATTCTGATGGGCTTTCCTTTGTATGTGATTTGTTTCTTTTCTCTGACTGCTTGGAGAACTTTGTTCTTCTGTTGAGTTTCTGGAATCTTAACAATTATATGCCTATGTGTAGATTTTTTTTTGATCAAGGCTGTTTGGAGTCCTATATGCCTCATTTATCTGTATGCCAAGCTCTTTTCCCCTGCTTGGGAAGTTTTCTGCCATTATTTCTGTGAAGAGATTTTTTTATGTCATCTGCACTCTCTCCTGTTTCTTCATTGAGCCCAATCAGTCTTATGTTATTCTTCTTTGCATCACCTAGCACCTGCTGAACTGATTTCTCATGTTCCCTTATAATTTTTCTTTTCCTGGTCACTAATTGCAATCTTATCTTGTATATCTGAAATTCTGTCCTCACATTGGCTCATTCTGCTGTGTAGACTTTCAATGGAGTTTTTCACATCCTCAAAATCTATTTGCATCTGTTTTATGGATTCCATTTGTTTCTTATGTTGGGATTCCATCATGTTCCTGAGTTCCTCTCTAGATTTATTAATCATGTCTTGTAGTAGGGGCACAATTTCTCCTGTTATCTGTGAAATTATTTCTGATTTCATTTTTTCCAGATCCCCTTTTGTTGCCAGTTCAGTGGGTCCAGGTGGTTGAGTATCAGAGTGTTCCATCTCATTTCCCTTTGTGGTTGCTGTAGGTGATCTGGAAGTCTGGTTTTGAGACTTATTTACATGTCTTCTCATTTCAACTGGGGCAGGGGGCTGTTAGCGCCTGCACGGATTACCTCCTCTGAGCTGGGAGAGGTGGGACAGGGTCCAGGAGCAGCAGTTGGGATGGTGACCCAAAAGCCCTTTCCTGTGGACTGGGAGCCGCGGGAGGGATGGTGGCTGGGAAGCCCCTTACTCTGGACCAGGAGCAGCGGGATTGCAGCTCAGAATCCCCTATCTCTGGGCTGGGAGCAGCAGGAGGAATAGTGGCCCAGAAGCCCCCTCCTCTGGGCCAGGAGCAGCGGGACAGAAGGTGGCCCCAAAGCCCTTTCCTCTGGGCTGGGAGCAGCAGGAGGGATGGTGACCGGGAATCCCTTTCCTCTGGACCAGGAGCAGTGGGACAGCATCTCAGAAGCCCCTACCTCTGGGCCAGGAGAAGCAGGCCTCAGTACCTTGTTCTGGTGGTCTGGTGTCCTCTGCACCTTTGTAGTGTGGAACCAGGTGGCTGCCTATCTGCAGCGGGATGATTAGGCGTGTTCTTTGCCACTGCAGACCTCGGTAGGGCATGGGCAGACCTGCCTGTCTGCAGCAGGGTGATTATGTGTCTTTCATGAGACTCAGGACCTTGGTAGGGCATGAGAAGACCTGCCTGTCTGCAGCAGGGTGATTCAGCATCTTCTGTGCGACTCAGGACCTCGGTAGGGTGTGGGCAGACCTGCCTGTCTGCAGCGGGGTAATTCGGCGTCTTCCACGCGACTCAATTTTAATCATATTAAAAGGCATATAGAATAATAAAAATAAATACCCACATACCAGATTAAGGCTATTTAGCTTTAGCAATACCATTGATGCCTTGTGTACTGTGTCCAGTCATCTCCCCTAAAAAAGATCTAACCACTGTCCTGACACTGTCCTTGTCATTTGTCATTTCCTTGTTTGTATATATGCTGATTTTATTTGTATATATTCTAAACAATATACACACCTGTTTAACATTTTTTTTTTTTTGGTACCGGGGATCGAACTCGGGTCCTTGCACTTGTGCAGCAGGCAGCAAAACCACTGAGCTAAATCCCCAGCCCAAATATTCACAGATGGCTTTTTTTTTTTTTTTGTACCGGGGATTGAACTTGGGACCTTATGCTTGCAAGGCAGGTGGCAGTACCACTGAGCTAGATCCCCGGCCTGTTTAACATTTTTTAAAACCTTTTATAAACATCATAAAGTGTTCTCCTTTCCTATTTTTTAATTTTGTTTTCCTAATGTTTGTGAAGTTTATGTAATTGATAAATGTAGCTCTAGTTCTGACATTTTCATTGCTTCATAATATTCTGTTATATAAATGGAATGTGTATCATTTAAATTATTTGTACATGGGCTTGTAATTGGGTTTTATCTGCAGCCTCATCAGCTTTTAGTGTGTTCAACCTTTTAATCTTCCAATATGACCATTTCATTTTTTCAGGTGTTCTTTAGAGTTCTGTCATCAAGTTTTAGAAACTGTAACTCATTGAGATTTTTAGTAGAATTTTTAACTTTTCATGTTAATTTGGAAAAATCAATATCTATATAGTATGAACTCTTCTCATTTCAGAACATGATTTTTCTATTTTTTGTTACTTTAAAAAGTTTTGCACCTTTTCATGTTCTTGAACAATTTTTAAGTTAATTCATATGCACTGCATATTTTGTTGCTATTGTGAATGAACTCTTTTTTCAAAAGGGTAATTTCTAAAGCCAAAAATTTACTTTATTCTTTTATTGACATTGAATTTAAGTAGATTAGTGCCCCCCTAAAGATAGAAAATATGTTGAGAACAAATAGCTGAGCACATCCATAGCATTATCTAAAATGTCAAATAAAAGGTCAGCATTGAAATTAAATTTCAGTACCATTATAAACACTGCTCATCCCCTTCATTTGATCTGCCCCACTCTCCAGAAGCGCTACTTTTTAAAGTCACTTTTCAAAGGCCCCTCCTAGCAGCCCAAGACCATGAGGTGATCTGAATTCATCACATGCAACAGTGGGCAAGAACCGGGCAACTGGGACCCCAGGACACTTTGTACCACCTTAGTTACAAGTTTTCCTTAGCAGTGGTCAGGGCAGGGCTTCATCCTCAGCTTTCACCATAAACTCAAAACTCAGAGACATAGGAGAATGGGAGTAAGAATGGGACTTCCTACCTCAGAGCTCCCCCTTTCTGTCCATGCATCCAACTTTTTATGAACATGAATTATTGAGCACCCATGATGAGCCAAGGACTAGGTCCAATACCAGGAAGTAAGGGAGGGAGTATGGAAAGAGCCTGGTTTGTTCCTGCTCTCAGGGAGCAGACAACTGGAAAGATGATTGATGGCCATGCAGAAATAGAGTACAATTCAGTACCTCTAATGGGTGCTCTCACTTTATATTACTCTCAGATATGAGAGATAGATGACAGAAATAGGTAAGAAGACAGATGATAGATGGCTAGATAGACAGACAGACAAAACACTCTGTGTTGGAACAGTGGAAAATATTCTCTTATTGCTGTAACCGGATAGAAGGCCTAATACGATGTTAATGTGTTTCAGCAATAACAGCCTGGTATGAAGGGTACCATGATTTCCCTGTGGGCTCCTGTAGTCATCACGCACTGTTGCTCACTTCTTCCTCAGTCCTCAGGCTCTGGGTTTTTCCGGAAAGCACTTTCCTCCACAAAAGTCGCAACTCTCCAGTTCTAGTTAAACAGTCTCCCCCATGAACCAGTAAACTGCTTCTCTGACCTTTCAAAGGAGTAGGAAAAAAGTCCAGGACCCTGTGTACCTGTGAACTCTGTGTACCTGGAATTAATTTTACCTCTGTTTTCAAAAAAATAGAAGTTTCTCTGTCCCTCCACCCCATTGCTTTAGGATGACACTTGGAGTAACATCTAGTGAAAGAGATTAGTCTGCTCATTTGCCTTGCAGTGTGGTGCATATTATTAAAGCTCTAAATACAAAAGATACATACACAGTCTGAAAGAATAAAAGTAAACTGCAAGCTAGTTTGATTCTTTGGAGGGAATTAATAGTATCACATTCCTTAATCTTTTATAGAGGGTTTACAGAGTAGTTTCATAAATATGATCTTCTTTAATTCCCACAACAACCCGGTCAGGTAGGCTGTACAGGTAATATTAGTCCCATAAAGTCCATAGAACTTAAGGCTAGAAGAGACTTGAAGATCTATCCTTCAAATAAGAATATGGGTTCAAAGAGGCTAACTGAGGCCACACACCTGGTGGGATAGAACTGAAAACCCAGTTTTGACTCCCAGCCCTGTTGCCTTCTACTATACCATAAAGCCTCACTCATCTCAATAGGGAAAAATGAAAGTGACCATTTAGTTGTAGACAACCACAGGGAAGGAGAGATGCTCAAGGGTTTCCAATGTAGAATGTCTGTCTCATGACCACATCAATCTGAGACCCTCACATTCAAGGTTATGTGACTATAAGTTACAGAACCATTTAAAGCCCCTGTGGCTGTGTACCCATGTTACAGCTGACAGAAAAGTGACAGCCCTCATCCAGCCTGTCCAATCCCAAGGGAAAAACTGGTTCCTGGTCAATGCATCCCACTTGGTCTTTCTTAGAGTATCCCTAGATCTGGAATTTAAGAATTTCAGAGAAGGAAGGCACCATGGTTGGGATCTTCAATGTCCTCCAAAAGCTCATATATGGAAAACTTGGTCCCCAGCCAATGGTGCTAATGGGAGGTGATGAGAATTTTAGGAGATGGGGCCTAGTTGCAGGAAGTAGGTCATTAAGTGCATGCCCTTGAAGAGTTCATTGGCACTCTTACCTCTCTCTTTCTTTGCTTCATGTACACCATAAGAGGAGCAGATTTGATCCGTAATGCATGCCCTGCCATGATGTTCTATCTTACAACAGGCCCAAGGCAACAGGGCTAAATGACCATAAGCCAAAATCTCTGAAACTATGAATTAAAATAAATCTTTCCTCCTTAAAAGTTGATTTATCTCAGGTATTTTGTCACAGTGATGGCAAGCTGACTAACATAGAAAGAATGACTGTGGTGCTTAGAGCTTAACCTAAATTGAAAATCTTAGGACCTCATTAGAACAAATTCTACCTACAACAGAACCAAATTTTATAATGGCTCCTCCCCCATTAGAATCTGGGCCATGGGGTATTTTCAGAACAAGGACAACTCTCCAACCTAAACATCCAAAGACCAACCTTTTCGTGAGCCTATAGAATATACTGATAAGACTAAAGACAGGTGGAAAGGAATCAGCAACCATTTATTTTGTTAGGAGACTTCTGTGTCTACTTTCATATTAAGCAATTGACATGGGAAATGCTAAGGTGAGACGGTTTGTCCAGGGATTCTACCCCAACCTCCTTCCCCTGGCAAGGTGAGGTACTGTGCAGCCACCTTGCTAAGCTCTTTATTTGGCAAGCCCTCAGCCATTTGGGACAGACAACTGGGTCACCATGTCCCTGTGACATCAAGACTGTTCAGACACCAGAGCAAGTAAGACAGGAATTTGATCCAAAGATTGGTTTTGGAGAACCACACTCAGACTGGAAGGCTGAGCCCCTGAAAAAGATCTGTCTCGCCAGCTGGCCAAAATAAATACTTGCAAAAATAAAAGGAAAGGGGAGAAAGCAGATTATGAATAGTTTTTCCAGACATGCAATTCTAAACCTATGTCCAGATATGCACTTTAGAAAAAAAAAGTTCCTTGGTTGTCTGAACTATTTCATCTCCAAAAACAACCTTATTTTACTTTAAATTCTTTGATTCAAAACAACTGACATAAAGTGAGATAGCAGGCTACTGTTTTGAACATTAAAGCCCATTAATACAAGAACGAAATGCAAATGCATTTTAGTTGATTATTACTGATATAATGCATACTTAACTACCTTCCATATCCAGGCCATTAGCACTGACTCCATTGTGAATTACTGAAATCTATATCTACCATTCAAAGCATATTTCTTCCTTAAGGGTTAATTTATTTTTCAAATACTAATTTTAACAAATACATCACATGCTTATTATGAGCTGTGCACTTATTAATGATTCAAGAATTCTTGGTTTTTATGTTTAAGAAAGGAAGAAAAAGTGAAATCCCCTAAGGATAAATAAAGCTTGTAAGAGACATGACCATTTACAATGCAGATTCTCATATGCATATCAAAGGGGAAAAGATTTGAATATTCCTACAAAGAAAAGGTAGATATTGTTTTGTTTCTGTTTTTAATGAACATGGTCATTTTATTGTATTCTGAAATGGTAGCCTGTATTGGTTGCTTTCAATTGCACAGTCTCAAAGATATCAGAGAAACAAATTTTATGAATAATATATTAATTACTATGTGCTAAAAGTTTAATAGAAATAGTATAGCTAGTAAGAAGAACAGTTAAAAGTAAAATCTTCAACAGTAAAGAAATAATTCTTCCAAATCCCATAATATTATGGAAAATGGAAAGAAGACATTCTTATAATTAACTGCTATGTTCACTTCTAAGTATCTTGGGCCTTAGAGAGCAGTGTGTTTATAGCAGTAATACCATCCATATCCTAAATAGCTTTTTAATGACACTGTTCTTCTTAGGTTAAATTATGTCACATAAAACCTCCCAGAGAAATGAAAAAGAACACAGTAATGAAGAAGACATATAAAGTTTCCAGACTCCTTCTACAGCCTTACCAATATGTTCATTCCCCTACTGAGCACACTTTGAAAGCAGCCCCTCTGACCTTTCTAATGAGCATTTTATGAGAATCCCAACTGTCAGAAAAAGAAAAAGATATTATTAACCAAGAAAGTTCATATCCCATGTAAGCCTCACACGTTAAATATTGCATAATCCATTCACAAGGGAGCAGGAATGATCAATATTCTAAGTGTAATAATCTTGAATAAGCTTAAATGAATGCTTTTATATTTGTACAGTCGTGACATACTCTGAACCCTAAATTATGCATAAATATTTTAATACAAAGAATATAAACACTTTCTCTTATTTTTGACAATTTAAACTATTAAGTATGATTTTGATGCCTGATCCATTTCCACGTGAGTTATACTATGAATGAAAGTCACAGAGATTTCATTATTTAAGTACTACATAGCATAACTAATTTTCCATATTAAATGATATTTGCTCCTTTTTATTACAAATTGAGATAAACTGGAAAAGTAGTCAGGAACATCAATCTTTTATATAAGCATCCCAGATTACTATTTAATACTGAATTTTTATAGTCAAACAGCTAAAACTAAGTTGATTTGGAAACTGAAATCAAAGGTATTACGGGGGATGAACAAAAATAATTTTTAAAAATTCACACTTGTTATATTGATGCTATATCTATGTTTCATATATTTAATTATGTCTTAATATGTACTTAGCCACATCAATGATGACTGGCTTTAAGGTAAAGCTCAGATTGCCTGCATTTCTCTAATAGCATCTGGCATATATGATGAGTCTTAATAAGAACCTTTGATGATGGTTACAATCCTCCCGCAGAACTCCCAATTATGAGTTTCTTGTTCACAATTCTTTAAAACTTTGTAAACACCCCCAAAATTCTAGTACTGATGCATAATAATTTATGTGTTCTTTTTCAGTCAAAAGGCAGCTCTGCTGAGTATGTCAGAGCTTCTCAAACTTGCAAAAGCACCTGCAGATGCTCTTTGAAGGGACTTGGCCTGCAGCTGAAGATCCTGCATTATTATCATGAGCTCAGGTGAGGCAGGAGCTTGGAATCCAAGAAACACACCTTATATATCCAAAAGAGGAGAAAAACATTCCAACACAATCAGCAGAACTCATCTTACTGGAGTGTTCCTTGGATTTTAATAAGTTATTCTACGAAGAGGCTCATCCCAAGACTTACCTACTTTCTCGTGAAAAAATCACCATCATTGTTGTGAAGACAGATCCTTAAGGAATGCTTCAGAGTCTAGCTTTAATTTTAAGGAAATAAAAGCATTCTTCACCAGCTGAAGCACTCATTCATTAGTCAAGCATCTGCTGAGCATCAGTGAAGCATCTAGTCCTACTCTGCATTTTAGGGGAAAACAAAAGGGTACAAACCTTGTGACTGAGAATATTTCAGTATAAGGGAACGTAGAACATCTTCCCTCAAACGCAAATAACTGAGTATTCACATAGACAGAAATCAGGGCAGTCAAAGATTAAAAATGCTGAGTGGGGACTGAAGAGAGTAACTACTGCTTGTGTGAATCGGGGGGGGGGCCTCTCGAAGAAACTAGAGTCACACTCTCAAGGATGAGCTGGGCTGAAAATGCAGAAATGAAGAGTGAGGAATGACACACATGTACAGGTGACATTTGGATGTTTTGGTTACATTTTTATTTCTACAACCAAAACAATTAACATTTTACATTTTCTGGTATGTTATTGAAAATCTTTTCAAAATTTCAAAAACTAGTCTAGAGTTTTGAGAAACTCTCGAGTTCCGAGTGAGGATTCTGAACCAACAACGGTGTTAGTATCAGTCAGCAACTGATAGAAATGCAAGTGCTCTGTCCCCATGCAGGACCTGTTGAATCAGAAACTTGGCAGGGCTAGAAGCCTGTGTTAAAAAGCCCTCCAGAGCTAATCTGACAACCACAGACATAGACTATCTTGCTTCAGTTTGGGTAGGAATCTCTTTGGGAGCTTACTGAACTGCAAATTCCTGAACTCTCTCTAGAGAATATGATTTAGAAGAGTTAACATGAGGCCTAAGGTATATATATATATTTTTTAAAGAATCCTCACCTACTCTGATATGGGTGGACTCCCAGTTTTAGAACCACTGAGTTACAGTCTCAAGAATAGTAGATTAAGGAAGAAAAATATGGAAAATAGAAACAGGCAGAAGAAGGGGGAAAAAGTAAAATAGCTCAATGTTCATCAGTATAAAACTATCCTGTGAGGAAAGTGTTTCATGCTGAATGCTCTGGAAAAAAAATTAGATCCAGAAAGCTTATACCTTAGTAACTCACACATTTCATAAAGTTTGATGGACAGTTCCAGGAGGATTTTTCAATAGCCATAAACAATTCCTGTTTTATAACAGAGGACTCCAAGTATGACTCTTCTTGACATTACAAGTGTAGAGAAATTGCTTGAGTTCTTCCCTGCTTGATACCCAAGAATTTGATAAGCCATTGCTGTTTTTAAAGGAATGTCATTTATTGCTTATGGGTCACAGGAAACTTTAATGGCAGAAATTACTCTTAAAGCCTTGTTCTGTTTAGAGCACTAGGTTAGCATTAGCCATTTCTTCTCAGAGATTCCCTTTTTCCTATGACTTTCAGATAAATCTCAGAGTGACTTAGTACCTAGAAATGAAAGTTCCAGCTCAGGAGTAACTATAACCCTACCACATCATGAAGTTAATTGTTAGGTTTTAGGGTTGAGATCTATCCTCTAATCCTCTCATTTTACAAGATTGAATCATTCACTTGGTTCAAGTTATTCCAAACAGGACAAAACACAAAGCTATCCTGACAGCCATCTCCTTGGTTCAGGACAAAGGCTGGGTGCCTTTCTTCTCTATGCAATTGTGGATCCTGGCAAAAAGCAGAGCCTCTCGGGTCAAACTGCTCCCCCTCTTGCTATATATATGACATTAACAAATACCCAGACTTTTCCCACTTCAGTTTTCTCATCTGAAAAATGGAGATACTAAATATGATAACTTCTTGGGGTATTTGCAGTAATTAATGAGATAATACATATAAAGAATTTAGAAAAGGTCTTGGCAGTTGTGAAGCACTTATCCTTGATTATTAATCATATTTTATATAACATTGTATTAGTCACTTTCCCATTGCTGGGACAAAATACCCAATACATGCAACTTAGAGGTTTGTTTGGGTTCAGTCCATGGTTAGCAGGCTCCAAGGCCAAAACACCATAGTGCAAAAGCATAGTGGACGACAGTTGCTCACCCTGTGACAGAAGCAAAGATTAAAAACGTCACACCTCCAGAGCCCTGCCCCTTCTGACCAAGGCCCCCCTCTAAACCTGAGACTTTGGAGGTTAGAGTTTTTGGAGCTTAGAGCTAAGCCAACAAGTATAGAATGAATCCAAGCAGACATGAAGATGATACTTCAAATATTAATTAAAACCACACGCATCATTGAACATACTTTGAGAAATGAATTAGCCTTCATCTACAGATGGTCCCCATCTTATGATAGTTCCATCTAAAATTTTTCAACTTCGACTTGGTGTGAAAGTCATATGCATTCAGTATAAATGACACTTCCAGTTTTGAATCTTGATCTTTACCCAGATGGGCAATATGCAGTACAATCCTCTGTCGCAACGTCGTACAGCAGCAGAGTCACAGCTCTCAGTCAGGAAGGCAAGCACTCTATATTGTTACTGGGTTTACAGTCTTAGGTGCATTTTCAACTTACAAGGTTTTCCACTTTTGATGATTTTAACAGGACAGAACTCCATTGGAAGTGTAGGAGCATCTGATAAAGAATGCATAAGATTTGAATCCTAAAAGCATCTAAAAGAAAGGAGTCTTTTTAATAGGCATTTTCATTCTAAAGTATTCCTGAAATGATGTTTCTCAAATTTCTTAGGTTGCTTAGGTTTCTATGGTGACTTCACCCTCGAATGTGACAAGCCACCTAATCTCCCTGGAGTCAAGTTTCTCCATCTCAAAAAGCAGCTAACAACTTGAAGGAGCCTTAGAGAGCAGCTGAGGTGCCCTAGTGCTGGAGGCCGCCCTTGCCTCGAAGTCCTCAGCAGTGGAAAGTGAGTCCGTGAGTGGAAAGTGAGGCCATGAGTCTGTGGTCCGTTCTGATACTGCCACCCACAAAAGAGAAATGGCTCCAAAACTTTGGGCTTTACAGCTAAGATTTATGTGCATTTTTAAAGTTTTGTTACATCCCATAGCTATATCTTTTATGTAAAAGATGTTTTAAATTACTTTCCAGTTAAATTGAACTTCTCTTTCTTCTCTCCTCTCCCCATATCCTCATACCAACTTTTCCTCTAATGCTCAAGTAAAAATGGACGCTCCTTCGATATTCACTTATTCCCCTGTGATAAAGCTGTTTCAGAAACTGTGAAGTTAAGTTTTATGCAAAAATGGCGTTTTTCCAACTGCACTACAAGCACAGGTCTAGTATATTAAACTATTTCGTGGACTGTCGAGGACTGTCAATTCTCATTCTTCTCCCTCCTGGCCTACTCCCCATCAAAGATCCAATATAGTAAGCACAGAGCTTAAGAATTGAAAGTGGAATTTGCAATACTGGAGAGCCAGTATTCTGTGGAGATGAGAATTCCCTGCAGAGCTATTACACGACTCATACATTATTCAGGGTAAATGACACCTAGGAAAGTTGTGTTGAGATGTCTCTCACATTTCAAAGGCACAGTTCTACTTCAGAACTTTAAATTTTCTAAATAGGTCTCCAAGACTTTAATAAAACCATTCTCTGTCATTTTCTAGGAAAGAAGATCTCATCTTTAATTTTTGTGTAATAAAATGACCTAACTTAGACACTACAATTATTATCTTGGTCTTTAAATTGAAAAGAGAAAATTTTTCCTGGCTCATAAAGCAAAAGTACTTGAAGGGTGATTTCCTAGTCTAATAAATTCAGAATATTTTTATTTATGACAGCTTTAAAAAAAAACACTGTTGTGTAGTAGTCAGAATGGCATAAAATATTAAATTAAACAGCCAATTATTTTTCTTTAAATATAATTGAACATAAATTGATTTATAAATTAAATAGGTCTCCTATAAGAAAGTTATATGAAAAAAAACCCTGCTTCATGCAAAATAATTAGGAATCTTTCCCCTAGGTCTTGGAACCATATAACTAAAAACTGGACTTCAAAGTGCCATGTGAATATATGACTACATGGTAGTGTCTTGTTTTATAGCCATTTGCATTCCAAAATATTCCTGAAATGATGTTTCTCAAATGTGTTAGGTTGCTTAGGTTTTTATCATGGCTTCCCCCTTGAATGTGACAAGCCACTTGATCTCTCTGGAGTTGTTTCTTCATCTGAAAAAGCAGCTAACAACTTGAAGGAGCCTCAGAGAGCAGCTACGGAGCCCTAGTGCTGGAGGCCAGCCTTGCCTCACAGTCCTCAGCAGTGGAAAGTGAACACCAACCATGGGTAGCAATATGTGGAATTGTCTCACCTATTATCCAATTGAAGTAAGATTGAGGAGTATATTTATATTTGGAGTGTAAATGATGCTTTTCTGCTTTGGCTGTTAGTACTTTTAAGTGATGTTTATAAAATTAAAAGTAACATCAATATAAAACACTGGTGCGCCACGATTTCTCTATTAAAATTGATATAAAGTTACTATGTTGGAATAAAGCTTTCAGTGATTCATTTTTTTCTTTTAATTATAGGCTTTGGAGATCTTTCTACTATCAGAAAAGGAGAGCTCTGAAGTAAAGCGAATCATCACATGAGCATTTGCCAACTAATATCTCCTTTTGCAAGCAAATTAAAATTGTAGTTCCTGGAAGACAAAAACAACCAATTGATCCACACATATAGAGGAAAAATTTATATTTTTCTTAGATATGTAAGCAACTATGATCATCTTAGATGTATTTCAGGAAAAAAATCCATCTAAATACATACTAAGGCTAAGTCTTTCCAAAGAGATGGCCATGGTGCAAACATGAACCTGAGAGATGGTGTGAGCAGGATCTGTCTTACCCAGTCACGCCTCTGAAGGACCCTGCACTCTCAGCCCTAGCTCAGAGTTCGCTGTAGGGGAAAAGCAATGTGGATCTGTTGTACTCTTATTGCCTCCAATAAGCTATTTGATTGGGGAAGGGAGTGAATTTTGTATTTTATTATAAAGCAAAGATGTGCTCAATGGTTGAAAAATAAATGAGAGAAGGCAGAATATGCAAAAAGAAAAGAAAGAAGAAAAGAAAAGCAAACCGGATTACTTAAATCTCCCACATAACTTCTATCAACAAAACCTACACCAACAATCCCATTCCCACAGGTGCTCATTGTTAAAGGCTGGTATATAAAAAGCATTTAAGACATATGAAAATAGAATGGATAATATTCTGCATATGTATGATTTATTTCACAAGGTAAAGGAATCCTACTGTGTATTTGGTTCAACATGTCCATATGGAAAACTAAAGTATCACTAGATATTTTCTTGGATAAAATAGAATCAGGAAAAGAAGTAGTTGAATTACCTTATGGATTAAAAGCCACGACAATGTTATGCTTCATTTACTTTATTTGAATTTACCAACTAATAAAAGGTCAAAAGATCAGAGTGTTCCTAGCCTCTGTGTAGAGCATCTGTTCAGCAGACAGAGCCAGGATCATACATATGAATGTTTGCACTCCGACTATTTCCTCCCCCTATTCCAGGTTCAACACACACCATGTAGCCTTTCTTGAAAAGCAGTAATTAAAAATGTGTAATGGCCTCCCATGAACTATACTTGATTGGGTTAAAATCTGATTATGTCATCATCCAATTATAAAGATCACAAGGATTAGTTTGAGATGTGGATATATCATTATTTTGGAGATTATACCCTCATCACCTAGGCAGTTCTACTTCCAGTTATCTACTTGTTGACTCTTCCTCAGGGTAGGCCATTTTTACTAAAAACTAATCTCATCCCTGACTTCTTCATTTTTCTTAATTTCATTTCTTAAAATTTATCTTGTAATCTCAAGGGTGTTCTGTGTGTGTGTGTCTATGTGTGTATGTGTGCATTATACAACATGAGAGCTGTGTAGCTACTAAGGTCCTCTCCACGCAGAGGAAATATTAAATTTTAAAAAGCACTGAGGGTACATACTGTCACTGCTTCGCCACTTAAGGGCTTGAATTTGGCTGGAATCTCACAGCATCCACTCATGATGGTAGAAATAAATGGTAAAACATACATCTCTAGTGTGTTGGATCACGATGTCCTGTGTGAGTGTTCAGACTTGATTTTCATTGAAGTAAATACATTAAATATTTATTAAGTACCTGCTATGTGTCAGAAACTATAATAAGCATTGATGATACACTGGTGAACAGTCAGGCATAATCTTTGCCCTCATAGCATTTCCAATCTAGTGAGGAAGATGGCCTTTAAACAAGGATACACATATGAGGGCATTCCAAAAGAGCAGGTAATAATGCCATGGAAATGTGTAACAGAAAGATCTGAGCCCCCTCCCAAATAGGGGAAGAAATTCCTTCCTGAGGATAAATCAGCCAGGCAAAGATTAATGTTGAGAGAGAAGTTGCACATTGTCTGGGATCTCAAAATGGATAGTCATAGTTCCTGTTATCTTTGGAACTCCACAAGACATTGACTGAGAATACATTTTTATGATATTGAAAAATCTCTGGGAGTAAGATCTTATTATTTCAACATTTTAAGAATGTAGACTGGGGTGTTCAAAGCACAAGATAATGGCATGTGATTTGGGCCTACCTGTCCAGGCAACTAATCGACTTATGTATCTTGTTCATTCTCTCTCATCCATCTCAGCAGGCATTAAGCAATTTTCCCTCCCCCTTAGACATGTTTGCTTTCTAGCTATGCTTATAAAGCAATAATACTGTAAAGTACAATGCTTCCCAAAATGTAAGATGAATAAATCTGGTTTAAAAAGAACTGATGTTGAGTATGACAAGGGCACATTTTTAATAGCTATGTAATTATGTTTTAAAACTCCTTCTCTTAAAATAAATCAATTTAATACCAGAATGGCAGTCTAAAGAAATTTATGTGATAAATAAGAATGGAACAAAGAACTGGCCATGGTGGCACACACCTATAATCTCAGCACTCTGGGAGGCTGAGGCAGGAGGATCACAAGTTCAAGTCCAGTCTGAACAATTTAACAATTTAGCAAGACACTCTCAAAACTAAAAATATTAATAGGGATGGGGATGCAGCTGAGTGTAAAGGATTTGGGTTCAATTGCCAGCCCCAGAAAAAAAAATGGAACAAAGTTCGGGTAACATCATTATAATATTAGGGGAGCTCTATTATTTATTCCCATACTTCATATTTCTATACTTAATATTTTTCTCTGTAAACAGAAACTTTGATAAGAATGAAAGAGACCAAGAAATGAGCCCAGCATCTGTTGGCTGAAGAAAATCTGCAATCTGTGGGCATGATGAGAAGGGATGGTTGTGATGGTTGGCTTCAAAGTAGAATTACCAGGCAAAACCACAAGATATTTATCGGCACTTGAATTTCAGATCACCACCATTTCATTTCCAAAATGGTTTTTCAGAAATTATTAAAGTTCAAAATGATTTTCAATATAAGTACATCCCATACAATAGTTGGGATACATTTTTACAAAAAAATAAATTGAAGAGAGGGACCTCTATTTAACTGAAGTTTTGAATTTTTCATTGTCCATCTGAGACTTAGATTTGAGAAGTAGTCTTGTATTTTTATTTGCTGAATCTGAAAACATTCATGCTATGCAGAACATACCATTTTAACACCAGCAAAAGGGTGACCCACGTGACAATACTTTGACTGAGCTTTGAGGGACTGCATCAAATTGGCAGAGTCTAAATCACACCAGCAACTCTGACTGCTGGCTGCCAAAACATCTGATAAATGAAATCTTTAGCTTTTCAGTTTTCATTTTTTGGAAGACATGCAAGAAGTCTAAAGGACATGTAACAAGCAAACAGTAACTAGACAATAATGTTTATAATTTGTTTGTATTTACCAGATATTCCAGGAACACCTAATAATTGCCGGGCTCTGCAAGTATTGAGATATAACATGAAACAAAAAAGACAAAGCACCTATTTTCATAGAGCTTATATTGTACTGGGGAAAAACACCACTAACAAAAACCCTTATAAATAACAGAAATGCATAAAATTGAATGTAAAAGTCACCCTTTTTTTCTTATTAAGTAAGAAAAGAAAGAAAGAAAAAAGAAAAAAAAAGTAAAACAAAGCAAAAAAAACCTCCCACTTCTTTTACCTCTCCAATTTTACCTTGAGGAGACAATCACCAGTGAGAGCTCTGTGTGTGTGTGCTTATATCATACAAATATTGTAAAAAATTAAAACCCAACCATAAATCCTAGCAGTTGTGACAAGTATGTAGGCTCAGTCCAGTGGCTGAAGAGATCAATACTACATAAAGCTAATCAGAAAAGAGGGAATCTAGATATTTCTTCCCTCTTCTCTCAGTGGCATTTGTGCCAGACTTAACTCCAATGACCCAGTAATGTCACTTTCTCCCTTATTCTCCATCCTCCCTTCATCCTGCCTTCATCCTGCTGTCTTGTCCCTCATATGTTTGGGATAACCATCAGAAAGGGGTCCATACAAAACAGAGACAATCTGATCAATTTTCCAAGGTCAAATTTTTATTGATGATGCTAAAATAACCCTGGATCCTTAATATGTGGATGGAGGGAAACAAAGAGAACAAAGAGAAACCTCCTCTCTCTGTCCTTCTGCCATTCTCTTTCCCTCACACGTACAGTTCAGTTTTGACTCCTTGCTTTGAACTTTAATTCGTTTATCTAGTAGTAAGGGTCCTCCACAAATGACTCTGACTGCTTAGCCATGTTTTTCTCCCAACATGTTCTCACAGAAATTCTCTGCTCCATCTACTTCTCAAATGTTGCTTTTCCACTTTCCTGCTTCTGTATGTCTGTCCAGATGCATGATCTCTGCAGAAGACCTTACTGTTCAGCAACTCTGCCTACAGACATCACCCTGCTCAGAATCCAACTCTAATGCCTCTTCTTTGGAGATACTGTTTTACTTTAAAGGGGATCCTATCATGCTTTTGCCAACCAAAAAGGAAGAAGGTGAGGAGGGGCAAGAAAGGGAAGAAAGCAATAAAATATGTATTCTGGAGGAATGTATACAGTGGGCATCTGGAACACTGGGGAAGTCAGGGAAGTTACCACTCAACAGGCAAGGAGTTAAAGAGTTTCTCCTCATCTCGCCTCTGCCATTGGCTGAAGGTTCTCCACTATCATTAAGTCCTCTGCAGTTCTGACCTGGCCTCTATGAGGACTGAGATGAACGCCTCTGAAGGAACACCATAGGTGTCTGCAGTAGGATGTTGGCAGGGAATGCAGAAACTGAATATGCAGGAATATGGGCAAGGGGACATACAACATTTTGACAAGTGAAAAATGATTGGCTCCACTATGTGTTTGTGGCTTTTGGTTTGTATCATTTCCCAGTGGTTATCACATCCCACCTTATGTGGAAAGTACTAGTGTGCAGTTAGGGGGCGGGAATATTAAATTACTAGTTGGCTTAGTCTGGATTCCCCTAGAAAGTAGAATCTGAGGCAAAAGCTTTTGAGCCACTACTTTATTAAGTTTAATCACAAAGAAGCAAAAGTGGCAAGAAAAGGAAGCGAGGCAGGAAAAACAAAAGCACTAACATGCAGTGTGCTTTGCAGCTGGTCACCAGTAAGTGCGACCCACTGCTCAATCTCCAGAACTATTATTCTTCAGGAATCAATGTATATCAACAAGAGATGCATGGGAGACAAATTTATCTCCCTGTCCCTTTTTCTCATCATCAAACGTTTATATGATAAAGACTCAGATCTCAGGGACAGGCACCAAAGAAACTCCACACACCCATCCCCTGAGCACTGACAGAGGAGCTCAGGTCCACCAGGGAGACAAGTGAAATGTGCGTCACAGCAGGAGGAGAGGTGCTGTCTATGGGTGCATAAGTCAGTCTGAATGGAATCTGTGACAAAGGGAGGGATAAGGGGGCCTGGAGATCAGTGATAGAGGATGCGAAACAACATATTACATGGGTTTGATTCACCAGGTGATATGACTGACTCACTAGGGATGAACCATTCCTCACCGCTTCCTGAACCCACGTATCTCACCAGGAAAATTATCCCAAAATATTGTGAAACATCTGCACAGTAGCTTACAAACTAAAATCAACTTTCAGTTGAAAATCAACTTTCAGTTTCATTCTTTCCAAAACACTTGATCTCTCTCTGAGGAGCTGGGTAGGTACTGGGGGAAAATATACCAAGAAGGAACGTAAATCAAGTGAAGCAAATCTGGATGAAATAAAAGCCCAGAAGTCTTCTTATCATCAGTGAGTTAAAAGAAAGCAGTTCTTTGGTTGATTCAGGGATTCCTTAGAGACATTCTATAAAGAATTTTTAGCTGTTTTAATTTTTAAATTCATCTCCTACTATGAAGCACCAACCACAAGTGTAGACAGATTTTCTTGCATACTTATGCAATCTGCATTTATTTATGCATCTTTGAGGTCAGAACTAAAAGGGAAGAAGGCATTGTCTCAGAGAAACTGGAGGCCTGAAATCTTAATAGGTGCTATCCTAGAAAGAAAGGAACATGAAAAAGAGAGACATGTTTATCTGCTGGAAAAATGTATCAGAAAGAATACAGGCTAGTATATACACTATTTAAAGGAGAAGAGAGGAATGTGCTTGATTTTAATATTTTTATAGTTATCATCTTATATTTATCTTTTATCTGGATACTGCTGAATACATTCTTAGTATGTGTTCATGAAAAGGTTGATAACACTTTCTCTACAATCATATTACTTCAAAGGAAATTATTTTACTTTAGAGAAAATATTTTAAGCATTCATATTCCTTGAGAAGCATTCCCATTTAAATTCTTCATTTTATGAAGATATTCAATATTGAGATATTCCAAATACGAAAAAAAACCTAAAAGTTTTATACTTAATATATAACAAACATTTTGTTAAAATGCATTAAAGGGTTATATAAGAAGACTGAGCGTTGGGGCCAGGGATTTAGCTCAGTGGTTTCATCGCCTGCTGCACAAGCACAAGGACCCGAGTTCAATCCCCGGTACTAAAAAAATAAAAAGAAGAAGAAGACTGAGCATAATGAAGAAAACACATAAGGTAGTGGAAACTTCTGAACAAATATATTTCAGTTTCAGGAAGAATAGCCATTTAAATGTAAGCTACAGTAGAAATCACAGTACAGTCTAGGAACTCAGGTAACTGAGGCATATTCTTCAAGATCAAGTGCTTGATTGTAGTCAGCCATAGCTTCTTCAATCAGACCCATTTTACCACGAACTTCTGCTCTGAGGTTACACACCAGCACATCATTAGGCTTCAAAGATAGTGCTGCAAAAGAAACAGATTTAAAGACATCTTTATGCAAATACTCCAAATAGTTTTATTTTTAAATATAAAAATTTTATAAGAACTGATTTAAAAACATTTTTTTTCAACTGCAAAAATTCAGTTAGATTTAAAATGTTGACTCTTCCTAAGACAGTTAATTTGGGAAACCACAATACAATGGCATCAGGGTAATACTTCCAGAAATGATTTGGGGAGTACTGCTTCCTTTTCTATTTCACTAAAGAGTTTGAAGAGAACTGCCAGTAGATCTACTCTAAATTTCTTGTAGAATTCAGCAGTGAAGCCACCAGGACCTGGGATTTTTCTTTGTTGGTTAAGTTTTTAATACATTTTCAATTTCACTGACTAATATTGGGTTATTTAGAATTTTTATATCTTCTCAATTCAGCTTTGGTAATTCATATGTATCTAGGAATCTGTTTATTTCTTCTGTATTCTCCATCTTATTAGAGTACAGGTTCTCGAAGTAGGTATTGATGATCTTCTAGATTTCCACAGGATCCATTGTGATTTCACCCTTTTCATTCCTAATTGTATGAATTTGAGTCTTTTCTTTCCTTTTTTTTTTTTTGATAAGTTTGGGTAAAGATTTATCAATTTTATTTAATCTTTCAAACAACCAACTCTTCGATTCATTGATTCTTTGTTTTCTTAGTCTCAATTGCATTAATTTCTGCTCTAATCTTTGTAACTTCCTCTCTCATTTGAGATTTGGGCTTGACTTGTTCTTCTTTTTCCAGAGCTCTGAGGTTCATCATTAGGTTGTTTATTTGAGTTTGCTCATTTTCCTGATGTGAGAGTTCACTGCTATAAATTTCTCTCTTAGGACTGCTTTCATTCCTTCAAACAAAAGATTAATATCTAGAACATACAAAGAATTTTTAAAAAATCAGACCCCCCAAATTTAAAGACCCAATTGAAAAATGGACATCTGAAATGAATACACACTTCTCAGATGAAGTACAAATGGCAAGTAAATGTACGACAAAAAGTTCAACATTGGTCATCTGAGAGATGCAAATTAAAACAATGCTGAAATTCCACCTCACTCCAGAAAGAATGGCTGATGTTAAGAAATTAACCAATAACAAATGCTGGTGAGGCTGAGGGGACAAAGGAACCCTGCTCCACTGTTGGTAGGAGTGGAGACTGGTGCAACCACTGTGAAAATCAGTGTGGAGATTCCTCAGAAAGCTAGGATTATAGGTCCCATTTGACCCAGCTATTCCCCTTCTGGGTATCTTCCCAAAAGAATTAAAAGAAACATACTCCAACAATACATGTGCACCCATGTTTATAATGACACAGTTTGGAAATAAACCAAATGCCCATCAACTGGTGATTGGATAAAGAGATGTGGGTTTTTTTATAAAATGAAGTACCATACTCTGGTTTCTCTTCAGAACATATAAATCTTTCGGCTTTTTAAAAATAGAGTACTACTGAGCCATAAAGAATGAGAAACTAGAGACATTTATAGCTAAATGGATGCACATTGAGGCCATTCTCTTAAGTGAAATAAATAGAACACATGTGTGTAAATATCACATTGTCTTTCTGGTGTGAGAAACTGAAAGGGTAAATAGGAACCAAATGTATAATAGAAAATAGGAAATAGGAAAAGGTAAGGAAAGGTAAACTGGGAGATGGGAGGGTGAAAAGAAGGAGGGGAAATGAAAAACACAAGAAAAGAAGGAAAAATGGAAACAAAGCTTTTGTAAAAAAGGAGGGGAGGGGAGATTGAAGGGAGGAGAGGTGACTAGGAGAAAAAGGGGAATCAAGATATATCATGTACAGGTAGAAATTCCCTTTGATGACTGTGATCATTTTTTAAATTGTACCAATAAAATTAATTTTAAAACAATAATGCAATGGCTTTCTTTGAAAGGTTGGCATTGCTTATATATAGTTTCCTAATAATTCTCTATATCTGCTTACCAAAGCTTTAGGTTAAGATATTACATAAAGGACTCTATTTTGATTACATTTCAGATATGCTATCTAAACACCTTGATTTTGTATAAATTTACTAAGACAAATACACCTGATGATCTTCTTTTATAGTCTAAAAACAAACATATCAACCACTTTAATCTCATCAAAATAATTTCTAAAAAATATACCTCTACTAAGGTCTTCCTCAGCAAGGTCATATTGCTTTAAGCAGCAGTATAAATGTGCTCTGTTAAAATATACTGCAGCCCAAAAGGGACAGCGTTCAATTACATATGCAAAATCTTCTTTTGCTTCTTCATATTTATTTAATATTGTATTTGTAATAGCTCGATTCATGAGAACATATTCATTTTCTGGATCAAATTTTAAAGACTTTGAGTAGTAGTCGCTGGCCTATAAAACATAAGAATAATATTTTCAATGTATTTTAATTAGAAGCTATCCAAAAATTCAAAGTACATTCATTCTTCACTTAAAATTAAGGCCAGTGGCCTACCAAGGGAGCAGTGGAAGCATTATGAATGTTAGCTTTCTGTCATTGTGACAAAATACCTGACATAATCAACTAAAACAGAGAAATGATTTATTCTGGCTCACAATTTCAGAAGTTTTAGCTGATGGTAAAGTGGCCCTGTTGTTTTGGACCTGTGGTGGCACAAGTCACCAGGGTGGGAGTAATGCCAAGAGAGGCTGCTCACTTCATGGCAGTCAGGAAGCAAAGAGAGACAGGAAGTGGGTGCAGCCTCAGTACCCTCTTCAAGGCTGCACCCCAGGGACCTAAGTTCCATCTACTGGGCCACTTCCTCAAGATTCCACTATCTCTAGTAGCACCACAGGCTGGCGAACAACCTTTAACTTATCAGTCTTTGGGAGACTTAAGGACATAACACCACATGTCCACCATTCTAGACAATGTCAATGATAAAATACTTCTCCTTGCTGGACTTAGATGCTCCCACTGCCTGCCACTCAAAGCTCATATCACTGTGTGGAATGACAACAACAAAAGGGTAAAAAGTACATTAGAAAAGAATACCAGGGCTGGGGATTTAGCTCAGTGGTGCCATCACCTGCTTCGCAAGCACAAGGTCCAGAGTTCGATCCCCAGTACCAAAAAAAAAGAAAAGAAGACAAAATAAGAAGACAAAATAAAATTTAGGCAAGTAACGCTTATATACAAAAACAGAGGAAGAGCTAACCAGATAAATGAATTAAAAGAACTTCTAAACTATATGAAAAGGGATTAAAAACTCAGCTATACAATGAAACTTGGTGAGGAAGAGAGGGGGAAAACCAGCATATTGAGGAAACCAAAGACTCTAGGATATTTGCAATTGAGCATCTCCCAAAAGGTGTGAAAATAAAAATTAAGTTTGATCAAGAGACAGCAAAACTTTTCTGTGAGCCTTGGAGACTGAACTTGGGAGAGACAAATTCCTCAATCTTTAATTTCCAGGTAAAAATACTGTCTGGAAAGAATGTACCAGCAAGACCAAAGATTGCAATAGTCCCCCATCGTGGGACTTCTGATGATTTGCTGACTGTTTTAAAACTTGTTGTCTACTGATAATTGCAAACCAACAGCCCTCTCACAACCAATCATATGCAGCTTAATGTAGGAACAGACCCAAAGAACTAACCTAGATTTGTCAAAATACCTTGTGTAACTGACAGGGCCAATCAAAAATTGTTCGAAACAAGTTATTTTACCTCATCCCATTGTCCCCCCTTTCACCTTTAAAATCTAGCTCCCCTTCCACTTGATGGAATGTACTTGTTTTCTTACTGAACCGGTTTCTCCTAACTTACAGATCTATTCATGTAACCCCAATAAAAGCTGTCATTGCTTATATTTTTAACCTCATGTATGTTTTCTTGGTTCACAAAGTGCAGCCTGGAGTCACGGTTCAAAAATCAATTGCTACATGCCCATGAAGAGGTAAAGATCAAGGTGCAATATGTATATGTACCAATTCCCCATGATGAATGTATTTAATATGTATTGCAAATATTTTATATATTAATATAATTTTTAAAGCAAGAGTAAAAAATAAGTCATTTCTGTAATACTTTGATATGATGTGATAACTAAGCATGTGACATTTCTAGTAAATTATTTTTATTGCATTTATTGACACTGATCCACAATGATTGGAAACTCTTTAAAAAAACTGATCCCTTTACCACATGGAGCTTAAGATGCTGATCTGACACCTTGCTAGGACTTAAGATGACAATCCCATATCTAATTCCCTGGTGGATGAAAATTGGGCTCCTATTCTAAAGTTTACCTTTAAAGGAAGGTCAATTCTTATAATTTAACTTGCTCATCCAATTACCATTCAGTTTTTTCCCAACCTCCAACAACTTGATTCTTATCTACTTCTTATTCCCTGAGCTGTACTCTAGCTAAGCAGAACACTCTTCAAGCTTAATGGACATTTTCCAGTTGTTTCCTTCCAAGGCGTTTCGTGGCATGGATACTGTCATCTTTCCTTCCCTCCTAAAATTTGGTTTTCTCCTACCTCACTGATCATTTCCTCATGGTCTTCTTTACTGAACTACTACTCTCTTTGCTTTTCAAATATCTGTCCTTAATTCACTTCCATCATGGGTGATATAAATGCTGATCACATGGTGGCTGCATCTGAGACCAAGGAGACAGACTGTTGGGTTCAAATCCTACCTTTACCTTAGGTGTGTCACTAAAGCTCTATGTATATCAATTTCCTCATCTATAAAACAAAGGTAGCAAACTACCTGTCCAGTGCTGATGTAAGGATGAAGTGAGTTAGAGTAGTGTGAGAATGGTATGTAGAATGTAGTAGGACTCAAAACATTACTATTGATGTATCATTTTTCTTTCAAGTCTTTACATGGAAAGGTAACATAGCCTTCAAACATACTCCATAAAAGTTGCTTCCTCTGACTTTTCAGGGTCAATTAGATCAAAATCACATAACCCCTCATTCCTGAATAACAGCAATTCTATACAACATGTAAGTGCTAGGATGGGGACAGACTGACATCCTTTTGTGAAGAGTTTAAAGAGAATTTATTCCTAAAGGAAAAGCAGCACAGAGTCATCAGAAAGGATGCAAAGGAATGACTCCAAGTATTGCTTTCTTCATAAAGTAATTTAGCCTTCATTTTAATTCACCAATAAATTACCAACAGATGTTATGCAATTCTACATCGCAAAAGCATGACTTTAATTACGTAGGAGCAAATCCCTACCTTGGCTATAAGAAGATAAATACAACACCACTCAATAAAACACCAGTAGTGTACCTGCTTTGAACAATGTAAGTTTACATTGTATCTTCAAAAGTGCATTATTTACAAAATTAAAAATTCTATAAATTTAATGAGGTTACTTGAAATATAAGAGTATCAACCAATTAGAGGTTAAAGCATTTAGAGGCCTGGATTTTTTAAAAAACTCTGGTCTGATGGCCTCATAACCATAATAAATTAATTAATTAAAAACAGATCTAATTATTTTAAAGTCATTTGTAGTTCATAGTTCATGCAAGTTGCCCATCCAAATGTGGTTTTAAATAATTAAGTTACTAAAGAAAACAGCAATCAGATCACACACATGTTTTAACTGTCCAAAGATCAGAATAGCTGTTCTCAAGGCCTACCTGTCTCTCAAGGGAGAGTGGACTGTGAAGCCCAAGCATTCAGTATTTCAGACAAAAAATGGAACACATTTTAGGTGAAATATTTGTCCAGCTAATGTGTCAGCAGTAAGAGGAAAATAGATCCATATCATAAAATATTTAAAAGTTAAAACTACATTTTAGATCTACACAAAAAATTTTGTGCATGATGTTCACACAATTATTAAAGATAAACATGTTTAAAAAGTAAAGATCCTCCTCTTATGCAGCTCTTAAACATCTATGAAAACAGAAAATTGCCTTGGGCATTCTATTTGTCTGAATTTCAATAACTAACTTAATAGTGCAAAAAAAAAAAAAAAAACAGGGATAGGACCCAGCCAGAGAATGATCTGTGATTAATGAAGTTTAAGGTAATTGACCTTGGCTTATCTGACTAGGAAACATTAGCTTCCCAGCTGTCCAGTGAGATTTGAGCAACAACAATGTCATTTGTGCCTTATAGAATTACACCTTCAATAACTCTGGCCCAGCATCTAATTCACTATGGTGGTCAGCCAGGCTTTTCACAGGGGTCAAGAAGCTGCTACAGGACATGACCTAAAACACAAAAGAATAAGGGGTAACTCTAAGGCAATTGTAGCAGAAATAGAAAAGAGGGAACATATTTGAAAAAAAGAAGACAAAAAACCGACAGGATTAAATGAGTAAGTAGAAGAAGAAAGAGAGAAATAGAAAGTTAGATTGACTCTAATATTTTTGCTCAGATAGCTTTGTGGAAGATGACATCTTGAGTTGAGAATTTATACAATGAAAACTGGACTACAGGTAGAGGATATACAGATCAGTTTTGAACTTAATGTACTTGTAAAATAATCTTATCAACTGGAAATACACATGAGTTAGGAGCTCTGAAAAAAGGTAGAGGCCGACAAGTAGTATAAATTACAGGAATAAATGGATCTTCCCCCCACCCATGCTGCTGAAGATTGAACCCAGGTCCTTGACACACATGCTATGCAAGCACTCTACCACTAATTACATCCCCAATGCTAAAATGGATTTTCTGAGTAAAGAAAGGAAAGAGAGAACAGTATATGATCCTTGCCTCGAAAAGCCTACAATCTTAACAAGACTGGAGAGTTACGAGATCAATACACAAAAACAATTTTGGAGTGAAACCAAGCAGGAGCCAGCCCTGGGGTGCTAGCAACATTTAGAAGTGAAGCAGACAGGAGATGTCAGAAAAGCAGACTGAAAAGGGAGGATCTAGCTAAGGTCACTAGAGGAAAACAGGATAGAATAGCATCATATGGAGAATAAAGTGCTTTCAAAGAGAAAAGTGCCTGTGTCCATTACTGCTGAACAGTCAAGTGAGAGGAGGATGGAGGAGACCGCTGATAACTTTGGCAAGAGCACTGGAGAAGCAGTAGAAACATAGGCTTCAATCAAAGAGTTGTGGAGTCCTTGGGGCATGAATCAGAAATGGAAGAGAGCTACTGTAGACAACTGGCTTAAGAAAAGGCCTCTATGAAGAACGGTAGTGAGGTAGAGGATGCAGGCAGAGTAGGCTATGAGGGTGAGATTTCTTTTCTTTTCTTTTTTAAGATAAGGGCTATTAATTTATGTACCTATGTTAATGAGAAAAAGGGCATTATAAGGTAATTTTATTGTTTATAGTACAGAAGCAAAAGAATAAGGAATTAAGAGTATTTTTATAAAAGCAGTCATTAGAGCACAACTATCAGAAAAACTTTAAAAAAAAACTAAAGAAAACAGACCATAGTGTAAAATACTTTTAAAATACAAGTAAAAACATATAAAAAAATAAAAACTTCCACCCCATCAAATACCCAATTAATTTATTCTCAAGTCAAAGAAAAAATACAAATTTTAGGAAAAAATAACATTACAGAATATGTTTAACACTACTGAACTGGTCATTTAAAGATGGTTAAGATGTAAAATTTTATACTGTATGATTTTTACTCAAGTTAAAAAATAAATACAGACAAAAATATATGGGATACTGCAGGAAAAGTACTTAGAAAAATATATAACATTAATAAATTATCCTAATACAAATAGAAGGATAAACAAAAAAAATAAATTAAGCTACCAACTCAGAAAGATAGATGATGAGCAAGAAAAATGGAAGGGAAGCAGAATGAGACTGACAACAGATAAAAAGAAAACTCTAAAAGGTAATAAGAGTTTAAGTCATGTAAATGCATTGCAATTCAAATAAAATAAATTCAAAACAAAATATAGCCTAATACCCCAATATTTTTATTGCAGACATTATCTACTGAGACTGGAAGAGATTAAAGGGTCACATAAAATCAGAACTGATAGCCAAGCCTCCCTACTCGCAGTCAAGTGCTTAGTGACTGAAATTTAGTAAAGGTATAAATTGAGATGAGATGGACAATCCCATCATAAAGAGGATTTGGAAGTCTAAGTGGGTGAAAAAGCTGCCTGCTGGTGACAATGAATATAGCAAGGATAGTGCTGGCACTCAGGGAAGGCTAAAAGAATGTTTATTGGACAAAAGTTTAGTGATTGATGATAATAAAGAGAATAGACCCGTACTGGTATAACCATTTAATGTCATATCATAAACAGAATTTTTTAGAAAGAGGAACTAATGATTTATTAGGATGAGGTATAAGGATTGCATTGAAACTACATTTAACAAAGAGGCATTTAATGTCAAAAAGAAAATGTTAAGGAAAACTCACATTACCTGAGAAAACTGCCTGTGGTGAAAGTAGATATTTCCGGCATTAAAGTAAGCCAGCGAGTACTTGGGGTCTAGAGCAATCGCTGCTTGATAGTCTTTCATTACACTCTGTTGTTGACCCATGAACTCATGAATCACACCACGATTTGTTAAGAACTCTGCTGTAGTATTGATCTGCAATATAATAGTGTAAGTCTTTAGTATCTGGAAATAGTATTTATCTCCGATTTCATGTCTGCAGAAATGGACATTATGAAATCTACTTGTGGGAATGAGTAACTTTATAGTGCAGATAAAACCCCATTAGAGCAAATATTGTGAGAAAGGACTTGTTATGAAATTGGTTTGATGTCAACACTGTGTTGATTTGGTTCCAATAAAAACAAATAATCTTAATGCTTTACTCAGCTCCTTTCTAAGGCATAGACACAGGAGGAAAGTTTATCTGTTTACCTATGTCAAGCCAGAAAAGAAGTTAAATTGAATAGTTGTCATGCTTATTTTTCCTATGCAGTAGCAATTGTCCTTCAGTTCATTTCCTTTTTCTCACTTCAAACATTACAACATCTACTCAGATTTAGAGAAAGAAAATTCAAAAGCTAGAAAAATTTCAAAACATAAGCTTATTCAGAGATCCACTTTAGGAAGAATCTGGAGATTTCAGTTGTTCTTTCTTTAGTCCCTTAAAACCTAGAAATTTGTTTTGTATTTTCCATTTCTTTGTATTACAAAATAAAGCAGATGGCCTGTGAAACTCACAGGCTGAATTTCCTGAATTAATGCTTATGAGGAATTTGGTTTTTAATTTTAAATTCATTTAGATTATAAAATTGCCAAGATAGAGTCATGCTGAAAACACGGAATCAGCCCGCTGCAGAGAGGCAGGTCTGTGGAAACGGTCCCGAGGTCACCAGTCACACTGAAAACACTGAATCATCAGAAGGAAGCTCCCCCACTGCCATCCCAAGCTCCTAGGGCAGAGAAGGTGAGGCATGCAGGTGCCAGAAGCACACCCCCCCCTTCGTGGAAATGAGAAGACATGTAAATAAGCCTCAAAAACAGACTTCTGGATCACCTACAGCAACCCCAAAGGGAAACAAGATGGAACAATCTGATACTCAACCACCTGGACTCTCTGAACTGGCAACAAAAGAGGATCTGGGAAAAATGAAATCAGAAATAATTACTCAGATAACAGCAAAGATTTTGCTCATGGTGCAAGATATGATTAATAAATCTAGAGAGGACACAGATAAAAAAAATAGAGGAGCTGAAGAACATGATGGAATCCCAACATAGGAAACAAATGGAATCCATAAAACAGATGCAAACAGATTTCCAGGAGATTAAAAACTCCATCGAAAGTCTGTGCAGCACAATGAACCAATGTGAGGACAGAATTTCAGATATAGAAGAAAAGATTGCAATTAGTGACCAGGAAAAGAAAAATTGCTTTAAAATTGTAAAGGAACACGAGCAATCAATCCAGCAGCTGCTAGACGATGCAAAGAAGAATAACATAAGACTGACTGGAGGCAATGAAGAAAGAGAAGACAGTGCAGATTACATAAAAAAACTGTTCACACAGCCCACTGCAGACAGGCAGGTCTGCGCACACTCTATGGAGGTCGCGAGTCTCGCTGAACACACTGAATCAGCCTGCTGCAGACAGGCAGCCACCTGGTTCCACACTACAAAGACACAGAGGACATGGCACCAACAGACCATGGTACTGAGTCCCATCGCTCCCAGCCCAGAGGTAGGGGAGTCTGAGCCACAATCCCACTGCTCCTGGCCCAGAGGAAAGGGCTTCTCGGTCACCATCCCTCCCGCTGCTCCCAGCCCAGAGGAAAGGGCTTTTGGGCCACCTTCTGTCCCACTGCTCCTGGTCCAGAGGAAGGGGCTTCCAGGCCACCATCCCTCCCACTGCTCCCGGCGCAGAGGTAGGGATTTCGGAGCCGCCATCCCACTGCTCCTGGTCCAGAGGAAGGGGCTTCCAGGCCAACATCCTTCCCGCTGCTAACAGCCCACAGGAAAGGGCTTTTGGGCCACCATTCCTGCCTCTGCTCCCAGCCCCTGTCCCACCTCTCCCAGCTCAGAGGAGGTAATCTGTGCAGGCGCCAACAGCACGCACCACCAGTCCAAATGAGAAAACACTTAAATAAGTGTCAAAACCAGACTTCCACATCACCTACAGCAACCACAAAGGGAAATGAGATGGAACACTCTGATACTCAACCACCTGGACCCACTGAACTGGCAACAAAAGGGGGATCTGGAAAAAATGAAATTAGAAATAATTTCTCAGATAACAGGAGAAATTGTGCCCCTACTACAAGACATGATTAATAAATCTAGAGAGGAGCTCAGGAACATGATGGAATCCCAACATAAGAAACAAATGGAATCCATAAAACAGATGCAAATAGATTTCCAGGACATGAAATACTCCACTGAAAGTCTACACAGCAGAATGAGCCAATGTGAGGACAGAATTTCAGATATAGAAGATAAGATTGAAATTAGTGACCAGGAAAAGAAAAATTGCTTCAAAATTATAAGGGAACATGAGAAATCAGTCCAGCAGCTGCTAGATGGTGCAAAAAAGAATAACATAAGAGTGATTGGGCTCAATGAAGAAACAGGAGAGAGTGCAGATGACATAAAAAATCTCTTCACAGAAATAATGGCAGAAAACTTCCCAAGCAGGGGAAAAGAGCTTGACATACAGATAAGTGAGGCATATAGGACTCCAAATAGCCTTGATCAAAAAAAAATCTACACATAGGCATATAATTGTTAAGATTCCAGAAACTCAACAGAAGAACAAAGTTCTCCAAGCAGTCAGAGAAAAGAAACAAATCACATACAAAGGAAAGCCCATCAGAATCACAGCAGACTTCTCAACACAAACCATCAAGGCAAGAAGAGCTTGGAGTGACATATTCCAAGCCCTGAAAGAAAACAGCCTCCAACCCAGATTGATGTACCCTGCAAAACTATCTTTCAAAATTGATGGAGAAATAAGATACTTTCATGACAAAGAGCACCTTAGGAACTTCGTGAATACCAAACCAGCACTCCAAAGAATTTTACACAATATCCTAGGAACAGACATTGAGGATCACAACCCCAGGAAGCAAAGCAGAATGAACCCATCTGGCACAACAAGAAATTAAATGGAAAGGGGGAGAACCCAACAAAAAGAAAAAGTCATGGCAATGACAAATCAATACATTTCAGTTATAACCATCAAGGTAAATGGTCTCAATTCACCAATCAAAAGAAACAGACTGGCAGAATGGGTCAAGAAGCAAAATCCAACAATCTGCTGCATACAAGAAACACACTTAATTCAAAAGGAAACTCATAGATTGAAAGTTAAAGGGTGGAAAACAATACTCCATGCAACAGGAACCCGAAAAAACAGTAGGAGTAGCTATCCTCTTGGCAGATCAAGTAGATTTCAAACCAAAACTGATTAAGAGAGATGAAGAAGGACACTATATCCTTATGAAGGGAAGAATCCAAGAGGAAGAGATGACAATCATAAATATCTATGCACCAAACACTAGTGCACCCAACTATATAAAACAAATACTAACGGGCATGAAAAGTTATATATGCACTAACACAATTGTAGTGGGGGACCTCAACACCCCACTGTCACAAACAGATAGATCAACTAGACAAAAAATAAGTAATGAAATACTAGAACTCAGTCGAACTCTTGAACAAATGAATTTAACAGATGTTTACAGAGTCTTCCATCCCACAAAATCAGAATACACATTCTTCTCAGCTGCACATGGGTCATTCTCCAAAATAGACCACATACTCACACATAGAACATGTTTAAGTAAGTGCAAAGGAACTGAAGTTATCCCCTGTATATTATCAGAACATAGTGCAATGAAAGTGGAGATCTGTAGCAAAAGAAACTTAAAAAATTTCATAAACACATGGAAACTGAACAACACATTTCTGAATAAACAATGGGTCACAGAGAAAATTAAGAAGAAGTCAGACAGTTGCTTCAATTAAATGATAATGACAATACGACATATCGGAATCTATGGGACACAATGAAAGGAGTCTTATGAGGGAAATTCATAGCAGTGAATACGCATATTAGGAGAACAGAACAAGCCCAATTAAATAACCGGATGCTGAACCTCAAGCTCCTAGAAAAAGAAGAGCAGGACAACCCCAGAGCTCATACAAGGGAGGAAATTATAAAGATCAAAGGAGAAATCAATGAAATGGAGACTAAGAGAATGATACAAAAAAATCAATGAAGCCAAAAGTTAGTTCTTCAAAGAATCAACAAAATTGACAAACCCTTAGCCAACATTATCAGAAAAAGGAAAGAAAAGGCCCAAATCCATGCAATTAGGAATGAAAAGGGTGAAATTACAACAGACCCAGCAGAAATCCAAAGGATCATCAACACCTACTTCCAGAACCTATACACCAATAAGATGGACAACACAGAAGAAATGGACAAATTCCTAGATACATATGAATTCCCAAAGTTGAATGAAGAAGACCTAAAAATTCTGAACAACCCAATATCAAACAATGAAATTGAAAATGTAATCAAAAACTTATCAACTAAGAAAAACTCAGGCCCTGATGGCTTCACTGCTGAATTCTACAAGACATTTAGACAGGAACTGCTGCCACTACTGTTTAAACTCTTCAGTGAAATTGAAAGGGAAGCAATACTCCCAAATTCATTCCTGGTAGCAAGCATCACCTTGATCCCCAAAGCAGAGAAAGACCCAACCAAAAAAGAGAACTATAGGCCAATCACACTAATGAACACAGATGCAAAAATCCTTAATAAGATACTGGCAAACAGAATGCAGAAGACCATTAAGAAGATCATACACCCTGACCAAGTGGGATTTATCCCAGGGATGCAGGGATGGTTCAATATACACAAAGCAATCAATGTAATGCACTGTATCAATAGAGCCAAGGACAAAAACTATATGATTATCTCCATAGATGCAGAAAAAGCATTTGACAAAATCCAACATGCATTTATGATAAAAACCCTACAAAAAATTGGAATAGATAGTCTCTACCTCAAACTGATAGAAGCCATCTATGAAAAACCAACAGCCAATGTCATACTAAATGGTCAAAAACTGAAATCCTTCACACTAAAATCAGGAACAAGACAAGGATGTCCACTATCACCACTCTTGTTCAATATAGTTCTGGAAACATTAGGCATGGGAATTAGACAAGAGAAAGAAATAAAAGGAATAAAGATAGGAAATGAAGAAGTCAAATTGTCATTATTTGCAGATGACATGATACTCTATATAGAAGACCCCAAGAACTCCACCAAAAGTCTTCTAGACTTAATAACCAAATTCAGCCAAGTAGCTGGTTACAATGTCAAGAAACAAAAATCAATAGCTTTCCTCTACACGAATGACAGACTCACTCAGAGAGAAATAGGGCAAATAATTCCTTTCACAATAGCATCCAAAAAACTGAAATACCTAGGAATCAACCTAACGAAAGAAATCAAAGACCTCTTCTCTGAAAACTATAGCACTCTGGAAAGAGAGATTGGAGCTGATATCAGAAAATGGACAGACATCCCCTGCTCCAGGGTAGGAAGGATTAATATAGTGAAAATGGCCATACTTCCAAAACTGCTATGTAGATTTAATGCAATTGCAATTGAGATCCCAGCAGCATACTTCATGGACCTTGAGAAAACAATTCAAAAATTCATTTGGAACAAGAAGAGACCCAGAAAAGCAAAAGAAATTCTAAGTAACAGAAACATGGCAGAGGGTATCACAATCCCCAACCTGCAACTCTACTACAAAGCTACTGTGATAAAAACAGCATGGTACTGGCAATGAAGCAGACTTGAGGACCAGTGGAACAGATTAGAAGATGCAGAAACAATGCCAGACACACTCAGCCATCTCATCTTCGATAAAAGAGCCAAACACCCTCACTGGAGGAAACATAGCCTCTTTAATAAATGGTGCTGGAAAAATTGGGCTTCAACTTGCCAGAGATTAAAACTAGACCTATATCTCTCACCATGCACTAAACTAAAATCAAAATGAATTAAAGATCTAAATATTAAAATAGAAACTCTGAACCAGTTGGAACAGAGGTTAGGTAGAACTCTTGAAGACATCGGTAGGAAAAATTGTATGAACAAAACCTCAGTTGCCCATAAACTAGCACAAACAATCAACAAGTGGGATCTCTTCTTATTAAAAGGCTTCTGCACAGCAAAAGGAACCACCAGCAAAGGTCTACTCTCTCGAATCTATAAAGAACTTCAAAAGATCAGACCTCCCAAATTTAAAGACCCAATCCAAAAATGGGCATCTGAAATGAACAGACATTTCTCAGACAAAGAAGTAGAAATAGCAAATAAATGCATGAAAAAATGTTCAACATCACTGGTCATTCGAGAGATGCAAATGAAAACAACACTGAGATTCCACCTCACTCCAGAAAGAATGGCTGCTATCATGAAATCCACCAATAACAAATGCTGGTGGGGCTGTGGGGAAAGAGGAACCCTGCTCCACTGCTGGTGGGAGTGTAGACTGGTGCAACCACTGTGGAAATCAGTATGGAGATTCCTCAAAGAACTAGGACTGGAAGTCCCATTTGACCCAGCTATTCCACTGCCAGGGATCTTCCCCAAAGAATTAAAAGAATCATACCACAGTGATATATGTGCACCCATGTTCATAGCAGCACAGTTTGTAATAGCTAAAACTTAGGAACAGCTCAAATGCCCATCAACTGGAGACTGGATAAAGAAAATGTGGTTTCTTTATAAAATGGAGTACAACTCAGCCATAAAAAATGAGAAATAAGAGACATTTATAGCTAAGTGGATGCACGTTGCGGCAATACTCTTAAGTGAAACAAATAGGTCACACATGTATAAACACCGAATAGTTTCTCTGGTGTGAGAAAGTGAAAGTGTAAATAAGGACTAAAATGTATAATAGGCAATGTGAAATAGGAAGAAAAGGGGCAAATGGGAAGGAAGTGGGAGGGCTAGGGGAAAGGATAGAAGGGAATGGGATTAATATGAGAAAATGGAAAAATAGGAACAAAATCTTTGTAAATAGGGAAGAATGGAGGGGTTGAAGGGAGGGCTAGGCAAGGATGAAAAATAAGAACCAAGAGAGATTATGTAAAGGTTCAAATTTCCAATGATGAATGTTATTATATTATATACCTAAAATGTACCAGTGATTAGAATGAATAATCAATAATACAAAATAGGAAGAAAAGGTCCAAAGGGGTAGGGGTAGTGGGAGGGGCAGGGGAAAGGAAAGAAGGGAAAGGAAAAATGCTGAGAAATGGAGAAAATGGAAATAAAGTCCTTGTAAATAGGGAAGGGTGGAGGGGGTGAAGGGAGGGCTAGGAATGGGGAAAAAATAAGAACCAAGATGCATTATGTAAAGGTACAATTCCCAGTGAGAAATGTAATTGTGTTGTATACCTAAAATGTACCAATAAAAGAATTTAACAACAACAAAAAAACTATTCACAGAAGTGTTGGCAGAAAACTTCCCAAGGAGGGGAAAAAAACTTGACATACAGATAAGTGAGGCACATAGGACTCCAAATATCCTTGATCAAAAAAAAATCTACACATAGGCATATAATAGTTAGGATTCCAGAAATCCAACAGAAGAACAAAATTCTACAAGCAGTGAGAGAAAAGAAACAAATCACATACAAAGGAAAGCCCATCAGAATCACAGAAGACTTCTCAATGCAAACTCTCAAGGCAAGAAGAGCTTGGAATGATGTATTTCAAGCCCTAAAGGAAAACAGCCTCCAACCCAGATTGATGTACCCTGCAAAACTATCTTTCAAAATTCATGGAGAAATAAGATACTTTCATGATAAAGAGCACCTCAGAAACTTCATGAATATCAAACTGGCACTCCAAAAAATTTTAGACAATACCCTAGGAAAAGACAATGAGGATCACAACCCCAGGAAACCCAGCAGAATGAATCCATTGGGCGTGACAAATTAAACACAAAGGGGGAGAATCCAACAAAAAGAAAAAGTCATGACAAGGCTTTTAAAACTTTGAACTTCATCTCCCTAATGAGTGTATAATTCAATCTTGTTATTGTACTGATTAGTATTTTTCTGATTCTAGAGTTGCACACCTTTCCTTGTGCTATACTGGCTATTTATCATCTTCTTATGTCTACTTTTTAATTGAGTTGTCTATTAACAAGCTCTAAGAATTCTTTATATATTCTGGTCATATGCATTGTAAATATGGTCTGTTTAAGGACTACTTTTCATTTTAATGATGTCATTTAAAGTTCTAAATTTTGATGGAATCTCATTTATCAATTTTTTTCTTCTATACATCATGTCTTTTGTATACCAGGTAGTCCTTGCGTACCTTGAATTCATAAACATTTCCCTTATAATTTCTTCTTAAAGTTTTACACTTTTAGGCTTTCATATTAAGGTTCATAGATCCCTTCAAGTTATTTTCATGCATGGAAATAAAGAGTTGAGGTTAATTTCTTTTTTTGAGGTTAATTTTTTATATACGGATACTAGGTATTCTAGTGCCATTTGCTGAAAACACTATCTCTTCCTTGGCTCTTGAATTGAGTTTATATTCTATAAAATGCTAATGTTAAATCATCTTTCAAAACTCAGTGGACCTTATATATGTGGCTCTATTTCTAGATTCTCTGTTTTATTCAAATGATATATATATATATATATATATATATATATGTCTTTCCTTACACCAACACTGTCTTGATTACTGTAGCTTTAGAAGAAGTCTTAAAATTAGGTACTGAATGTCTTCCAACACTGTTTTGTTTTTGTTTTTGTTTTTTAACTTTTCTAGGTCCTTTGTACTCCTACATAACTTTTAAATTTCAATATCCAATTCTTCATTTATAGAAAGTATACACAGACCTGAATTTTTACATATACCTTGTGTTTTCTAATCCTGTTAAATTCAAATACAAGTTCTAGGGGCTCCTAGAGATTTCTTAGTATTTTCTCTGTAGATGATCATTTCATCTACATATAAAGATTTTACTTCTATCTTGCCATTCCTATCCTAATTGTTTCATTTTATTGCCAGACTATTTTGGTGGGGACTAGGTTTCAAAGTTTAATGGACAGATAAAGAGTAAGCATATCTGCCCTTGTTCCCCACCTTAAGGAGAAAGCATTGTATCTTCTCCATTCATATAAGGTGTTCTTGCTGGAAGTATGGAGTACATGTCTTTAATCTGTTGAGAAGGTTCTGTTCTACTTCTAGTCTCCTGATAGCTTTTACCATGAACAGCTGTAGAATTTAGACCAACACTTTTCCTCCAACTAGTGACAGGATCATACAGCTTTTTCCTTTCCTCTGTTAAAATGATGATTTTGGGGGGTGGATCTTCCAATGCTGAACCAACACTGCCATCCCTATAATAAAACCACTTTCTACATCCTGCCAGATCTGACTTCTAATTGTTTTGTTAAACAAGTTTCTATGTATGTTCATACTTTTTTCTTCTATTATCTTTATCCAGTTTTAGGATTAGCACAATGTTGAGTTCCTAAAATGAGGGGAGAAGTGTTCCTTCTTTTTTCTGCTTTAACTGTTTGATATAATTTATCAGTTAAAATGTATATGAGCCTGCTGGTGTCATATAGGTAGGTTTCCAAGCTAGGAATATACTTTCTTTAATAGGTGCTATTCAAATTTTATATTTCCTCCAGAGTTAGTTTCATTAATTTGTCTTCCAAGGTACTTCTTACAAGTTGTCAAATTTATTTCAAAAAAGATTTTTGTAATATGCTTTCTATATCCTTTTAAATTCTGTAAAATCTGTGGTAATACCTCCTAGATCTTAACATTGTAATTTAAAAAATGTATAATTGATATTGTGTAACAGGAAGAAAAGGTCTAAAGGAGCAGGGGCAGTTGGAGAGGTAGGGGAAAAGAAAAAAGGGAAACTAAAAAATATGAGAAAAGGAAAAAAATGGAAACAAAGTCTTTGCAAATAGGGAAGGGTGGAGAGGGTGAAGGGAGGCCAAGAGAAGGGGGGGAAAAAAAGAACCAAGATACTCATGTAATGGTACAAGATACCAATGATGAATGTAACTATATTTTATACCTAAAATGTACCAATAAACTTAATGGGAAAAAATTGCCAAGATAACAATAATAATTCTTTAGTCTAGGAATCACTCAGTAAAAAAAAGAATTATTTTCTTTAAGGTCATTTTTAAAAGGTAACACTGAACTTCTTACTTGAACCTATTCACTGATTGTGTTAATTTATGCTGATAATAATACAATCTAAGTATATTTTTACCTTTATGGCTGCATTAATATCCTGCATTGCAGCAAAATTAATACCCATCTGAAGACAGACCACAGCTCTTCCTTCATATGCTAGATAGCTATTTGGATCAATTTCCATGGTGATGGTAAAGTGTTTCCAAGCTTTCTGCAATTTTCCTTGGGCCTAAGATAATTTTCCAGTTTTACAAAGTAATAAATAATGAGTAACATGACAGATGTTTATGGTTCTAACTCACTTAAAACCTTTGGTAAGGTCGTAGTTATATTGTGCTACATCTAAGATATTTTAAACAAGAAAGTAGGCTATGGTGTGAGTACATTCAATTGACTGCCTCTGTTTATGATGGCATTTTAATTAACTAAAACATATTTAATTGCAGAGTCTTGGGAGGTGTGGGGTACCAGGGATTGAACTCAGGACCTTGTACTTACAAGGCAGGTGCAGAGCCACTGAGCTAAATCCCGAGCCCTGTAGAGTCATTTTTTTATACCAATTCAATCTTAGGCAACATAAAATGAAAGCTAATATGTGAAACACCAGTGCCTCTGACAATTGTCAAAAATTTTACACTGAATTCCACAGGCACAAGCAGGAATTATATTTATCTGTTTTTCTGCCACAGAATCTCCAGTTATACATAATACATGCAATAGATATATAAAGTAAAATTAATATGTGTTGCATAAATAAGTGAATAATAGTATAAAACATATTTTGATATGGAATTTTAGGATCACTATAAATATTCTATGGAAAATACATGTAAATCTACCAAGCATCTATGTATACCAACCTTAGCACCAACTGGAAAAAAAGAGAAAAAATGTCATCAGGAGAGGGATACCACTGACAGAAGAATGTCAGAGCATCTCCTAGAGAAGATGAGCAGGCAACCATGGAAAGGCAGAGAGTAACTAATTCAGCATGGTCAAGGGTCTGTCCTTTTCATGGGCTCAGAAACCCAACCTGTCAAATCTCAGAGGCTGACTCAGTTTAACCAAGCTTATTCTAGTGACTCTCACACAAAGCTAAGAACACTTGTAACTACTAGGCCACTAAACCCTGCATTTTGACCAGCAGCTCTCACTCTGGGTAAACCATTGGAAATACATTGTCATCACAAGTTCATCTAATAAAAAAGAAAGCAGAGAGACTGAGGTTTGATTATGAGAATATTAAACTGCAAACAGCCTCACAATAGGATTTTATCTGTCATCTATTCCTGACAACAACTGTTCTACCTGCTTCTATGTCTGCAGTGTTAGGCAAATAGTAAAGGAATCTGTAAATTTTTGTTGAGTAAAATGTTACTCACTGGCACAGCAGTTGGATGGCCTTATCTCACCTTTATCAGTGAGTCCTTTTCCCAATTCAAACCTTTATACTAAAGTGCTCTTCAGTCCCTTTTCAGGTTGCTGTATACCCAGTGATATCTTCATGAAATACAAATTTGATGTCACTTCTCTGATTAGTACTATTCTCATGTTTCACTAGACTGCAAGGTCTTTAAACACCAGACCTTATTTAATAATCTACCCTCATTTCAATCCACTCTCTTCTTACCCATAACATTCTACCCATTCAGACCATCTGCTTCTTTCTTACAAACCTTTCCAGTGGGCTCTTCCCTTTGTCCGGAACACAACATCTTAGACCCAGCCTCTACCTTTGACTAATTACTAGTTTTTCACACCTAGATGTAAATGTTAACTTTTAGGAAAAGCCTCTTACTTCTCAAACACAGCTCAATTTCTTGGGAATATAACCTATATTTTCATTGCTGTACTTATTATAATTATTTATATTATTGCTTATCCCTGTTTTGAGAGATCTGTTTTCCACCAGAGTATAGTATCACTATACCATCTTGCCTATGGGACAAATTCTTGTTCCCTTATCTTCCCAGCAAGTTCTAATTTGCTGCCTTTTGGAAGATGACTGAATTCAGAAATCTATATATCATTTTTCTGACCTTTTGTATGGCTGGCATTCACTTTAAAATTTTCATACATTGCTTACTCTGTTTTGTTTTTAAATAATTCAGTAGGATAAAACCCATGGAATTAAGGTATAAACTACTGAAATGTTAGTCAGGTTCTTATTCGTGGAATTCATCAGGCAAATTTTAAAAGTAGTTTATAAGGATAGAGAGGAGGGCAAACTTTAAGGGAACTCATGTTAAAATCCTCATCTGAGTAGCACTCCAGGTCCCCTGGCTTGTCCAGGCAGGCTTCGTGCAACTATGTGGGACTCTTGCTACCCCTGCTACTTTGTATACTAAAAGTAAGGGAAAGGTAAATGTTCCTAACTAAAGAAATAACACATAGCCCCATCACCAGTAAAGGGCCAAATATATTCTCCCTCCTGTCCCAACAAGGCTTTCAATGCTCAAAATGTTATATTACCTGCAAATTATAGCACAGACTAATTCTGGCTTTTGTGCATAATGGATTAAGATGCAACGCTTTCAGAAAGTCCTTTTGTGCTTGCTTGGTGGCTTCATGTCCATATCCCATGTAAGAATTCCCCTGTCCAGTATAAGCATCCAAAAAAAGTGGGTTAATCTTAAGAGCCTGGGTAAAGAAATCAGTAGCTTCTTTGAATTCTTGAATTCTGAGAAAACATTAAAATATTGATGCCTTCTGGTGAGTTTTCTGGTGACATAGTCAGTGTTTTCCTGTATATGACTTCTCCAGAAAGATTTGCAATGACCTTTGTAAAACTTCTTTCAATTTTATTATCTGTCATAGGAAGTGAGTACATAAGTCCATACAACCTAAGAAGTCTGGTGGGTTCTTTGAAGTTTTCCATAAAGGAAGGAACCAGAAGTAAGGGACATTTTCACAGCAGAATGTATTGGGATGAAATTCTTCTTTTCAGGTGATAAAATTCCAGATGGTATTCCTAAATTTTGTTTTAACAACTGTCAGTTACCAGCACAGAAAACATATGCTCTCATTGATAAAATATGCTATTTAAATTACACTCATGTACTGCCTAATGATGTTTCCATTAGCAATGGCCCACATACATTGTAACTAGTCTGCAAATATACTTCTATATCATTAGCACTATGAAGAACTGTCTAACGACGCATCTCAAAGAATTTACCCCATCATTAAGTGGCACATGGCTTATATTAAAAATAAATGTACTTTACATATTTAATATATAATGAAAAGAAGCAAATTTTCATCACACAAGGGTTTTTATTTCAAATCTATAAAGGCAGTCCATTTCATTGCAAACATCAGGAGAGGAACGTAGAGAAAAAAGTATATTTTATTTATTAACTTGTAAATGAATGTGGCTGCATGATAATCCTGTCTATCCTCCCTAAGGTGGGGGTGGGGGCTGTTGAAGGAATAAAATATTTGTTCATGGGCATATAAAATCACTCTACCAGTTCACATGTATATCTAATAAAAGATTTAGTCTCAATTAACGTAGAGTCTAGATTTTAAAAATCAGATAAGGGAGCTAACATTGAGTAATTGCTTACTTACCAGGTACTGTGCTAATAGCTTAACAGACACTATTTCATTCAGTCCTTCCAACAACTCTTTAAGCTAATTATAATTATCTACATTTTGCGAATGAAAAGAAAAATCATGACTCAGAAAAGCTTGCACACCAGAAATGGCATAGTAAATAATGTACTAACTTTGCACAGAGTAAGCACTTAAAGCTCAAACTCAGATAAGGCTCACTTCAAAAATCCACGTTTTCAGGCTGGGGATTTAGCTCAGTGGTTCTGCCGCCTGCCTCGTAAGCACAAGGTCCCAAGTTTGATCCCCAGTAAAAAAAAAAAAAAAAAAAAAAATCCATGTTTTTGCACATAGCCATCTTGAATGCACGTTCTTCACTTAAAATGCACTATAACTGGTGCCGGACAGCCAGTAAGCTGACCACTGAACAATGGAGTCAGAAGAAAGGCCTGGCGTTCAGACCTGAGCCTGAATGTGCACATGAGAACTAATTTTGCAACGTTGTATTAAGAACTAAAGGGAAAGGAAAAAATTATGAGAAAAGAAAAAAAATGGAAATGAAGTCTATGTAAATAGGGAAGGGTAGAGGGGGTGAAGAGAGCACAGGTAATGGGGAAAAAATAAGAACCAAGATACATCATGTACAGGTACAAGTACCCAATGATAAATGTAAATGTATTGTATACCTAAAATGTACCAATAAAAGAATTTAAGGAAAAGAAAAGAACTAAATAAAAGAACAAAACACAGAAATCTTTCACCATTCTTTTCATTACTTGTCTCAAGCCAGTTTTTAAAAGTAATAAGATATATCACTATTTACACATTTTGCCTTTTAAAAACACATGGAATTCAGGAGAAGTGTTCTGAAAACAATCTTTTCCTAGTTATTGCTCAAAAGTATCCTTTAAAACAGTGTTTCCCAAATTTCAACCCTGCCTTTATGAGACCTACCCTACCCTATTATCTACTGAATATTTTCCTCTATGTCAATTCATTAAACTTAACTAAATTTATTCTAAAAGATGATCTAATTTCAATACTACACACTGAAAAATAAGTATCTCATGTTGTTAATAGAAGGCAACCCTAAAAATAAATAAAGCTGGAGCTGGATACTGTAGTCTACAGAAAACTAAACTTGAAGGCTGCATCATCTATTACAAACAAAGTATTTGAAGACTAGCTTTAGATAAGACTTTTCCCTGGATGTGTTTGTAAGTTATGAGAAAGAATTCATTCTGAAACTGAGAAGTGATTCAGTTTCCCACAATGTGATGCTGTAGGTCAAAAGAGAAATTACAACAAAATTTGTTTTGCAGATCTTAAGTTGGCTTTATTTGTGATTTTTCATTTTGGCGGTGGCCTGGATCCAAATGCTCTTCTCCACTACATGTTCCAAGCTGTATTTGTAGCCAGAAAAAAAGAAAGAGCATACAGAAAAGGAAAGTGTAGAAGAGACAGCCCAATTGGGTACACTTTACTTCTACTTGAAGGTTAAGCAGTTGGTTGCTTGCAATTGGCTGAGACTCAACTACTTGTTACAAGAGTAAGTTACAGCCTGTGTACCCTTCAAGTTAGGTTAGAGGTCACTATGTATGGAGAAGGCTTTAGGACAAACTTAAAACTATGTAGGGAGGTAGCTTTAGTCCAACTTTAACAATTCTCCCCATCTAGGCAACCTCTTCCCTTTTGGTCAACCTCTCAAAATTGACTAATGACCAAAATGTTGCACACTAACCTCACTCTTTATCACCATTGTAAATAGACTTATTCGGTCTCAAGTGCCACTGGGAAATAATAGAAAAGGAAAGTTTGTACAATGGTAACAAAGAAACAGAACAAGAAAAACTTGATTGGCTAACAGTAGGTTCCTTGAGGCTACTTTAGGGTCAGGGAGTTAGAGGTAAAGCTTCAGCTGGTCTATTTTGATATCTATCAGCTTCCTTAAAGTTTCAGCTTATGTATTTGCATTTAGCTTGAGTGACTCCATTTTGTTTTTCCCAATAGGCCTAATGTTCATAATTTTGCTTAACAAGTTTTTTTGTATGTGCATGATTACACCATGAAAAATAATTGACATACTCATGATTCTTGCTCCATGTTTTGGCTAACACTACCCAAAAGTGGTGCATCAAAGGTTCCGCCAGAGGATCCTACAAAATGAACACTGAGGAACGAGAGAAAATTAACTTCTGATATTATGGGCAGGCAAATCCATATATTTGAGCCATATAGCATCCAGATATTTGAGCCAATCTTTTGAGTTCACTATGTGGGTTGTTACTCAGAAAACATCGAATCATTTCTTTCAAAAAAGTTATAATGAAATAGTGTTCCTCTTTCTCAATAATTGGCCTTGTTTAAAAGTTCACTGAAGGGGCCAGGCATTTAGCTCAGTGGTTTCGCCGCCTGCTGCGCAAGCTCAAGGCCGCTTGCTGCGCGAACTCAACCCGAGTTCGATCTCCGGTACCAAAAAAAAAAAAGTTCACTGAAGGTAAGATTACAGTGCCTAGTCCATGTGACTGCATTACAGCAATAATTCTAAACATGGACTAACATTGTTTATCAAGAATAAAAACACCACAGTCATTTTGTATAAAATGCATTTGTTGATAGGTCTTATTGTGCTCAGTATTTCCAACGAGCAATGAAGCACTTCCTTATGATGCATAACGTTGTTGTCTACACTTAATAAAACTTTCAGGACACTCGCTCTTCCCTCATATTTTTCCCATAAATCATTGAAATGTTCCTAGTATACTTATATCCAGATGTCATCATATCCTGCCCTTCTTATCCAAAAGGAAATTTAAAATCCTTTGGGAATACATATCCTGATATATGGTTTATAAAACCTAATCTCTCCTTTTGCATAGCCTAATCAATTATAAAAAGTACAAAAACAAAAACGATGAGGCAGTGAATTAAAGCACATCATCAAATAGCATAAATATATTACCCAAAGGCAGTGATGGAAGCTATTATTTTACTAGTCTAGTTACCAGCATTAGCTTTAATGACCACTTAGTCTGTTCAGACTAAGTAAATAATCATTACACCTTAAGGCTGGAAATGGATCTTGAAAGCCACTTGTCAAGCACCTCAAAGTTGATAATGACTAAAACCAACTCCAGAGAAGGTGACACAGCTGAAGACAGAGACTCCCCAGGTTCTTACACCAATAGTTGAGGAAATAAACTAAACAGAGACCACTGTAGAAATAGCAATTTTAGTTTTCTGGAGATGTGTCTATCGGTGTCTCTTAGGTTGATGCTCTTGTTAAGTCATCCTATGGCAGTTAGCCAATGGGAAAACATAGCAGAATTCTACACTGTATCAATGAGCGACTGTTACCACAAATATTAAAGTATATAAAAATTTATTCTAAAATACAATGTATACATAAATCTAATGCAATGTGCTGACTTGAAGAAGGTGTCTAGTTCTCATTACTGTAGCCACTCACAATGAATCATGCACTGAGAGGGCCAGCGAGGCTACAGACACAAAAGCCCACTGCACTGACCACATTAATCACATACGTGACCAGATGTGCCCTACTGAGTTGTACAAATAAATCACAAATACCTCCCCCAAACTAAAGAATGTGGCTTGCAGAGTTAAAGACTAAAATGTATCTTATGCAAATATTAAGAATGGCAGAATAAATGTATTAGAATGAGAATTACATGGGACATATAACTGAGTGATCTTTCATTTTTTAAAAACATGAAGGGAGCTTTCTCAAAAAGATTTAAAAATTAACTCTACCATAACACTGTAAGTGATTAAATTGGGCAACAAGTAGAACATTCAGCCTAAGGAATGTTGTCTCTTAGCAACGACAAGAGTGAGAACCAGAGATACACAAAAGATACTTCAAAAGTCTGCAGCCCCATGAGTTCAAAGATCAAAGCCCTAAAATTTAAAGATTTATTCCTTTTATAAAATTTCCAAATGAGATTTTTTTTTTACTTTCCATACTCTATATAAGACCAAAAGTGAATCTCCATAGTTACAAACTATGCTACTATGTATACTATCACTTACCTTGAAATTCAAAAATATTTTTCCAGAAGAAACACAATCACAAAACATTCCTTATTGTTAAGTTCAGTAAAACTGTTAAAAACTCAATACACATGGAATTGGGACCCTGAATTATCAGGGCTTTACCATTGATTTAAATTCTTCTTTTATTAAAGAACAACAGAGATGCTAGTCAGGTGATGAAAGTTGGTTATTTGAAATTGCAAAGCAGTATCAGTTTAAGGAGTCTCTGCCATATATAACCAGTGATTACATTTCATGAAAGAGATTGCGAAACGACACACTGAGAAACTTACTGACTCTAATAGTTGCTAAACATAAGAAGGAGGGTGAGAGAAATTTTGGAATCTCTTTTTAGTTTTAACAGACTGTAATGACATTAGACATTTTTGGTCCACACACATCCACCAAAACAAACACATCAGTCCTTGTTATTTCATCTCGTCTCAAGTAAAATAATTAAGAGGTGGATTCTACAAAGGTTGCTGGATTAAAATTGACAACTGTGTGGTTATGTTTTGTTGTCTGTATAAAATAAAAGGTCTGAGGACAGTTCTTCTAACTTAAGGCATCTTCAGAAGTTCCAGTTACTAAATTACTTTGTTCGTAAAATAACAAACTCACTCATAGGGAAATATAGCTGTACTATCTATGTCCTAAAAGGGAAAATAAAGAATGCCAAGTTCCTTAATAATTCAAACACACTCTGTTCTCTAAACTGAGTATTTGCAGAATCTATCTACATAATTTATGAATTATTCTAATTTCCTCCTTCAAATTAACTGCTATGTTTCTTGTATAAAAAGTAATGCTGAAGTGCAAGGTCCCAAGTTCGACCCCTGGTACCAAAAAAAAAAAATGCTACAAACTACTACTTGGTCAAGTACATTTTATCTTATATTAAAATCCATGCACACTGAATCTCTGTGCTTTTAAAAGTGAAATAATCAAAATTAATTTTCAGATATTGAATATACATATGAAAATGTAAATCTTATGATTAGCAAACTTTATATACTATATTCTATATTATGTTTTTAAGTTGATGGTCTGCATTTTGGCCTTACATACCTGTTCTTTCGGTAACTTACTGATTTGTGAAACAATCTCAAAAAGAGGTATTATTGTAACATTTTAAGTATTATATGTTTAATGATTTTATTGTGTTTTGAAGATATTTCCTGGTATTGTTTTAATTAGTTTTAGATTTATAATTATGTTTTTAAATTCAAGATCTCCTTGAAAATACATTCCTTTTTGAAATCACTGTTTTCCAGGAAAATGGCTTTTTAAAGTCAGTTCCATTTTCTGAACAACTTATTTTATGTCTAGCTATGTTATTATGCATAATTTTACTCAATGTATTGCAAACATCATTTCTCAGTGTATAGGCTTCAGTCAGCTGGTCTTCCCCAATGCCTTGATGCAGGTATTTTCTCAATGTGATCCCACATCTATACAAGGAATTTCATTGTGTCTCTCCCCTTTTTTTACAGTCAGGCGCATCCACGTTTTCCTCACTTCCTTCCATTCCTTCCTGACTCTTTTAGGAGACTATAACTAGACGTGACTGTGGTCCCACCTGCTTCTCCTTTGCCAGTTACACTCCATACCTGTGGTGGCACATGGCGCTAGCTTGACAAAGACTGACGTCAGTCTGGCTTATCGATGCAGCTTGCTTAAAATCCTGAAACGAGTTGGTAAGCTTTGTTAATTTTGTAATATTTATGATATGTGCTTTCTTAAACTTCCTTCTAACTTTGGTTCCACGTGAACATACATAAATGACCTTTAAAACATATACGTTCCAAAGGGCTGGGGATTTAGCTCAGTGGTTCTGCTACCTGCCTAACAAGTGTAAGGTCCTGAGTTCGATCCCCAGTACCAACAACAACAACAAAAAAACAAGCAAAACATATACCTTCCAGAAATTTCTTTTGTTCCTCATGAGTGAGAATGTATGGACCAGAGGAGCCCCACCACTGTAAATTATTCAGAGTCTTGTGCTACTTACCTTCACATCAAGAACAAGCCTTTGGGCTTAGGATACAGCTCAATGGTAGAGCACATGCATATACAAGATCCTGGGTTTTATATTCAGCACAGAAAAAGGGGGTGGGAGAAACTTTTCTGTGCCTGCAATGTATAGTGAAGTCTCTCATTTACATTTTTTACCGTTTATATCCATTGAATACCACCAGAGTCCTCCCTACCTAGATAGAGTAGGAAAGTCCCCTGGGGAGGACCTTTAGAGTTATATGATTTTCAGCAAACAGGCACCCAGGCCAGGAAAAAGGCCTTGTGTGTGGATGAACTTAGGCTGCTCCCACCTCTCAAAATCCACACTTCTAGACAGACATATACTGTCTTGTCCAGGGATCCAGAATTCTTCCTGGGGCAGGGGGATGGAGACAATGACCCTAAGATCTGACCCTAAGATCTGAAGTTTGGGAAGTCATCTGGGATGGATCTGAATGATCCTGGGGACAGACTGTTTAAAACAAACTTAAAGTGCTGGGTCTGCAAGAAATCCTGCCACTGTGATCCAGAATGCTGTATGCTCTTAGGAACCAGAGACAGTGTCTAACATTTTTTTTTTTTTTTTTTTTGTACCAGGGATTGAACTCAGGTCCTTGCGCTTGCACAGCAGGCAGTGAAACCACTGAGCTAAATACCCAGCTCCTAGCTCTTAACACTTCTCTAAGTCTTACAAAAACATTTGAGACCTGAAACAAAATAAGATCACTAAACTTAAATTAATAAAACAAATAAATATCTACAAATCAAATAACATGTTTATAGCAATACACTGCATACATATGAGATATAGATTAGTTTTAGGAATTGCTATAATGTGCAGAGTAACTTTCATAAAGCAAGAGTTCATGACCTGTGAAGGAACAAAAACGGCCCTGTTTCTTCCCAGACAATGCTGCAGCAGGCAAGTTCGTGGGTAATTTTGACTGTGACATCATTTGGCTAAGTTTAACAGGGGTTGAATACTGCATCCTCTCTTGGAGTCACAAAAGGAAGCCACTCCAGTCCCCGTTCCTGGAGGTGACCAGCCCTCTACAGCACCAGAACGCACTGCCCAATAGAGAGGAGCTCACCATAACCAAGTCTCTCTCTCCCTCCCACCTCCTCCTCCCCCATCCACCAACTCTCTCTGGTTGTGTACCAAGGTAAAGGCTGCTATCATGAGAGGTGGAAGAAGCAGCAGTGGGGTCAAGCTGAGCTCTCTGGGAGCTAGAGGAAGAGGCACGAGTTACAGTCTGTGAATGTAAGTTCTCCACTTAGATTTGGTGAAGCATATTTTGATGCTAAATGAAAGTATTCAGACAGAAACAAAGAATTTATTATCTAATCAAATGTAATCTAGTCAAACATGCTGCCAGGGATCTTCCTTTCTGAGTCGCATTTCTTCCCATCTCCCTTGGAACGTTACTCCATCACGCCCTGCTGTCTTCTGGATCTCTCACTGCCCAGCCCTAACAAGGTTTCACTCAATCCTCCTGGCCTGGAAACCACACGTGGCCACAGCTTTCCAGTTCTGGTCACTACCAATTCCCCTGAAAGCATAGTCAGCACTGTCTCCACATTTTATAAACTGGCTCTAAAGACATTTTTATTAGCTTATTTTTATTCTCGTCAAGGTAATCCCTGTATACATTGCATTGGACCCAAGAAAAATATAGTACTTATAATTCTAAACAGTGATCCCTCTTTGTACTTCCTTTACCTCTAACTCCCACTTCCCACAAGCAATCATTTTCCAGCTTACTGTCTTCTCTTCTGGAATTTCCTTTCAAATGTCTAAGTACCATGAGTATTATATCATATTACAACTTTACAACTGTTTACTTACTGCATAGAATAGAATTTAGCTAATAGCACTGTGGTGGATTAACTAATGGTCAACTTGCAACGCCCAGCTGAACTGAATCAGTGTGGTCTGGGCATGGAGGATCCACCTGAGGATTGTTGCCAATTGCATAAAAATAAAACTGGAGGGGAAGATCATTCACTGTTGATTTTCTTGGAGAAGCTTGCCCAGGCTGGTTTTCCTGATGTGAACTTGGCTGTTCTTGTAGTTGGGGGAGCTCAGGTCCTCCCTGTACCTGGGAATGGCTGCTGATCTTGGCAAGAGAACTCTGATATTAGCCTTGAGCATTGCTTCCTGGCTCCAGTGCAGATCCCTCACCCTCCTGGCTGAGGCTTTCTAGCTTCCACCACTGGTCTTTGGGCCTTCTTGGTCAGGTCCTCCATACAGACTTGCATGAGACATTGCCATGGGCTCTAGGCCTCTGGCTGGACTCATGGAGAACATTGTCTTGGGCTCTGGACCTTCAGCTGGACTTGTGTGTGACATTGCCCTGGGATCCAGGCCCTTGGCTAGACCCTTCAAGTCTCTGATGTATAGACAGATCTCTTGCACTCCTCTGCACTGGACTTTTTGGATAAATATGACAAAATAACCGTATATATTATGTGTCCTATATTAAATATATTCCCTTGCAAACCCTGACTACAAGCACCATTCCACACACTCCCCTTTTCCCAACATCCCTACACATTCATGACAATTTTGTTGGTCTGCTGTTTGTGAATCAATTTATTTCTCTTAAATGTCTAACCCTTGGCTTCCCATTCAAATGTAGGTTTAGGACATTAAAATCCAGAGTGACAAAGAATCAACCACTGGGATCTCGTCTTATTAAAAAGCTTCTGCACTGCAAGAGAAACCACCAACAGAGCTAAGAGACAACCTACAATGTGGGAAAAAACTTTTAGCAGCTGTACGTTAGACAAAGGTCTACTATCTAGAATATATGAAGAACTCAAAAAAATCAGACCCCCCCCAAATTCAAAGACCCAATTCAAAAATGGGCATCTGAAATGAACAGACATTTCTCAGACAAAGAAGTAAAAGCACCAAATAAATATATGAAAAAATGTTCAACATCACTGGTCATTCGAGAGATGCAGATGGAAACAACACTGAGATTCCACCTCACCCCAGAAAGAATGGCTGCTATCAAGAAATCAACAAATAACAAATGCTGACGAGGGTGTGGGGAGAAAGGAACCCTGCTCCATTGTGGGTGGGAGTGCAGATTGGTGCAACCACTGTGGAAATCAGTATGGAGATACCTCAAAGAACTAGGGCTAGAGGTACCATTTAACTCAGCTATTCCCCTGCTAGGTATCTTCCCAAAAGAATTAAAAGAATCATACCACAGCAATATCTGTGCACCCATGTTTATAACGGCACAGTTTATAATAGCTAAAGCTTGGAAAGAGCCCCAGTGCCCATCGACTGGAAACTAGACAAAGATGTGGGTTTTTTTATAAAATGGAGTACTACTCAGCCATAAAGAATGAGAAACCAGAGACATTTATAGCGATGCATATTGAGGCCATCCTCTTAAGTGAAATAAATAGGACACACATGTGTAAATACCAAATAGTTTCTCTGGTGTGAGAAACTGAAAGTGTAAATAAGGATTAAAATGAATAATTGATAATTTGAAATAGGAAAAGGTCCAAAGGTGTAGGGGTGGTGGGAGGGGAAGGGGAAAGGGAAGAAGGGAAAGAAAACATTATGGGAAAAGAAAAAAAATGGAAACAAAATCTATGTAAATAGGGAAGGGTTTAGGGGGTGAAGGGCGCACAGGTAATGGGGAAAAAATAAGAACCAAGATACATCATGTACAGGTACAAGCACCCAATGATAAATGTAAACATATTGTATACCTAAAAATGTACCAATAAAAGAATTTTTTAAAAAATAAAATTAAAATTAAAATTAAAAAAAAATCCAGAGTGGTAGTTTGGAGTGCTTAAACATTACTTCTCCACTATTTTTAACGTTGTGGAATTAAATCTTTTTATTAATTTAATATTATCATGATAGGTTTTAAAGAAGGAAAAAAATAAACAAATGCTATAATCTGGCACCCTTAACTACTAACTTTTCAATGATTCCTGTCAAAATGCTTCCTGATCAGTGTTCTCCAAAGGACACAGAACTATCAATTAATTGGTATGTTTTCAGCACTTATCAGACTGGACCTCTCCATTAATCCCTCCCACAAAAATCTTTTTTTCCTGGATAGGTTTTGTTTTTCTCTGGGTAAGCTTTAACATTATAATTTTTCATCTAGACCTCTTATTATTCTGTCTTGCACCCTTCATTATTTCTTCCTCTGCCTACATCATTTTTAAGTTTTAATTAATTACTTAACACAGAACAAAAAAAATCACTTTTTGGCTTTTAATTTATGTTTTCATGGTATATCTCTTTCTAGCCTTTTGGTTTTATCTACTTATATCATAATATTTAAAGTGTGTTTCTTATGACCAGAATGTATTGGCAATTTTTTACATTTTCCACCTGACATTCTCATTATATATTTGGTATCTTTTCACCATTCCTATTTGATATAAATGATATATATATATTTATATGATTCCATTTGAGTATTTTACATTTGTTTTCTGCTGACCTCTTATGTTTCTCTGTTTCTTCTTTCCAGATTTATTTTCGATTCTTTCAATACTTATATCCAATTTTAATTTGTTTACTTTTCACAGAAGTCACATTTTAGCACACCCTTGAATGAAAAAAGGGCGTGAACCACACACTTAGATGAGTAAGCAGAGCATGGAATGCTTAGGGAACAGCCTGTGTGAAGGCAGGAAGGGAGTCTGGCCCCTTCAGACTCACGAAAGGCCAGACTGGAGTGAGCAGGGAGGAGAAAAGAAGAAGTGCAATGACACTGAAGAGCTGAGCAGCAGTCAGATCACACAGGCTCTTGGCTGGTCAAGAGTTCAGGTTCCAATCTACTACGATGAGAGACACTGGCAGTTTTGAGCAGAGATATGACTTTACCTACTCTGTGTGTGGGCAGCATGAAGAAAGGTAAGCGTGGAAGCAGAAAGGGCAGTTGGGAAACTAGGACAGTATTCCAAGCCCAAGGATTCTGTTCTGAGATCTAAGTTTAGATCTGGCCCAGTGCTTACTGGTTGAGAGGAAGATAGTGGTCACAATTATGAAAACTGATTTAACTCAAAATACACTTTAGTTGTAGAGCCAATTGGGCTTGCTGATCATCAGTTAGACGTGGGGTGTGAGGAAAGATCGGGGTCAAGAATGATTCCCACTCAACCATCAGCTCCCAAGGAATAAGAGCCGTCTTGTTTATTTCCAGTCCACTAACTGGAAAAACAGAGCATCTGGACTCAAGCGAAGTCCAGTTCAGATTTTTCCCTGGTGCTTACTTGTTGAAAGATCTTATAGTTATAAATCCTGTGTCACTGTGGAATCTGGAATGTATCAATTGTGTAATAGGGATCGTGTTGTCCTTTAGTGCTGTAGTTGGTAGGTAACACGGGCTGTGTGCTTAATTCCCCAACAGCTTTGCACTCCACCTCTATTTTTCTTCCTCCACCCCAATTCTGTTGCCCAAATTTCCAGTTTTCTTATCTACAACAAACAGAAAAATTCTTTAGTTGCTATACCGGAGGTGGTCCCTGATAGTGTATCTCAAAGATATTTTTCAATATATCAAAAAAGTCTAAAGGAATTCAAATGCTAGGATTACATTTCATCATAATGAGAATTGCCTAGAAAGTGATTCTGTTGGATAGAATCACAGAAGATGACTCCAGATGTTGAAAAACCATACAAGCCACACTGGAAAATGGAAAGAATAGGAAATGAATGCTCTAGTACATAACATTACATTGCAGTTCCTCAGAACTGAAGATGCAAAACTGCTGTTACTAAATTGCAAATCTCAAATTGCTATTTTTGCCTTGTTTCTACATTTTACTTCCAAAATTACTATAAAATAAATAATACAAATTAAGTTAAAGTGAAAACTATGAATTTCATTCCTTCTATAATGAAATAAATTTCAAACTGCCTATTTTTTCAGTCTACTACACATGCTTACATCTATTACAATTCTGAATGCCTGTTCCTAAATTTAAATCCTGTCCTCAGAGACCATTCTCAGCAACTATTTCCTACCCTGTTTGAAACAGATTTGATATATTTTCAATGGGGAAAGAGGAAAGCTGAGAATGAGACAGAGCACCAAGCAGCAGACTAAATGACACACAAATCATTTGCCAAATAATTGAGGTCTTAGATTATTTCCCTGGGAGGTGACAGTTTTGATCAAATTAGAATTCCCTTATGTACTGGCCACTTATCTGTAATCAAAATAAAGTAAAAGTACACATTTTTTGCACAGATTCCATTAGTCATTTGAAGTATTTCAATATACTTCTTGCTGCAGTTGTCACTCAATAATATTGTTATTTTATAGCCATAAAAACTTGTTCAGAGAAATTTTCAGAAGAGAATGGGCAAAATCCAGTGATTTCATTTTTACACAGCGACAAGGAAGACTCACCTCTAATGCAAAGCCATACTGCTCTAGTTTGGTGTAGATGAGGCCACGATTAATGAAAGTATTTAATGTTATAGTTTCTCCAGCATCAAGGAGTAGCACAATTCCAAAATCTATCAATGCCTAAAAAGAAAATAATTACTTACAACATAGGTGCAAACTTTTAAAGCCTTATGCCATTGGCCATAGACAAACATGTTTATAACCATGATGGATTTCACAGATCTTTTCGTTTGTTTGTTTGTTAAATTCTTTTATTGGTACATTTTAGGTATACAACACAATTACATTTCTCATTAGGAATTGTACCTTTACATAATGCATCTTGGTTCTTATTTTTACCCCATTCCTAGCCCTCCCTTCACCCCCTCCACCCTTCCCTATTTACAAAGACTTTATTTCCATTTTTTCCATTTCTCAGCATTTTTCCTTTCCCTTCTTTCCTTTCCACTGCCCCTCCCACTACCCTTACCCCTTTGGACATTTTCTTCCTATTTTGCATTATCCATTGTTCATTTTAATCATTGGTACATTTTAGGTATACAATATAATGACATTCGTCATTGGAAATTTGCACCTTTACATAATCTCTCTTGATTCTTATTTTTCACCCTTGCCCAGCCCTCCCTTCAACCCCTCCAGTCCTCCCTATTTACAAAGATTTTGTTCCTATTTTTCCATTTTCTCATATTAATTCCATTCCCTTCTATCCTTTCCTCTACCCTCCCACTTCCTTCCCCTTTGCTCCTTTTCTTCCTATATCACATTACCTATTATACATTTACTCCTTATTTACACTTTCAATTTCTCACACCAGAGAAACTATTCAGTGTTTATACATGTGTGTCCTATTTATTTCACTTAAGAGTATCACCTCAATGTGCATCAATTTAGCTATAAATGTCTCTAATTTCTCGCTTTTTATGGCTGAGTAGTACTCCATTTTATTAAAAAACGACATTTTCTTTGTCCAGTCTCCAGTTGATGAGCATTTGGGCTTTTTCCAAGTTTTAGCTATCACAAACTGTGCTGCTATGAACATGGGCACACATATATCACTGTGGTATGATTCTTTTAATTCTTTGGGGAATATCCCCAGCAGTGGAATAGCTGGGTCAAATGGGACTTCCAGTCCTAGTTCTTTGAGGAATCTCCATACTGATTTCCACAGTGGTTGCACCAGTCTACACTCCCACCAGCAGTGGAGCAGGGTTCCTCTTTCCCCACAGCCCTGCCAGCATTTGTTATTGGTGGATTTCATGATAGCAGCCATTCTTTCGGGGGTGAGGTGGAATCTCAGTGTTGTTTTCATTTGCATCTCTCGAATGACCAGTGATGTTGAGCATTTTTCATGTATTTATTTGCTATTTCTACTTCTTTGTCTGAGAAATGTCTGTTCATTTCAGATGCCCATTTTTGGATTGGGTCTTTAAATTTGGGAGGTCTGATCTTTTGAAGTTCTTTATAGATTCGAGATAGTAGACCTTTGTCTGAGGAAGAGTAGGTGAAGATATTTTCCCACATTGTGGGTTGTCTCTTCACACTGCTGGTGGTTTTTCTTCCTGTGCAGAAGCCTTGTAATAAGAAGAGATCCCACTTGTTGATTGTTTGTGCTAGTTCATGGGCAACTGAGGTTTTGTTCATAAAATCTTTTCCGACACCGATGTCTTCAAGGGTTCTAGCTAACCTCTGTTCCAACTGGTTGAGAGTTTCTATTTTAATATTTAGATCTTTCATCCACTTCGATTTTAGTTTAGTGCATGGCAAGAGATACAGGTCTATTTTTAATCTTTGGCAAGTTGAAGCCCAATTTTTCCAGCAGGATTTATTAAAGAGGCTATCTTTCCTCCAGTGAGGGTGTTTGGCTCTTTTGTCATAGGTGAGGTGGCTGAGTGTGCCTGGTGTTGTTTCTACATCTTCCAATCTGTTGCACTGGTCCTCAGGTCTGTTTCTTTGCCAGTACCATGCTGTTTTTATCACAGTAGCTTTGTAGTAGGGTTGCAGGTTGGGGATTGTGATAGCCTCTGCCGTGTCTCTGTTACCTAGAATTGCTTTTGCTATTCTGGGTCTCTTTTGTTCCAAATGAATTTTTGGGTTGTTTTCTCAAGGTCTATGAAGTATGCTGCTGGGATCTCAATTGGAATTGCATTAAATCTATATAGCAGTTTTGGAAGTATGGCCATTTTCACTATATTAATCCTTCCTACCCAGGAGCAGGGGATGTCTGTCCATTTTCTGATATCATCTTCCATCTCTCTTTTCAGAGTGCTATAGTTTTCAGAGAAGAGGTCTTTGATTTCTTTTGTTAGGTTGATTCCTAGGTATTTCAGTTATTTGGATGCTATTGTGAAAGGAATTATTTGGCCTATTTCTCTCTCAGTGAGTCTGTCATTGATGTAGAGGAAAGCTATTGATTTTTGTGTGTTGACCTTGTAACCAGCTACTTGACTGAATTTGGTTATTAAGTCTAGAAGGCTTTTGGTGGAGTTCTTGGGGTCCTCTATACACAGTGTCATGTCATCTGCACATAATGACAATTTGACTTCTTCATTTCCTATCCTTTTTCCTTTTATTTCTTTGTCTAATTGCTGTGGCTAATTATTCAGAACTATGTTGAACAAGAGTGGTGATAGTAGACATCCTTGTCTTGTTCCTGATTTTAGTGTGAAGGATTTCAGTTTTTGACCATTTAGTATGATATTGGCTGTTGGTTTTTCATAGATGGCTTTCACCAGTTTGAGGTAGAGACGATCTATTCCAATTTTTTGTAGGGTTTTTATCATAAATGCATGTTGGATTTTGTCAAATGCTTTTTCTGCATCTATGGAGATAATCATATGGTTTTTGTCCTTGGCTCTATTGATATAGTGTATTACATTGATTGATTTGCATATATTGAACCATCCCTGCATCCCTGGGATGAATCCCACTTGATCAGGGTGTATGATCTTCTTGATGATCTTCTGCATTCTGTTTGCCAGTATCTTATTAAGGATTTTTGCCTCTATGTTCATTAGTGAGATAGGCCTATAGTTCTCCTTTTTGGTTGGGTCTTTCTCTGCTTTGGGGATCAAGGTGATGCTTGCTTCCAGGAATGAATTTTGTACTATTGCTTCCCTTTCAATTTCATTGAAGAGTTTAAACAGTAGTGACAGCAGTTCCTCTCTAAATGTCTTGTAGAATTCAGCAGTGAAGCCATCAGGGCCCAGGCTTTTCTTAGTTGATAAGTTTTTAGTTATGTTTTCAATTTCATTGGGTTGTTTAGCATTTTTAGGTCTTCTTCGTTCAACTTTGGTAATTCATATGTATCTAGGAGTTTGTGCATTTCTTCTGTGTTTTCCATCTTATTGGCGTATAGGTTCTGGAAGTAGGTAATGATGATCCTCTGGATTTCTGCTGGGTCTGTTGTAATTTCACCCTTTTCATTCCTAATTGCATGGATTTGGGCCTTTTCTTTCCTTTTTCTGATAAGGTTGGCTAAGGGTTTGTCAATTTCGTTGATTCTTTTGAAGAACTATCTTTTGGCTTCATTGATTTTTTTGTATCATTCTCTTAGTCTCCATTGCATTGATTTCTCCTCTGATCTTTATAATTTCCTCCCTTGTATGAGCTCTGGGGTTGTCCTGCTCTTTTTTTTCTGGAAGCTTGAGGTGCAGCATCAGGTTGTTTAATTGGGCTCATTCTGTTTTCCCAATAGGTGTATTCACTGCTATGAATTTCCCTTGTAAGGCTGCTTTCATTGTTTCCCATAGATTCTGATATGTTGTATTGTCATTGTCATTTAATTGAAGGAACTGTCTGATTTCTTTAATTTCCTCTGTGACCCATTGGTTATTCAGAAGTGTGTTGTTCAATTTCCAAGTGTTTATGAAATTTTTTGAGTTTCTTTTGCTATGGATCTCCAATTTCATCACACTCTGGTCTGATACTATACAGGGGATAACTTCAATTCCTTTGCACTTACTTAAACATGTTCTATGTGTGAGTATGTGGTCTATTTTGGAGAATGACCCATGTGCAGCTGAGAAGAATGTGTATTTTGATTTTGTGGGATGGAAGACTCTGTAAACATCTGTTAAGTTCATTTGTTCAAGAGTTCGATTGAGTTCTAGTATTTCATTACTTATTTTCTTATTTTCTGTCTAGTTGATCTATCTATTTGTGACAGTGGGGTGTTGAGGTCCCCCACTACAATTGTATTAGTGCATATATGACTTTTCATGTCCGTTAGTATTTGTTTTATATAGTTGGGCGCACTAGTGTTTGGTGCATAGATATTTATGATTGTCATCTCTTCCTCTTGGATTGTTCCCTTTACAAGGATACAGTGTCCTTCTTTGTCTCTCTTAATCAGTGTTGATTTGAAATCTACTTGATCTGCAAAGAGGATAGCTACTCCTGCTTTTTTTCAGGTTCCTTTCACATGGAGTATTGTTTTCCACGCTTTCACTTTCAGTCTATGAGTTTCCTTTTGAATGAAGTGTGTTTCTTGTATGCAGCATATTGTTGGATTTTGCTTCTTGACCCATTCTGCCAGTCTGTTTCTTTTGATTGGTGAATTGAGACCATTAATGTTGATGGTTATTAGTGAAACATATTGACTTGTCATTGCCATGACTTTTTTTGTTGTTGGGTTCTCCCCATTTACATTTAATTTCTTGTCATGCCAGATGGGTTCATTCTGCTTTGCTTCCTGCGGTTGTGATCCTCAATGTCTGTTCTTAGGATATTGTGTAAAATTCTTTGGAGTGCTGGTTTGGTATTCATGAAGTTCCTAAAATACTCTTTGTCCTGAAAGTATCTTATTTCTCCATCAATTTTGAAAGATAGTTTTGCAGGGTACATCAACCTGGGTTCGAGGCTGTTTTCTTTCAGGGCTTGGAATATGTCACTCCAAGGTCTTTTTCCTTGAAGGTTTGTATTAAGAAGTCTGCTGTGATTCTGATGGGCTTTCCTTTGTATGTGATTTGTTTCTTTTCTCTCACTGCTTGTAGAAGTTTGTTCTTCTGTTGTGTTTCTGGAATCTTAACAATTATATGCCTATGTGTAGATTTTTTTTGATCAAGGCTATTTGGAGTCCTATATGCCTCACTTATCTGTATGTCAAGTTCTTTTCCCCTGCTTGGTAAGTTTTCTGCCATTACTTCTCACAGATCTTTTTAACTTGACTTACAATTTGGGACCAAAATGATTATGCATAAAATGTGAAGGGACACTGCTATTCTTTAGTAAGCCATGTCCACTAGTTCTGCAGATCATGTTCTATGTGTGAGTCACCCTGTACATGCTCATTCATGCATGGGTTGGAGAGATGGATTCAATATCTCTTTTCCATTCAGCAGGTTCACCATGCAACTGAGAATATTAAAGCAGACTACTGAGTACTGTTTACAATTTAATTTCTTTTTATTATTTTATTGCCTTCTTCACCAAGACCTAAGCTCCACTGGAGCAAGAGTTTATCTATTTTGCTCATCACTGTAAACCCAGTAATATGCATCATGACTGAGCATAATAGACAGTTTTTACCAAATGAATAAATCATGAATCACTGAAAATCTATTTTAATAAAACTAACAAATAAGCACTTATAGGAAAATTACTTCAAAATATTTTGATAGGTATATTCCTTGCTTTGCAAAGACAGTAGTCTAAACAGAGAATCTACAGAGACTTCCTTTAGTTTTACCTTTTTCTTTTCCCAATCACTGAATAAACAAAGTTTTGCTGGTCTCGCCTCTATTCACTAAACACTGGGAGCATCCTAAATTTGGGTGGGAGTTGAATCTCTGATATTATTTTCCTAGGGAATAGTGTGTCCAAAAGGGCCATATGGATTGATTAGAAAAGAGCCAAATCTTATGTGTTAGCAGCAACTGCCAGCTGAAAATGGCAAATAAATAATATTTCACTTTTTTACTCATTTTTCCTTCTCTAGCATTTCCTGATTTAGTACCCAAGTGTCTAAAAATACTGCATTGTGCAGTTGAAAATCTTATATGTATACTATGTGAATAATTATAAATAAACATTGTCAGAGCTGTACCAAACATTCATACTACTTTTTTTAAAAACCTAGACTGTTAGCCCCAAATTGTCTAACCTTTCCTTTCATAGAATCACAGAATGTAAAACCTGTAGGGTATCTTAGATTTCAGTAAGCAACTGAAAATGTGACGTAAGAAGAAACTAATGCTAGGAAATGAGATTTCGTGAAGGTCAACTGGAGGGGGGGAGCAGAGATTTTAAGATGACAAGTGATCTTTCCTGGATTTGTATCTTCTTCTGCTATTACTAGTTTCTCAGTTTGGGGAAAGTTACTTAACCCTGAGCTTCATTTGCCTCATCTGTAAAAGTGGCATGCTAAAAATTCAACATATTTAGAGTCCATTACAAATATTTTGAGTGTCTGTTGCTAGAGCTCTTAGTCCAGTGTTTGCCACACAATACTCTCTAAATAAGTAGTAACTGTTAATGATTTTTATTAATACAGAACTGCAGAATCAGAATTCACCTGTGCTTAGTTTTTTAGGAAACCATATCTGAGAGAACATTTAAGTGTATTTTATTTTATTTTTTAAAGATACTTGATTTTTCTCAGCCTAATGATGGCAAGAATGCTGAGAAACTGGTGGAAGTAGGCAAAAAGGGAGGAGGCCATACTGCAAATGACATCCGTCCCACACGCTAGAGGTCAGATGATTTTACAAAGCTGCCTAAATACTGTTAACGCACAAGCAAACAAACCTGTGAACGTCAATACAGGTCTCTAACTCCCTGTGTGACTTGGAAGAGTTTTCTGACCTCTCCCTTCTTCCACTTCCTTGTCTGTAAAATGAGCAGCTTAAATATTGGGGGGTCCTAGCAGCTCTAAAATCGTCAATATTTTGTTATTCTAATTTGGTCTCACTTTATTCAAGCAGTTTTGATTTTTCTTTATTAACAGGGAACTGGCTCTTTTATATATCTGAAATGACAAAAATGTGAAAATTCCTTCCCCACCCAGCCACTGTTTTGAGCTTCAGGGTTAGCTTCCTGGAAGGAATGGAACCATCAAAAATACCTGCTGTGCAGGTCACTAAAAAATGATCTTTTAATTAACTCATTGAATCTTAACAACCCCCTTGTTAGAAAAATTAGTTATTCATTTGTTAACATTTCTGAGGGAAATCCCAATACTCTGGTTACCAAGAATTTTGTATCCTTTTAGTTTCTCAACTTTTTCCCTATGAAGCTTATAAATGTCTAAATTTCTAAATGTTTAAACAGATTTAACTAAGTTTTGCAGAAAGAGGAAGGAAGGGTGTCTCTACATGGAACAGTGGGAAGGTGAGGAACTTTTTTAAAGGAATGCTTCATTTACTATGGAAAGGGCAGAAATGAGGAGAGACCAGTGGATAATAGAAAACTAAAAGCAAGAAAATTAAACAGAACACTAAGCCTACAGACCAGGAGATCTGCAGAGAGGAATCCCCATTGCAAAATGACCACAGCAACAAGGCATGAGAAAACTGGGGTAAGACTAGAAAATACACATGGGAGTTTGCACAAGTAGGCAACAGATGAAGATAAATGGAGAATAATGTTCACTGCAGCCATTAATCCTTCACAATACACAAGTGAATCCTGGCAAGGTACCCAGAGGTGGACTCCTAACTTCCTACTGCAAGTATAGACTCGGGACTGTATAAGAAACCTCCATGAATAGCTTTAGCTAATGTTGACATTGCAGTGATCATCACTGTCAGATTGTGCAGGAAGCATATAATTTACTCAAAAAATACTTATTTGATGTATTTTAACTTATATGCACCTTTCAATACATATATAAGCATTATAAAATTAATTTTTCATTTGGTTAATTACAGAAATTATATGAGAAAACTTGGTGAACACTAACTAAATGTTACTTGAAATGGTCTTTGGTTTCTCCAGTTTTATGTGCATGCATTTCCATAAAGAATTACTTTTTAAAAATTATAGCAGAAGTAAAAAGAAAATACCTTATAGGTACTTTGAAAGCATTTACAAATGCTTTAACATGTTGTTCACTAAATGTTGTTTATTGATTGCTATTTGAATTCAAAAAGCCACTGAATGCATGCTTTTTCTTAAATGTTTTTAACTTGTTTATTAAATTGATCATCTTACCATTTGAAGTTCCCTTATCTTGGTGTAACATAATGCTCTGTTATAAAATGCTGCATAACTGCTTTTGTCCATATTGACAGCTATAGTTAAATCTCTAATAGCTAACTTGTAATTCTACAAAGAAAAAGATAATTGAGAAAGGTAAATCATAATGGATTGAAATTTAATTGACAATAAAATATTGATTCTACAGAGTTTGAGCATACTCATTTAACCATTCTATCATCTATGCATTTAAGACAATCAAGTTAATCTTTCAGAGTTATGATTTCCTGGTAAGAATTCTTACAGTTTCTTTCACCTACAACTAAAATCGAAGATATCAACAACTCTAGTAAATTACTTTATCACCAGTGTTTTTATATGACATGGAGAAAATTATATTGATTGGTAGAAGAGACTCAGTCCATATTAATCCAGAGCTTGCTTCCATCTGTCACTCATATTGTCACATCACATAATCGTGATTTTTTCACCCACATTCTCTTTTGCTTCCTCTCTGATTATTCTCTGATACCTTATATCATCTTTTCTATAGATAGTAATTTTCAAGGATTAACACATACCACAAGGTCTTATCTTTCCTTTAGGGAGTTATTTGCAAAATATTTCATATGAAATAGCTACAAAGAAAAGTCAAAACTGAAATGTAGGGAGAAACAAAGTATTCCATGCAGCATCAGATACCAGTGGTACTGATCACATTCTTAAACCTAGTAACTTCCATTTAGGGACCAATCATAAGCTGCAGTAATGATTTGTTCTCAGTCGTGGATTACTGTACTGCATTACTTAAAATAGTGAAATTTTTAAAAATTTAGAACATCCCAAATTTCTAACAATCAAGTAATTAAAATAAATTATGATGGACTATTATGCCATCAGAAAAATGATTTCTTCAGAGATGAAGTATAAAAAGCAAGGCACAACACAAATATATAATCCCATGTCATATATTATCAGGAAATTTTTTTAAAACTAAATTTAAATATTCCAAAATGCTCTCAATTATAATTTGATGGTAAAATAATAATCCTTTATTCCCTTCTATATTTTGCAAATTTTCAACAATGGAATAGGTATTAGCTTTTGTTTTTAAAAAATGTTATTTAAAATGTCAAAAATTACTCTTTTCACTATTTTGTAAAAGATCACAAGTTGAAATTCTCTTTGATACATTGTGGAAAAGTATTCTATGTAGAGAGCTTCATACTACAATGGTTCTCCTACCGTAGGAAAAAAAAGAAAAAAGTGAGCCCTACTTAGAGTGCAGAGACTCCACCAAGTCTACGAGACCAGTAGAGCAGACAGGATGCAGCCTACCTTGCTGTAGTATTTCAGAACTCCTCTGCAGAGATAGGCACACACACTCTGAGGGTAAATTTTGATGGCCTCATTACAATTCAAAATTGCTTTCGAGTATCTGCCTTTTAAACCATAGAAGGCTACTCTTCTTAAATATGCCTTTTCAGAAAAAGAGAAGTGGAATAAACACTCTAGAAACACCATCAATTCTATCAAAATTTATGGAACTTTGAACAAATCGATGCAACCCAAAGATGATATTAAAATATAATCTTTTCCCCCACTCTCTTTTATTAGAGAAATTTCAAACATAAAGAATGACTGAAACAATGGTATAACACTCATATACCTACTTCCGGGATTCCACAGTCATTAACATTTTGCCTGCCATATTTGTTTTATCTATTTTTTTCCTGAACTATTAGAAAATACCTTGTAGACATCATAATTCTTCACTCTACGGGCTCCAGTGCACACTTTCTGCAAAGAAAGGCCTTGCCTTATATAACCACAATAGTATTATATAAGATTTATATAATTCCCTAAAATTATCCAACATTTAGTCAATTCAAATTTCATAGAATTTTAAAATCAAGATCAAGTCAGACTTCACTTACTGAAGCTTATCTTGTGTCTATAGTCTATTACAAGTCAGAAACCAATGGGATGTCACAACAAGATAAAATTAATAACAGTAAAAATTATTAATAGATAAATTCATATATTAGCAATATTTACATACAATCACAATTCACAAAGCACTTTTCTTTTTTTGGTACTGGGGATAGAACTCAGGTCCTTGTGCTTGTGCAGCAGGCGACGAAACCACTGAGCTAAGTACCCGCCCCGACAAAGCACTTTTATGAACATAATATCCCTGTTGAAAATAACACCTTTACTTTGAGGAGAAATACAGGTATCTGTATTAATATAGTTGGCTGAAAAGTAGTAGTAATTGTTAGTAGCAATTGTCACTATCGAAAAGCAATAGCATAAAAAGATTTAATAATTTTACCAAAATTAACACACTCTCTGAATCACTGATAACATTTAAGTTAAAATACCTGGTAATGTCTTGGATTGAGAGCAATTGCACGATTAAAATCCAGAATTGAGTTATCCCCCTGGAGTTTCACTTTACAAAGCCCTCGTTGATAGAAGCCTTCTGCAAAATCAGGATTTGCCTTCACAGCTTTTGTAAAACAATCAAAAGCCTAGAAAAGTATGTCGTTAAAGCATATTACTTAGTGACAGAATATATTATTTTTAAAGGTTAGTAAACTACAATTCTGTAACTATTATTGAAAACTTTCACTCTATTTTTGACCCTTTTAAATGCATTCCCCTAAAGAACCTCAAGAGGCAAAGAAAAATAATATTTAGGAACAATCCAGAATAATTATTATGATTAAAGGCTCCCTTATTTCCAGACTAAGTCTATATAATTCATGTTATTAGATTACAATGCTTTTGGGGTATAATTTTAATCATTATTTGAGTTTCATTTCTTAAAAGCAATAGCAATTAGAAACATTTATTTTCCCTGATAATTCAAAAACCATAGCAGATACATAGTCATAAAATTTCAGAGCAATTGAACTCCAAAATTTTTCCCAAGATTATAAAAGCAAAGCTTAGTTTGCTGTCATTGTCCAAAATGACTAAAAACACAGAAAAGATTGTAATTAAACTGATAGTTACTAGAATTTGTCAGTGGACAAGTAAAGAAGGCAATTCTTTCTCTAAGTTATGAAAATCCAATTTTAAGACACTGTCTACTTTATGATATAAAGAGGGCAATGTGTGCATATGTGTAATATATTACACCAGCCATTGGATAATATCAACTATTTTAAATATTTATGATATCAGTGACAATTCTGAAGTGTGCAAAATAGTCAAAGACTGGATAAATGCATAATTGAATCAACTGGTTTTCAATGAATCTGACCATCTTAAAAACCAATTTCAATCTGATCTGAATTATTCAAACACCAGGAAGAGCAGTTAGAGTGCTCTAATCATTTCCCATTTTTTTCTACAAAACATCTGCCACTCAATTTAAACTATTTACCATTTAATAGTTAGAATAATTTGATAAAATTATTTTGATATAATTTCCTACAGTTAGATTTATTGTTTCAGTGAAAAACACGTATTAGTCTTTAGAACACTGCTGATAAACTAATATCAAATAAAACTAAAATCAAATAAAATTTATTAAATGAAATAATTCATAGGAATTTCAGGTGCAGACTGACTATACTAAGCCACACTTCATAAACAGCTTTAGCCACCTTGGACTCTATACATACCCTGCAGAAATAGAACTGAAAGAAAGCAACCAGTTTCTAAAATCACAAAGAATATATGCTTCTTACTACTATAATACCATTTGCAAGTTGCCTTCCTCCATGTAACAAAGACCTAAGTTATGCAGACAGTCTACTGAAATAGCTACAGCATTGGGTCCTTTGTCAGAATGCGAAAAGACTTCTAAGGCCTTCTTAAACATTCTCACAGCTTCCTAAATGATAAAAAAAAAAAAAGAGAGAGAGGAAAGAATTTTTTCCTAGTATTTATTTAACATGACAGCTTTAAATGTTAAACACAGCAGCTATACTCTCAGTTCACACAAGTGCACATGGATCTGGGATGACAGATCTTGACAGCACATCGCAAGAAGAGGACTCAGTCCCACAGTGTGATCTCACCAAGCCCCACCCAGGTGCCTCATCCATAAACTGGACTTAACCAGGCTGGCATACCTAGATGTTTGGAGCTATAAGTCCTAAATTCTAAAGGCTATTTTCTTACACTCTTAAATCAAATTTAAATTTATAGATTAGTTTATTACCAATTTCCTAGTAATTTCCCTGAATGGAATATTGGAAAGCTACTAGATAGTAGTAAAAATATTGATGATGTCTGGTGTATTTTAATCAATCATTATTTTGTCCCATTGTGCTCTTAACGCAGTTCTACTGGTACCACCACCTAAAATTACCTATTTAAGTTGCAAAATAGTTGAAACTCAATAATAAAAAATTCAATTTTCCAAACAGAAATGGATTTAATAATTAATGAATCATCATATTTATGTTTACAAAAATATATATGCTTGTTACTTTTTATCCCATTTTCTTAATTATATTAACTCTCTGATAAAACCATGAGCTTTAACTGGGGTGAAATAAGAAGAAATCATTCAAAATTATATGGAGTGTGAGATACTTTTTTAATAACTAAAATTCTTTATGCAAAAATCGCACAGTAGTTTTAGGAAATGAGCTGAGAGATAGATTAGCAAATGAAAATATACTATTGGGAACACGCCGAATCAGCCCACTGCAGACAGGCAGGTCTGGGCATGCCCTAATGAGGACCTGAGTCACGCAGAACATGCCAAATCAGCCTATGCCTCTGCAACAATCCACTGGACACCCCCCCCAGCTCCTCTGTACAGCCACCTGGTTCCACACTACAAAGACACAGAGGACACCAGACCACCAGATCATGGTACTGAGTCCTGCCGCTCCCAGCCCAGAGATAGGGGATTCTGAGCTGCCATCCCACTGCTCCTGGTCCAGAGGAAGGGGCTTCCCGGCCACCATCCCTCCCACTGAACCCAGCACAGAGGAAAGGGCTTTAGGGCCACCTTCTGTCCCGCCACTCCTGGCCCAGAGAAAGGGGCTTCTGAGCCATCGTCCCACTGCTCCTGGTCCAGAAGAAGGGGCTTCAAGGCCACCATCCCTCCCGCTGCTCCCAGGGCACAGGAAAGAGCTTTTGGGCCACCATCCCTACTCCTGTCCCACCTCTCACAGCTCAGAGGAGGTAATCCGTGCAGGTGCTAACAGCAGCCCCCCCCCAGTCAAAATGAGAAAACACATAAATAAGTCCCAAAACCAGACTTCCAGATCACCTAAAGCAAAGCTCAAAAGGAAATGAGATGGAACACTCTGATACTCAACCACCTGGACCCACTGCACTGGCAACAAAAGGGGATCTGGAAAAAATTAAATCAGAAATAATTTCACAGATAACAGGAGAAATTGTGCCCCTAGTGCAAGACATGATTAATAAATCTAGAAAGGAACTGAGGAACATGATGGAATCCCAACACAGGAAACAAATGGAAGCCATAAAACAGATGCAAATAGATTTCCAGGACATGAAAAACTCCACTGAAAGTCTACACAGCAGAATGAGCCAATGTGAGGACAGAATTTCAGATATACAAGATAAGTTTGCAATCAGTGACCAGAAAAAGAAAAATTGCTTCAAAATTATAAGGGAACATGAGAAATCAATCCAGCAGCTGCTAGATGATGCAAAAAAGAATAACATAAGACTGATTGGAGTCAATGAAGAAACAGGAGAGAGTGCAGATGACATAAAAAATCTCTTCACAGAAATAATGGCAGAAAACTTCCCAAGCAGGGGAAAAGAGCTTGACATACAGATAAGTGAGGCATATAGGACTCCAAATAGCCTTGATCAAAAAAAGTCTACACATAGGCATATAATTGTTAAGATTCCAGAAACACAACAGAAGAACAAACTTCTACAAGCAGTGAAAGAAAAGAAACAAATCACATACAAAGGAAAGCCCATCAGAATCACAGTAGACTTCTCAACACAAACGATCAAGGCAAGAAGAGCTTGGAGTGACACATTTCAAGCCCTGAAAGAAAACAGCCTCCAACCCAGATTGATGTATCCTGCAAAACTATCTTTCAAAATGGATGGAGAAATAGATACTTTCATGACAAAGAGCACCTTAGGAACTTCGTGAATACCAAACCAGCACTCCAAAGAATTTTACACAATATCCTAGGAACAGACATTGAGGATCACAACCCCAGGAAGCAAAGCAGAATGGACCCATCTGGCATGACAAGAAATTAAATGGAAAGGGGGAGAACCCAACAAAAAGAAAAAGTCATGGCAATGATAAGTCAATACGTTTCTGTTATGACCATCAACATTAATGGTCTCAATTCACCAATCAAAAGAAACAGACTGGCAGAATGGGTCAAGAAGCAAAATCCAACAATATGCTGCATACAAGAAACACACTTCATTCAAAAGGAAACTCACAGACCAAAAGTAAAAGGGTGGAAAACAATACTCCATGCAACAGGAACCCGAAAAACAGCAGGAGTAGCTATCCTCTTTGCAGATCAAGTAGATTTCAAACCAACACTGATTAAGAGAGATGAAGAAGGACACTACATCCTTATGAAGGGAAGAATCCAAGAGGAAGAGATGACAATCATAAATATCTATGCACCAAACACTAGTGCGTCCAACTATATAAAACAAATACTAACAGATATGACAAGCCATATATGAACTAATACAATTGTAGTGGGGAACTGAACACCCTATTGTCACAAATAGATAGCTCAACTAGACAGAAAATAAGTAATTAAATACTAGAACTCAATCGAACTCTTGAACAAATGAACTTAACAGATGTTTACAGAGTCTTCCATCCCACAAAATCAAAATACACATTCTTCTCAGCTGCACATGGGTCATTCTCCAAAATAGACCACATACTCACACATACAACATGTTTAAGTAAGTGCAAAGGAATTGAAGTTATCCCCTGTATATTATCAGACCATAGTGTGATGAAATTGGAGATCCATAGCAAAAGAAACTCAAAAAATTTCATAAACACTTGGAAATTGAACAACACACTTCTGAATAACCAATGGGTCACAGAGGAAATTAAAGAAGAAATCAGACAGTTCCTTCAATTAAATGACAATGACAATACAACATATTGGAATCTATGGGAAACAATGAAAGCAGCCTTACAAGGGAAATTCATAGCAGTGAATATACCTATTGGGAAAACAGAATGATCCCAGTTAAACAACCTGTTGCTGTACCTCAAGCTTCTAGAAAAAAAAGAGCAGGACAACCCCAGAGCTCATACAAGGGAGGAAATTATAAAGATCAGAGGAGAAATCAATGCAATGGAGACTAAGAGAATGATACAAAAAAATCAATGAAGCCAAAAGATAGTTCTTCAAAAGAATCAACGAAATTGACAAACCCTTAGCCAACCTTATCAGAAAAAGGAAAGAAAAGGCCCAAATCCATGTAATTAGGAATGAAAAGGGTGAAATTACAACAGACCCAGCAGAAATCCAGAGGATCATCATTACCTACTTCCAGAACCTATACGCCAATAAGATGGAAAACACAGAAGAAATGCACAAACTCCTAGATACATATGAATTACCAAAGTTGAACGAAGAAGACCTAAAAATGCTAAACAACCCAATGAAATTGAAAACATAACTAAAAACTTATCAACTAAGAAAAGCCTGGGCCCTGATGGCTTCACTGCTGAATTCTACAAGACATTTAGAGAGGAACTGCTGTCACTACTGTTTAAACTCTTCAATGAAATTGAAAGGGAAGCAATAGTACAAAATTCATTCCTGGAAGCAAGCATCACCTTGATCCCCAAAGCAGAGAAAGACCCAACCAAAAAGGAGAACTATAGGCCTATCCCACTAATGAACATAGAGGCAAAAATCCTTAATAAGATACTGGCAAACAGAATGCAGAAGATCATCAAGAAGATCATACACCCTGATCAAGTGGGATTCATCCCAGGGATGCAGGGATGGTTCAATATATGCAAATCAATCAATGTAATACACTATATCAATAGAGCCAAGGACAAAAACCATATGATTATCTCCATAGATGCAGAAAAAGCATTTGACAAAATCCAACATGCATTTATGATAAAAACCCTACAAAAAATTGGAATAGATAGTCTCTACCTCAAACTGATAGAAGCCATCTATGAAAAACCAACAGCCAATATCATACTAAATGGTCAAAAACTGAAATCCTTCACACTAAAATCAGGAACAAGACAAGGATGTCCACTATCACCACTCTTGTTCAATATAGTTCTGGAAACATTAGCCACGGCAATTACACAAGAGAAAGAAATAAAAGGAATAAAGATAGGTAATGAAGAAGTCAAATTGTCATTGTTTGCAGATGACATGACACTGTGTATAGAAGATCCCAAGAACTCCACCAAAAGTCTTCTAGACTTAATAACCAAATTCCATCAAGTAGCTGGTTACAAGGTCAACACAAAAAAAATCAGTAGCTTTCCTCTACACCAATGACAGACTCACTCAGAGAGAAATAGGGCAACAAATTCCTTTCACAATAACATCTAAAAAACTGAAATACCTAGGAATCATCCTAAAGAAAGAAATCAAAGACCTCTTCTCTGAAAACTATAGCACTCTGAAAAGAGAGATTGAAGATGATATCAGAAAATGGACAGACATCCCCTGCTCCTGGGTAGGAAGGATTAATATAGTGAAAATGGCCATACTTCCAAAACTGCTATATAGATTTAATGCAATTGCAATTGAGATCCCAGCAGCATACTTCATGGACCTTGAGAAAACAACCCAAAAATTCATTTGGAACAAAAGAGACCCAGAATAGCAAAAGCAATTCTAGGTAACAGAGACACGGCAGAGGCTATCACAATCCCCAACCTGCAACCCTACTACAAAGCTACTGTGATAAAAACAGCATGGTACTGGCAAAGAAACAGACCTGAGGACCAGTGCAACAGATTGGAAGATGTAGAAACAACACCAGGCACACTCAGCCACCTCACCTATGACAAAAGAGCCAAACACCCTCACTGGAGGAAAGATAGCCTCTTTAATAAATCCTGCTGGAAAAATTGGGCTTCAACTTGCCAAAGATTAAAAATAGACCTGTATCTCTTGCCATGCACTAAACTAAAATCGAAGTGGATGAAAGATCTAAATATTAAAATAGAAACTCTCAACCAGTTGGAACAGAGGTTAGGTAGAACCCTTGAAGACATCGGTGTCGGAAAAGATTTTATGAACAAAACCTCAGTTGCCCATGAACTAGCACAAACAATCAACAAGTGGGATCTCTTCTTATTACAAGGCTTCTGCACAGGAAGAAAAACCACCAGCAGTGTGAAGAGACAACCCACAATGTGGGAAAATATCTTCACCTACTCTTCCTCAGACAAAGGTCTACTATCTCAAATCTATAAAGAACTTCAAAAGGTCAGACCTCTCAAATTTAAAGACCCAATCCAAAAATGGGCATCTGAAATGAACAGACATTTCTCAGACAAAGAAGTAGAAATAGCAAATAAATACATGAAAACATGCTCAACATCACTGGTCATTCGAGAGATGCAAATGAAAACAACCCTGAGATTCTACCTCACTCCAGAAAGAATGGCTGCTATCATGAAATCCACCAATAACAAATGCTGGCAGGGCTGTGGGGAAAGAGGAACCCTGCTCCACTGCTGGTGGGAGTGTAGACTGGTGCAACCACTGTGGAAATCAGTATGGAGATACCTCAAAGAACTAGGACTGGAAGTCCCATTTGACCCAGCTATTCCACTGCTGGGGATATTCCCCAAAGAATTAAAAGAATCATACCACAGTGATATATGTGTGCCCATGTTCATAGCAGCACAGTTTGTGATAGCTAAAACATGGAAACAGTCCAAATGCCCATCAACTGGAAACTAGATAAAGAAAATGTAGGTTTTTTAATAAAGTAGAGTACTACTCAGCCATAAAAAATGAGAAATTAGAGACATTTATAGCTAAGTGCATGCACATTGAGGCAATACTCTCAAGTGAAATAAATAGGACACACATGTATAAACACTGAATAGTTTCTCTGGTGTCAGAAACTGAAAGTGTAAATAAGGACTAAAATGTATAATAGGTAATGTGAAATGGGAAGAAAAGGGGCAAAGGGGAAGGAAGTGGGAGGGCTAGGGGAACGGATAGAAGGGAATGGGATTAATATGAGAAAATGGAAAAATAGGAACAAAATCTTTGTAAATAGGGAGGACTGGAGGGGTTGAAGGGAGGGTTGGGCAAGGGTGAAAAATAAGAATCAAGAGAGATTATGTACAGGTGCAAATTTCCAACAATGAATGTCATTATACTGTATACCTAAAATGTACCAATGATTCGAATGAATAATCAATAATGCAAAACAGGAAGAAAAGGTCCAAAGGGGTAGGGGTGGTGGGAGGGGCAGGGGAAAGGAAAGAAGGGAAAGAGAAAAATGATGAGAAATGGAAAAAATGGAAAGAAAGTCTTTGTAAATAGGGAAGGGTGGAGGGTGTGAAGGGAGTTCTAGGAATGGAGAAAAAATAAGAACCAAGATGCATTATGTAAAGGTACAATTCCCAATGAGAAATGTAATTGTGTTGTATACCTAAAATGTGTCAATAAAAGAATTTTTAAAAAGAAAAAAAGAAAATATACTCTTTTAAAATCGTGATACACACTGTATTTCCCATTTTATTCTCAAAGTATTTTTGTTATGAAAAAATATTCTTTCATAGAATGTTTTTGTTCTTTATTAACATCTATTTGTATTACATTAAAATAAAATATTGTGTCTCTACTACTTTCTTTTAGCATTCACTCAACGTGTTTACAACAACCTCACCTCCCATCCTTCTGTCCTTACTCTGCACATGATCTTGCCATTGAAAACTAGATTAGCTTCCTTCTCCGTTTCCTTTTTTTCTACCTTTCAATGTGTCGATTCTTCATCCATTCTCACATTTTTCTGTTATTTTTGAATGTCCTCCTTTCTTCTCCTTTTCAGAGCTCACTCCTTGACCCCACTTATCTGCCCCATCTGATCACAATTTATTTCCTTCCTCTTTTGGACTTCTGCTCCTTCCCTATCTCCTCAAGTCCATAAAGATTTGAGTCTATTCCAGGCTTCCATCCTATTTAAATTAAAAGGAACCTATTTTCACTTCCTCCTGCTTCTTCCATCTCTTTCTTCCTTTGCTACTCTACAAAGTCTTCTCAGAGATCTGGAGGACAGTGCCATGGTTGCTGTGGATAAAAACTTGGAAGAGGGAGAAATGGATAGATGATGGATAGATGGATGAATAGATAGATAGATGGACACAGACACATATGGAAGAGAGAGAGAGGTTGGAAGAGGATCAAGGATGATGACAGGCTTCCAACTAAAGCAACAGGAGTTGGGACAAGGGGAGGGAAAACAAATGTAAAGAAGTATTTCTGAAAGGTTCTAGAAATCAACAGCTTCAATTATGGGCAGGAAATAAGCAATGAAATATATAGTGAGAAATGACCTCCGCATTTGCAATAAAGAAGACCTCAATGAAAAAAAAAAAAGAAGAGATCAATGAAAACAACAAGAGCACTTCATTTCAAACCAGGGTGTAATCATTTTGTATTACTGCAAGTCTAATTATCACAAATTTGGCAGATTAAAGTAACACACATCTACTATCTCAGTTTTCACAGGTCAGGTGTTGAGGAATGGCTTAGCTCTGTCCCTTCCCTGACCCACAAAGCTGTAATTTTGGTGTCAGTTGACCTTCATTCTCCTCTGGAGACTTGACTAAGGAGGAAACAGCTTCTTTCACTGACCATCTTCATTCATATTGTTAGCAAATGGCATTTCCTTGAGACTTTAATAAGCTGGTGGTCATTTCCCAGGACCAAGAGCACCAGCTTCTTGCTAACTGTTGGCTACTGCAGTTTCACCACAGGACCCCCTAGCACACTCACAGCATGCTATTTCCTCCTTCCAGCCCAGCCCAAGTATCTTTCTCTCCAGTCTGCTAAGAGAAAGTCTTGTACAATGTAGCATCATCAAAATAGTGGCCTCTCATTAACTTTGCCATACTATACTGGTTAGAAGAAAATCATACGTCTTGCCCATATTCAAGGGGAAGTAAATTATATAGATTGTGATTCACTTGAGGGTAACTTTAGGGTATGTCTACTGCAGTCCTGGCTCTGAATGGCTCCGTATCTCCGCATTATAAAAAATACATTCCTCCACTTCAAGGTCTCCATTACTTCATCTCATTACTTCATCAGCTCAAAGTCCAAAATCTCATCATTCAAATCAGGTCCAAGTATATATGAGCTCTTTGAGTAAATCTACTAAGTACCACTCCTAGAGCATAATTCCTCTCCATCTATGGACCTGTAAAATTGAAGACACAATTTATCTCTCCCCAACAAAACCAATTACAATGGCAGGACAGGCACAAGATTATATCCACAATGATTTTGATTCAAAAAAGGACAAAAAGAGGAATTAACATGTGTTATGTACATGTACCAACTTCACACAAGGAATGTAAAACATTATGTACTACAGGCATGTACTAATGAACTAAAGAGTGTGCGAAGGAATAAAAAGCATTCCTAGTCCATTGCAACTCTGAAATCGATCTGAGCAAATATCCAGTCTCTTGAGTAGGTTTCAAGGCATGTGAATAACTCTTTGTGGCTCTTAGTCCTATCCCCTGGCTTCTTGCTCTTGCCCTCTGGGTCACGCTTCTTTTTACATAAAATGTCGAACATGTTTACATCTGAGTTGTTCTGTTAATCTCTTTCCTGCCAGTATAAGTTGAAGGGCTGACAGACTTCCCTTTTGAACTTTGTCTCTTTTATTCCAAACTGGTTTTCTGATCAAATCATTTCTTACAAACTTTGGAGACCTTTTATGTATTTCATAGGCATTAATTTTCTCCATTAAACAAAAGCCACATCCACTACTTTTTGCAAAAGAAAAAAATTCCTTATCTGCTTTGACCTCTTGCTGTTATGCCTGAGAACAACTTTCAGTAGTCCTCTGGAATGGTTAAAATCTGTAAGTCATATGCTTCATCTCTCAAAAGGAAGCAGTACAACTGAATATTCAGGCTTTATGATCTTTCTGAGATTTCAGCAAAAAGATCTCTACTTGACACTTTACCCTTTTCTCTAGAACATGCTTTCTTACAGTGAATATCTTTTTTGTGTCCCCTTGTGTAGCCTGGGCTGGCCTCAAATTCTTTATAATCCTCCTGCCTCAGCCTCCTGAGTGCTGGGATTACAGGCATGCTCCAACATACCCAGCAATAGCAATCTTAATTTTATCATCTTTTGCCATCTGGGAGAGGGCTGAAAATGATCATCACCAGTCCTGGTTTCTTTTGTTTAATAGTTCTTATTTCTCTCCTCTCACACTTCAACCTGGCAGTGCTATCAATACTTAGCTTGGAAACTATATTAACTATATATCCAAGATCCTAGATTATTAGTTCTGTTTTCTCCACAACTGCAGGAGACATTTTTGCTATACTTTCTACCTCTATGTTAAAAAAATCTGTCTTCTTACAGTTTCCAACATGTTCCCCATTCACTTCTGAGTTCTCGGTGGCCACATCATTACAGGCCTGATATCTACTAAAGGTCTGTCTGAGGTGATTTAAACTTTCTCATCACACCCTTTAAAATTCTTCTAACATCTGCCCCACTGCTAGGTTTCAGAGCTTCTGCCATATTTTTTATATTTATTAGAGCTCTACTCTACTTCCTGGTACTAAAATTTGTATGTTCCCTATTACTGGGCGGGGGGGAAACCCATAATTCTGTACTTTGAAACAACACACATTTATCATTTCACAGTCTCCATGGTCAGGAGTCTGTATGCACCAGAGGACCCAGAGTCCTCTGCTTTGAGTTCCATGGACCACAGTCAGGTTGCTAACAGGTGGCAGCATCCTCATCTGGAGACTCAAGTAGGGACGTATCTTCCTCCAGGTCATTCACCTTGTTGGAATATTTCATTTCCTTATGGCTGCATGTTAGAGGGTACAGGTTTCTTACTGATTATTGGCTCAAGGTTCCCTGAGGTTCCACAGGACACGGCATTTCCCCACCATGGGATCCTCTTCACAGCCAGCTCATGCTATGGCTCTTACTATGCCTCTTTGCTCTTTGCTCTTTGAAGACCAGCAGAGAATATCTCTCTCCTCTCTCTCTCTCTCTCTCTCTCTCTCTCTCTCTCTCTCTCTCTCTCTCTCTCTCTCTCTCTCTCTCTCTCTCTCTCTCTCTCTCTCTCTCTCTCTCTCCCATAAGCAAAGGCCTTATATAATGTAGCACAGTCATGGGTACAACATGCCATCACCTTTGTCATATTCTATTGAGAAGAAGAAAGTCACAGGTTCCACCCACACCCAAGGTCATACAAGGACATAGTTTGTCAGGGTCACCTTATGACGTGTCTGGCACAAGATGATAGAAGCCAAATTGTAGGCAGTAGCATAATGAACAGCAAGTAAGGAAGGATAATGAATACAGAAAATTTCCAAGATTTGGCTATTCCAGAGGTAGAGAAAAAGTTGATAATTAGAGAGGTAAAGAAGCAAAAAAAAGAAGTATATTTTAGTTCAAGATAAAAATACTCATGATTAGATGTTTATTGAATAAAACCTATAAAGAAGCCTAAAACCAACAGAAGAAAAAAATGAAATAATAATGACTAATGTTTATTAAATGTTTACCAGGTGCCAGCTATTAAAGCTTGAGTAGTTACTTGACTTTGCTCATCTAATCTTCACAAAAACTTTAAGAAAAGGGAAAATTAGGGAACTCAAGGACTTGCCCAGTGGCTCACTAATGGCACATTGCAGAGCTGGACCTGGACCTGAACCGGGACCATGGTCAGAGCCCATACTCTCAGCCAAGGACTTAGGTGAATGAGACGAAGTTTCAAATAATATCATGTTGCAGAAATAAAATGATACCATGTGAGCATTTGGCCCTCAGTCTGTCTAATGCACATGAAGAGCTTAATAGATGACAAGTACTCATCATTTATGCCCCATACTAATTTGCATATCAAAAAAGTCCAGAAGGGACCAACAGATCCTAAATATGGATATGAAATCTACCTGACACTAAATAGATCCTTTCATGTCTCCTAAAAGATAATCCAAGTCTTCTATCCTGTGAAAAACTATAACATTTATGGGATAAGGTTTTACAACAATAGTAACAAGCATCTTAATGAATCCCACTTCACTCAAACCACTACTCAGAATTTTCTAATGCAAAGCAATGTGTATGTACAACAAGCAATTCAAAGTTTCAGCAGTTAGAACTTCTGACTCAATGTGATTGACTGGATATTTCTAAAGAAATTTCCTACACAAACACACACACACACCTCACACACTCACACCTCAAAAACTGAGGCTGGAGGGGTCACATTGAGAGCAGATGTATACAGCAGCATCACCAACTGGATACCATGAGGTGGGCCAACAACAAGGAGGAGGATTTGAGTCTGACACTCACAGGCAATTACTGAGTTGGAGTGCTCAGGGGAGACAGAGTAATCCCTGAGAGTGGTGTTCCCTCTCATCTGAAAGAGCTGACAACTCTACACAGAGGAGAGTGCTCTCAAAATTGATCTCTGGATGCCTCTAGATTAAGATCAAGCAAAAAAATAAAAATAAAAAGATCATAAATAAAGATCTCAAGCACAGGAAGAAGGAAATTACTATGTGTAAGATTTGGCAAGCCTAACAACCACAGACTTTGACATCTCAGCAATTAGAATTTGCCAATATAGAATATATAATATTTTAAAAATAGTGTTGAAATCATGATGATGAAGCAAAAGAAGACTATTAGGAATGAGTAGGAAAATTGGAAAACAAGAGTTGGAACTTCAAGTAAAAAGGATTCTTGACATAAAACAAGAAGACCCAGCTAAAGAATTTATGAACTTGAAGAAAATCCAGTAAGACCAATCCTACTCATGAATATCACCACAGAGATCCTCATAACCAAACCAAATTCAGCAGTGTATAAAAAAGATTGTGTTAGACAAAGCATGCATTATCAAGCTCACTTATTATGGGTATTCATGCTTGGTCTAACATTGAATAATCTGTGAAGTATAATATATACCAATATATTAAGGACAGGACAAAAACAATCATTTCAACATTTGAAGGCAAACAATTTGATATAATTCAAAATAAGAATAAAAAGAAAATTATTTAACCTTAATTTAGGTTAAGTCATCTACAAAAATCAATCACAAACTTAATTCTCCATTAATTCTACTTAAATTGTGAAATATTTAAATGTTCTCTGCCACTATTTTTAGTCACAATTGTTCCATCAGTAAAAATGGGTGATATAAAGGAAGAGAAGACATATGACAAAGAAAGGAATAAATCTTTATAGTTGACACAAATTTCCATTTTTATACACCAAAGAATAGACCTTAACATTTTGAGAAATAGTAAGAGAGTATAGCAGGGTGGATGGCTAGTAGTCAAAAATTAGTTTCTCTTCTATAAACTATTAGCAAACAGAAATTTGTTTTAAAGATACAAATTACAATAATGACAAAAGTTATGAAAATACCAAGCTAAGAAGATGAGCTGTATAAAATCTATTTAAAATTAAAGTCCAATAAATAGGGACATATACTGTCATGGTCATAAACTGGAGAATCCAATATCAAATAGGCACTGATTGTCCCTAAAATACCTAAAGATTCAATATACTTTTTTCAATAAAAATTCCACCAGTTTTTCATGGATCCTGATAACCTGCACTTAAGCTATGTATGGCAGAGTAAAGGCACAAGAATAACCAGTACTTTTCTGGAGAAGAACCAGACATTAAGAATTACAATGAAGTTGTAATAATTGAAACATTATACTTTAGGGCCAGCGATAGAAAAATTGACCAAAAGAACAGAATCTCAGCTACTCCAAAGGCTGAGGCAAGAGGATCATGAGTTTGAAACCAGCCTGGAGAAACTTGTCCCAAACAATGAAATATCATCTCATATCGGTACAAACGTCTATTATCCAAAAGACTAAAGATGAAAGAACTGGCAAGGATGTGGACAAAATGGAACCCTTGTGTACTGTTAGTGGAAATATCAACTAGTATAGCTATTATGAAAAGCAGTATAGAAGTTCCACAAAGAAATTAACAATAGAACTACCATATGGATCAGCAATCCTACTACTAAGCATGCATCCAAAAGAAATGAAATCAATATGTTAAAGAGACATATACACTCTCATATTTAGTGCAGCACAACTCACAAGAGCTGAGGAATGGAAACCATCTAAGTGTTCATCAGCAAGTAGGCATATAAAGAAAATGTGATATATTTACACAATGAAACACTATTCAACGAGAAGAAAGACGAAATGCTGTACAGCAACATAGATGGAACAGGAGATCATTAAGTAAAAAATCCAGTCACATAAAAAGAAGTAGCACATGATCTCACACATATATGGAATCTAAAATAATTGATATCATACAAATTGAGAGTAGAAGGGTAGTTCTCAAAAGCAAAAGCACAGAAGGGTGACATAAATAACAATAATATCTGTATATTTTAAAAGGCTAAAAGAAAGGCTTTTGCAACTTTTCACCATGAAGAAATGACAAATGTTTGAGGAGATAAATGTTTAATCTAATTTAAACATTATGCAATGTATACATGTATCAAAACATTACATGGTATCCCCAATATGTACAGTTTTATGCTTTTATGTATCAGCTAAAAATAATTTTTTAACTTTTAAAAATCACCTTTGATAAAGCCTTAAACAAAAAGCAAAACAAAAAAGTACAGGATACTATTTTATTGATGTTAGCAAAGAGAAGAACTTAAAGATGTCTTTTCAAAAAGCTTTGACAATGAAACTATAAATAGGTATAGTCAACTACATTAAAATTAAGAATCTCTGTTCATCAAAAGACACAGAAAGACAATTAAAAAACAAGCCACAAATTATGTAAAGACATATGGATCACAATCAAGGAATAGTATATAGAATTTATTTTTTAATGTCTACAATCACTGATGTAAACAAAAAAAATGTGTGTAGTGTATAGGAAATTGATAGTACAGGAAATATAAGTAGCTGATAAACATAAACAGACGTTCAATCTGATACCAAAACTGAGAAATGTGAGTGAAGAACACATTGAGACATCGGCTTTTAACCATCAACTTGACAAAAATAAAGTCTGGCACACCATTTACAGTACAGAAAACAGAGAAACAGGCACATTCACACACTGCAGGTGGGAGAATAAATTGGTACAACTCTACTGAACAAGGTGTCATGTTCTTGAAAGTTAAACATTCACACTCTCTACATGCTAGCAATTCTACTGCTAGGAATATTTCCTGAAAATCCACTCCATATACTAACAAAAGACATAAAAATGAATATTTAGATAAACTATATTCTGAACAGCAAAAAAAGGAAATAAAACAATTGTTAGCTAAAGCAGAATGAAAGAGTAAATAGTATAATAAATTCTGGTATAAATAAATAATAGTACATAAATAAATAGCATAATTTGGTTTTGTAACAAAACATCTAAATGCCATACTAAGTAATATATATAGATATATATTTCATAAGTAGGTTTGACAAAGGTAATTCAGAAATTTTTTCACCTTGATTTTCTTAGCCTTCATTTGGGCTTTTGCTAATAATGTAAACATGGTCATCTCCGACCTATTCCACGACATCCCATCCAAAACTTGAATGGCCTTGTCATGGTTTTCACAAAATGAATAAATGTGTGCTTGTTGTATTGGACTCAACCCAATGAGACCTAAAAGGAAAATAAAGTTAACAATATCTCTGCCAAATATCAAGGGTTTGAAAATAATTATTTAATGGGCTGGGGATTTAGCTCAGTGGTTCTGCCCCCTGCTTCGCAAGCACAGGGTCCTGAGTTCGATCCCCAGTAAAAAAAAAATCCTAAAAATAATTATTTAGGGAAGCAAAGCAATTCAATGAATTAATAAATCAATATTATGCTAAAATCTATTTACTACCAGAAAACATTTAAGATATTACAATTACAAATCAAAGCAGTGAAGTGGGAAGCCTAGTATATCCTATAATAACTTCTCTCACAAAATTCACTATATTATGAATCATAAGTTTCAAAATCTTTGTCATTCAAAAGAAGCCTTTATGTTATTCATACATAGCTGTCACAAGTAGTATAAAAACTTTATGGAGATATTACTTAAGTCAAAACTATACTTTTGCAATAACTATATTTATCTTTGTTCATTTCTGCTACTTGATAAATAGTGAACTTTGCAAGATCATAACATTTCATCGTAAGAAGATATTGTCCTCTGGAAGAAATAATAGTTGTTTGATTCTAAGCAGATAAAATAATTTTTCCGAGACAAGTTTCTCACAATAAGTTCCTTAAAATCATTATTATAATACATGCGCCCATTTTGTATATATGCATAAAAATCAGTGTGAAAATTACTGCCATTCTTATAGCAATGTGAAAATTAACATGGAGATGTGATGAAATAATTTAGGATATGTGATGTTAAAAAGAAAATAGTTAAATCTTTCCTTGTAACCATCTGTATTTAAAATGTTCCACTTTATTGCTGAGAAATTATTTTAAAATAAAGGAACATAAAAAAGAGAAAGTATTTACATAAGTTGCCAAAATGAGGTTCAAACACAAAGCAAGCCTTTATTATAAACCAGTTCCATTTCGTTTTCCAAGGTCTATCAATCCTTAGAGTATGATTTTGGTAGTGATTATTTGCAAAAAGTTCATTTATAAAGCAACTTCTACTATGTTTGAAATGCAATTCTAGGACAGGGGATTTAGCCCAGTGGTTCTGCTGCCTGCCTCACAAGTGCAAGGTCCCAAGTTCGATCCCCAGTACCAAACAAAAAAAATGAAATACAATGCTATGAATCTTTTTCCTTCACTCAGCTGAGGGTTATGCTTTTGTGCCTTTGTGGACACAATCAAAACAACTGTTCAAAATGTATTACCTTACTCTCATTAGATATGTGATAAAGACTTAAATAGTAAGCAGTTGTGTTTTGATGCAAGATAGAATACAGGAAAAGAAGACCTGGTTATTTTATGTAATAAGGTACCTTAAAGCTTAAATAAACTGAGACCTACACTGGGCTTACTGGTTGGGGGAGACTAGCTGCTGGAGATTCAATGTGCAATGAAGAGGCTGGAAGAATCAAGAGAGAACTAAATGTCCCAACAGCTCACACAGATGCTACGTTGTCCTGAACAGAATTCAACGTCTGTGCTCATACCTTATTATGTATAGTTGAATTCCATCTGGCTGAAGATGGATAGCACGAGACAACTCGTTCACTGCATTTTTCCACTTATGCAACTGTTGAATGATAAACAGAAGCTTAGGTTCTAATGAAAATTGTTTCCTTTTTGATGTTTATCCCTTCAAAACCTCTACTTCAGAAATTTTTCATGACTTTCTTAAGAATCATCAACACAAAAAGGATATATAGGAGTAAAATAAAGATTTATGAGCTAGAGTATTTTGGTTTTTAAAAAATTATTGGAAACAAAGTCTTTGTAAATAGGGAGGGACAGAGGGGTTGAAGGCAGGGCAGGGGAAGGGGGAAAAAGTAAGAACCAAGAGAGATTATGTAAAAGTGCAAATTTCCAGTGATGAATGTAACTGTATTGTATACCTAAAATGTACCAATAAAATTAATAAGAAATAAAACATATTTATCTTTATGTTTGAAAAATGATTACACATATCTGCACATATATAATCTAATGTAATTATGTCACACATTCTAGATTGTATGTGTTTTCATTTAACTTTTTAAATTTTTCTCCCTAACTGCAACATCTATTTCACAAAACCTCATCTATAATAATAAACTATCATGCAAAAAAATTAAAATAAAAAGTTAAAGCCAATTCTACTTAAAAATAAGCAAGGAAAAGCAAACTTGCTCCAAATTAAGTAAATGAATGAATAAAATAAAACCAAAATAACAGTATAAAAAGAGATCTACTGAACAATATGTAATGAAAAATAAGCATTAATTCCTTCCTTAATGCTGGTCACAGAAACATAGTCTGAATTTGTACACATTGAGAAACAAAATTAACTACCATTGCAGATATTACCAAAGGAGCACTACACAGACTTCCCCCCAAAAAACCTGGAAAAACCAGCCACTTCTCTAACTATAATGACATGTGAGGCAGAAAAGAGAATGCCCAAAATTAATTTGTGCATGGGAGTAAGCCATACCTGCAGAAATGGCCCAAACCATTTGCAGGAAATAGTAAAACAGAGGAAAAGTTTGAGAGTTGTTTATACAAATTTAAGAATTTCTCAAGCTGTTGCTTCTTAAGCTACCCTAGCTTAGGCTGGTGCAGTTAATAAACTCATGTAGTCATATGTTGCACTGCTGCACCTGTGCTACCCACCAGCCACTTCTCTGCCTTGTGGAAACCCTGGTCTGGGACAGATGGAGGCTCATTCTGCACAGACAGCTTCCCAGGACTCAGCTTCTCCAGGAAGCCTTAGAGTAGATTCACTGTGGAGGTTGAACCCACACAGTAGGGAAATGTATTTTTCTATATACATACACAAGGCTTGATTTTAATTGATTTATTTTCATGATAGTATATTATACACACACTCTTTTCTTACCCAAAAATATCTCATGGGACTCTCCCAAGTCAGCTGAAAGAGTTCTATTTATTCTTTTTAATTGAGTGTTATATTCCATAGTGTGAATACACCACAATGTATTCAACCAACATTGTACAGATATTTTTTGCCTCTGAACAAAAAAGAGTTTCTGAATATATATCCTTACACTATGCTATCATGCTGGTACTTTCCTGATAGGTTTCTGCGTGTGTTCAGAGGGAACACTGACTTCCTCAGAGGGGCTGAGCTTCATCAACAGGATTAAGCTAAGCAAGAGAGCCATGCACTGTAAGTACCCACATCTTCCCCAGCAAGGATGAAGAATCAACCTTCTCTGAAGACAATACTAAACCTGCCCTGGGTCTTCTACCTCCATCATCTGGAAGGTAAAGACTTTGAATGGGACTCCAGTCCCACTGGATCTTGTGATGTAGACAATGGAGAGAAGAAAATGCAGGCAATTCTCAACAGACATGTAGTGTGAGCACAAAATGTGTCTGGATGTTCTAATAGGGTGATTCTGAAGTTGATTTTTTACCGCAGCATAACCTATGCTATATTGACTGAAGCCAGTATATCCAGACAATTTTTTAAAACAAAGGGCAAAAAGAAAATGAATAGTCATCTTCTGTGGGATCTTGTAGGCCTTTAGATTTTGTAGACTTTGCCTTTTAATCTAAGGGCAAAAGGAAGCTATTGAAGGTTTGTGAGCAAAGCAAAATACTATGACATGTTCTCCTTGGACTTCTGTTGGCTGCTGTGTGGTAGTTCCATCAAAATAGTAAAAAGCAGAAGCAAGAAGGCTGGGAGGCTATTGTCATAAAGTTGATGAGAAATTACAGTGTCTTGGTAGGAAGTGGTATCTGCTTGAGGGATGGTGAAGAGAGTTTACAGTGGTTACCTCTGAAAGGTAAGATCTCCTTGGAGTTGGAGCAGACTTTTACTATTTACTGAATTGCTTGAATTTATTACATTAAGAATACAGTACATCTTTTATACATTTAAATAATATGTAAAAAAATAAATGAAATCTAAAGAAAATAATAGTTAAAATACCATTCTATATACATATCCATGTTATGAACCTATAAACTCAACAGTACACACACACACACACACATACACACAAATTATATGGATAAATTCCAAAATGTTAAGAGTAGTGATCTGTAGAGAATGAAATTATGGGCAGATTTAAAAGTTATTAATTTTCATAAACATATTTATTATTCATTATCTGTATAAATACATAATTATAATAAACATATATTGTTTCAGTAATAAGGAAAAAGCAAGTACTATATTATTTTTTAAAAGAAAGTTATAAAATATTTTCTCACAAATAGAGGCTTTGTAAGTAGAGTTAACTATATCTGCTTAACACTTACTGGTTACAAATTCATTAGCCTCTATAGTTAGCTAAAAAGTACATTTATATATTAAAAGTTGAGCAAATATCCAGAAAATTAAGACGTTTTTAAAATTCAATATTCTCAAACCTTAAATACCTTATAATAGGTTTCTGCTCTATACATATAGCTCTGAATATATGAAGGATCAATTCTAATAGCCTCAGAAAAGTGCCAAATGGCTTCAGTGTAGTTATCCAAGTGTAATATATGTATGAGGCCAATATTTACATAAGCCAAAGTAGAAGTTCTACAAAAACATAAAGAAAAATCTTGTTAGACATTTTTAATTATTTCAAATGTTTTTCAATTATGAATGAACCCAATAAAATATATGCATCAATACATCACAGTATTTTAAATGTCTTACTGATGTCAGCAGAAATTGGTTAACTACCCTTTGTCAGAAATTAGAAACATCCAGCTGAGCATAGTAGTGCATGCCCGTACTCCCAGGGCTGTGGGAGGCTGAGGCAGGAAGATCTTGAGTTCAAGCCTGGCTTGGGCAATTTAGCAACTTAGCAAGACTTTGTCTCAAAATAAAAAATAAAAAGGGCTGTTGATGTTACTCAGTGCAAAGATCTTAGATTCATTCAATCACCAGTACCACATACACAAAGAAAAGAATTATATACCTTAATAAAATCCTTGGTAAGGAATTAATAATTGTAGAGTCTGTGCTAGGAATGGATTTTGTGAAGTCTCTTACATTCCTGGTAATACTTTACCCTTCCTTCACTTAATCTTGAGTTATCTTGAATTACAAGCTTAGTTTTCCACAACTCAGAGAAGTCTTTGCTTCAGGCCATGATTAACAGTGTAGAATTCTATGGTTTATTGTCTTGGTGTTAAAAATTCTCTCCACATTGATATTTACGCAGCTACTTTTCTATATCAAATAAATGTTGTTTTTCTCTCTTAGAATCAAATAATTTTCAATGTAAAAATAACCTTAGACATTACCTTGTTCAATACTTTCTATTTCAAAATGAGGAAACTACACAACCAATCACCTGATCTCATGGAAACCCTGACCCTTTTCCTGGACATCAAATTTCCTACCATACAAAAGGTTCCAGTGATTCTTTGCACCTGAAACTCTTCTTTTTCTCCCTGCCTTAAAAAATGGCCAAAAGAAAACCATCCTAGTCATTATGAAACGATGTTTCATGACTTGCCTGAGTCAAGTTCAAAGTTTACCTTAGATTGCTAAGTAAACAGTCTGCCGGTTGACATGGAATTAGCATGATTTGTTACTCCTTCTGACAACTTTTATTTTAATGAATGCCTCATTGGAAAGAAGAGGAGTTATTCTGATTAAATTCCACATTTTTCAGCTGGCTTTCTGACAATTGTGTTTAACTTTCAATCTGCATTTTCTTCGTGAACCTATGTTTAAATAGCATTGACTTTTTTCTTCTTCTTTACTAAACAAAATGAAGTTAGAAGTTAAAACAGAGGGTTTTCTTCCTTTGAGTTGCATTTTGTGCACGGCAATGATATATCAAGCAGAAGGTTTTATCATTATTTTAAAACCTGATGAGGGTTTTCTAGTAATTTAACTTCTAAAAGCTCTAGTCTGGGTATCCTCAAACCCCTCTTTTATTACCCATAGACTTAACTCCTCAACCCCATTCAACCTCTAAAATTTACAAAAGCACCTGAAACAAACAACTTATGTTAGTCATAACCTTATTTTTAGCGGCATTATAATTCTAGGACAAATCTGCAATTGTCTCATTTTAAAATAAACTGATGATAAGGGGGTAAGGCTTTTTCTTTCATTGTTTTTTAGTTTTTCTTACTTTTAAAAAAAAGTGAAATCAATATGTAAAGGAAAACATACCTTTCTAGGGAAATAACAGTTTCAAAGTCACAAATTGCCAGCAGCCAAAGTTTTAGATGTGCATATACTATGCCCTGATGTAGAAAACAGCTAAGATTCTCATAGCCATCATTTATGAGAGCTTAAAAATAAAAGTGTATATCTTATTTGCGTTCTGAACAACCATACTTGAACCACATTTTAGTCTAAAGCCTTCCTATTCCTTATGCATATTTTAACATGACTACATAAAGTATCATATAACATATCTATGAAGGTTATATTTATTTGATGAGTAAAAAATAGTATTCTATGTAAAAACATATTTGTTAATTAATAACACATGTGGCTATAATGTTCCACAAACTCCTTAAACCTGGAAGAAATCCTGCTTTACAGTCAACTCCCATTATAGGAGGAGATTAAGGTCCAAAGGGGTGAGATGCCTTTGCCACAGATGAGCTTAGAATCTAAGTCCAGTCAGAAGGTGTTGTTACCCTTGAGGGTCCGTTATATCATAAAGTCATCATTTCTGGCCAATTAACAGGCTCAGGCACTAACTCAGACCAAGCCATATAACATAATTCAGGCTTACTCATAATCTAGGATGGGCAGCTGCCAAGCAGCTACCCCAAAGGCAAGCAGAACTTAGAATCAAGACAGGTGACTTGACTGTGAACGTTCTCAACAAGCACTTGCGAGGGGCAAGAACCACCTCCCAGTGCTTCACATGTGTGATTCTCATCAGTAACTAACCTAGAGATCATCTAAGTCTCTAGTTTATTCATCCCGCCTTCACTTGCAAAAACATACTAGTGAATTAGATGGGTTGTAAACAAGATTTAAAGCAAATCATCAGCTTCTCAAGTCCACTCTGGTTTATGAGGGAAAGTTTTGCCAAAAATATTCACAATCTGGGACAAAAATAGTCTTGGTATTGGATTTGGGGAAGTACAACCAGTGTCAGCAACAATCACACAGAGAAAATAAACACTTAAGGACAATCTGATTACTCAGTTCACAGTATGATCATCCAGTAAGGAAAAAGTCAGTTGCAATATTGATGGTTGCTCTAAAAATGTGGAAAAAAATTCTTAAATAAAAAATTAGAATTATGTAATAACCTCTTTATGTTATGGTTTCTCATGATTAAATTTGGATTATAAAAATATCTCATCATTATTTTACTATTAATTGGCATATTCTACATACAGCACTTAGAACAGTGTTTAAGAAATAGTAAAATGCCCAATAAATATTAAGCAGTATTATTATTATCTTAGAAAATATCTTGAGTGTCTTTTTTATTATGATGATGACAAAACTCCTCAAGTTAGCCTATTAGAGAGTACTGAGGCCAAAATCAAACTAGTTTGCTATGAGAACTTAAATAATAGAGATTTTTGTGTGTGGTGGAAGTAGGAGAACTAAAGAGCTCAAAACTTGGAGAAGAGAAAGTATGAGAAACTAGCCTTCAGAAAAAGACCAGGGAGATAGGAGTTAAGCTGCATCAGAGATGGACAGGCCAAATGGAGCCAGATAAATATGGATCTGCAAGTTTAAGTTATGCACTAAATTTATCCTCTGAACCCTAAGACATTCAGTAAGAGTATTACATACAACCTGTTTGTGTGGGGGTTACATTGGGGAATGAAGGAAGGAATTTGGAAAAAGCAAAGAAGAGAAAACAGTATCCATAAGAAGTCAGTGCATGAGAAAAGACAGGGAATCAGCCTTGAGCAGAAACTGGAAAGAACTATACAAGAGAAGTGCCTGGGAAATTTCAGACCACTTTCTCAAGAACCCTTAGAAACAGAAGGAAGCCACTAGATTCCTCTTGGCACATAGGAGGTCATTTGAGTTATTTTATTTGGATATTAATGAGAAGAGTGACCTCATAAAGCAAATGGACTTAAAGATATTGAAGAAACTATCATCACAGATCTCTTTCACTGTGAGAGTCTAGTTGTCCTCTAATCTCTACATACTGCCTCATCTATGATGATAGACATTGTGTCCATGTTAACACAGCCATCTTTGGTGTGCTGGACTCTGGCTGGATTCTATCATCAAAGTGGCTCATTTATTTGGTTTACTTGTTTACTGAACACTTACTTGAAGTACAGAACTGTTCGAGACACATATGTAAATGAGGAATACATTAAGGTAGAAATAGCCATTTTTATCTGATGACATCCCCAAGCTTCTGAGAATTCTCAAAGTCTCTTTTTAATGTAAGGGTCAAAAAACTTTGGATTTGACAAATCCATGGGCTGAGTCTTAGAACAGGACACAAGCCACTGGGACAAATAAATACCATTTCAGTGCTCTGACTAGGAAACAGAAATGAGTTTTCAGAAAAATACTCCAGAAAATGACTATCATATTATTTCTTTGATATGATAGTCTTTCCTTGCCATACACACACACATAAACACACAAGTCCACATGCATATATACTCATACACTATTAGGGGACACAAGAACACCTGTAGTTTAATCACTGTGACTTATAAGAATATATGGACATATATGACATAGTATGTATCTAAATAAGTATATTTAACACATAAGTATATACATATCAGTGTACACTAACATACATATGATACCAGTGGTCCCATATTAATATTCCTCTCTATGAATCTGAGCTGGTCAATCTTAAACTAGATTCTTATATATATGCAATTGAAGGCAAAGTACCTGAAACACTATAATCCTGTAGCGCTCTAAGAGGATTACTCTTTCTAAGTATGCATGCTCGATAATACAATGCTATCCAGTTATTAGGATCTAAGTGAATAGCAATAGAAAAGTCTTGAGTTGCTTGTTTAAAAAGTTGCCTTTTAAAATGTGCTTTCCCTCGGTATGTCCTAGAAAAACAGAAAATTTTATTTTAACCTATACAACAGAATATTCATCTTTTTTGTCAAATCTATTCACTAATTTTATATTTCAATATCAATTAGTGTTTGTTTCTCCTTGTTTCTCAAGAGAGCTTAGCCATGATGTTAATAGCAAAAGAAAAATACAAACTTTTTATAAATAAGGTACATTTTATTGTTTACATAATTATATACTTGTTAATTACACACTTACTAACTTTATTTCATTTCTTACCTTTTCCTTGGTGACAAACTTTTTTGAAACTTTGTAAAAAATTCTTCTCTAGTTATTGAATTATTGTGATTCTCTACTTCTTCTCTAAAGGGGCATTAGTTGAGGGAGGAAATTAAATTGGTTGGAGAAAAAGGAAGTTAATTCAAGGTATTGTAAGATAGTGTTGGGACTCATTTTTTATACTGAAAATCTGGATTCATCTCCTTAGCAACAGGGGGCCACTGAAAGAAAATTTTTGAGACAAAAGGTCTTTATTATGTGATAATCAAATCTAATCACTCCAGATCTAGGAATGAGAATTCTAAGTGTGAACTGATAAAGGATAAAGTATTGAGGCAGTGGAAATGAAAAAGAATAGATATAAAAGTCAGTGTGTTTGAAGAATTAACCTTTCTTAATGGTGTGCTGCAAAGAGAATTTAAAAAGGTTTACACTGTAAGAATTTAAATTAGAATCATATATATGATAAGTAAAATAATTTATAATTACTAATGAAACATAGTATTCTTTAGTAATGAATAATAATTTAAAATAAACATAAAAGTTTAATTTATTAAAAAATAAATAAGACATTGCTTAAAGAAGTACAAAAAAATATTTTCATCCAAGAGTAAAGTATCTTAGGTCTCCAGATGCTTCCTGTTCTTAAAAGATATCTATTGGCTACAAGCTATGATATATTCAGAGGTGAATGATTTCTCACTTTTTAAGAACAAAAAAACACCTAATTCAGTTAACATGTTTCTATGAAAAATGGAAGACTTAATTCATGTTGAGACCATGGCTAAATCCTGAAATCAAATTCTGACCAAAAAACTATTTAAAACTCAATGAATTATATTAAAAAATCATTAAATAAAACAAAGAAAATTCACTATAGTTTAATTCCATCTAAAATGATGCCTAAGAGGCATATATCCCTCAAAATCAGTCTATGAATCTAAGCATCTTATAAGTTGATCACAGGAAAAATAAATTTTAAGTAAGAATAAAAGGATACTCTTTGGAATAAAGAATAAAAGATTCAAAATTTACAACTATTACATTCTTGATAAACCCTAAAACCATTTCAAATGATGAAGATCCCTATTATCATTAAAATTATTAAGTTAAATCAATATAATTTTAAAAGAGTTGAGAGATTAGCAAAAAAGATAGAATGCAAAATTGAAAATTCCATTCTTTGATAAAAGTAATGAATAAGCTTCTATAAAAAGACTGTCAGGACCAACATTTTTGGAACTCTGGATTCTAATTTAAAACTTGCAGCAACCAAGCCAATGGTTAACAAAGGGTGGAGGGGGCTGCTAGATTTTGCTAAGAAAGCTCTATGGTGTTCAAACTTAGCTCATTGCCACTCCCCACTTTGCATATCAGTGGAGGCCTTGAGAACAGCCCACATTCCTAGTACAGGTTACAGCTAGGAAAGGGAGCTATATGGACCTCTGCTCCAGGAATAGTGCTTTTGTGTTTTAATTTGTTTAGTAGGTCATGGAAGGATTAGTGCAAGAGCTTGTCTTTGTTTTGTTACCCTCAGAGATTTACCAGGACAGAAATGTCTTCCTGGTTGGTGTTTACCAAAAATGTTTAAAGGCAAGGATGTTAACTGCTGCCACCTAGAGCAAGAGATAACAGTTTGGAAAGGCAATAGAAAAATATGGGCAGGAAGAGCTGAAGAAAGATATGCTTGAGAGATGTTATGATTTAGATCTAAATAATTCCCAAAGTCTCATGTGTTCAGAGGCGGAGCTTTTGGATTGGGTCATGAGGGCACTGTGCTCATCTGTGGATTCATCCATTGATGAGTTCATAGCTGAATGTGCTGTTAGGAGGTGGAGCCTTGTTGGAGGGGGTAGATCACTGGGATTATGACCTAGAAGGGTGTATTCTTATCCCTGGCTCCTCCCTTCTTTCTCTATCTTCCTAGTTGCCATGGGGTGAGCAGCTTTCCTCCACTATGCCTTGCATGTTGTTTCTACCTTGGAGCGAGTTGACCATGGACTGACCCTTCTGAAGTGGGGGAGGCAAAGGCATAAAAGGTTTCCAAAGAGCTGAATGCCTTTTTCTTGACTTGGTAGTGGTTACAGGAGTATTTACATAGTGAAGTCATTAAACTGTAAATTTCTATTTTATGTTTTTCTGAATGTGTGCTTTACTTTACTCTAAGTGTAGTTTACAACTGAAAATTGCAAATGAAGAGATTAGTAATGACTATTCATACATTTCAGATCTCTTCAAAACCTTAGATTAAAAGGAAAACAAGAAAATGAAAGCTACACTGTGCATAATAAGGTTAGGAGAACAAACTATAATATACACATTACGATATACAAAAGAATGTATATGAGCAATTCTCTGTACTTCATATATACAAAGAATATGTATGAAAAATAATTTTAAGGAAGTAAAATATATCAGTGCTTTAGAAATGTATAATTTAACAAATATTTAGAAAATGGAAATGAAATAACTCTTACTTTTCATTTATACCTGTTACATTAAATTACCCTTTACTATTAAGGTGTAGGTAACATTTTCATTTACTGGTGGCATTTGAAAATTGATTCATTGTTTTAAAGGGTTAACAGGTGTATTTCAAGCAATATTCTTTCCTGAAGAATGTTTTAAATATTAATAATAATTTCAAAAAACATTTTGAAATAATTCTTACCATGCTTCAGAATTTTGCTGTTCTATGTTTAACAAAGCTGTAAAATCTTGTATGGCTGAAGTCCAGTTTTCATTTTCATAGTAAAACTTCCCACGTTTCAATAATACATCTGTTCTTTTGGGGTCATAAAAAATACACTACAGAGGAATGGGGAGGTATATAAACATTTCATATTTAAAAAACTAAGAAAAAACTGAGAAAAGTAAGCAAACTCTGATTACATGAAGAAAACTACTGTAAGATGGCAAATTTTTCAGATTTACATTTAAAAACCATACTAAGAAATCCATCCATAACCACATTCTTTAGAGGGAATATTTTCCCAGAGAAAAGAAAAAACAGCTTATACAAGAAACTAAAGTTTTGCCCACTGAAATTTTCAATAAAAGTTCATAATTGAAATGTGACAATAGAGTAAGGTTGTATTGGATTTCTCACAGTATTTTATCGTAATTAAAAGTGAAACATATCACATCAGTGTAGATTCAATCAAATCAAAAATAGATTAATCTAGGAATAGATTAAAATGAGGGAAAGAACTGAATTGGTGGTGGCCTGGTTCATACATTTCATATTGGTACAAAGCAATAGAGTGAACAGACCGGATCATCATATACTCAGTTGTAAAACCCTTCACCTGTTGGTACTGGGAAAGAACACAGTAAGTCACACACCTGTGCACAAAGGCGATAACCAAGCACAAAACAGCTTACCAAGTATCTTTAAACTGAGAAAAAAACAGTGAAGAGTGGGAGGCTTGTTTGACCTCAAGGTGCTAAATTAATCTATTTTTAAACTACTGATGCCAGACAGAGAAAATAAAGAGTCACTTCTAGAGCAGAAGTTACAAAATTTATATTTTCACCAACCAGAAAAATGTCAGTCAATGACTAAGACACATGGGTGAATTAAGAAACAGGGCAGCTGGAAACTAAATTATTTAATTGTTTCTAAATTCCCAATTGTAGTAAGGACTAAGAACTTGGAATTAAAAGTCAGGAGTTCTGCTGGAGTCAGGTGAATATTTTACCCTAATTTAAGATGTGTCATGTACTTATAACAAATACACAGAATGCAAACATTAGACGTTGGAAACAATAACAAAAATAATGAAAAAAGAGAAAGGAGATTTAGAGTCACAGGGAGGGAAGTGGGTGGGGAGGGGAATAAAATAGGGATTTAGATGTATTATGTACGTGTACCTACTCCCTAAGATCAGTGTAAACTTCATGTACTACAAACATGTACTAGTAAAATTGTTTTAAAAGTTCACTTCCTTGATGATACTGCCTGACATCCCCCCAAAAAATAAATATTCTTTGACCAGACCATCCTTCCTTCATAGCACATCATAAACTTCCATTATATATTTATATATGTGTTTCTATCTGTCCTTAAATACCTACCCTTTAAACTATAAGCTCTGCAAAATGTACATTTCATTCACTATTTATTCACTACATTGTTCAGCACCTTAGTTAATACATGTTTCTGAAATTCCATACAATCCAGTTATCCCACTGTTAGATATCTTCCCCAAAGAGCTGAAGTCATCATACTGCAGTGATACAAGCATACCAATGTTTATATCAGCACAATTCATAATAGCTAAATCCTGGAAGCAGCCTGTACACCCATCAACAGACAACTGGATAAAGAAAATGTGGTATTTATAGATAATGAATACTACTCAGTTATAAAGTAAGACACATTTGAGATATCTGTAGGAAAATGGATCCACCTGAAAAATATGTTGAGTGAAATAAAACAGACATACAAGTTTAAATGCCATATGGTATCTCTCATTTGAGTGAGGCAAAGTACAAACTAAGAAACTGATAAGGGGTAGATAGAAAGGGGACAGATCTCTTGCAATAGGGAAGCGGTCTAAGGGAACGAGGGCAAGGGGTGAGGAGGAGGAGAAGGTGAAATGTGAGGAATAAAGATATGCCATAAGGAAGATCCCAATAATCCCAATTAATGTCAACACTATATGCCATAACATGAGCTAAGACAAATAATACCAACAAGTACTAAAAAGGGGATAGGGATCCTAAAGAGGAGGTGGGTAGGGGATGGAAGGAGAAGGAAATTTTTAAAAGCTGTAATATGTACATGTAACCAACCACTCTCCAAGATGAGTTCATGTACTAATAAAAAACTGATGGGCCAGGGATTTAGCTCAGTGGTTTCACCACCCGTTGCGCAAGTGCAAGGACCCGAGCTCGATCCCCAGTACCAAAATAAAAACAAACTGATATGTGCATAATAAGTATTTCTAAACTAATAAAAAATAAGAGTGGCATTGTGCTTACCAGAGAAAATAAAAAAACTCAAGGGGAAATGGAAGGAGAGGGTAGAGTAGAGAGGGGAGTGGGAGGGATGAAAAAAGTATTAAGATGCATTATGTATGTGTAATAATTCCCCATGAGGAATGTAATCATTATCATGTACTAATAAAAAATAACCCACCCAAAAAATAAGAAATAAATGTTTCTGAGTGAGTGAATAAATAAGCCTATGTTTGGGAGCAGGTAGGTTCCCTGCAGAAGAGAATAAGCTAGTCAATAGTTAAAAAACGGGGTGTGGCCTCAGAGCAGGCCAGAGGCAGTAGCGCTATGCACAGAAGATGTCTACCACGGATCACACGTGCTGGAGATGAAGGGGTGAACAAAAACTTAACCACGGGAAAGCAACTTGAAGGAGAAGGCCAGCAGAAATCCAGTAATGGGTGTTTAGAAAAAGGAAGGCCACTTTGCAATCCCAGCACTGCTTACAACCCAGATCCAGCCAAGGCCAGGGTGGGAAAAGTTCGAATCTCCCAGGGTTCTGCTGATGGGTGCCTGGGCTCGAGGCCACCACCCACTGCCCATCTGCCCTAACTGTCCTGTCACTGGAAGATAGAGAATAAGGGCCTCTTCAGATCAGGGCATCAGAAAAGCACAAGCCAGAGAATCACTCCAAGAGAGGTGAGGACCAGCAAACTTTAGGGACAGAGAGAAGACAAGGGCATGGTCCTGATTAGGGACCCAGAAAGAGGCACTGTGGGATCTGTCAGACAGTGAGACTCACACAATGACTGTGCTCAGTGAGGTCTAGGAGAGGAGAAAAACAGGGATCAGTGTCGGAGCAGGCACTCTCCACCACCCCCAAACACTGCTGAGGTCTGTACCTCTGTCAGTTCCTGCCTGCTGTCCCCAAAAACGGCTGAAATCCATGCAGAAAAGCTCTCTTCTCCTGAGTCCCTAAGGCCACTGAATCTGCCAGTTGGAAAGACATTCTTTGTGAAGCTAAACTACTGAGATGCAAGATCAGCAGGGGTAGAGAACACAGTCCAGATCAGTGTCTGTTCAGGCTATTTCCTGCTGGGCCCCAAGATCGCTAAATTCCTGGGTCAGACTGAAACTCAGCGAGCAGGAGCACTGCTTTGACCTGGGAGTAAAGGGAGCAGAGAAAAGCCATCAGAATGGCACGCAGGTGTGGGGATACTGCCTCCTGCCTGACCACAAAGGACAGTTACAGTTGCCAGTCAGAGAAAGGCTGAGTGGAAGTGGAGCATAACTGCAAAAGGAGAGTGAGGGAAACTGAAGAGATGAACTGGGCGAAGCAAACAGCATAGCCTGTGGTGGACTCTCCACTGTGAACCTAAGACTGCTGCCAGTAAGAGGAAGGAGCACTTGCAGCCTGCTGCCACTCTGACAACAGAGGCTGCCTCGCATGGCACCTTCTGTATATTCTTTGGTGTGTGTGTGTGTGTGTGTAGCTATGTATATAAATTTTTTACTGTTGCTTGTAAAACATCCTATGTAGTTAAGTAACATATTCTCACTCCAAAAGTTGCTTCTCGGTATCATCCAACTATGCTTGACTATCAGTTCAATAAGTAGATAACAATCCCCCTATATTTTTCTCATGTCCCATCTATAATTTCATCCTTTCCTTTTGTTATTTCCCCCTTACAACTTCTCCTCTCAGTTCTTTCCCATATGTTTTATCTTTTATCTCACTTTTTCTATTCCTCTCTTTTATACATAAACCATGAAGATTAATCTAAAGATGTATCTTAACATATCATGTTAGGTTCTCCTCACCAAGGGTTGTTTCATAGACTTAAAATTGGTGTTGCTGTTATGTCATTAATTGGACTCAATCTTCCTGTATCCTCTGTCTTTTTTTTTTTTTTTTTGTACTGGGGATCAAACTCGGAACTCGGGACCTTGTGCTTACGAGGCAGGAGGCTGAACCACTGAGCTAGATCCCCGGCCCGCCCCGTATTCCCTTTCACCACCCACTATAGTCCATACCACACTTTCTTTCCTCACTTCCCTTCTCACACACTCACAAGTCTCTCCATCCTCCCTCTTTTTGCTTGTACATAGAAACTATTATTAAACCCTAATTTTTCCCCTTTTTTTTCTATTTCAGAGTGTGTGTAAGGGTCATATGTTTGTGACCAACTGCACATGAGTGTTATCATTTTCGTTTCTACAGTGTCTTACATTGACTTGTCAGGTTGTCCGTCCTCAAAGGTCATTGCTTAGGTCTTCTAACATATGATTTTTACTCGTTTATAAATTGGATACAATATCCACAAAGAGCTCTCAGATGATTCGAAAAGAACAAACCTAAGAATTATAGATATGAAGAAAGGGCCAGAGAAAGCAACTAAATGTATAAAAAATGTATTCACCAAAATCATTCCAGAAAAAATTCCAAATCTAGAGATGAAAATGGATATCTGGGTAAACAAAGCATTTAGAACACTACATAGACACAACCAAAAGAGAAACTCTCCATGAAACATCAGAATCAAAATCCCAGAACTTCAGAACAAGAAAGGAATATTAAAAGCTACTAAAGAAATTAACACCAAATAACTTATAAACATAAGCCTATAAGAACAACAGCAGATTTCTCAAAGCAAACCTTAAAGGCCAGGCAGTGAAGTCTTACAAGTCCTAAAGAAAAATAATTGCCAACTCAGATTACTGTATCTTACAAAATTATTCTTCAAAATCAATAGAAAAATAAAAACCTCCCAAGACAAAGAGAATCTAAAGAAATTCATGACCAACAAATCTGAATGGTAGAGAATATTTGAGGCAATTCTAAATAGAAACAGAAAGAGCAATATCACCAAAGAGCCCAAAGGAAAGACTATACCTCATGGAATGAGTGCTTAAAAGAAAAAATAGAAATGTCATCCCTGAAAATATAATACAATGACAATTATATTGAAATGTAATTTTAAATAATAATACTTTATATAAATGCTCCTAACTCCATGATAAAAGGCAGATAGGTACATTACATAAAAAAATAAAAACAGCTACATGTTGCCTGCAAGAGACATACTTCATTCACTAAAGGAAAAAAAGGACTGAAAATGAAAGGATGGAAAACAATACTACATATAACTAGAGCCCGAAAGCAATAAAAGGTAGCTTTCCTAATTTCATACTAAATACACAAGCCAAAACTAATCAGAAGAGACAAAGAAGGTTACCATATGTTAGTAAAAGGAACAATATAACAAGAAATTGTGAATCTATATGCACCAAAAGGAGGTGCAGCCAATTTCATAAAACAAAAACTAATTGACATAAAAGGACAGAGAGACACTAATACAATCATAGGGGGGCACTTGAATAACCCACCCTCACAAATAGCTAAACCACATAACTCCTTAACAAAGAAATATCACAGTTGAATCAAATCACTGAGCAAATGAACGTAACAGATGTCTACAGAATGTGTCATTCAACAACAGCAAACTATGCACTCTTCTCAGCAGATCATAGAATTTTTCCCAAGATAGACCATATCTTAGGACATAAGCATATTTAAATAAATTCAAAAGAATTTAAATAATATCTTGCAACCTATCAGATCACAACAGAATGAAAATAGAAATCAAGAGCAAAAGAATCCACAGAATATACAAACACATGGAGATTAAATAATAATTACTGAATAAACAGTGGGTCACAGAAGAAATCAAGGAAAAAATTCAAAAAGTTCCTAGAAACAAATGACAGTGACAGTACAACATATCAAAACCTGCAGGACATAAAAAATGCAGTTCTATGAGAAAAGTTTATAGCTGTGCATGCCTACATTAGAAAAACAGGGCAATCCCAAATAAATAACCTAATGATGGACCTCAAAGCTCTATAAAAACAAGAGCAATCCAAGTCTGAAATTTGTAGAAGGAAAGGAATTATAAAGATCAAAGGAGAAAACAATGAAATTGAGATAAACAAACAATACAAATGATTAACAAATCAAAGAGCTGGTTCTTTGAAAGGATAAATAACATTGATAAATCCTTAGCTAAACTTATGAAAAGGAAAGAGAAGAACAATATCAGTGCAATTGGAAATGAAAAAGGCATAATCAAAATGGATACCACTTAAATCTAAAGGATTATAATAAGCAATTTTTAAAACATTCCAAAAATTGGAGAATATAGAAGAAATGGGTAGATTCCAAGACATATATGTCTTATGAAAATTGAACCAAGAAGACATAAAAACCCTGAATAAACAAATAATAACCAATAAAATTGATGCTGTAATAAATACTCTGCCAATTAATAAAAGCCCAGGACCTGAAGGATTCACTGTTGAACTTTACCAGAACTTTGGAGAATAATTAATACCAATATTTCTCAAACTGTCTCATGAGAGAGAGTGTAATTCATTCATTAAAGCCAGAGTTATCCTGATACCAAAACTGGACAAGGGTTCAGGAAAAAAAATACAGGCAAGTATTCTTAATGAATATTCATGCAAAAATCCTCCAGAAGATACCTCCAAACAGAATGCAACAACTCATTAAAAGATCACAAATCATGACCAAGTCAGGTTTGTCCTATGGATGGTTCACAATATATAAATCAATTAAGTGTAGTACACACCCCATAGGTGGAAGTAGGATAAAACTCACAGGATTATCTCAATAGATCAGAAAAAGCCTCTGAGAAAATCCAACACCCATTCATGATAAAAAAAAAAAAAAAAAAAACCTGACAAAAATGGGATAGAAGGACCTTACCTCAAACTGACAAAGGCCATTATGACAAAGCCACAGCCAACATCATTCTATATGGGGAAAAGCTAAAATAATTCTCAATAAAATCAGGAAAAAGACAAGCATGTCCACTATCACCACTCACCACTTCTGTTCAATATAGTACTGGAAACTTTAGCCACAGCAGTCAGATAAGAGAAAGAAACAAAAGGGGTGTGAATAGGAAAGGAATAAGATAAAGGAGTATCTTCTTAAAATTCCACCAGAAGATTCTTAGAGGTAATAAACAAACTCAAGAGTATGGAAGGATATAAAATCATACACACAAAGCAAGAGTGTTACTGTACAACAATAAAGAAGCTACTGAGAAAGAAAACCATTCCATTCACAATAATTTCAAAAAAGTTAAATACCTAGAAATCAATCTAACCAAGAAATAAAAGACTTCTTAATGAAAACTATATTACTCTGGAGTACAACATTTGAGAGAATATTAGAAAGTGAAAAGGTGAACCCTGTCCTGGATAGACAGAAACAATATTGTCAAAATGGCCATATTACAAAAAAAGTTATACAGGTATAATGGAATTCCAATTAAAATGCCAACAGCATTCTTCATTGAACTAGAAAAAAAAATCCTAAAATTTATGTAGAACCAGAAGAGACCAGAATAGCCAAAGCATTCCTAAGCAAAAAGAGCAAAGCAAGAGGGATTATAAACCTGGATTTCAAGTTATACTACAATGTTACAATAATAAAAACAGCCTTGTACTGGTAGAAAAATAGACATGGAGTAGAAGATACAGAAACAACCCATACACCTTTGGCCATCTGATATTTGACAAAGTGCTTAAGAAAAAAAAAGCATTGGGAGAAAAGTCAGCCTCTTTAATAAAGGTGCTGGGAAAACTGGTTATCCACGTGCAGATGAATGAATCTAGACCCATATCTCTCACTGTGTACTAAAATCAAATCAAAATGTATCAAATACCTAGATATAAATACAGAAACACTGAATCTGCTGGAAGATAAAATAAATAAAATACTTAAAGATGTGGGCAAAGGCAAGGACTTCCCAAACAGAAGAACCCCTACGTGCATAAGACATAATACCAAGAATTAACATATGAAAATATATCAAATTAAAAAGTTTCCAGGGGCAGGGGATTTAGCTCAGTGGTGCCACCGCCTGCCTCACAAGCACAAGGTCCTGAGTTCCATCCCCAGTACCAAAAAAAAAAGCTTCTGCACAGCAAAGGATATAATCAACAAAGCAAAGAAACAACTTACAGGATGGGAAAAAAAGTATTTGCCAGCTACTACTTTGGTAGAGGACTAAAATCTAGAATATATAAAGAACTAAAAAAATCAAGACTCAAAAACCAAATGATCCAATCAAAAATGGTCAACTGAAATATATAAACACTTCTCATAAGCAGAAATAGCCAATAAGTTCAACTTCTTTGGTTAATAAAAAAATGCAAATCAAAACAATACTAAGATTCCATTTTACTTCATTAAGACTCAAAATGCCAAAGATGTAGCAGAACAATTCTTCTAAATTGTTAGTGGGAATGTAAACTAGTAAAACCACTATGAAAATCAGTATTAAATCAGTATCTACCAAAATGGAATTTCATTTGGCCCAGCTATCCTTCTCCCCTTCCTGAAAAGAAAGGCGTAAAGTCATCATATCACAGTGATACATATATACACATGCTTATAGCAGTGCAATTCACTATAGCTAAATTATGGAAACAGCTTAGATACCAATCAGCAGATGAATGGTTAAAGGAAATGTGTGTGTGTGTGTGTGTGTGCATCAGCCATAAAGGAGTCATTTGCTATAAGATGAATGGACTTTGAGACCATAATTTTTAAGTGAATTAAATCTTACATGAGAAACCCAGAAATAGAAATAGAAATAATTGAAAGACCAAAATAAAGGAGAGATGGTAAGATACAGGCAGGTAGATTTTTGTTTTTTTGTAAATAGTAAAAAGAGATCTGGAGAAAGGAGAAGAGGGGAGGGTAGAAAGAAGACCAAAAATAATCAAGATAATATATATATATATGATAATTTCCCAAATTGAATGTATATATACCCAAATTTATACTAATAAAAAAAGAAAGAGTTAAAAAGTAGAAAACAACTTTATTGTCTGAAGTGAAAAGCAATTTTCAAAGGTTTTTTTATTCCTTATTTCTTTGGACATCAAGGGGTAATGAATGAACAATGCCACAACCAGTTCATTTCTTTCCTTCATCTTAGGGAATAATCTATATTTTATTTGATTGATTGAATCCTCATTGATGTAATCTAATATGTTTCATCTTTAATTCAGATAAAATGCTGTGAGGGATGCTCCATTCTAGTTGTACAATTCTGGAAAAGTCAGGCCCCTCTCTGGGTTGTCTCAGTGCCCCACATTGAACTCTTTCATATAATTTATTCATTCACCAAAAAATTTTCAAAATTCATTGAAGTAGTGCTAATATCAGTATCAATAATAAAAGCTCTATGTTCTATCCTCCAACGAATTTATTTTGATCACATAAATTAGATTAAGAGACTTTCTTAAGAACTTGCTATGTACTATTAGCATAAGAATATTGCGGTCTAAAATAGCAACATTATATATGATAAAGCTTACTTTAGAAAAGTCATCAATGGCCAGTACTCTGTTCTCTTTTTCATAAACTTCACCTCTCCTGAAATAGATATCAGCATCTGTGGGCCTGCACTTAATTGCCTGGGTATAGTTTAGAATTGTCAAAATAATGTTGTTGTTTTTCCTGTAAATTTCAGCCTTAGACAAATACACATCTAGTAAAAAAAATTTAAAAGATAAAATGTAGTGTTAAAATCACTTTAACTATTTTTTTAAATTAATTCCTTTCCCTCCAAAAATAGTCTCAAACAACTGTCATTTAATTTTTTAAAAATTTCAATAATGCCATATTTGTTCTTATGTACTCTTTTGTGACTAAAAGTACTCTCAATTTGAAATGCCAAAAATTACCTTTTCACCTATCTGTTTGTCTAAAATGTTTGATTATCTTTTAGTGATAATAGTAAAAAGATTTTAATGGCACAAATTTTCATGGAATTTTAGTAGACAGATCAGTATTGGTCAAAACATTTATTAAGCTCCTATTATATCTGTAGGTATGCGGTGGGTGTTGGGCTACAAAGATGAGTATAATATTTTCATGTTCCTATGAGTTCCATGTCAAGTGGTTTGACTTGATTAGAGGATTTTACATACGGGAAGGTTATATAGATTTAATCCAAGCAAGAAGTCCCAGACAACTCTCATTCTAAGATCTGTAGTCAAAAAAGATTTGTAAATCTTCTAAAATTGTAAAAATTCTAAAACTACAATTTTAAGCTCATATTCTTGTGAGATGAGCATGATGGTTTATTTGCTGTCATATAATGAACATTTTAACCCAGGACAAGTATTTTGAAAATGATACGGGATTGTCTGAAGCCTGCATTGACAATACTAGGAATAAACAATTTAACTGGGGAAATTCATAAACATTTTTACATAACATATCTATTGATTTATTATCTTTATTATAACAATAAATGACAAAAATTGAGACTAAAAATACAGGTAATATAACTGTCTCCCCAGACAACCCACCTGCATTGTTTTTATTATATTTACTTATATAATTCAAGTCATTCAAAGCCTCATTAATTTTGTCTTGAAAAAGATAAATGAAATGCCGGTGCCAAAAGGCATTGAGAAACAATGGCTCCAAGCGAATAGCCTAGAAAATATATATTTAAATTCAATAAAAGTTGATTTGCCAAAGGAAAAGATCTTATTAAATAAATTTTTCAAACACTATTGATCCCAATGGTTTTGCATATGTATAACACCTCCCAAACTCATGAGGAAAAAATTCTAGTGTTTTAATAGTAATTATTTGACAATGTCAATAATTGTATTTCAAAAATCCCATATATTATAGTACAATAATTCATTATTCAAAATTCCAGTTAAAATACTATATAATTAAAAGCAATGTAAATAGTGAATAATGGCCTTTTTTATAAAACTTACTTCCTATAGATCATTCATGGCACTCTGTAACTTGCCCATTTTCCTAAAAATTGCTCCACGTCTACAATATGCAAATACAGGCAATGTTTTCTTCTCATTAATTTCTTCAGTCAAGATTTCCACTTCAGATTCATAATGTTTTATGGCCTCTGGTGGGAGATGACATTCCAAATAATCGTTTAATTGTACTTTTGGTGGTTCTTCTGTGCTTTCAAGGGGGTCTCTTTTTTCAGTTATTTTAACAACCTTTGTAGTTGTTTTCTGAAGTTTATCTTTAAAGAGTGTATCACAAACCCATATGTGAGGGTCACTATGTTCTAGCATTCCTCCTTTCCTTTTGACAAATTTATCAAACTCTAGACCCATAGGTAAGCTGGGACTCCGTGTTAGACATTCATATAATGGAACTTTGAGGAAATATTTCTTCTATCCAGGAAGTATTTCATGAGATTGTGACCTAGTTTTAAAAGGAATGATCTTTTAAATTACAGAAACATTATCCTTCTGCTCAATAAATCAACTCAGTCACACACACGTAATTACTAGTTTTCTCTTATCCAAATGAAATTACATGCTAATTTCATGTAACCCAAACCTACTTTTTCATTCATTAAAATTATAACACAGTATAAAGAATCTCTGTCAAGTTTATAAAAGCAAAATTGACTGTTTCTAAAGAAGTAGCCTTCCAGAATACTGAAATAGTGGGACAGTTCCTTCAGGTTTAATTCACACACTCTATTCTCAACCTCTACCAGCAGAATTATGATAGGGAATTTAAAAAGTAAATATGATGTGAGGAAGGAAATACCACCTGAGAGGATATAGAAGACATGAACTTAAAGAGGTAGGAATAGCTGGGTGTGATGGGGGCTTGTAAAGCCAGCACTCGGGAGGCAGAGGCAGGAGGATCACCAAGAGTTTGAGGCCAACCTGGGCTACATAGAGAGCTCAAAGCCAGCCTGAGCTACATACCAAAACCCTGTAAGAAAACAAACAAACAAGAAAAGAAAGTAGCAATAATGAAGCAGCTGATACAAAGCAGACTACTGAGTAGACATCCCAGACCTCACCCTTCCCCAGTGAACTATCAAATTAGATAATACTGAATATGCTTTCAAACGTTGCAAATTATGATTCTCCTCCTAAAATTCTTCATTGGCAGCACAACTTTCATTTTATTAACATGTATGATATGTCTGGTACTACACTATCCATTAGAGACAGGATAAACACAACGTATTGGAAGGACAAAACATTTTCAAAACTATCATTTTGTATTTATTGAATATACACTATAAGAAAGACTTACAGCTAAACACTAGTAAAATAAGGTAAGAAAAGTCAGTTTTCTTCCCTTTCATTACTTTCTTATACTCTCCACTCCTCTTCACATTTTAGTGCAAGCCATTATCATCTATTCTGCATGGAGTACAATAACTTCTCATTTCCCTGCTTCTACCCTTGACCATTGCATAATCTGCCCTCCATATGGCATTCAATAGGTGTTTTAGAATTAAAAAATTGTGTTACAGTCTCCAAAAGTTTCTCCTAGTACTTGGAAAGCAAATCAAGCTTTTCACAGAGCCTGCAGAATTCCACATGATGAAGGCCCCAACATGGATATCTGATACCATTACTCTCCCCCTCATTCCCCATTCTTCAGGCACAACTTCCAGAACAAGCCTCATGAGCATTGCATTCTCTAGCCCTTCTGACTGGCTTCCTCCTAAATTCATATTCCTGACCAAATGTCATCTCATAAAGAACTTTTTTGTGTAGTGTTTTGTTTGCGCCTCTACATTTATCGCCACCCTTTTCAATCTTGATCTCTGCCTTGAAAAACTAATCTGTACAGGCTATATACATAAATTCCCTTGTCTTGTTTTCTCATTCATTGTGTCCAATTAGGAATTCCAATAAAGGGAAAGAGGAAAATCAAGTCACAACGTCTATTCTTCTGACTCCTTCATGAAGGATCATGTCAAACTGACTGTGAGCCTTAACCAAAGATCACTACTTCCTTCAAGGAAAACTTTTCTATGCAACACTTTTCTTTCTGTGCTCTCTGAAGGGTAGTAAATGGCTTACTATTTCCAGCCACAGGATACTGCATTATCATCATTTGTGCTTTCCTTATATCCTCAACTTTGTAAATTGCTCCGAATCATACTATCCCAGAATATCCTAAGCTGAGAGTGCCACTTACTTCTGGGGCCAGACTGTTATGGTAACTGGTACTAAAGAGGATTCAAGAAAGACACACATAAAGGATTCTAGAATAACCTCCTCAGCAGGGTAAAATTAGACACAGGTACAGTTCATGGTACGTGGTAATATCCAAACTTCTCAAGTTATGAAAAGTACTAGCAAGAAATGATGTTTAGACAAAAGGCAATCTACTGGGAAATTCAAGTAGCAATCACTTAGTGGGAGAACAATAATGATTACAAACAATGTTCAATCATTGACTACTTCTTTCCGACCAAAAGAATAGTTGCAGTACCTGTTAAATATCCAATCTTGTGCACCGAGGAAATGATGCTATTAGAGAAGGAATAGAAGCCGAAATATAAGGTATGAACATGCAGGCAGACAGGTGAAAATTCTAGACCTTGACTCTCTCTACTTCCCAGCCACCAGGCAATAAATGTGCTTTTCTTCCCTGTCCCTCTGCCATTCTGTCCTGCCTTGGAGCCAGCCAACAACAGCCTGAGCCAAAACAAACTTTTCCTCCTTTAAATTGTGAGTGTTGCATATTATGTTCCAGTGACAAAGTGTAAGACATAATCCCAAAGGGAATAATAAAATTCTGGGATGGAAATTCCAGCTAAAGTCACTTTGCCACATGGAAGACACAAATACAACAAACCACAGAGACAGAAAGATAATAACAGTATTTTAACTTGCCTAAGGGTCTGTGGTAATAACTAAATCACTACAAGCCCTCAGAGATTAGATAGGCAGCCTGCTAAGGTGTTCTTTAACTTACATAGGTGAGAAACTTCTAAGTCTTCTAGGTGTAAACCTAACCAGTATAGTGAGGGTTCACACCTCTTACTCAGCTGTCACACCTAAGTGAGTTTGCAGTCCAAAACCTCTCACTTGAGAGGAAAGCCAGGCCAAGTTCCACTGAGAAAAAGATACTGCTATGTGGTTCAGGTGTTTATAGTGAAATTCCCTTCAGAAGTTTCCAAAAGTATGAGAAAGGAAAAACAAATCTCCGCAGTCTTTAGACACTGCCTCTAAACTTATGCAAAGTCACCAAAATCCACTTTGAATGCCACCAAAGTCAATCAGTCAAATTAGGGAATTATGAAAGTCAAATGCTAGAAAAAGTCTTGGCCTGAAATTATCTAATAGTGGATCCAATGTGACTGGGGAAATTATACTCTAATTGGACAGGAGTTCACCCTTGACATTGTGCAGGATTGTGTTAGGCAGCACAGTTAAGACACAAATTGTTGCCCCTGCTGTGTAAATGTAAACTTCATTTTATTTCCTAAATTACAGGAATGGAAAAGAAAGCATGTCAGGTCAACAACACCTGCAAACCAGGCAGATGTGTTAAAATATATTCCCTCATAAACATTCAAAAATATCTTCACTGTGACTTAATGCTAGCACTACTGTATTTTTCTAAAATTTTCACAATAAGTATGTATTATTTTTATACCAAATAAATATAATATTTTAAGGAAACAACAAGAACTTGACTACTTTCTAAAATAACGTGAAGAGCAAATGCAAACAGTCAATGAACTTTTATAAGAAAGTTAGTCCCATATCACTGAAATTAAAGTCCAAATCTTTCTAAATGATCAGAAAAGAGGACTTGCTATTTACTTCCACACCAAAAGGAAAATATTTCTTCATGTATTGCAAGTCTAGATCAATGTTTTCATAGCCATGAGTACAGTTCATGGTTTCTCGTTTGGAGAAACTGAATTAAGTTAACATCCTACTTTATCTGCCAGTATGAGAAAGCTAGGCTCTCAAGTTGAAAGATATGTACACATAATTAGCCGGAGATGAGCTGTGAGACTATTTGAGGAAACAGAGAAATTTTACACAGTTTAAATGTTTTCCTCAGAATGTGCAGTTTGTGTAAGAATAAGGTCAGTTTTACTACCAGAATCATCGAATCTTTGAGCTGGAAGTTATTACAGAAATCATCTCAATAAGTTCTTTATCTTCCAAATGGGAAAGCAAATAGCAAAAGAAATTAAGTAGTTTGGCCTGGCCACCAAAGACCTAATTGAATAGGGGTTTAAATAGAGATAGTCTGGTCCCTGGTTCATATTCCTTGTTGCTGGAACATAACTGCCCCTAGCTCTTACAGAAGCACAGAAATAAATAAAAGCCAAAATACGCCAGATGAGAGCTCCTAGTGAAAGACTAAAAACAACTAAGGAAAATATATGCTCTGCTTGAAGGTAGGGAGAGTGGGTAAATTCTGCCACTCTTGGGGATGTTGCAACAAAATGATGGGCTCAGAAACCAGGACTAAGACCACAGGGGACTAAAGGGAAATGCATGAGTCTGGCTCTTTAATCAGCTAAAATGGCCTTCTGCAGGAATTACTCTCCACAATCAATATTTGACTTGATATATGAGAGCATGTGTAGTGTGTAGCTCACTTCTAACCAAAGGCGAACAAACCAAGAATGCTTGTGATTCAGTAAGCTTAAAGGTTGTACACAAAAGGGTAAGAAGGATATTTCTGAGTTACCAAGTTAAGATTAGTTAAAAATACATTTTGATCCTCATTAATACTTTCAGTTTCTCACATGAGAGACATAATTCGGTGTTTTCACGTGTGTCCTATTTATTTCACTTAAGAGTATGGCCTCGATATGCATCCATTTAGCTATACATGTCTCTAATTTATCATTATTTATGGCTAAGTAGTACTCCAAATTCCCAGCGATCAATCTGATCATAATGTATACTTAAAATGTACCAATAAAGTTAATTTTAAGTTTTAATTTTAAAAATATATCAACTATATAAATAAAATTATTTTAAAAGTTACTCCACAAATTTGATCTGAATAGAAAATTTTGTGGTAAGCTAATACAAATTAAAATGTTTGTTGTGTTGTTTTGCTTTAATTTTTATTTTTTATTAGTACATGTTTGCAGTACACAATGATTACATTCATCATGGGAACTTGAAAATGTACATAACACATATAAATTCTTTTTGCATCCCCTTTCCCTCTCTTCCCATCTTCCTCCCTCTATCTCTTGATCCCCTTCCCATTTGAAAAAGATTGGTCTCCCTATGTCCTACTGTCTGTCTTTTATTTTGCTCCTTATTCATATTTTAAGTTTCTCATATAAGAGAACACCATGTGATATTTAAGCTTCTGTGTCTAGTTTATTTCACTTAACATTATGGTCTCAAGGTGCATCCAATTTCCTATTAAAAACTCAAGTTTATCTTTTTTAAGGCAGAGCAGTACTCTATTTTGTATAAATAACATATTTGCTTTATCCATTCATCTGCTGATGAACATATAGGTTACTTGTAAGCTTCAGCTATTATGAGTTGTGCTACTGTAAACATGAGTATGCATGTATCACTGTAATGTGATGTCTTCTCTTTGGGGGAGATACCTAGGAGGGCAATAGTTGGGTCAAGTAAAATTTCTATTTTTATTTTTTTGAAGAATCACTATACTGATTTCCATACTGCTGTATAGTTTACATTCTCACCAACACAGGAAGAAGGGTTCCATTTTCCCCATAGACTCACCACCATTTGTTTTTCTTTCTTCTTCCCTCCTTCCTTCCTCCCTTCCTTTCTTCAGAGACAGAACTCACTATGTATATGAAAACATATACTTGAACTTATTATGTAGCCCAGTCTAGCCCTGAACTCATCAGGATCCTTCTGGCTCAGCCTCCTGAGTGCTGAGATTGCAGGATTGTGCCAGCATGCCCAGCAATTATCTGATTTCTTGATGACAGCCATTCTTTCTGGAGCAGGATAGAATCTTGGTGCATTTGTATCCTAATTTGCACTTCTCTAATGACCAGTTATGTTGCACATATTTTCATGTATTTATTGGCCATTTGTACTTCTTACACTGATAAGTGTCTATTCATTTTAGTGGCCTATTTTTTATTGGGTCTTTTATTTTAAGAGGCCTAATTTTTTTAAATTCTTTACATAGTTTAGCTGCTGTTCATATCAGAAAAACAGAATGAGTGCAAATAAATAATCTAATGAGCTCACAGAAAAATAAGAACAATCCAAAGCTAGTACAAAAGGGAAATTATAAAGATCAGAACAGAAATAAATGAAATTGAGACTAAGAAAACAATACAAAGAATCAATGAATTGAAGAGTAGGTTCTTCAAAAGAATAAAATGGACAAACTCTTAGTCAATCTTACCCCCCAAAAAGGTAAAGAAAAAAACCCATATCAATGTAATTAGAAATAAAAAAGTGAAACTACAAAGAACATCATTAAATCCAGATGATTTCTAGTAACTACATCAAAAACCTGTATTTCAATAAATTTGAAAACCCAGAAGAAATGGATAGATTCCTAGATATGTATGAATTACCAAAACTAAACCAAGTAGATATAAAACCCTTGAATAGTCCAGTAACAGGAAATGAAATTGAGGAAGTAATTTTTAAAACTTACCAACTAAGAAAAGCTCAGAACCTAATTGACTCACCACTGAATTCTACAAGAATTTCAGGGAATATCTAATGCCAATCCTCTTCAAATGCCTTAATAAAATTAAAAGGTTAAAAAGTACTACCAAATTTATTCCTGGAAGCTAGCATTACCATGTTTGCAAAACCAGACAAAGACTCAACTAAAACAAGAAAGGCCAATCTCAATAATGAATATTGATGCAAATATCCTTAACAAGATATTGGCAAAGAGAATGCAACAAATCATTTTAAAAAATCACACATCATGACCAATCATGACCAAACAGGCTTCATGCCAGGGATGCAAAGATAGTTCAATATATGCAAATCAAACTCGAGTCCTTGCCCTTGTGGGGCAGGCGACAGAACCACTGAGCTAAATCCCTGGCCAACATATACAAATCAATAAATGTAATGAATCACATAAACAGAAGCAAGGACAAATATCACATGATCGTCTGAACAGATGAAAAAAATCTTTGACAAAATCCAACATCTATTCTTTTTTTTTTTTTTTTTTTGCTACCGGAGATTGAACTCAAGACCTTGAGCTTGTGAGGTAGGCAGAGACACCACTGAGCTAAATCCCCAGCCCTTAACATCTATGCTTGATTTAAAAAAAAAACAAACTGAAGAAAATAAGTCTAGAGGGACCTATCTCAATCTGATTAAAAAAAAAATTTGTGACAAATCTACTATAAACATCATATTAAATGGGGAAAAACGAAAAGCTTTATATCTAAAATCAGAAACAAGACAAGGATGTACACAAACACCATTCCTATTCAATACAGTACTTGAAATTTTAACCAGAGCAATCAGACAAGAGAAAGAAATAAAAGAGATATATATAAGAAAGGAAGAAGTCAAATTACCCTTATTCTCAAACAACATAAACCTTTATACAAGAAATGTTTTAAAATCCACCAAAAGACTCCAAGAGCTAATAAACAAATTTAGCAATGTAGCAGGATACAAAATCAACACACAAAAATCAGTAGTATTCTGCATGACAATAATGAAACCAGTAAGAAAGAAATAAGCAAAATAGTATCATTCACAATAGCCTGAAGAAAAATTAAATACTTAAGAATTAACCCAACAAAGAAAGTGAAAGACCTTTATAATGAAAACTTCAGTATTGTGAAAAAAGAGGATATCAGAAAATGGAAAGATATCCCCTGTTCCTAGATAAACAGAAACAATACTGTCCAAATGGTCATAGTTCCAAAAGTGTTATATAAATTTAATGAAATCCCAATAAAAATGCCAACAGCATTCCTCACAGAACTAGAGAAAGCAATCTTAAGATTTATATGGAACCAGAAAAGACCTAGACTAGCAAAACAAATTCTAGGCAACAAGAGCAAATTCCAGATTTCAAGTTATATTGCAAAGCTACAGTGATAAAAGCAGCATGGTACAGACACAAAACCAGACATGTGGATCAATGAAACAGAATAGAGGATACAGAAACAACCCTAGGCACATTTAGCTGTTTGATCTTTGACAAGAGGACTAAAAACATACCGGAGGAAAGATAGCCTCTTTAATTAATGCTGTTGGAAAAACTGGCTATTCACATGCAGAAGATTGAATCTAGATCCATATCTTTCATCATATACTAGTATAAAATAAAAATGGATCCAAAAACTAACGTTTAAACAGAAACAGTGAACTTGCTGGAAGTCATAACACACTCTTGAGCTCATAACACAGGCAAGGACTTTCTGAACAGAACCCTAGTTGCACAAGAAATAGAATCAAAAATCAACAAATGGGATTGTATCAAATTTTTAAAGCTTATCCACAGCAAAGGAAACAAACAACAAAGTGAAGTGACAATCTCCAGAACAGGAAAAAAATTTCAACAAATACTTTTCAGAGGATTAAATTTTTAAAAATTTTTTAAAGAAAATAAGAAAGCTCCACTAATGAATGTATTGTCTTGAATAAATATCACCACAATTGTTTTACTTCTTCCACCAAAAGACTTATCCTATGATTCCCATGAAGCCTGTTGGCAGCATATACAAATATTAAATTGTTATGAAAAGGCAAATAAATCTCTTAAAATGGTAAAACATTAGACTTAAAATGTTGTACTATGGGCAGTACAACATTTCAACAGAAGCAGTGTTTCATGTGCCATTATATTTAGATGGAAGTCACTTAGGTCATAGCGGAAATGGCACTGTATCCTTTATCAGGATGGAGAAAGTTCGTAATACTTTGACATCAATAAAAAATCAAAAATATGTAAAGAAACTTCTGGTTCTGATCTAAAACATTTGTCAATTTAGAAAACCCTGCCCCAAACCTGCTAAGAATGTGTCCACAAACAAAGTTTCTAGATACCACTTTTACTGCAGGGAAAACTTAAGCCCACATAGTATATGAAGAACTTGGGACTTGTGAGACATTTCTACTCCCACTGGGTTGAGCTCCACTCTGTCCTTCACACTTATGAAGTATTATTCCCCAGTCTTCTCAGACAGATTAAGTCATCAACCACAACAGAACATAAAGAACCCTTCTGCAGAGCCAGCTAACTCTTTATAACAATAAAATGAACCAAACATTTTTTATTCTCTTATCACCAGGAAAGTCATTACTTCTCAAAAAGATGTAAGTTTAATAAACTCTATCCATCTGGAGATATCTAAAGAGAAATAAATGCCAGAGCTATTTTGGAAACTATTTGTATTATAAATACTCTCGTTATGAGAAAGTTACATTCTAAACATTGAAACTTGAACATACGTGGAATTTCAGTTATTATTTTAGGTCTCTCCATATTTTTAAATATTCAAACTGCTATTACCTCCAAGTAAGGAGAAAATTATTTTTGTAGGTTTATCCCTGAAGAAGGGGTAACAGCATACAAAAAAATTTGTCTATATTCTTTACTCAATTCAATAAAAATTTATAATTTGAAAATGGGTAAATTCCAGCAATCTATTTTGATTTTTGAACAGGTGATACTTGTTTGGAGCAAGGGTTGGTTTTTGTACTAAACCACTTTAACAAATAAGCTGTTAGATTTTTTGCTTTACACTGAGAGACTTCATTCATCCATCAAATTGTTGAGTCTTTACGTCTTTAAATAATACCCCACTTTATAGTCTGAACCATCTACATATATATACTACGAAACATCCACATATTTTTTAAATGAAGGGTTGATCCTTTAGTTCGGCAGATGTTCAGTGATGAAAAAAACAGATGAAGTTCACCAGGTAAAATTAAAAATTAAGGCCAAAACTACAATATATTTCTTAAACTATAAAAATAAAACACTGTTTGAACAGACCTTGTAAGCAAGTTTGGAGGTTTAGATAACTCTTTACACACAATTGTAAGTTTTTCAAATTTCAGTCCTTTCTTCCATTTCATCTTCTTTTTCTTGGGATAAACAATGTAACTAATGCCTGCTTGTTTTGATACTTCAATAAGAGAGTGAGACAGATCTTTTGAACTGTGTTCTTCCTGAATGGTGTCTAAGATGGTATCTATATTTTCTTTCACAGAGGTGAGAGGCTCCTTGGTTTTATTTTCCTTAGCAAGCTGGTGCTCCAACTCCTTTGCTTTCTGGAACATCATTGCTTTCATGTTGCTTTGCATGTCATCCTTAATTTCTATTGGTTCGATGTCCTCCTCCTTCCTCAATTCGACTGCGGATTTTGCTCTCTTCATAGGGAAAAACAGGTTAATAAATATATAATAAATTAGTTGCTGTACTTTTAAAATTAATTCAGTTACAGTTACTATTAATGTAGTTTGGATGTTTTATTAAAATTTTCTTAAATCCTATATTCTTAAAATTACTGAAAAGTCAAATTATAAAGTTAATGGTAGCTTAGTTAAATCATGCATAGTAATCTGGTCATGTGATTGTTCATTAGCTACGTATACACAGTACAAAACAGATACATATTATGATTTTATATATTTTTATTAAGAGAATGACCCCTACACATCCAAATAAAGTAGATGCACTACTTTTACTTGTAATGCAAAAACTCTGTAGAATGAGTAAAACCTATTATAATATAATGTTCTATTAAATCAGTTTGAGTCTATTTTCGAAAGCACTTTAACATTAAATTTCTATACAAAATTATTTACATATGCTCTACAACTTTCAATTCAATATTTAGAAGCTAAAGGAACAGTAAGTAACAGAATCCTATTCTATTATTTATTTTATCTAATAATTATAGAATCAACCTAATATTTAATTATATTATTATTTACTATTATAGTACTCATAATTACAACTAAGTTGTAACAATTATTCATAATTTTTAAAACTCTAATATTAAAAACAAAAGAAAAATCATTGCTATTATTTTGATTTATTATTCCCTGCCTGACACAAATTCCAAACACAGCAATTTCATATAAGCTAGTTGTGTATTTAAGATGTAGTAAAGTACAATAGAGATATTGACTGTCTTTGACTTCCTATACTCCTCCACCTCAAAAAACTATATTTAACTGAACATGTAATTAGAATCTGGAACAGAGTATAGAATATATTTGTATATTTTTTTAAAAAGCATAAACTGATTATTATTGTTAGAAATATAAATATTTCTTTTGGGCAGTAAAAATTGAAAAGTTACAAAACCTTCAGTTGTATGGATGGTGCACTTAAATGTTGGATATTTTCAAATGACAGACATTTTCTTAGTAAGAAAGACTGTAAAATAATCAAATGAGAAATACACATTAACTAGAGCACTGCTTGGTAAACTAAAATATCGTGACAGTTTGCTAATGATAACTATTTATGTAAATTAGTGAAATATAGAAGAAAAATTAAAATGTAGTTTCTTACTGATTTTGAAATCACTAGCTTCATAGAGAAAAATAGAACCTGAAATCCACCAATTAACTTAGCAACATAATAATGAAAATTATCCTATTTTTAAAATTCAACCTGAAATAACAAACATCAAGCACCTGTTAATGTTCACCATGCTATGGTGCGAAGCTTTCCAGCTAATATCAGTGGCGCAGGTCTGTGTGAATGGGCCAATAAACAGTTACCTCTATCATGAGCTGACCTTGTACTTCAGGGAACACACACAAATAAGACCACGTACTATAATGGCACCAAGACAGGTGCTATTACCTTAAAAGAATAGGAAAGCGATACCATTCCAGACTGAAAAGTACAAAGAAAGGGCTAAGTTTCATGCCCTCAATGTGATAGTGAAAACAGCAGTAAAGATATATCTCTGAACCAAAGCAACTGTGGCAGTGTCTATAAAAATGACATGAATCAGGTGCAAAAAAAAAATGCAGGGGAGAGAGGTGAATTTTGAACAGGTAGGAACCCAGATAGAGCAGCAAGAAGAGGTAGCATTAGAGCTGTTGTGTGAAGGCAGCAGCCTTTCCACAGACTGTGAAGGGGTTGAGAACAAAGGGAACAGTCTCAACAGGCACTGAGAAATGTCAAAGTGACAGCAATCTTAGTCCACAAGGACTCTGATACAGGAAAGGTACAGACAAACTATAGGGTGTATGGGGCTTACACGAAGAGTAATTATAATGGGAGGAAACAAAATACAGCTGAGACCAGGTAATGAGTTTGAGTTAGGCACTCTGACTTCATTGTGTTTGGTAGAAGGAGTTATTAATTTTGTCGAGACATGAGTAACATAATCAATCCTGTGTTATAAAACTATAGCAGAATACACTGGAAAAGGCAGGTACTAAAACTCAAAATATGTGATAGGCGCAAGGTGTCCTAACACAATCTAGAAAATGCAAATGGATTTCCAATCTAGAAAATGTCACTTGTTGATTTGATTATTTTAAGTGACAGTCACTGGTCTAGGTCCTGTAGATAAAACAGTGAATGTAAATCATATGACTTAGGATAGTGAGGAAGAAAATGATCAACCATACATAAGGACAAGTATTTGACAAGTGCTACAGAAATGGCAGTAAAACAGTGACCACATGAACATTACAGCCCTCTCCAAAGAAGAGTACATATTCTCTGACTGTATAGAGGAAATAGGGAGGCACATAGAATCATATATAATCCAATTAGCTCACCAGAAAAGGGGTTTGAATTGTTTTTGAGCCCTAATTCTCTCTACTATGTGGCATTCACCACTGAAGATATCATCAAGAACTAAAAGAAAAATAAAGAAAATAAATTAAAAAATAAAAAAATTTCCTGTTACCCATAAAGTTCAGGGCATTAATAAACCAGTTATATAAGTGTCATGACTCTTTTTCTTTCAATCACTATTTCCTTTCCATCTAATAATGCTTATTACTTGATAAACTTAGTTGGAAACATTCTTGTGATACTGAAGACATGAGTACGCATGCAGCTAATCACCACTTACTGCAGTGAGTCTTATCCTGTTATATGGTCATAATCAGTTTTGCCGTTTGTTCAAAAGGCTTATAAACATGTTCCATTAATCATTTGAGTCCTAGGCAAGAATGAGCAGAATAGCTGGAAATCGTAGAAAAACTCACAGGGGATATTCACCTATTGATTAGTGAATACTGTCTTCTGAGTGTGATAAAGACAGCATATTTGAGAAAAAAAGAAATGTATTCTTTACAAAGGTATTGACTGGTCTAAGCAATTTCCCAGAATAAGGAAGTATCACATAATAAATTTGGAATTAATAGAAAAAATTTCCAAACTTTAGGCAGACATATTAACCAACCCACCCTTCAAAATAAAAATCATACATACCTGAAAATTGCTATTGTCATACAAAACGACACTTTCCTTGCTGTCAGCTAAAAATTTCTTGGTTAAAATTTTGCTTCCTTGAACACTCTATGATTAAAAAATAAAATTTTAAATTACACTGAAGAATACTTTTTAATACCTATGGTCACTCTTACTTCATAATACAATAATGTTACCAAAAGAAAAAAACCTATGGAAGGGACAGAATTCTAGAAAACCTTTTCCCAAAATGGATTAAAATAAAGCTATAGCCTTAATAGTTGGCCAAAACCTGCAATTTGTCTTCTGCACTGGCCTTTAGCCAAATGGGTGATTCTATATTATTTCTGGCATCATTAATCTGAGGAGTGATCACTGATCATATGGTTCTCATAGGTGAGCAATGAGTTTACTTAGAATATCAACATCAGGATTATGAACAAGACATATCTGGATTTATTGTCAATAAGTAACTACTCATTTTCAAATACAAGGAAGTATTCTAATTGTAAATTGGAATGAAAATTTCCTTTATATCCTTAACTTTGAATTCTATCAGCCAATTGAGTTTTAACATAGATATATTTATTGTTATCAAAATAAACTGCTACAATAATAATGATTATTAAATGAGCTATTTTATGTTATGATCAGTGATTGGGACATGCAGAAACAACTAGAAGTCCTAAATTTGACAACTGGGTCGATTCATGATTAGATAAACCACGCTGTTCCTTTAGAGATAAGTTTAAGAAAAGAAATTAAAGGAGAAAACAGAAGTCACAGTCAAAATGGTAAAGAATAAAAGAAAACAGAATAGTCAAAAATAATAACTGGTAAGATGAAACAAAAAATGCTAGTAATCACAAAATATAATAAATTAAATTTATTTTTTAAATTGGAGCAAACAATTTTTTAAAATATCTAAATATCACTTCCCATTTAAAAGAACCAGGAGTCTTTAAAGAAAAGTCTGCTTCCATTTCTGCAAATAGAACTAAATGAGCCTGAGTCATGTCAAGCTGGAAAGTCTTACTGGATCCTTTTTCTCCTGAAAATGGAGCAGTTCTGAGAATCAGTTGGACAGATGGAAGGTCCTGAGCCAAAGCAATCCCACATCAAGCAGCAATGGATCAACTCTAGCAATAATCTTATGTTTAGTCACTGGCTGGAGCACATCAAAGGAAGTATGGCCAATGAATGAATACCATGGTAGCTGTAGAAGCTGGCAGACAAGTATGCTCCTCTTAAAAGATTCTCTTGAAAGAGAACAGAGCATCATATTCCTATGGAAGCTACACCTACTTAGGCAAATTAATATTTACTAACCTTTTGCATTAAAGCAATCTTTTTAAATATTTTGTGTCATTAACCTCTTTTTAGCTCATGGCATCTGTATACATTTTTCTTAAGTAAATGAAAAGATCAGTCAGGACTTTAAAAAAATAGGGAAATGCACATGTCCATTCTAATCTTCCAAGATTTGAAATATATTTCAAATATACTTGGACCGGGAATTCCAAACAGAAAAATATGTGTGTAAAGATATATGTTGTAGTATAGTTTTAAAAATAAGATGCAGAATAATATAAATTATGATTCCATTTATGTAAAAACATTAATTTGTATGACCTAAATGACAGTGAAAATTTCTAAATGGATGCACAGAATGCACTTACTTTCTTTTTTCTAATTAATTTTATTGGTACATTTTAGGTATACAATATAATGAAATTCATCATTGTAAACTTGCACCTTTACATAATCTCTCTTGGTTCTTATTTTTCTCCCCATTCCACTGGCCTCCCTTCAACCCATCAATTCCTCCCTATTTACAAAGACTTTGTTTCCATTTTTTCATTTTTCTCATACTAATTCCATTCTTTTCTTTCCTTTTCCATACCCCTCCCACTATCTCTTCCCTTTTGCCCCTTTTCTTCCAATTTCACATTATCTATTATACCTTTTAGTCCTGCTTCCAAGTTTTAGCTATTACAAACTGTGTTGCTATGAACATGGGTGCACATATATCACTGTGGTATGATTCTTTTAATTCTTTGGGGAAGATCCCCAGCAGTGGAATAGCTGGGTCAAATGGGACTTCCAGTCCTAGTTCTTTGAGGAATCTCCATACCAATTTCCACAGTGGTTGCACCAGTCTACACTCCCACCAGCAGTGGAGCAGGGTTCCTCTTTCCACACAGCCCCACCAGCATTTGTTATTGGTTGATTTTATGATAGCAGCCATTCTTTCTGGAGTGAGGCGGAGTCTCAGCAGTGTTTTCATTTGCATCTCTCGAATGACCAGTGATGTTGAACATTTTTTCATGTATTTATTTGCTATTTCTACTTCCTTGTCTGAGAAATGTCTGTTCATTTCAGATGCCCATTTTTGGATTGGGTCTTTAAATTTGGGAGATCTGATCTTTTTAAATTCTTTATAGATTCGAGATAGCAGACCTTTTTCGGAGGAAAAGCAGGTGAAGATTTTTTCCCACATTGTGGGTTGTCTCTTCACACAGCTGGTGGTTTCTCTTGTTGTGCAGAAGCCTTTTAATAAGAAGAGATCCCACTTGTTGAGTGTTTGTGCTAGTTCACAGGCAACTGAGGTTTTGTTCATAAAATCTTTTCCTACACCGATGTCTTCAAGAGTTCCACCTAAACTCTGTACCAGGAAGTTCAGCGTTTCTGTTTTAATATTTAGATTTTAATCCATTTTGATTTTAGTTTAATGCATAATGAGAGATATAGGTCTAGTTTTAATCTATGGCAAGTTGAAACCCAATTTTTCCAGCACCATTTATTGAAGAGGCTATCTTTCCTCCAGTGAGGGTGTTTGGCTTCTTTGTTGATGATGATGTGGCTGAGTGTGTCTGGAGTTGTTTCTGAATCTTCTAATCTGTTCCACTGGTCCTCAGGTCTGTTTCTTTGCCAATTCCATGCTGTTTTTATCACAGTAGCTTTGCAGTATAGTTGCAAGTTGGGGGTTGTGATACCCCCAGCCATATCTCTGTTGCCTAGAATTGCTTCTGTTATTCTGGGTCTCTTCTTGTTCCAAATGAATTTTTGGATTGTTTTCTCAAGGTATGTGAAGTATGCTGCTGGAATTTCAATTGGGATTGCACTGAATCTCTATAGCAGTTTTGGAAGTATGGTCATTTTTCACTCTGTTGTTTCTTCCTACCCACGAGCAAGGGATGTCTTTCCATTTTCTGAAATCCTCTTAAATCTCTCTTCTCAGAGTGCTATAGTTTTCAGAAGAGGTCTTTGATTTCTTTCAATAGGTTGATGCCTAGGAATTTCAGTTTTGTGGATGCTGTTGTGAAAGGAATTGTTTGTCCTATTTCTCTCTCAGTGAGTCTGTTGTCCGTGTAGAGGAATGCTATTGATTTTTGTGTGTTGCCTTGTATTCAGCTACTTTACTGAATTTGATTATTAAGTCAAGAAGACTTTTGGTGGAGTTCTTGGAGTCTTCTATATACAGTATCATGTCATTTACAAATAATGACAATTTGACTTCTTCATTTCCTATCTTTATTCCATTCATTTCTTTCTCTTGTCTAATTGCTGTGGCTCATGTTTCCAAAACTATATTGAACAGGAGTGGTGATAGTGGACATTCTTGTCTTGTTCCTGATTTTATTATGAAGGATTTCAGTTTTGCCATTTACTATGATATTGGCTGTTGGTTTTCATAGATGACTTTTATCAAATGGAGGTAGAGACTGTCTATTACAATTTTTTGTAGGGTTTTTATCATAAATGCGAGTTGAATTTTGTTGAATTATTTTTCTGCATCTATTGAGATGATCATATGGTTTTTGTCCTTGGCTCTATTAAGATAGTGTATTACATTGGTTGATTTGCATATGTTGAACCATACCTGCATCCCTGGGATGAATCCCACTTGGTGCATGATCTTCTTGACGATCTTCTGCATTCTGTCCGCCAGTATCTTATTGAGGATTTTTGCATCTATGTTCATTAGTGAGATTGGCCTAAAGTTCTGTATTTTAGCTGGGTCTTTCTCTGCTTTGGGGATCAAGGTGATGATAGCTTCCAGGAATGAATTTGGGAGTATTGCTTCCATTTCAATTTCATTGAAGTATTTAAACAGTAGTGTCAGTAGTTCCTCTCTAAATGTCTTGTAGAATTCAGCAGTGAAGACATCAGGACCTGGGCTTTTGTTAGTTGATAAGTTTTTAATTACATTATCAATTTCATTGATTGATATTGGGTTGTTTAGAATTTTAGGTCTTCTTTGATCAACTTTGGTAATTCATATGTATCTAGGAATCTGTCCATTTCTCCTGTGTTTTCCACCTTATTGGCATATAGGTTCTCAAAGTAGGTATTGATGATCCTGTGGGTTTCTGCTGGGTCCATTGTAATTTCATCCTTTTCATTCCTAATTACATGGATTTGGGCCTTTTCTTTACTTTTTCTGATAAGATTGCTAAGGGCTTTTCAACTTTGTTTATTCTTTCAAAGAACTAATTCTTGGCTTCAATGATTTTTTTGTATCATTCTCTTAATCTCCATTGCATTGATTTCTGCTCTGTTCTTTATAATTTCCTCCGTTGTATGAGCTTTGGGTTTGTCCTGCTCTTCTTTTTCTTGAAGCTTGAGATTTAGCATCAGGTTGTATAATTGAGATCGCTCTGTTTTCCTAATAGGTGTATTCACTGCTATGAATTTCCATCATAAGACTGCTTTCACTGTGTCCCATATATTCTGATATGTTGTATTGTCATTGTCATTTAATTGTGGGAACTGTCTGATTTCTTCTTTAATTTTCTCTGTGACCCTTTGGTTATTCAGAAGTGTGTTGTTCAATTTCCATGTGTTTATGAAATTCTTGTGATTTCTTTTGCTATTGATCTCCAGTTGCACTATCATCTGATAATATACAGGGATAACTTCAATTCTTTTGCACTTACTTAAACATGAGCAATTATGTGTTCTATTTTGTAGAATGACCCACTTGCAGCCTAAAAGAATGTGCATTCTGATTTGGTAAGGTGGAACACTCTGTAAACATGCTGTCTATTTGTTCAAGAGTTTGATTGAGTTCCAGTATTTCATTGCTTATTTTCTGTCTAGTTGCTCTATATATTTGTCACAGTGGGGTATTGAGGTCCCCCACTACTATTGTATTAGTGCTTCTTTGATTTTTCATGTCCATTAGTGTTTGCTTTATATAGTTGGGCACACCAATATTTGGTACATATATATTTATGATTGTCATCTGTTCCTCTTGGATTATTTCCTTTACAAGGATGTAGTTTCCTTCTTTGTCTCTCTTAATTAGTGTTGGCTTGAAATCCATTTGATCTGCAAAGAGGATAGCTACTCCTGCTTTTCTTTCAGGTTTCTGTCACATGGAGTATTATTTTCTACCCTTTAACTTTCAGTCTATGAGTTTCTTTTTGACTTAAGTGTGTTTCTTCTATGAAGCATATTGTTGGATCTTGCTTCTTGACCCACTCTGCCAGTCTATTTCTTTTGACTGGTGAATTGAGACCATTAACATTGATGGTTATAAGTGATATGCATTGACTTATCCTTGTCATGACCTTTTCTTTTTGTTGAATTCTCCCCCTTTGCATTTAATTTCTTATCGTGCCCAATAGATTCATTCTGCTGGGCTTCCTGGGGTTGTGATCCTCATCGTCTTTTCCTACAATGGTGTTTAAAAATTTTTAGAGTGCTTGTTTGGTATTCATGAAGTTCCTCAGGTGTTCTTTGTCATAAAGTATCTTATTTCTCCATCAATTTTGAAAGGTAGTTTTTTATGATACATCAATCTGGGTTGGAGTTTGTTTTCCTTTAGAGCTTAAAATACATCATTCCAGGCTCTTCTTGCCTTGAAGGTTTGTGTTGAGAAGTCTGCTGTGATTCTGATGGGCTTTCCTTTGTATGTGATTTGTTTCTTTTCTCTAACTGCTTGTAGACTTCTGTTCTTCTGTTGGGCTTCTGGAATCTTTTTTTTTTAATTCTTTTATTGGTACATTTTAGGTATACAATACATTTACATTTCTCATTGGGAACTTGTACCTTTACATGATGTATCTTGGTTCTTATTTTTTCCCCATTCCCTGCACTCCCTTCACCCCTCTACCCTTCCCTATTTACAAAGACTTTGTTTCCATTTTTTCCATTTCTCACAATTTTTCCTTTCCCTTCTTTCCTTTCCTCTACCCCTCCCTCTTCCCCTACCCCTTTGGACCTTTTCTTCCTATTTTGCATTATCAATTATTCATTTTAATCATTGTTACATTTTAGGTATACAATATACTGACATTCATAATTGGAAATTTGCACCTTTACATAATCTCTCTTGGTTCTCCTTTCTCCCCCTTCCCCTGTTGTCTCTTCAACCCCTCCATCCCTTCCTATTTACAAAGACTTTGCTTCCATTATTCCATTTTCTCATATTAATTCCATTCCCTTCTTACCTTTCCCTACCCCTTCCACTTTCCCTTCTCCTTTGCCCCTTTTCTTCCTATTTCACATAATCTATTATACCTTTTAATCTTTATTTACACTTTCAGTTTCTTACACTAGAGAAACTATTCAGTATTTACACGTGTGTCCTATTTATTTCACTTAAGAGTATCACCTCTATGTGCATCCATTTAGCTATAAATGTTTCTAATTTCTCATTTTTTATGGCTGAGTAAAAAAAATGTAAAAAATGTTCAACATCACCGATCATTCAAGAGATGCAAATGAAAAAAGCGCTGAGATTCCAACTCACTCCAGAAAGAATGGCTGCTATCATGAAATCAACCAATAACAAATGCTGGTGGGGCTGTGGGGAAAGAGGAACCCTGCTCCACTGCTGGTGGGAGTGTAAACTGGTGCAACCACTGTGGAAATTGGTATGGAGATACTTCAAAGAACTAGGACTGGAAGTCCCATTTGACCCAACTATTCCCCTACTGAGAATCTTCCCCTCAAAAATTAAAAGAATCATACCACAGTGATATATGTGCACCTATGTTTATAGTAGCACAGTTTGTAATAGCTAAAGCTTGGAAACTGAATAAAGAAAATGTGGTTCTTTTATAAAATGGAGTACTACTCAGCCATAAACAATGAGAAACTAGAGACATTTATACTTAAATGGATGCATATTGAGCCCATCCTCTTAAGTGAAATAAGTAGGACACACATGTGTAAATACCAAATAGTTTCTCTAGTGTGAGAAATTGAAAGTGTAAATAAGGATGAAAATGATTAAAATGAATAATTGATAATTTGAAATAAGGAAAAGGTCCAAGGGTTTGGGGATGGTGGGAGGGAAGGGGAAAGGGAAGAAGGGAAAGGGAAAATTATGAGAAAGAAAAAATAAATGTAATCAAACTCTGTGTAAATAGGGAAGGGTGGAGAGGGTGAAGGGTGCACAGGTAATGGGAGAAAAAATAAGAACTAACATACATCATGTTCTGGTACAAACACTCAATGATAAATGTAAATGTATTTTATACCTACAATGTACCAATAAATATATATATAAATAAAAGAAATATATATATATGATTAAAAACAGTAGCTTTACTGGTATAAGTATAGTAGCTTGACAAGTCAGGAGTAAAGCATTTATCATTAAAAACAAATGAGAAAAAAAATTAAACTACTTTTTAAAAATTTTATTCTAGATAAGAAAAATATCACTAGAAATGGGAAATAAAATGATGCAACATTAGAAATGGAGAGTAAAACTCACAAGAACATACAAAAATCTCAGCCCCCGATATGACAACAACCCTTTGCCCAGCAGGTGACCTTAGTATGTATCCCAAACACTGTAGGAAAATGGAGTTAAGATAGTCAGCTGAGCATGTCATGTTGGCCACTGCCCCCTGAAATGTTTCTTAACTAACATTTACAGATATTAATAGTTTTTCAAAAAGTCTAGGTATATTCCAGTTGGCCACAGAACACCTTTGTTTATCTTAGCATATAAACCCCTCCTTCCTGACTTAAACTGCAGGGATCTCCCCCTCCTGCAACTACCTAAGACATATTTCTGTTGATAATTTCCCAATAAATTGTGCTTTGTGCAGTCTTGGAATAATCTGCCTCTTTCTTCAGTCTCATGACACTTTTTACCTTTGGCAGCCAGTTTTCTTACACCAAGACTGATTTTTTCCAAAACAAACACTGCATACAGATATTTCACCTGTGAGCATATATTAAAAATAAAAATTAAGTTTGGTCTAATAGAATTCAACATATTTAATAATAATATACCATGGCCAAGTAATCTAGGAAATAGAAAGTTATTTCAATGTTAATATTTTAAACATGTAGTATCAATAAGTTACATACAAATATGATTTCATCCCTGTCTCAGTTGCAATGAAACCAAGAAATAAATTCATGACTGCATTTCAAGCAATAGCATAAATTCACTGTATTTCTTTGTATTCATCTGATCTCAGGCTATTATTGTTACTCTTGCTATGCTTTCCTTGTTATTCTTTAACATTTTGTTCTGTTCATTTCTGATATATGTATTTTGGTAAGCTGCCTGAAATAGTGTGCAAATAAAATATTTCTAAATATCATTAAAAATTGGGGCCTGGGAATTAGATCAGTGGTTCCATCATCTCCCTACACTTGCAAAGACCCTAGTTCAATCCCCGGTATCAAAAAAAAAAAAAAAAAGAATTAAAAAATTGTATGATGATGTTCACTGAACTAATTTTAAGAGAAAAAATATGAAGAAAGCAGAAAGTAAGATTAAAAAGAAGAAAAAAGAAATGAAGAGGGAGAAAAAGGGAAAGATAAGTTTTTTGCAAATGAAAGAAAACTGACCCAAAAGTGGACAGAATTGTCTGACAAAGAATAATTAGATGATTTTGGTTTTCTTCATTTGCTTTTTCTAATTTAAAAGCAGAATAACAAAATGAGAGTATAGCAAACATTCTTTAAGGGACAAAGAAGGAAAAGATTAATAGTTGTATTAGGGTTAACAAACATTACATTAACAAAAAGTTCACTTTTAAAAGCAAATAGTTCCAGGCCGAGGATTTAGCTCAGTGGTTCCGCCGCCTACCTTGCAAGCACAAGGTCCCGAGTTCAATCCCCAGTACCAAAAAATAAAAAATCAAATAAAAACAAATGGTTCCAGAGACAGTGTTTCACCCAGCCTATGGACATCAGTGGCCCACATATAAGACTGGCTGAGAGCCAGGCTGAAGTCAGTGGAAAGAACATCTCAGGGCCAGGCATGCAGCTCAGTGGCGCTGCATCTGCCTAGCAAGCACAAGGTCCTGAGTTCCACCACCAGTACCACAAAAAATAAAATAAAATTTAAAAATCCCACCACTGTTGGAGAATGACCAGCTGATCTGTTCTATGGTGGAGTGTCAGAACAAGGGCCCAGCAAGTGAGTGTGCCCAGTACCAGCATGTGTTACATAATAATAGCATTTATGTAGCTACCATCAAAGTTATCACTCCAGTCAGTACTTGAAAAGCAAAGGAGTGATCTTGCAGTTAGTTGTTCTGTGTCATAATAGAATGTAACTGCATTGTTCAGCTTTCCTATTGCTGGGACAAAATACCTGACACTCACAACTTAAAGGAAAGATTTATTTGGCTCATGATTTCAGAGCTTTCAGCCCATGTCGCTTGGCTCCAAGAAAGAAACATCATGACAGAGGGCATGACATCCAGGAAGCAAAGAACATGGGAAACGTAAGAAAGGAAGGGGCCAGGGCCCAGATATCATCCCCAAGGCCTTATTTCTCCTCCAGCCCATTCAGTTATAAAGTCATCAATGGAAGCACTTGTGGATGAGATTAGTGCCCTCACAACCCAATTGCCTCTCCCAGAATCTCTTAATCCAGTCAAGCCAACAATTAAGATTAACTGGCACAGTTATCCATCTCCTATGAAATGGAAACAGGGCCTTAGCTCTCAACTCCTTGAAAAAGGAAACCTCATAGCTCTTTAAAACACGTGAAATGTGAAGCAAGCTACTAAACTAAGTTCATTTTCATTGTAAACATTTTCCTAATTAAGCAGATTTCTCAACAAAATTGACCTCCAACTATCCACAAAATCTACAGTGATAATTATCTAATTTGTAACAAATTATATTCTATTTTCTTCAATTATCAAAAAGAAAACAAATTAAAATGCCATGAATATTCTGTAACCAAGTCATATGGCTTTATATCTCAAATCCTCAGTCAAATAAAATATGAAATAGAATATTAAAATATCTAAAAATGAAACAGGACAGTCTTTTTGTCTGGCTAAAGTAACATGAATAAGTATAACATTCTAAAGAAATATATGTTAGTTACATCTTATATAAATATACAAAATTATACTTTTGTAAATATACAGACATATATTTATAGACCTACATATAATGATACATACTACAATTATGTATATATATTAAATTAGTATCGTGCTATCCAATCAATCCTGTCCATGGCAACAGTCGTCTGACAACTTGCATAATACAATGTCATATGCAATTATACAATTCCATTATTAAATTCAATTATCAATAATAATATAGAAAACTCATTCAATACACTACCTCATATTGTGGATATATAGTTTCCTTCATGACAGACTCTGGAACAGCAAATTTGGGTGCTGTTGAATTCCAAAACATTTTTGTAAATCCTGGATAAGCAGACATCTTTGAAAATAACATAAGAAAATTATTAGCAATACCAAAAAATAGGGCCAGGGATTTAGCTCAGTGGCACCGCACCTGCCTTGCAAACACAAGGTCCTGAGTTCCATCCCCTGTACCGCAAAAACAAAAAGAAAGAAAAAGAAATAGCAACAAATAGCTTCTAGGACAAAAAAACCCAAAAAACCAAATCTGTCCAAATTGTTCCTAGTTGCTCAGAGCATGACCTGATTGACTGCATGTCCTCTGGTAATGAGGAAAAGATGATTTTCATAACCCATCAGACTAACAGAAATGTAAAGTCAGCAATACCCAGGGATGCCAAGGAAATGGAGAGAGGAGTAAAAATGCACTGGAAGAAAACTGACCAGTTGTGGAAAATGTACGTGTCACATGTTTCAACAATTTCACTTCCAGTTATATATTCTGTGCAATTCTTACACAAGCACATGGAAAGACATGCATGGACGATTCACAGAGCAAGTGAAGTATACCAGAAATAAACCCCAATCAAAGTGATCATTAATAGAAAAACAGATGAATAAAACCTGGTATATTTATATAACTAAACACTATAAAGCCATTAAAACACAAAATTTGTGATACATATATAGATCTTAGAAACATAATATTGAGAATATAAAATAAGCAAGTTTCAGAAAGGTGAATACAAAATTGCTATTTATGTCAGTTTAGCTATAATGCACAAAACTGCATTATTTATTTAGGATAACAAATATATCTAGTAAACTACGAACTTATGAACTGCAAAGACCACAACTATAACAATAACTACCCTGGGGTAGGGAGGAAAAGAAATGAAATGAAGAAAAAGTACAAAGAACTTAATAACTTTTACTTTTTATTTAAAAAATAAGAAACAAAGATAACAAAACGTTAACATTTACAAATTCTTTATAATATATCCCCTGGTTGTTAATAACGTAGTTTCTGCAGTGTGTGTGTGTGTGTGTGTGTGTGTGTGTGTGTGTCTTTAAAATTGTTTCAAATAAAAACTAATCAGACCTGGAGGTAGAGAAACTATTCTGTAGAATATTGGTGTATAATACTGGAATGGTGGCCATTTGATATTATGAATTTGGCAAAACCCACAGAAATTTAAAGCACAAAGAGTGAATGTTAACATAATATACATTTTAGAAAATCATTTAGGAGGTCAGGAAGAATCCCAGGGTGAAATCTCAATTATAACTAAACAATCTAACTGTATTAGAAATGTATAAAACAACCTCCCTAATAAAGGTGAGAAGGAAGTTGCTGATCTCAGTAACTGAAAATAAGCAGAGGATATAAAACTACAGACAGAAGAAATTATACATCTAGGACTGTACTTTTACTAATAAAGTAAGCCAGAGGAATATGAATTAACAATTCTGATATTTTTATATACAGATATTGGGATTAAAAATTAAGTAGATAAATGGAGAATGGTACAAGCCAGTTTGTCATTGTTCACATAGGAGTTTACAGATAAGCAAGGGAGGATCCTAAAATAATCCATGTAGCCAGGTGTAGTGGTGTACACCTGAAATGCACTCTCAAGCCTGAGGCAGGAGGGTTGCCATGAGTTCCAGGCCAGCCTAAGCTATGTAATGAATTCAAGACTAGCCTAAACTACATGATGAGACTGTCTCAAAAAAGCAAATAAACTAGTTAATTAATTAATTAAAATAAAATGATCCAGATGATAAGGGATTAGAGTTGGAAACATCAGTCTGAACTTCTATTTAGCTTAATATACACAGAAATGTTTACATATAGACTTACTTGCAGACATGTATATTTATACAAATTTGTATACACACATTTATTCTCTTGTTTTGTCAACAAGAACAACAATGGCCCAGCAGCAACAAGCATACCAACTGCCCAGATTCTAGTTACTTTCTCCAATGAGTAGAACCAGGGCTGCATGCAGAAATGGTTGATTCTAGGACTAAGGCAGTAGGAAACACAAAAGATAAGCTCAGAGCATCTTATGCTGCCTCAAATAAAGTTCTCAAAAAAAACAAAACCTTGCAATGATGTGGCATATCCAAATAGACATAGGAGCCAACTGAAGGAGTTCCCAGCTGTCAAAGCTCAAACCATTTTAACAATGATAATAACAACAACAACAACAATAAAAATGTATGGATTATATCTCAAACCATAAGTACCCATGAGTTATACCGATATAAATAAATAATAAATAAAAATAGACAAACTTCCTACACAGAAGAATCCTAATTAATTTTTATAACTACTCTACCCTCAAGGAGGTGTTATACAAATTCCTTACTCCTGGGCTGGGGATTTAGCTCAGTGATTCTGGCGCCTGCCTCACAAGCACAAGGTCCCGAGTTTAATCCCCGATACCAAAAACAAACAAACAAACCAAACCAAATTCCTTATTCCTTATGTGTAGAAAGTGTGTATAGAAATTTCCTTTAAGAGGTACAATATAGAAAGGGGTAAAAAAGAATAACTTTACAAGGAAGAAATCAATACACCACTCTACCATGTGCTCATGGCTGACATTGAAGGTGATAAATCCTGCAGGTATGTACCCTGGATATGACAGGTGAAAAGAGCACTTTACTTCAGTGGTCTTCTTTGCAAGTTCACATAACCCAAATTCAAATCAGAAAATCCCAACTGGGAGACATTACACAAAATACCTGAACACTACTCCTCAAAATTGTCAAATCATTAAAAAAAAGGGAAATCTGAAAAGTTGTCACAGCCAAAAGGAGCCTAGAGAGATAAGACAACTAAATGTAATGTGATATCCTGGAGGGGATACTGAAACAGAAGAATGACATTATGTAAAAAATAAAAAGTTTGAATAATATATGGACCTTACTTAATAATAATGCACTAATGTTGGTTTATTAATTCTTAAACTGTTATTAGCACGTCTTCAGTACATAATGATGACATTCATTGCAGGGAATTGGTATATGTACATAACACATCTCAATTCTTTTTTTCCCTTGATATTACTGTAGATGTTCTAAGTCTTCCAGGGATACCATTATGAATTACCTGGCTGGTATAAAACAACAGAAGTTTATTCACTCACTATTCCGGAAACAAAGTGCAGGTCAGGGCCATGCTCCCTCTGAGGACTTTAGACAATTCTTCCTGTCTCTTTCTAGCTCCTAGAGGTTACAGGAATCCTTATGTTCCTCAGTTGCTACTGTACCACTCGGACCTCTGCCTCCATCGTCACATGGCCTCTTCCCTGTGTGTCTCTGCCTTATGTGGGGGTCTCTTTCCTTGAAGATACCAGTCATATTCGATTTAAACTCCATCCTACATCCAGCATGATTTTATCACAGGATTTGCAATTATGTCTGCAAAATCTCTATTTCTAAATAAGATTAAATCCATAGAACCATGGATTAAGACTTGAACATATCTTTTGAGGATCACTGTTCAACCCACTGTTATATTAATACAAAAACAAAGGTATGGAATATTTAAGAAATCTTCACACTGTCTTTGCAAATTTCTGTCAAGTCAAAAACTACTTTTGAAAAATAAAGTTCGTTGTCAAATAACAAAACAATGAAAAGAAAGAATTTTTTTAAAAGCTACAAGTAAAAAATTAATCAGGCATTCATGAACAGAGCTTGAAGAAAAAGTGGTAATCTTTTTAAATAATAGCTGTTTGAAAGCATGATACTACTGGTAATTGTATTTTCTTTAATGTTTTTATTGACTTTTAATAATATTTAAGTAGATTATGCATTTTTTCCAAAAAGATTTCTTTTGCTAGAAAAAAAAACTTAGCTCAAATGATAGTTAAGCTTTGATTTTTCCAACATTGCTCTAGCATTAAATATTGACATCTCCTGGAGAGTGGATGTTACACAGAATTTCTGGATTAAATCTGAAGACCCAAACCCAGTAAATAAAAATTCACAATTAAAAGTAAATCTTGAACACTTTTATTTCTAGTCGGAAATACACCACAACCAATCTCATACACTTGATCACACATTTCCTATCTATAAGCATCACAGAGAAAGGCAAATTTTGCATTTTCCAGGTTAATTTGTCCAACAAAGAAATTGAAAATTAAGTGTTCATTTGTCCTGTGTTTCGCTAGGCACACTGTGTCACTGTGTGGTATACAGACCTAGAGCCAGGAAGCCCTTGCTAAAAGATGAGTAAACTCTTCCAAAATCATCTGACAACTCTTCTTCCAAAAATTACCTAGAAATTAAGAGGATTTAAAGTATTCAAATGATATATCACATACAATATGGTAATTCCTTCCACATAGTAGACAGACTTCCAGCAGCTTAAGTATCTAGAATGAAAGTGTTGCCCTAGGTGTAAGGGAGGCAGTGGAGAAATATCACTAAACAGTACTTTGCTTGCAAGGAAAAGTACAGAAGTTCCTTTAGGAGAACATTTAATTTATCAAATTAAATAAATACAAATTATGGTAAATTAGTTCAATATGCAATGTTTGAAAAGTTCTAAAAAGAGTTCTAAGGAAATGTTTACCAACAGCAGAGTTGGTGGCTGCTAGAACTTGATACGAGGGCAGAGAATGCATAGCAAGCTGAATTTCTAACTACAAAGCCTCCTGGTTTAATTTAAGGTTTAACAGCACCTGTACTGCCCCTCAGGTTATTTTACAACCCAGTACAATAACTCATATTCATACTGGCTGCCAAAGGTCAGAATAGTCTGCTCACTAAGGGAGAGAGACATGCAAATTAATTTCAAAGGTAAGTTAAGCTTCATATAAATGAAACATAAGGCAGAGCATCCGTTTTGAAAATGTAGTCTGAGACCCTGGAAAAGGTTATTTGCATTTTTCACCGTGTTGACATTTGAACTGGTGATGAAAAAATATATATGATGAAATTGACGATGCCTTAGTATGAATCAAGGCAGCTGCACCTTAAAATGCCCTCCAGGAAACAGAAAAAATCATTAATTTTATTAAATCTCAACCTTTAAATACACATTCTTTAATATTCAATATAATTAAATAAGAAGTATGCACAAAATGCATGTGTGGCCACAAGTGAAGTATGATAGAGATTTTGAGGAAAAGCGTGTGCTATTGTGTGAATTTTCAACTGTAGAAGACAGTTTATTTGAGAGGAAAAGCATCAAACTATGGTTACTGAAAATCAGATATGTGACAAGAATTTCTTGGAAAGGAGTGATAAAAACCTGTCACTTTAAATCAAACTTCAGACTATTTATACCAATAAAAAAATTGGGACTTTTTTTAAAAATTAGAATTACAGAAAACCCATGGGCCTTACGAGGACTTTGCCAGATCCCCAGTGCTAAAGCATCTGCTGACAATGTTGACACTAAGTTATTTTGATATTGAAAATATAGCGAAACGTATTAACATTTGAAGAGCTATATAACTCTAAGAATGTTATTTTCCAGATGACCAATACATGATGTTATAATATCATCCATGAGTAAAAGATGCATTCAACATAAAAGATAAATAATAAATTTTAATGCAATAGGTATGAAAAAAGTCACTGATATGGTTTCATATTTCAATTTCAACAACCAATTTAGTTGTATGAATTACCTCTTTTATTTGTTTTATTTTTGTTAGTACATGTTTGTAGTACATAGTGATCACATTCTTCATGGGGAATTGGTATATTTACATATAACATCTTAAGTCTTTTTCCATCTGCTTCCCCACCCCTCCCTCCCCCTTCCACCTCTAGGTCCCCTTCCCTTTTGCAAAAGATCTATCTTCCTGCTTCCCATTTTTCTTTTTATTTATACTTTATGTTTCTCATATAGTTATATGAATCATCATATATTACATTCTCTTTTTCTAAGCTTAATTTTTCTTTTTCTTTTTCTTTATTCTTTTTTCCATGCCAGTCTATTGATCACAATTTTTGTATTAAGCTTCATATGTTGTAGATTTACATGTAGAGATAATACAAAAAGATACCACTTACCCTTTACCCAATTGATCCCAAAATAGCATCTTGGAAAACTATAGTAAACCATCATAAACAAAATGCTGACATTGATGTAAAGATTTAAAACAGTTCCATCATCACAAAGATCCTTATGTTGTTCTTTAGCACTACATTCATACCTACCCCCACCCAGTTTTACACATATAAGTCCATGAACTATTTTAAATTAAAAATTTTGTAGGACTCAAGACTTAGGTCAGGGTTCTCTTCCTTCACGTATCCTTGTTTTTCTTCTCCTTCTCCTTCTTCTTCCTCCCTTGCCCCCCTTCTTCTCTATCCTTCTTTCTTCTTTTCCTATTAATATCCAACTGTTTTAACAGTAATTGTTGAAAAGGCTATCGTACCTTTACTGAACTGCTTTTATACCTTTATCAAAAATAAGTTAGACATATCTGTCACAGTCCATTTGTCAATTTTCTTTTCCATTCTACTGATCTATGGGTCTATACCAGTGGTGGCAAACCTCTGGCACATATGCCATAGCTAGCTATTTGTTACCATTGAAAGCTCTAAAAGGTTTGCCATTATTGGTCTATACCATCACCAAGACCACATAGTATTGATTTACCGTAGTTAACATAATTAGCCTTAAATTTCACTAAAGCTGATTTCTCCCATTTTATTTTTTAAAACTGTTTTAGCTATTGTGGCTCTTTGCATTTCCATATAAATTTTAGAATATATTTTTTACTATTATTTTAAAAAATCTTGGCAGATCCCAGTGAAAAGCCAGTGTAGACCAGAGTGGCATGGCTGCAGGTAGGTCCAGCCAGGATCCCATCTTGATCCCAGCCACTTGGGCCCAAGCCAAAGGCCCTCCTGGAAAAGAACTGCACAGGCCCACAAGCAACAGCCAGAGGCCCATGCAGATACCATACTTAAGTGCATGCAGACCTAGCTAGAAGCCTGCTCAGACACCATCAACTGGGGTACACAACTCCCAGCCAAAGGCCATCCCAGACAACAGCTATGTAGAGGGGCAGGCCCTACCCAGAGACATGCCTAGATACCATCCCAAGTGTGCAGAGGCCCCAGCCAGAACCCTGCCTGAACAAAAATTCAGCTTAGGGACCCAGAAGGCCACTATTATGAACACTGGAATGGGTGCATTGGTGAGCAGCAGAGAAAAGGCCATCCCACGGCTTGCAGAGAATTAAAGACCCCTGGGGGACCAAAAAGTTGCCTCAACAAAGGTGCAGCAGGCTGCATCTGTCGAAATGAGAAGACACATAAACAAGTCTCAAAACCAGACTTCCAGATCACTTAAGGCAACCCCAAAGGATAATGAGATAGAACATCCTGATACTCAACCACCTAGATTCCCTGAGCTGCCAAGAAAAGAGGATTTGGAAAAAAATGAAATCAGAAATAATCTCTCAGAAAAAAACAGAGATTGTGCCCATAGTGCAAGACGTGATTAATAAATCTAGAGCAGACACAGACAAAAAAAATAGAAGAGCAGAGAAACATGATAGACTCCCAACATAAAAAACAAATGGAATCCATAAAACAGATGGAACCAGATTTCCAGGAGATTAAAAACTCCACTGAAAGTTTACACAGCAGAATGAGCCAATGTGAGGACAGAATATAATATAGAAAGGCAGCATTGCAATTAGTGAACAGGAAAACTTTCTTAAAAATAGTAAGGGACTATAAGAAATCAATCCAGCAGCTGCTAGATGATGCAAAGAAGAATAACATAAGACTGATCTGAGTCAATGAAGAAAAAGGAGAGTGCAAATGACATAAAAAAAATTTTCACAGATGTAATGGCAGAACACTTCCTAAGCAGGGGAAAAGAACTTGACATAGCAATAAGTGAGGCATATAGGACTTCAACTAGCCATGATCAAAAAAAATCTACACATAGGCATATAATAGTTAAGATTCCAGAAACCCAACAGAAGAACAAAAGTCTACAAGCAGTTAGAGAAAAGAAACAAATCACATACAAAGGAGAGCCCATCAGAATCACAGCAGACTTCTCAACACAAACCCTCAAGGCAAGAAGAGCCTGGAATGATGGATTTCAAGCTGTAAGGAAAACAAACTCCAACCCAGATTGATGTATCATAAAAAACTACCTTTCAAAATTGATAGAGAAATACGATACTTTCATGACAAAGAGCACCTGAGGATCTTCATGAATACCAAACAAGCACTCCAAAAAATTTTAAACATTATTGTAGGAAAAGACAATGAAGATCACAACCCCAAGAAGCCCATCAGAATGAATCTATTGAGCGTGACAAGAAATTAAATGCAAAGGGGGAGAATCCAACAAAAAGAAAAAGTCTTGACAAGGATAAGTCAATGCATATCACTTATAACCATCAATGTTAATGGTCTCAATTCACCAGTCAAAAGAAATAGACTGGCAGAGTGGGTCAAGAAGCAAGATCCAACAATATGCTTCATAGAAGAAACACACTTAAGTCAAAAAGAAACACATAGACTGAAAGTCAAAGGGTGGAAAACAATACTCCATGTGACATAAACCTGAAAAAAAAGCAGGAGTAGCTATCCTCTTTGCAGATCAAATGGATTTCAAACCAACACTAATTAAGAGAGACAAAGAAGGAAACTACATCTTTGTAAAGGAAACAATCCAAGAGGAACAGATGACAATCATAAATATATATGTACCAAATATTGGTGTGCCCAACTATATAAAACAAATACTAATGGACATGAAATATCAAATAAGTACTAATACAATAGTAGTAGGGGACCTCAATACCCCACTGTGACAAATATATAGAGCAACTAGACAGAAAATAAGCAATGAAATACTAGAACTCAATCAAAGTCTTTACGAAGTGAACTTAACAGATGTTTACAATGTTCCACCCTGCAAAACCAGAATGCACATTCTTTTAGGCTGCACACGGGTCATTCTCCAAAATAGACCACATACTCACTCATAGAAGATGTTTAAGTAAGTACAAAGAAATTGAAGTTATCCCCTGTATATTTATCAGACCATAGTGTGATGAAATTGGAGATCAAAAGCAAAAGAAACTGCAAAAATTTCATAAACACATGGAAATTGAACAACACACTTCAGAGTGAGCTCAAATAAACCACCTGATGCTGGAAGATGCTGAATCACCATGCTGCAGACAGGCAGGTCTGCACATGCCCTACTGAGGTCCTGAGTCACACAAAACACACCTAATCAGCCAGCTGCAGACAGGCAGGTCTGTGCATGCCCTACCAAGGTCCCCAGTCGCACGGAAGAAGCAGAATCACCCCGCTGCAGACAGGCAGACACCTGGTAGCACACTACAAAGATGCAGAGGACAAGAGACCACCAGACCAAGGTACTGAGTCCCGCTGCTCCCAGCCCAGAGGAAGGGGCTTCTGAGCCACCATCCCACTGCTCCTGGTCCAGAGGAAGGGGCTTCCCGGCCACTATCCCTCCTGCTGCTCCCAGCCCACAGGAAAGGGCTTTTGGGTCACTATCCCTACCGTTGCTCCCGGCCCCTGTCCCACCTCTCCCAGCTCAGAGGAGGTAATCCGTGCAGGTGCTAACAGCCCTCTGCCCCAGTCAAAATGAGAAAACACATAAATAAGTCTCAAAACCAGACTTCCAGATCACCTACAGCAACCCCAAAGGGAAATGAGATGGAACACTCTGATACTCAATGACCTGGGCCCACTGAAATGGCAACAAAAGGGGATCTGGAAAAAATGAAATCAGAAATAATTTCTCAGATAACAGGAGAAATTGTGCCCCTAGTGCAAGACATGATTAATAAATCTAGAGAGGAGATGAGGAACATGATGGAATCCCAACATAGGAAACAAATGGAATCCATAAAACAGATGCAAATAGATTTCCAGGACATGAAAAACTCCATTGAAAGTCTACACAGCAGAATGAGCCAATGTGAGGACAGAATTTCAGATATAGAAGATAAGATTACAATTAGTGACCAGGAAAAGAAAAATTGCTTCAAAATTATAAGGGAAGATGAGAAATCAATCCAGCAGCTGCTAGATGATGCAAAGAAGAATAACATAAGACTGACTGGACTCAATGAAGAAACAGAAGAGAGTGCAGATGACATAAAAAACCTCTTCACAAAAATAATGGCAGAAAATGTCCCAAGCAGGGGAAAAGAGCTTGACATACAGATAAGTGAGGCATATAGGACTCCAAATAGCCTTGATTAAAAATAATCTACATATAGGCATATAATTGTTAAGATTCCAGAAACTCAACAGAAGAACAAAGTTCTACAAGCAGTTAGAGAAAAGAAACAAATCACATATAAAGGAAAGCCCATCAGAATCACAGCAGACTTCTCAACACAAACCATCAAGGCAAGAAGACCTTGGAGTGACATATTGCAAGCCCTAAAAGAAAACAGCCTCCAACCCAGATTGATGTACCCTACAAAACTATCTTTCAAAATGGATGGAGAAATAAGATACTTTCATGACAAAGAGCACCTTAGGAACTTCATGAATACCAAACCAGCACTCCAAAGAATTTTACACAGTATCCTAGGAACTGACATTGAGGATCACAACCACAGGAAGCAAAGCAGAATTAACCCACCTGGCATGACAAGAAATTAAATGTAAATGGGGAGAACCCAACAAAAAGTAAAAGTCATGGCAGTGACAAGTCACTACGTTTCAGTTATAACCATCAAGGTAAATGGTCTCAATTCACGAATTAAAAGAAATAGACTGTCAGAATGGTCCAAGAAGCAAAATCCAACAATCTGCTGCATACAAGAAACACACTTCATTCAAAAGGAAACTCACAGATTGAAAGTTAAAGGGTGGAAAACAAAACTCCATGAGACAGGAACCCAATAAAAAGCAGGAGTAGCTATCCTCTTGGCAGATCAAGTAGATTTCAAACCAACACTGATTAAGAGAGACGAAGAAGGGCACTACACCCTTGTAAAGGGAAGAATCCAAGAGGAAGAGATGACATTCATAAATATCTATGCACCAAACACTAGTGCATCCAACTATATAAAACAAATACTAATGGACATGAAATGTCATATAGGCACTAATACAATTGTAGTGGGGGACCTCAACACCCCACAGTCACAAATAGATAGATCAACTAGACAGAAAATAAGAAAATAAGTAATGAAATACTAGAACTCAATCGAACTCTTGAACAAATGAACTTAACAGATGTTTACAGAGTCTTCCACCCCACAAAATCAGAATACACATTCTTCTCAGATGCACATGAGCCATTCTCAAAAATAGACCACATACTCACACATAGAACATGTTTAAGTAAGTGCAAAGGAATTGAAGTTATCCCCTGTATATTATCAGACCATAGTGCGATGAAATTGGAGATCCATAGCAAAAGAAACTCAAAAAATTTCATAAACACATGGAAATTGAGCAACACACTTCTGAATAACCAATGGGTCACAGAGGAAATTAAAGAAGAAATCAGCCAGTTCCTCCAATTAAATGACAATGACAATACAACATATCGGAATCTATGGGACACAATGAAAGCAGTCTTATGAGGCAAATTCATAGCAGTGAATATGCATATTAGGAAAACAGAAGGAGCCCAACTAAACAACCTGATGCTGAACCTCAAGCTTCTAGAAAAAGAAGAGCAGGACAAACCCAAAGCTCATACAAGGGAGGAAATTGTAACGATCAGAGGAGAAATCAATGCAATGGAGACTAAGAGAATGATACAAAAAAACCAATGAAGCCAAGAGTAGGTTCTTCGAAAGAATCAACAAAATTGACAAACCTTTAGCCAACCTTATCAGAAAAAGGAAAGAAAAGGCCCAAATCCATGCAATTAGGAATGATAAGGGTAAAATTACAACAGAACCAGAAGAAATCCAGAGGATCATCAATACCTACTTCCAGAACCTATATGCCAATAAGATGGACAACACGGAAGAAATGGACAGATTTCCAGATACATATGAATTACCAAAGTTGAACGAAGAAGACCTAAAAATTCTGAACAACCCAATATCAACCAATGAAATTGAAAATGTAGTTAAAAACTTATCAACTAAGAAAAGCCCGGGCCCTGATGGCTTCACTGCTGAATTCTACAAGACATTTAGACAGGAACTGCTGCCACTACTGTTTAAACTCTTCAATGAAATGAAAGAGAAGCAATACTCCCAAATTCATTCCAAGAAGCAAGCAACACCTTGATCCCCAAAGCAGAGAAAGACCCAAACGAAAAGGAGAACTATAGGCCAATCTCACTAATGAACATCGATGCAAAAATCCTTAATAAGATACTGGCAAACAGAATGCAGAAGATCATCAAGAAGATCATACACCCTGATCAAGTGGGATTCATCCCAGGGATGCAGGGATGGTTCAATATATGAAAATCAATCAATGTAATACACTCTATCAATAGAGCCAAAGACAAAACATATATGATTATCTCCATAGATGCAGAAAAAGCATTTGACAAAATCCAACATGCATTTATGATAAAAACCCTACAAAAAATTGGAATAGATGGTCTCTACCTCAAACTGATAGAAGCCATCTATGAAAAACCAACAGCCAATATCATACTACATGCTCAAAAACTGAAATCCTTCACACTAAAATCAGGAACAAGACAAGGATATCCACTATCACCACTCTTGTTCAATATAGTTCTGGAAACATTAGCCATGGCAATTAGACAAGAGAATGAAATAAAAGCAATAAAGATAGGAAAGGAAGAAGTCAAATTGTCATCATTTGCAGATGACATGATACTCTATATAGAAGACCCCAAGAACTCCACCAAAAGTCTTCTAGACTTAATAACCAAATTCAGTCAAGTAGCTGGTTACAAGGTCAACACACAAAAATCAATAGCTTTCCTCTACACCAATGACACACTCACTGAGAGAGAAATAGGGCAAATAATTCCTTTCACAATAGCATCCAAAAAACTGAAATACCTAGGAATCAACCTAACAAAAGAATTCAAAGACTTCTTCTCTGAAAACTATGGCACTCTGAAAAGAGAGATTGAAGATGATATCAGAAAATGGACAGATATCCCCTGCTCCTGGGTAGGAAGGATTAATATAGTGAAAATGGCCATACTTCCAAAACTGCTATATAGATTTAATGCAATTCCAATTGAGATCTCAGCAGCATACTTCATAGACCTTGAGAAAACAATCCAAAAATTCATTTGGAACAAGAAGAGACCCAGAATAGCAAAAGCAATTCTAGGTAACAGAGACATGGCAGGGAGTATCACAATCCCCAACCTACAACTATACTATAAAGCTACTGTGATTAAAACAGCATAGTACTGGCAAAGAAACAGACTTGAAGACCAGTGGAACAGATTAGAAGATGCAGAAACAATGCCAGACACACTCAGCCATCTCATCTTCGATAAAGGAGCCAAACACCCTCACTGGAGGAAAGATAGCCTCTTTAATAAATGGTGCTGGAAAAATTGGGCTTCAACTTGCTAAAGATTAAAACTAGACCTATATCTCTCACCATGCACTAAACTAAAATCAAAAGGCATTAAAGATCTAAATATTAAAATAGAAACTCTGAACCAGTTGGAACAGAGGTTAGCTAGAACCCTTGAAGACATCGGTGTGGGATTTTATGAACAAAACCTCAGTTGCCCATGAACTAGCACAAACAATCAACAAGTGGGATCTCTTCTTATTAAAAGGCTTCTGCACAGCAAGAGAAACCACCAGCCATGTGAAGAGACATCCCACAATGTGGGAAAAAAATTTTCACCTGCTTTTCCTCAGACAAAGGTCTACTATCTTGAATCTACAAAGAATTACAAAGATCAGACCTCCCAAATTTAAAGACCCAATCCAAAAATGGGCATCTGAAATGAACAGACATTTCTCAGACAAAGAAGTAGAAATAGCAAATAAATACATGAAAAAATGTTCAACATCACTGGTCATTCAAGAGATGCAAATGAAAACAATGCTGAGATTCCACTTCACTCCAGAAAGAATGGCTGCTATCATGAAATCCACCAATAACAAATGTTGGTGGGGCTGTGGGGAAAGAGGAACCCTGCTCCACTGCTGGTGGGAGTGTAGGCTGGTGCAAGCACTGTGGAAATCAGTATGGAGATGCCTCAAAGAACTAGGACTGGAAGTCCTATTTGACCCAGCTATTCCACTGCTAGGGTTCTTCCCCAAAGAATTAAAAGAATCATACCACAGTGATACATGTGCACCCATGTTCATAGCAGCACAGTTTGTAATAGCTAAAACTTGGAAACAGTCCAAATGCCCATCAACTGGAGACTGGATAAAGAAAATGTAGGTTTTTTAATAAAATGGAGTACTACTCACCCATAAAAAATGAGAAATTAGAGACATTTATAGCTAAGTGGATGCACATTGAGGCAATACTCTCAAGTGAAATAAATAGGACACACATAAATAAACACCGAATAGTTTCTCTGGTGTGAGAAATTGAAAGTGTAAATAAGGACTAAATGTATAATAGGTAATGTGAAATAGGAAGAAAAGGGGCAAAGGGGAAGGAAGTGAGAGGGCTAGAGGAAAAGATAGAAGGGAATGGGATTAATATGAGAAAATGGAAAAATAGGTACAAAATCTTTGTAAATAGGGAGGACTGGAGGGGTTGAAGGGAGGGTTGGGCAAGGGTGAAAAATAAGAACCAAGAGAGACTATGTAAAGGTGCAAATTTCCAATGATGAATGTCATTATATTGTATAATTAAAATGTACCAATGATTAGAATGAATAATCGATAATGTAAAATAGGAAGAAAAGGTCCAAAGGGGTAGGGGTAGTGGGAGGGGCAGGGGAAAGGAAAGAAGGGAAAGGAAAAATGATGAGAAACCACCTGATGCTGAACCTCAAGCTTCAAGAAAAAGAAGAGCAGGACAAACCCAAAGCACTTATAAGGGAGAAAATTATAAAGAACAGAGCAGAAATCAATCCAATGGAGACTAAGAGAATGATACAAAAAAATCAATGAAGCCAAGAGTTGGTTCTTCAAAAGAATAAACAAAATCAACAAACCCTTAGCCAACCTTATCATAAAAAGGAAGGAAAAGGCCCAAATCCATGCAATTAGGAATGAAGAGAATGAAATTACAATGGACTCAGAAGAAATCCAGAGGATCATCAATACCTACTTAGAGAACCTATCAATCAATAAGATGGAAAACACAGAAGAAATGGACAGATTCCTAGATACATATGAATTACCAAAGTTGAATGAAGAAGACCTAAAAATTCTAAACAACCCAATATCAATCAATGAAATTGAAAATGTATTAAAAACTTACCAACTAAGAAAAGCTCAGGTCCTAATGGCTTCACTGCTGAATTCTACAAGACATTTAGAGAGGAACTGCTGCCACTACTGTTTAAACTCTTCAACGAAATTGAAATGGAAGCAATACTCCCAAATTCACTCCTGGAAGCAAGCATCACTTTGATCCCCAAAGCAGAGAAAGACCCAACTGAAAAGGAGAACTATAGGCCAATCTCACTAATGAATATGGATGCAAAAATCCTTCATAAGATACTGGCAAATAGAATGTAGAAGATCATTGAAAAGATCATACATCCTGACCAAGTGCAATTCATCCCAGGGATGCAGCGATTGTTGAACATACACAAACCAATAAATGTAATACACTATTTCGTTGTTGTTGTTGTTTTTGTCGGTACCAGGGATCAAACTCGGGACCTTGCACTTGTGAGGCAGGCGCCGGAACCACTGAGCTAAATCCCCAAGGACAAAAGAAATACTATCATCTCAATAGATGCAGGAAAAGCATTTGACAAAATCCAAAACACATTTATGATAAAAACCCTACCAAAAATTGGAATAGATGGTCTCTACCTCCATCTAATAAAAGCCATCTGTGAAAAACCAACAGCCAATATCATACTGAAATCCTTCACACTAAAATCAGGAATAAGACAAGGATGTTCACTATCACCATTCCTGCTCAATATAGTTTTGGAAACATTAGCCACAGCAATTAGACAAGAGAAAGAAATAAAAGGAATAAAGATAGGAAATGAAGAAATTAAATTGTCATTATTTGCAGATGACATGCTACTCTATATAGAAGACCCCAAGAACTCCACCAAAAGTCTTCTTGACTTAATAACCAAATTCAGAAAAGTAGCTGGATACAAGGTCAACACACAAAAATCAATAGCTTTCCTCTACATGAACAACAGACTCACTGAAAAAGGAACTGAAGAAACAACTCCCTTCACAATAGCATACAAAAATTGAAATACCTAGGAATCAACCTAATGAAACAAATCAAAGACCTCTACTCTGAAAACTATAGCACTCTAAAAAAGTGATCAAAGAGGATATAGGAAAATGGAAAGACATCCCTTGCTCCTGGGTAGGAAGAACCAATACAGTGAAAATGGCCATACTTCCAAAACTGCTACATAGAATTCAATGCAATGCTGATTGAAATTCCAGCAGCATACCTCACAGACCTTGAGAAAACAATCCAAAAATTCATTTGGAACAAGAAGAAACCTAGAATAGCAAAAGCAATTCTAGGTAGTAAAGACAAGGTAGGGGTTATCACAATCCCCAATTTGAAACTATACTACAAAGCTATTGTGATAAAAACAACATAGTACTAGAAAAGAAACAGACCTGAGGACCAGTGGAACAGACTAGATGATGCAGAAACAACTCCAGACAACTCAGTACCTCATCTTCGACAAAGGAGCCAAACACCCTCACTGGAGGAAAGATAGCCTCTTTAATAAATGGTGCTGGAAAAATTGGGTTTCAACTTGCCAAAGATTAAAACTAGACCTATATCTCTCACCATGCTCTAAACTAAAATCAAAATGGATTAAAGATTTTATTTTCTTTTTGTTTTCATGATTTTTTTGTTTTCTCTCTTTTTCTGCCTTTTTGTAAGTTATTTAAATATTAGAACTCCACTTTCATTTTTGAGTATATCTCTTTGTATAGTTTTACTTCTTGTTCTGGTATTTATTACATTACATAAATATAATCACTGTACTAATGTTATCATTTTACCAGTTTGAGTGATGTGGAGAAACCCTACCTCCTTTTATGTCTCTTCTCATTTATAATTAATTCTTGTACATACAGTCACATCAATGTGATAATTTTTGCTTCAAATGACAGCCATAACTTAGAAAACTCAAGAAGAGAAAGAAAGTTTATTGTCTTTGTGCATGTTTTGGCTTTGCATGTTCTTTGTTCCTTCAAGATATTTCAAGATTTCTTCTTTTATCATTTTTCTTTACCTGCCCATTCTTGTATGGTAAATTGTCTAGCAACAAATTCTTTAATTTCCTTTCACTTGAGAATGTCTTCATTTACCTTCATTCCTGGAGGATATTTCTCTAAATGTAGGAGACTGAGTTCACAGATACTTCTTTTCACACATATTCTGCCATTGGAGATGAAAAGAAAAGGGCAGAGTAGTGATAAGCAGCAAAATACGCCCTCTCTGGAACCCAGAATCCAGACACCTGGAAAATAACAACTTGACAAAGAGAAGGGGGAAAAAGTAGATCTCCAAGAATTGAGAAGGAACTGATGGGAAAATTAGAAACTGTAGTAAATTGGAACACAATACAGAGAAAAGGTCAAAGCAATCTAGAAAGCTCACTCCAGCTCCCAGGGAGGGGATAGTGTCTCCAGACACAAGGTAAGCCCTGAGTGTCCGGAGCTCCAGGAGAAACAATGAACTGGGCCAGCAGCACTAGTCTCAAGAAAAGTGTACAGGTATTGTAAACTGCAAAAACAACGCGCAGTTTTACTCCAAAAGTGACTCTCTCTGTATGAAAGACTCAAGTTAGGAAAGAAATCAAGGCAGCATCCACCAAATTGCCAGAGTGTTAAAATAGGTGCCATTTCAGGAAGAGGTTGATTATTTAAGACTGAGCCACAAAACAATTACAAAACATTACTTCAAGGTTCCCAGCATTACCCTCCAACAGTGGGTGAGAGATAGCCATGAGAGACAGTCACAGAAAGGGTACAAGCTAGACACAAACCTAGACTCGCTGAGAAGTTTAAGCTCAGCCCTAAAAGAAGTGGGGCCTCACCTTTTGTTGTGAGAAATCAGGCCGGTTTGTTGGCTTTCAGAAGCAGCTGGATCTGCATTAATTACAGTGGTTGTCTTGAATCCCCACCCTGCTGCCTATATTCAGCACAGGTTGGAGGTCTGATTGCTTTCCGCATCTAACAATGTGAGCAAGGACACACTTCAGCTTGTATAGCTGCCACAGCCTGGGTTGAGCAGAGGGGACTATGACAGGAATACCTCACAAACCCACAGGCCATAAAACTAGGTGGAGAAAACTGTGACTTGCTGGATTCCAAAACTACAGATCATGGAAAGAAACCGTTCATTCAAAAATACAGAGGAATAATTTTTGACTCATTTCTTTCTTATTGTTTTCTCTTTCTTCTTCCTTAGCTTTTTCTTTGGGGGGGGGAGTCTTTTCCTATTTTTATTTCTGTTTTGCTTTAAATTGTTTTCTTTTCTGCTCTTATTTTTCTCCTTTTTTCTTTCTTCTTTTTCTCATTATTTTTCTGTTACTTTTATCTAATTCTATTAATTTACTTTTACTTCTTCTAGAGTCCTTTATCTCCCTTTTCTCTCATCTTCCATTGCTTAATTTTTCAAATTTTTCTTTATTTTTCCATTCTCCACCCCCTCTGTGTTTACTAGTATAGCCATTAAGCTTTATTAATCTTTAGATAAGTTAACTCTATGCTATTACTTTGAATTCTTTGCTAATGCTAGTAGAGCAGATATTTATCATATGTTAATATTTGATTTGTCTTAGGGTTTATACTATAATTATAGATCTCTTTCCTGCAGTTAAGAGTGGGTGGTACATTAGCTGAGCTAAACAAAATGATACAAAACTTGAATGAGCAGCAGTTTAGCAAAAACGTTGAGTCCATGAAAAGTTACCAAACAGAAATCCAGAGGATTAAGAACTCTACTGAAAGTATGGGCAGCAGAAGTGACCAGTGTGATAAAAGAGTGTGAGAAATTGAAGATAGGGCTAATGTACGTGACAAATTACTCAAAGATACCTTGAAAACAATAAGAGAACATGAAAAATGGATCCAATAGCTGCTAGATAATGCAAACAAGGCTACTTAAGATTAATTGGAATTATGAAAAATCATGCTTACTAAAATAATAACAAAAAACTTTCTAAATATGAGGAATTTAACATATAGATAAATGATGCATAGAGAACCCAAAATAACTGCATCAGGAAAGAAATCCTCCATAACACATTATATAGCCAAAATCCCAGAAATCCAACACAAAGACAGTATCTTAAAAGCTGTTAGAAAAAACAATGAATCACTTATAAAAGTAAACATATTAGAATGACAGCAGATTTCTCATCACAGACCTGCAAAGCCAAAAGAGTTTGGAGTGAGGTGTGCCAACCCCTAAAAGAAAACAACTTCCAACCCAGACTGATATATACTGCAAAATTATCTTTCAAGACTTATGGAGAAATGAGGTATTTCCATGACAAAGAGAGCCTTAAGAAACTCATCACTACCAAATGAGCAATCCAAAAAATTCTCCAGGATATTCTAGAAGGAGACAATGAAGCCAACAATGCCAAAAAGTCCATAAGAATGAATACACTAGGTGAGGTAAACAGTTAAGCTGAAAGGGGGAAAAATGAACTCAGAAACAGGAAAATAATACAATGACAAGGACCCATCAATAATTTTCCAGTAGTAACTCTCAATGTGAATGGTCTCAATTCCCCAGTCAAAAGACACAGATTAGTAAAATGGATCAAGAAACAAAACCCAAAGATACGTTGTATGCAAGAAACACATTTAATTAAAAAAGGAATTCACAGACTCAAAATGAAAGGATGGAAAATAATATTCTATGCAACAGTATCCCAAAATCAAACAGGAGTAGCTATCCTATTTTCAGACAATATGGATTTCAAGCCAAAACTGATAAAAACAAGCAAATAAGATCACTACATATTGACTAATGGAATAACAACAGGAAGAAATAACAATTATAAACATATGAACTTAATACACCACTATTAGACATAAAAGATCAGATAAAATTAGAGTGGGAGACCTCAATAACCCACTGTCACAAATAGATGGATCAACTAGAAAAAAATTTTAAAAATCAAAGTTGAACCAACCCTTTGAATAAATGAATTAATAGATACCTACAGAGTGCTCCACCCAACAACAACAGAATACACATCTTTCTCATCAGCACATGGAACTTTATCTAAAATAGTGCATATGCTAACCTGAAAGCATGCTTAAGTAAATGCAAAAGAAAAGAATTTATATCATCCATATTATCAAGTGATAGTGCACTGAAACTAGAAATCAATGGCAAAAGAAACCACAAATGATGCAAATGCATGAAACTTAAATGGCACACTCGAATAATCAATGGATCACAGAATAACTCAAGGAAGAAATTAGTTCCTAGAATTAAATAATGATGCCAGTTACAGTATATTAGAACTTTTTGGAAACAATGCAAGCTGTCCTAAGAGGAAAGTTTATAGCTGTGAATGCCCACATCAGAAAAACACAGCCCAAATAAATAATATAATAGTGAACCTAAAGGTCCTAGAAAAATAAGAACACAAATCCAAAGCTAGTACAAGGAAGAAAATTACAAAGGCCAGAGCAGAAATTAATGAAATTAACCCTAAGAAATCAATGCAAAGAATCAATGCATCAAAGATATTGCTCTATGAAAGAATAAGCAAAATTGATAAATCCTTAGCCAATCTTGAAAAAACAAGGAAAGAAAAGAATCAAACCAATCGAATTAGAAATGAAAAAGGTGAAATCATAATGGACACTATGGAAATCCAGATTATTAGTAACTTATTTTGAGAACCTGTACTTCAATAAATTAGAATCCATAAGAAATGAATAAATTCCTATATACATATGAATTATCAAAACTGAACCAAGATATTAAAACCCTGAATAATCCAATGACAGGCAATAAAATCAAAGCAGTAATATAAAAACTACCAACTAAGAAAAGCCCTAGACCCAGTGGATGCACAACTAAATTCTACAAGAACTTTAGGGAAGATCTAACACCAACATTCCTCAAACTTTGTAATGAAACTGTAAGGGAAGGAGTACTTCCAAAATCATTATGGAAGTCAGCATTATCCTGATCCCAAAATGAAAAAAAGACCTAACAAAAAAAGAGAAATCTTCAATGAATATCAATGCAAAAATCTTCAACAAGATAATGGCAAACAGAATGCAATGGATCATCAGAAATATTATGTCATGAACAAGCAGGTTTTATACCGGGGATGTAGGGATGGTCCAATATACGGTCATCTCAATATATGTTTTTAAAAAGTCTTTGATAAATTTGAGCATTTATTCATAATAAATATCCCCAAAGAAAACAGGTATAGAAGGATCTTAGCTCAATAAGAGACATTCAAGGGCTGGGGATTTAGCTCAGTGGCACCACGCCTGACTTGCAAGCTCAAGGACCTGAGTTCGATCCCTGGTACCAAAAAAAAAAAAAAAGAAAAAGAAAAAGACATTCATGACAAACCTACTGCCATATGAAATGAGAAAAAAACTGAAAGCTTTTCCTCTAAAATCAGGAGCAAGATAAGGATGTCCACTATCACCACTCATGTTCAAGATAGTACTCAAAACTTTAGCCAGAGTAATCCGGCAAGAGAAAGAAACCAAAAGTAAGTGTACAGGAAATGAAGAAGTCAACTTATCATTATTTGTAGATGACATGATCCTCTACATAGAGGACTCAAAATATTCCTCCAAAAGACTCATAAAATTAATAACCACATTCAGTAATATAGCAAGAGACAAAATCAGCACACAGAAATCAATGGTGTATCTGTACACCAATAATGAACTTAACAAGAAAGAAAGGAAAACAACATTTATAATAGCATCAAGAAAAATTAAATACTCATGAATTAACCTTACCAAGGAAATGAAAAATTTCTACAATGAAAACTACAGTACTCTGAAAAAGGAGATCAAATAAGACATTAGAAAATGGAAAGATACCCCTGTTCCTGAATGGGTAGGACCTATATTGTCAAAATGGTTGTTTCCCAAAACTGATATACAGATTTAATGCCATCTCAATCAAAATTTCAACAGCACTCCTCATATAAGTAGAGAAAACAATCCTAAAATTCATATAGAACCAGAACCGACCCAGAATACCAAAAATAATCCAGGGAAACAAAAGCAAAATGGGAGGCATCACAATCCCAGACTTCAACTTATACTACAAAGTTGCAGTGATTGAAAAAAAAAAGCATGGAATTGACACAAAAACAGATATGTGGATCAATGGAACATGCAGAAATGACTCCAGGTGCATTCAGCCATCTGATCTTTGACAACGGGGCCAAAAACATGCTCTGGAGAAAAAGAAAGCCTCTTTTAACAAATGGTGCTTGGAAAACTGGCTTTCCACATACAGATTAAAGCCAGACTGATGTATGTCCTAAACTAAAATCAAAATGGATCAAAGATCTAAATGTTAAAATAGAACCACTATGCTGGAATGTAAAATAGGTAAAATTCATGAAGACATAGGCATAGGAAAGGATTTTCTGAACAGAACCCCAATATCACAAGAATTAGTATCAAGAATCAACACATGGGATCATATCAAATTTAAAAGTTCCTTCACAGAAAAAGAAACAACCAACAGACTGAAGAGACAACCAACAAAATGAAAAAAATAATTTTCCCAGCTTTCCTCAGACAGAAGACTAATATGTAGAATATATAAAGAACTCAAAAAAATTAGGCCCACCAAAATAAAAAAATCCAATCAAAATGGGCAATTAATGTGAATAGACACTTCTTAGAAGTACAAATGTCCAGTGAATATATGAAAAAAAAAAACTTCAATATCTCTGGTCATTAGAGAAATGCAAATTAAAACAATACTGAGATGCTGTCTTACTCCAGAAAGAATGGCTGTTATCGAGAAATCAAATAATAACAAATGCTGGTAAGGCTACAGGGAAAAAGCAACCCTTCTAAATTGTAGGTGGGAACTTAAACTAGTACAACCACTATGGAAATCAGTATGGAGAGTCTTCAAAAAACTAAAAATGGAAATTCCATTTGACCCAGCTCTCTCCCTTCTAAATATTTTCCCCAAAGAGTTAAAGACATCATATTACAGTAATGCATGTATACCCATATTTTATAGCAGCACAACTCATAATTGATAAATCTTGCAAGCAGCCTATATGTCCACCAACAGATGAACGGATAAAGAAAATGTGGCATTTATACAAAATGGAGTACTAATCTGTTATAAAGGTTAAACTTGAGTCATTGTAAAAAAAAAAAAAAAAAATGGATACACCTTGAGACCATAAAGTGAAATAAATCAGACACAAAAGCTTAAATATCTCATGGTTGTCTTTACCAAATGGCACACATTATCAGCTTATTCAGCTCAAGTCTAGGATATATTAAGCAAGAAAGAAAACCAAAACAACTGATTTACTACCATGTCACTCTGTGGATCCTGACGTTCCTAGTCAGTGTGCTTGCTCCTCTCCACCTTTAGAGTCTTGTTTGTAATATCCACAATTTTTAATTGTAGAGCAGTAAGAATAGGGAAACATGATTCTACCCTACTTTCTCCAGAAGTGGAAGTCTCACAACTAATTTTCAAGAAACTATCATTCATTAGTATTATGTTATTAAAGAAAGTAAATTTTGGTGTGTTATTAAAGAATATCCACAATTATATAAGAAAGGCTACTGAAATAATTATTCTTTTCCAAGTACATATCTATGTAAGGCCACATTTTTTCTCATATATGTCAACCAAAATAACCACAAAATTGAATGCAGAAGCAAACTTCAGAACCCAGATGTATTCTATAGACCCAGACAATGATGACATTACAGAATAAATAAATAATCCTAGCTTTCTCACTATGATTTTGCTTTTAAAACATAATCATTTTTCATGAAATACTTTACCTATGTAACACATATGACTTTATTATTCCTACTTTTAATAAATAAATACTTTGGAATTTTCTGTTTTAATTTCTAACATTATAAATGTCAATAAATATAGCTCACATAAACAATTACTGGAGTCCTCAATAATTTTTACAAGTGTAAAAAGGGTCCTAAACCAAAAAGTTTGAGAACCTGTGAGGTGAAAAAACTAACATGAAAGAAAGTTCTTACTTCCTGTCCCAGGAGCTCCAGGTGTGGGTTGTGAAAACGCCAGCTAGTTCTCCGTGCTCTTTCAGGGGGCAGCCTTGATGGTACTGGAGGAACACTGACAGATTCTTGGTTTTCATCCATGATAGGAATTCCATACAGTATTCTACAATATGACAAAAGCAATATATTTGTTTTTAAAGTCATTGATGAAACAAAAAATGTTTACTGTCTTTTTGTACCTCTGTTGAAATCAATACTGACCTCTGACATCTGCATTAAGCAGAGGTTGTAAGAAGTTAAATAATACAAAACTAGAAATAATACAAAAATAATTTATTTGGTTCTGAAGACATTTTAGAAGCACCTTCTGTCATAGCTCAGATTCATCATGTTAGAATAGTAAGTTCACATTAAGAAAGCCTAATTACAAAAGAGATTAAAATTTCTCTATCATCTGATTTCTAACCTGTTCCCCAGTCCAAGCGCACAGCAAAAGTTTCATTTTGGGTGTGTGTGTGTGTGGAATGTGAAGGTGAGACATTGCTGGGTATTGAACCCAGGAATGCTCTACCACTGAGCTACACTCCCAGCATTTTTTACATCATTTTAAAACAAGATCTGCCTAAATTGTCCAGGATGGCCTCAAACTTGTAATCCTTCTGCCTCAGCCTTCCTAAGTGGTTGGGGTTACAGGTGTGCATCATCATGCCGGGCTCAAATTTTCCATGTCTTAGACCAGGGGCAGAGCCCCAGCCTAAGTAGAATAGCCTTCTCACATTATAGTTTTTCCTTCTTGATTCATATCTTCCTGGGATAAGCATAAAACTGGTTGGCATCAACTCTTTCCTTAGCAGGTACAAGCTGCATATATCTAAGTATGCATTAGGAGATACAAAAATCACAAAGAGCCTTAATTTGGCCAAAGAAAATAAATAAACCAAAATTTAAAGACTGAAAGTATTATTGTCTGACCCACAAACTGCTTGAAAACACATCAATTTTTGCATTCCAAAACTGACTGTAAAATAAAAACAAAATATACAAGAGGTCTACAGTTCTGTCAATTTTCCTCTAACTTATTCATATATATATATATATATAAACATACAATAACTTTATAACCCACTGACTGTGAATACTAAAAGTACACAAACACAACTGATATGTTTCTTAACAATATGCTGAAGCTCCTAAAGCCCATCCTACCACCCCTTAGGAAAGAGACCCACCCAGAGCCAGGGTGGTAAAGATAGGGCTTTGCCAAAGTAGGCTCATAAAAATAAGTTTCCTATCTAACCTCACCTAATAAAACCTCTGAACTCAAAAAGAAGTTAAATATCTCTGCCACTGAACACCCACTCTGCCTTTCTCCTAATGTTATTTCCTGAACTGCCAAGGCCAGAGGTAAATCTCTCCTGCAGCCCGTGTTCTAGATGTGATTTGGGATCCACTGCCCAGATGCACAGACAAAAAAAAAAATTTAGAAGGCAGAAGGTTCTGATATTTCTGTTGGTGGTGCAATCAGAACTCTTCTGTGGCAGTGTTCCAGTTGCTTCCTTTGTGGGTTGTCATTGTTATTTTACCAGTAAGCATATCAGACAGACATAGTGTGGCTCCAGAGTCAAAAGCTGTGAGAGTGGAAGACACTTGATATCAGCTAAAGTGGTATGCTGCCAGTATGCTTTTAGCTCTCCTGCCTTCCTGGCTGCCGGAAGGAGAAGTTTCCTTGGCAAACAAACCTGCTGTCTCAGTGTCTCCAGAAGCCCTCTTTGACTCATAGCCATTTTTCCCATTGATTGTATGCACAGTGCACTGCCATTGCTCAGTCCGTTCTAGCTTCAAACAGCTAAAGATGTTTCTGTTTTCTGAAACCGAATCTTGGCAAATATATTCAGAAAAACAGAACGGAGTGAACTCTAGAGACTAAGAGTTCCAGAGTGTGGAGACCTCAAGATCAATAAATTAATCAAGATCTGAGATTGGCTTGTGGGGACAGGGTGGCAGTGGTGAGGAGAAGGGGGACCTGAGAAGCTACCTTGAGGAGCCCTTGAGTAATCACTGCAATATTCTTTGGCTGTAAGCCGAAAACAGAGTAGCAAAAATCATTTATATCTTTGTCTTCTTATATATCTTATATCATTTATATGATTGTCTTTTACATTCAAAAGCATAAATAGAAATGTTGATAGGTCAGAGAGAACGTGGAAGAAGTCACTGGACATTGCGGAGTGCATACCTCGGCAGACACCAATGGGGGAAAGGAAAGGCCATTTGGGGTTTCCAACTCTTCCTATGTAACAAAGATGAATCGCTTACCTGGAAACTTCTCTCTGTATCTTCCCTGCTTCCTTCCTTCTTTCTCGAGAAAAGAACCAACCTTTCCTAGAATCACCCCCTCAGTGATTTAGACTGGAAATCTCTCCATCCCAACCTCTCCTTCACCTCTGACCATAATCCCTCATTCTGTTCGTTCTCCCTCCAGTGTCTCTCCTCTCCATCACATCTTCTCTCATCACACTCCTGTGAAATGATCTTTGCTGCTTCCTTACCTCCAGACTTTCTCTCCTCCAATGCATGCTATACACTCCTGCCAGGGTTATGATTAGTTACCCTCTCTCCAGACACTTTAAAGACTACACACATATTACAACCCAAGCCCCTGAGCCTGCCAGTGAAGGTCCTCCGCAGATCAGGCACCGTTGATCTCAAAAACCCTACTTCCAAATCCTACCTAACCTCCATTTGCTATGCAAAAGATGTCCTAAGCGCTGTAATTACTACAGTGGTAATGGGAGAAACAAGCAAACTGATAGGCTTAATATGTTGAAAACATGACACTGCAGTGGTTCTCAATGTGCACTCCTGAACTACCAAGACAAGTTTCACATAAGAACTTGTTCACATTACGGACCCACTGGGTCCCATCACAGATGCAGTGAAACCAAAGCTCAGGAGGTGAGCACAGCCATCCATGTTCGAAACAGTTCTGCAGGTGATTCCAATGCACTCTGCAGTTCCAGAGCCACCAATATGCTACAGTCTTTCCTAAAACAGCTTGACTATAAGAATCTCCTGAACACCTGTCACATCTACAGCTTTCCAGATCCTTCTGTTGGAAATTTTAATTCAGTAGGTTTAGGATACAGAGCCTAAGAATTAATATATTTGCCCAACACCCCAGATGGTTCTTAACTTCTGGAAACTCAAAAATCACTAATATGAGGCAAAGAATGAGGCTTTGGGAATGAGGTCCTCTTCTGGCCACCTGCTGTGCTACGTTGGTGCTACGTTTTGAATATTATTTGTACCCACCAAGATCCATGTTTAGAATTGGACCCCAAAGTGGTAGTGCTGGGAGGTGAGGCCTCCTGGACAGAGTTGGAATCATAAGGGTAAAGTACTCAGGAATGGATCAATGCCTTTCTGGATTAGCTGTCATGGGCATTTGCCCCCCTTTTCTCTCTGGCTCACAAGCTTTCTTGTCCTTCCACTTTCTTCCCTGAGCTGAAGCAGCAGGAGACCCTCACTAACCGCAGTTGCCCAATCTTGAACTTCCCTGCCTCTAGAACCATAAGCCAAAATAAACCTCTTCTCTGCATGAATTAACCAGACGCAGGTATTTTGTTACAACAGGAACCAGACTAACACAGTTGGGTAGGACATTTTCCCTGCTAAGCCATAGCTTCCTCACCTATGAATAGTGACACTGATTGAGTCTTCCAGAGCCTAGTTCTTTAAAATAACACATGAAGCGCTTTACACAGAGAACATGCTGAGTGGAGTGAGTGAATGATGTTATTGTCATTATTTTTTATCATCAGGGAAGGGTTCAATGAAGGAAATAAGCCCACCTCTCTGAGAGGAAAGTCTAAACTAAATCCCCTTCTAAGTCAGCATCAGTCTTCCATGGGGCCAGTTATACAATGTATTTCCTGTAGTAAGATCCTGTCACAGAAGTTTGGAAAACACTGTCCTAAACCACGAGCACTCTTAGAATACTTCTGAACAGATCTGTGAGTTACCCAAAGGTGACTGTGAGGCACATCCTCTGAAATAAGGAGCAGAAGCTTGGGATAATCTTGCAGAGGGGCTCTGCATCACCGCCTCACTGTCTCTTCCTTGGGAAAAAGGACCTTGCTCCTGGATGTACAAAGCCTGGGGGAGCTTCACAGGACGCGACTGGCAGTCACTTCTAGGTAACTCACAGACAATGTGTACAGGGAAATTTTTTTTTTTTGTACCAGGGATGGAACTTGGGACCTTGTGCTTGTGAGGCAGGCGCTGGAACCACTAAGCTAAATCCCCAGCATGTACAGGGAAATTTTAAGAGTGCTCACATATAAGTTTCAGCACAGTATTACATGCAATGGTTCTAAACACCATTTTTTTAAATACCCATAGCAAACCACTCAGCTGATTTCATAAGCAACTTATGAGTTCAGAACCCACAATTTGGAAAACACTGACTTACAGAAAATTTTGTCTAAAGAGCAGTTTTTTCCCTAGGTCTGGAAAAAATTTAGATTTGAAAATAAGAATCTGCAAATAATTTTCTTTAGCACTGCATAATTTTTTGTTTAAAATATGAAGTAACAGTATATGAACATTTTCTAAGCATTTAAAAAATTAGAGAATACTGTTTCGATTAAATGAGTTTATAGAATACTTGTGAACCATATAGAATTTTTTAATAAAAGAGGATCAAGGAGGGGAAAATTGTATTTTTTAAAATCATTGTAACTTCATTGCTACATGCAAACAGTGACATCTGGTGGAATGTCATCATTTTACTTCTTTTAAAAATCCAACTGTTACATATTGGAGCTATGGAAACAGACAAATTTCCAAATAATTCCTTGTTTTGGTATTTCTATACAAAGACAAAGTGTACTAATATCTTATCAAACACTGATAGGACACACTGAAATGGTTTTTTGTCACCCCAACTGGTACATTTAAAATCTTGCTTGAGGCATACTGATAGGGGGGCTATGTTCAAAGTGAATATTTAAAAAAAAAATTGAGATTACAATGGATTCTAGTTTTAACTGGCACAACTGTGATTTGAGTGCCTCAGCCTCATTATCTATTATGTTGGAAGTTTTGGGTAGAGAATGATAAGATATCTTATGTCTCTGATATATGTACTTTTGTGACACATATCACCAGTTGGACCTCAGACAGATATTAAGTCTTGCGCTCTTTATTTTAATATCTTAGGTCATTGCCTAGATTATGTAGTGAGGAATAAGGCCAAGTAGGAGCTGGGAATGGGGCCAGCACTATCCTGACCACCAAGAAATGGCAGACAATGTGAGGAATGGGGAATGAGAGGAAGATTGCTCCCTGACAGCCATGTTGGAAGGGAAGAAAGCAGAAGACAGAGCACAGTATTATAAATGAAGTGTGACAGACCACAGATGATGGTGTTCTACAATTGGCATCACAAGGGTTTAGCGTGGGATGATGCCACATTCTCTTGGGGAGCAGTGGGTGATGGGGATGGGGATACAAAATCAGGCACTATTCAGAAAGCCCAAAGCCTTCCGTAGTTACATAATTAACATCAGGAGAGCTTCTCACAGTTAACAAGATCCCATCCCTGGCCTAGTACTCAGAAACAAGATTTTTAGTGTTTAGTGAGGAAACAAGCAATAGAACGATAAAATCCCCACCACAATTTAGGCAGAAGCACCGTTTTCAAACCTGGGTCATAATGGACCAAATACAAACTACCAAGGGTCAGTGAAATAATGTTTCCCTTTATGTAACTAGAGCTTCTCAGATTCTTAGGTCAGTATTAAAAACAGGATGAGAACGAGTATTTAGGAAAAAGCATAAGGAGAAAAAATGAGAGGATCATCCACAAATTTACAAAGCAGAGAGATATAATAGAAACCACATTTAGAATCAGAACAATCTTGAGTGCAAATCCTAGCTTTTACTAGTTATGTAAATATAGTTTAGTCCCTTGATTGTTATGCATCACTGGAGAAAGGGAATTGTTTTACCTACTACATAGAGTTACTGTTAAAATAACATTAAATAAATGTAGTGCTCCCGTCAGTTTTCTGCTATATAATTTTCTGCTTTCTTATCAAGCATCATTGCTTTATTTGTAGGTTTCGGATATACACTATTGATTTGTAAATTTTATGTAGCAGAGATAGTCAAAATAATTACTAATGAATTTGTATTTATACTTTCAAATATGTATTATTTGAAGGAATATAAGCTGTCAAAATAACATTTATAATGTTATTCTTGTAAAACACACTATACATATATATATTATATAAATATCTAAATAGCTATGTGCTTCCAGAGAAGAGCCTATAATAATCTTTACCATATAAAAATTCAATGAGAAAAGATCATTCTTAGGACAATAGTTTTAACAATTACAGAGAAAAACTATAGAGGCAAAATTCTCATATGCTGCCCCATCTCCCCAAAACACCCCATAATTTCAAATGACTGAACTGGTAATATAAACTTGCATCTCTAGTTCTCCTACTTTATGTCTACAAGTTGTATTCTAATGACTCAGACATGAACAGGCAAAAAATGTCAAGGAAATCTATCCTATATTAACTTTGTGTAGCCAAGAATGACCTATCTTCATTCAAAGATGAATACACAGAAAAATCCAATATTTTCTGAAGAGAGTCTGCAAAGGATAAGAAAGAATATTCACAAAGAATGTCTTTCTGATAAAGTCTTATTATGGGAAACCAAAGTATTTTACAGAAGTTCTTCTTTATGGTCTGAAGAAAAAATTTTAAATGTTTTCGTGAAACAGGTAATACTACAAAGACTTAGAATTTCTTTTTAAAAAAACTATAGAATTACTACAAAGACTTAGATAATACTACAAAGACTTAGATTTTTCTTTAAAAATCTATAGAATTAAGAAAAGAAAAAAATAACACTATAACAGTATGAAAATGGCAATTATTGTAGTTTTTAAAATTTACACTCAAGAAATAATGCTTATTCCCATTACTAAAAGAAATTACAGGTTAACAGGTAATGGGGGAAAAAATAAGAACCAAGGCACATCATGTACAGGTACAAGCACCCAATGATAAATGTAAACATATTGTATACCTAAAATGCACCAATAAAAGAATTTAAGGGGAAAAAAAAGACATTACAAGTTGATCAATTAGTTTTCAAAAGAAGTCATAAAATCACTAGTAGAAAATATGGCAATACATTTAAATTTAGGTTTAGAAATGACCTAAGAATAGTCAAGAGGAAAACTCATAGAACAGGCAGTTGCTAGTTTTACTACATAAAATTTAAAACTTTTGCATAGCATAAAACACTGTAAACAAAGCTGAAAAGCCAACAGAGTGAAATACAGCCACAGTATACATGTAAAATAACTAAAATCTTTAGTATGAGAAGATCACTTACAAAATCATAAGAAAGAGAATAAAAACTCCACAAAATATGAGCTGGTTACTCTTAAAAGGAGAAAAACAAATAGACAAAAATATCTAAAATTTTCTCAATTTACCAGAAATGAATGAAAGATATTTTCCTCAGCAGATTAGATTTTAAAATTCACAACAATTAACAGTTAATTTGAAGAGTACAAGAAAATAAACAATGTAGAATAGATTATTGTAAAGTGTCACTGCAGCTTGGTTAGTGAATATCATGATATATTTTAAATGTTCACACATAACCTTGAGTGAAAAAGTTCAGCTACGGAATGCCATGTGTGTCCTAAACAGGTACATTTACAACTGATGTCTGGAAGGATCATCACCAAACTAACATTAACACAAATGTTTAAATGATTATGTAATGATTTTTTAATGTAACATTAACTTTAAAACCTCAAATCTAAAATTGTATACCCAAAATTCTAACTAATGTCTATAAATATCTCTGTATAATACAAAAATCATCTTCAAGCAAAATATTTCAACATGAAATTTATAATTCTCATCAAAATTGGTGTTTAACAAAATAAACATAATTTTGAAGAATATTTTGCTATTTTAAATAAACCTAAGTACTTTCCCTTATTATTCCACTAAAATAACCTCGGTGTGGGCCACAAATAGCAATTACTTATGCAGACATATAAAAGCATTAAAACTATATAATCACAGGTTTTATGTTTTTGAGTTAACTGTCATTGCACAGAAAAAGCAAACAGCCACCAAATTGAAAGAGTACTTGTTTTTTGTTTGTAATTACCTTTTTTGGAATACTTACTAATGCAGAAACAAGTTATACAATTGTCTGAACTAAGGCTCAGCAGACAGATATATTTTGAAAAGGTTAAGCTATGTTTAGCAAGATAATCCTCAAGAAATGGATGCTAGAGAATTAAATACTCAATGCTTAAATTAACTTTTTATTTAATACTTAGGAACAAATTGCCAAGAATTATCATTATCAAATAGAGCATTTATTGATTCTCTTTGAAAAATAAAGTGAGGTCTACATGAAAAAAATTTTTTTAGAATTGGAAAGAAGCCAGCATTTTAACTCATTGTATGAATAACAGAAGCTGTTAAGTCCTCAAAATAAGTGGCATGGTGCTCGTGGGCCTGATTCAAAACTGGAGAATTTGGGGCATTTGTTTCTAAAGAATAATAAAATACATTTAAAATTTAAAAACCTGTACAGTTTTATGACTACTAGATGGTCTTTATATCTTTGTTTTCTACCCCAAGCTTTAGGCTTATAAAGGACATTTTAATGAATGTTGTGCTGAACTGTTACTTCTTATGCAAGATACCAAAACAGTTTTGAAATTTCCAAAATTCTTCACATACATTTTTTTAATTAGCAAATATTAACTTGATAAATTAAAACTAAAAGACTTTAGATGGATAAAATTATGGTTGATATATGAATCCAAAAGATATATTTTTGGCTAAATAAAAAATAAATATGATAATGACATTTTAGGGATTCAAGTTGAAATTTGTGACTAGCAAACACAAGGAAAACAGGTCATTTTCCACTATGAAAAAATACAATAAGAGTATTCCACTTTTTCTTGAACCCAAACAAAAACTTTAGTTTTTAGGAAAAGGGCTTAGAATAGATCATGAAAAGTATAGGTAAGTCGCTAATAATTCTGCGATAGTGTGATTAAAAGTGATCTTTTAGGGCCGGGGATTTACCTCAGTGGTGCTGCTGCCTGCCTTGCAAGCACAAGGTCCCAAGTTCGATCCCAGTACCCCCCGCCCCCGGCCAAAAAAAACGATCTGTCTAGAAGAGTAAAAATTTAGTACTGAGGGCTGAGGATTTAGCTCCGTGGTGCTGCCGCCTGCCTCACAAGTGCAAGGTCCCGAGTTTGATCCCCGCTACCAAAACAAAGTTAATACTGAAAAAGGTTCTATTGAACTTCATATTTAACACTTTTAATATGTTTGAAAAATATGGTAGATGATTTTTTAGAATTCCTACCAGCTATAGAATTCTCAAAGGCAGGAGACTCATGTGTTCTTGATGGGCAAGTGAGATTGCCCCCTATTGGGCTCTGTGAGTGGGAAGGAGGGATGTTAAACCTTGCTCCTTTTACACAGGAAACAGAGACACACAGACAGTACAAGCAGCAGATGTACAGAATATCGAGGGTACTGGAATGTAATTAGTAGTGATTAGGGGGAAAAATCTCTCTTAAACTGAAAGTGCAGAAGAGTGGAGGGGTGAAGGGCACACAGGTAATGGAGAAAAAATAAGAACTAAGATACATCATGTACGGGTACAAGCACCCAATGATAAATGTAAATGTATTGTATACCTAAAATGTACCAATAAAAGAATTTAAGACCAAAAAAAATTGAAAGTGCAAAAATGGTTAAGAAAATCTCAGAGAACTTGGATTTTATCCAGAAATAAGAACTTGAGCAAGGTTTTGTGGCTATCATGGAGCCTACGTTTCTTCTTGCATAAAATGAAAATTATGACTTCTTCCTTACAGCTGAAGATTTAAATAGAAAGTATATGCAATAACACCCAGCACGATGCTCAGAATATTGCTTCTGCTAAAAAAAAATGTAGCTTCCTTTCCTTTCCTCTTCTCTTTTGACAATGTTGTACATTTTGTATTCTTCACCAAATACAATGCAGATTTCAAAGGCAATTGGGACACAAGGAGAAATGGAATGAACTCAACAGGCAAAGACCTTTGAACATGACCCTGGGCCCAAGTATGTCCAATGATGCTGAGATATAATTCAAAAGATAGTTCAAGTGCCAAATCTGTGAATTTTTTTCATTGTTTACATGGAGCTCAGTTGATTAATTTTTATGTGCCTCAATTTCCATATCAATATTCCAGAACTGTTACGGAGTACTAATGAGATAATTATGTAACACTTTGGGGGAACTAGACAACTGCACTAAAGTTACCTTATGATAGGATATTGCTATGTTCTAAACACATCCTCCAGCATTCATGTGCTGGGAATTTAATTCCCAGTGAAGCTATGATAAGAGATGAAACTTTGAAGAAGGGATTATATCACGAAGGCTCTGCCCTTATGAATGCTTTAATGCTACTATTCTAAGAGTGGGTTACTTACTCCAGGAGAGGATCATGATTTTTAAAAAAACATGAGTAGAATGAATTAATTCTCTCTCTCCCTCATTCCTTCCCTTCCCCAACCCCTCCTTTACTTTGGCCTTTATTCTTCTGCCATAGAATGATTCAAGAAGGCCCTCATTAGACACCAGCACCTTGATATCAGACTTTCCAGCCTCCAGAACTATTAGAAATAAATTCACTCTATTCATAAACTACTCTGTCTGAAGTATTCTGTGAAAACAACACTAAGCAAACTAAGACAGGTATGATTCTTATCAATACTGTCCAGAAATAGAGATAGTAACAGTCTGTGTACACACTAGGAAAGCCATGGAAAAAAATAAAAATGGCTCCTTCTCTAGTGTCCAAGAACGGAATCCAAACTTTAGAATCTGAACATCAAAGACAGAATTTCTTTGACAGTTGAAATCTAGTTTAAAACAAAATTACCAAAGAATTCTTACCTATCTCTATGTGCATCTGCAAAGCGATCACATAAGAAAGATGGTCCAAAGACTCCAAGTGGGGTGCTATGACCTTTCTTGTCAGCGGTATGGTACACGCGAGAGGCCAGTTGCAAGTCAATTGGCAACTGCCGGGCTGGGGTGGTGGTGCACAGATGGTGAAGCTGAGAAGTACAGTGGGCCTGTGGAATTCTGCAACAAGAAAAAGAATGTGAGCTGCTTCTACCACTCTGTGGTCTTTAGATATGAAATACATTTATATTGACAGCTTAGCTCAGGTTCTAAAAGTGATACCTAAGTGCAAGAGATCAGATATAAAATTCTAACAATGATTTATAACAAGTTCAATATTATAGTCTCAGGCCATTGTTCAGAGCTTCAAATTCATATTTGACTGCTTACAGAATATCTCAACCTATGAGTCTCACAGATATCTCAAGATCAAAAGGTGTCTAAAAGCAAACATTATCCTACTCCTACCTCTTCTCACCTGAATTCTATAACTCAGTCCAAGGACACCATATCCAGCCATCATGAATTGCTTCTTTCTACTCTACTAAAATGCGAATGCCCCTAAAAAGGTAGAACATTATGCATAATACATTATTTATCAGCATGGAGGAGTTCTGTGTCTAAGTCAGTGCAAAAAATCTCTCTTCTACTTTTCCAGAACTTCCTTCTCTCCTGCCTTTCCAAAGTAGGAAATCCTTCAAGCCACTCTCCAACAATCAAAACAAATACTTACTGAGGATTGCAATGTGCCAGGCTCTGGGCTATATGCTTTCCACGTATTCCTTCTAAATCTCACAATGAACCTACACTGGAGGTATAGTGTCCTTGTTTTGTACCAAGTTTATATTGGATAGGTCACAAAGTAAGTGAATGGTCACTAGGATCCAAACACAGTGCTGATAACTATATGTCAAATTTCTTTCCTATTAATGCCTATTAATGACTCCCAAATAGAGTAACCTTTCATCCAGAACTACCCCATCCCTACCTTCCTATTAAAGCTGTATATTTCCATTAATCAAATGTCCTTTTCTTCATCAAGTCAACTTTAGATCCATAAATCACATTCTCTAATGACCTCCAGGCCACCACTAACAATGTTCATGACTCTTCTCAAAACTGTCCTTTCTTCCATGGGCTTCTCTCAGCTTTCCATCTTTCTCTCAAATTCATCATAATTCAACTTAATCACTGGTCTTTCCTTCTCTAACTTTCCAAAGCAGGTGTAGCTTTTAAGATTTGAACTTCTCTTTCAGTATTGGAAAAATCACCTTTCAATATTTCAGTTATTCCTCTCTTTTCTGAGTGCTCCCAAATCTCATCTCTGCTATCACTATTTTCCCTAGATTCCTCTTCTTCAAGATCAAAATACCTCTGACTCCTCTCTCCTCCAACTGCACTGCATATTCATCCAAAACAGAGTTTCTCCCCCTGCACAGGGTTGCATAGTGCTCCTCCCTCCTCACTACCAGCATCTCCAGGCAGGGTACTCCACACCTCAGACTTCACAGGCAAATGTTTGCCAGATGGTTGAGCACCACACCCTCTGTCTTTCACTCTGCAAAATCCCACCAGATTGGTTTTAAGGACTGCTTTACTCAGCAAAAGGGTTTTAAACTCAGTGATTTAAAAATTTAAAATTTTTAAAAGGGTTCTTTGCTGGTTACTGAATCTGTCTGACTTCCCTCTAACTTTCAAGGCTCTTAGCATTTGATTCTGATTCTAGCTCAGTGGTTGAGTGCAGCCCTAGAGTTGGGATCCCTGGATTCAAATCCTTTTTACAATTTTCATTTGGTCATAAGCAAGTTTGGATTTAAGTAAGAAAATTGAATGCATTTAGAACAATGTCTCTCACGTAGCTGATGTGAGCTATTATCAGTTTTCAGGACAAACTACAGGATCAGATTCATCAGTTCTTTCACTTATGGATAGAATTCTGTCTTCCCTCTTGTCCCTGCCTGAACATCTGTCAACAATATCTTGAAGACAGATTCTTCTGCAAAAGTTGTTTTCTTTTTTTTTCTTTTTTTCTTTTTTTTTTTTTTGTAACTCTGTTTTACAAATGTCTCTTTTCATACATTGCCCTACTCTTATCCCATTCATTTTGGTGAGTGCTGGTGTGTCTACTAATGCCTCTATGTGTCTGGGATACTTCAGATAGAAGCACAATATAAAGAATGTAGACTTGGACTTGGGTGAGCCTAAATTAGAATCTCAGTTCTAATATCTACAAAGTGCACTAGCAGCTTCTTTGAAAGACTTCAAAAAATTACAATAAAAACTCCTATCTCTTGCTTTTGTGATAATTTATTTTAAAATAACAGATATATCATTCCTGGTCTTTGGTAGTCTCTCAAGAAATGCCAGTTTATTTTTATTGTTGTTATTAATTTGCACAACACAGCACCTAATCTATAGCCAGGCACAGTATGTGCACTATTCAATCACTAACAGAGAACAGCTTATGGCATTTCCAAACACCACAGTCCAGTAAGAACATAACAGGAATTTTGTAAATGTTCCTGTGTAGGGGAAGAAAGGAGAGACAAATCAAAAGCATTTGGAAACACCTGAGAAAAGGAGACCTAAGTGGGCAAGTAAACTGGGTTGTCCAGGAAGCCCAGGCTTCAGGCACTCTGGGTTCCTATGAAAAAGCTTTCAAAAAAGAAAAAGGACAAAAAGGTAAGCTCCAATGTCAAGTGCACATGTACCATTATTCTGCCTAGGACAGGTCCTGGCTGGTGGAATGTGCTGGAGATTACATTACTGATTTTTATTTTTTCTTTAAAAAGTAGGACAGTCATCTTACATTCTTATGCTTCCATTATAGTATAACAACACAGATTAGCAAGTGAATCTCCCTTGGTTATTGAGCTAAATAACAATATGCTGTCATAGAGTACTGAGTTCCCAAGAAAACAATTTAATTTGAGGGCTAGTCACTTATGAAAAGGGTTCAGTTAAAAATACAGAAAAGGCAGGGTTGAATTGAAGACTTTCAAAAACTTTTCTCCAAGGTTCTCTTTTATAACAAACTTTTAAAATATCATATTTTTCTTTTTCTGCATCTCATTCTTGTTTCTCTTTAATGGAAATTTCTATTTTCAGCTTAAATGAATTAAAACAGCATTATATGTATCAATAAGATCTACAAATATCTTTGGCATGCTCAAGAAAAGCTCTGTGTTTTTATAACACACTCTCCTTAAGCAAGACTATTTGTCATTCTTTGAAACACGAAGACATAAAAAAGAAAAGACTCTGACTCTGTGTGTGGCCATACTACTTTGCTTAATGCACTAAATGCAAGGTTTTTTAGGGAAAAAAATCAAGAAGTTTCTGCTTCATTGATAATCTGACAGTAACTATTTATTGAAGGTAAAATACTTGTTGTCTGCTGTCACTATTTGTTTTAATACATAATCTTGCTAACTTAATGAGCTTAAAGCAATGCAGATAAGCAATGGCATGTACAGGGTCACTTAAATGCCAATTTGGCTGTTTCATAAACTTTGGAATTCTTTTCCCATGAGTCTGTTCTCAGTTACTAAATTGTGAGTAATATCCATTTACAGAGTTTAGGCTGGCCATAAAAAAAAGTTCGCCTCCATGTCCAACACACACTTTTCAGTTCCCTAAGCAACAACAAAAGCTAACAATTAAAGGTTCTTTAAACCCCCATAAAGAGTTAAATGAAGAATAATCTGGAATAAACCAACTCATAAAAATCTACTAGTGAAATAAAGAGAAAACCTAAGTTTGAACAAGATGAATGGTAAAAGGTAAACTATAATCTAAATTGTATTTACACATTATTGTTCAAAATTGCAATTATATTCCTATGTAATAAAAAACTCCATTAAAAATATGGTGGGGAATGAAACATGAAATGATAGTACAGAAAAATGAAGCCTTCTAAACTGCCAAGTTAATTGGCCTGTGGACATTTTGTGTTGGGTTTCTGTCATAACAAAATTAACTGATACAATAAGCAGTTGTTCCAAATCAGGCATTGCAGTGATCAAAAACGTCAAATTGAACACACTAATAATTTTACTTAGTCTCACAAACAGATATTTTTATTCTAGCTATCGTTGCATTTGTTATATTAAGTACACTGATCAAAAACATGAATAGAAAGAAGCATGGAGTACAGCATATATAGCCTAACATAGTAAAATCTGCCATTAACTTCCTCTGAGACTCAGATCTCAATATGAATTTCTAAAACATTTAGTTTTCCTTCTAAGAAATGGATGTTTGTGTATCAGTACCAGTGCTACTGACTGCTCTTCAAATAGTAAAATTTGTGAATTTAAGCAAGTTACTTTTTAAGTAGTTTTTTATCTACTTGGGGTTTTAAAAGCTTTTTTCGTCTCGGTGGAGTTTTTGATTTACTTCTTCGTATTCGCTTAACTTCTTTTCCTCTGATTTGCAAGAATTCTGATGATTGCACCTTTAAAAAAATATAAAGTGTTATGTTAAGGGAGGTTGTAACACAAGAGTTAAATCTTTCTCTGATATTTAGGGGCCCATCTCATATTTAAATTTGTGATTTCTGTGTATATTTTATAACAGAATATAAATCCTATTTCCCTCCAAATCCATTCCTAAATTTTTACATACACATTTTCATGCCAATGAAAATATTAGTACTATATGTATTTACAATATTTTTATTACCTTAAAATTATTAGAGAAATATAAGATTCTAACCTCCATAAATCTACTTTTTTTTCCTTTCTAGTCTTGGGGGTGGAACCCAGAGTTTCACACATGCTAGGCAAAACGTCTCCACTGAGCTATTTCCCTAGCCCAATAACCATCTTCTTGATTGGTATTTTTAACAGAATTTACCCTTAATTTCTTTGATATGTGGTTACAAGCACAAGCTAAAAATAATTTAAATGCTTTATTATTATTATTACTATTATTTTGAGCAATATTTATCAATTTTTATTTATTACAGTTGTGCTGTTTTCTATTTCTACTGGTTAGCAAACATAAAACATTCTTTCTCATAAATAATTATCTTCTAATCACTATAAGCTTTGGAAGTATTGCTTCTAGGAAATTTTGCAGAATTAATGTAATCATAAATGTAAGGATTTTTCTCCTGAGATTCCTTTTCATTTTGAGACTAGATTTAAGGAAGAAAGCAGAGAGGCCTTACTTGGAAGAAGCATAGAGATATGGTTGATTATGCAGAAGAGGGCCAGATACCGGAAAGTTCCTCTAAATTAGGTGATGAATCTGGGGTTGGTTCAGTAGAAAGGAGAGAGTTTTTGTAACTTCGTGGGTAAGGAAGTGAGGAGGAATAATAAGTTTAAGAAGTATCAAGCATTCCATTTCCCCCTCCAATTAATATTTGAATTTCCTCTACAGGAAATTCACCAAGTGGTCATTGTCTGGCTTGAACATGGTCAGATACATTTAAGGTTTGTCATTTCCCCTTTGAAGCTATTCCAGTTGTTAGAGTTTTTGTTTGTTTCTTTATTATTATTGAGTCTATTAATTTTTTAAATTTATTTTATTGGTACATTTTTAATTTATATCCACCAGTCTCAATTCAAACCTCAGGAATGATCCAGGCACCAATCTAGCTTTCTTTCCCTTGACAGATAGTTAGATATTTGAATACAATGGACTCCACTGGGCCTGCTTTTCTGCTAGATAGACATCCTTAGTGCCTTCAACTCTACTTCCATGATATGATTTTGCACTACTCTGATTCATTATTTTGAATGTTCTTTTCCAAACAGTCTCTAACTTGTTAGAGTCTCCCCTGTCCCTGGGATTGAACATTCCCATCTGAGCATAATATGTATTTGAGGTACAATATGATCAAATCAACCAAAGATGATCCTCTCTTACACCATATGTCAACCAATGAAAACTACAATTTCATTTGTCTTCTTATCACAAAATGATATTATATTTTTAAAACCCTGGAGTCTCACATTTGCTATTATTAGGTCCTATCATTCCATATCTACACAGTTTATGGACATAAAGACAAAACCATAGGTATATTTATCCCTATTAAATTTCATCTGCATTCAGATCAACCATACCTTAAGCATTACATTTGAATGCCACTTACAAATCCAACCAATAATGGTCTTCCATATTATCATACAAACTATTGAGAAATATGTGAAATGGACATAGCCTTGTAGCACTCCACCAGGGACTTGCATGCAGTAATTGTCCACCCTCTGCATAACTACTTTCAAAGTCATCCAGCAATCTACCTGACTATTCTGCCTAACTACAATCTTGGCAGCAAAACTGTTAGGAGCCTTTCATGAGTGAACTGCAAAAGTTCAGAATAATCATCACTCATGCTTATTGAATTTTTTATGTGTCAAGTGTTGTTCTAAATGTGTTCTATTGTAGCATATACATGTAATCCTCAAACAAATATTATGCAGTAGGCACTGTCATTATCTTCATTTAACAATACAAGTAAGTAGCTCAGTACCCAAGGTCATGTTGGGAGTAAAGGATAGAGAGAGAATTCTGTCCCTGAAAATCTGGCTGCAAACCCCAGGACTTCTCTATGTTACACTTACATTGAACAGCAGATCTAACACTTTTCTGAAATTCAGTCTAGTAATTCTGAAAGAAGAAATGAGATTGGTCTTCTATGGCTTGTCCTTGGAGAAACCCTACTCCTTTCATAAAGGTTTAAGCACAATTCTTTTAATAAGTCACTTAATCATGTAGAGTTTTGCCCAAGACCAGTGAATAGATAGATTGCCAAAAGTTAAAACCTTTACCCTTAAAATATAAAAGTCAGATTTATACTTCCCAGTCTAAAGACACCTGGCTCCTCTCTCACCTGTTGGCTAACTCTCAAAATCTTTTACAAATCTTGGGATTCAAGATTCAAATAAATCTTCTTTTCTCTCTAAAGATCACTTGCTTTCTCAGATTTAAGAAGCAAGGTTTGAGTGTATCAGTTTCCTTTCTCTCTGACACATTTCTGTTTATTTAAAGCCTCAACCTTTTTACAAAAATAAATCAAGGTAGCTCTGTCATCTGTTGTCATTACACTATTCATCCAAAATGACAAGGTTCTTTCTTTTTTCCCTCTCTTTGCTCCAAAACTAACAAGCAAATTGCTTTTTTTTCTTTTTTTTGTTCTTAACATTGTTTTCAGGCCTGAACCCATTCTGAATCTTAGCTAGCCACATGCCACTTTTATGCTCATCTATAGATATTTTAAAACAAATTTATTTAAGTCAAAAGTGACTGGCTTGACTTAAAGTATTAAAACAGTGGGATGATTATGTGAATATTGTAAATATTGAAAATTGAAAATGATTCATAACTAAAGTTAATCAAAAACATTTAACAATAAGAAAAGACTCAAAGGTTAGGATAAACCTAAACAGAGCAAAGTTATAATAGCTGAAAAGTTTACCCAGTTCTGATCCCTGAACTACAGTTCCTAACTGCCTTGAGATGGTACTGAAAGGCTCTGGGTCAATTTCTTAATGATTACAGATTCCCTCTTTCCTGGAAAAATCTGTCTTCCCTTCTCAGAGTTGTAATTAGGGTTGAGACCAAAAGCCCTCAAAAAACATATGCTCCCTTTTTTCAAAATAGACAATTTGCATTTCTGAGACCCCTGTTCAGGATGGACCACACACACACACACACACAAATCATACCTTGGTTCTAGCCTGGACCATTTCTGTACACCTGTACAGCCTCAATCTTGCCTAACACTAAGTTTTTCTAATGTTAATAGTTTTTCACCTTTATAGATACCCTGTTGGGTACTTTTGAGTTGCTTTTGGGCTGTCCGTCTTCCATGGGTTTCATTGATTCCTCTGTTGGATGCATTTCCAAAGTGTCCTGAAATTTAAAAACTATAACTTCTGCGTCTAAGGCTGCCCAATCTGATATACCCTCTGGTTCAATCTGGAAAATATTTGACACATCTTCAAGAAGCTCCTCAGACATACTCTGTTTGAAAAAGTAAACATAAAGAATGCTTTTTTTGTTGGTCATCCCAACATCTTCAGTTGTGCAATATTTTCTGACCAGAAAATTAATAAGAAAATGCATGTTTGAAATTGAGCAGAGATATGAAGTTTCCTCTCCAAATTTAGAAAGAAAAATTTAAACTGGCTTAAGAAAATATGAAAGCTGGCAATTTATTTTCCCTGGCCTCCTCATATTGTTTTAGAAAATATACCCATTCCCCCATTGTTATGCATAAACTTTAAGGAAATAAAAGGACTTAGATATTACTGTGAGGTTGCCCAGCACTCACACAGGATCAAGCCAGTATACATTCCATGAAAGGCACTGCTGAACATTTCTCATTTCACTACTCCCCCCCCCGCCCCGCTCCCAGATCAGCCTTGTAGCCACAGAAACATTGAAGCCTTGCCCAAGCTTGAGGCTTTTTGGCCCTGAGAAATGGGATTCCTTGTAGCCAGCTGCTCTTCCAGAAGCTTGACTTCAGTTCCCAGGGAAGAGTTAAGCTAGAGGCCCCAGGAAGGCCACCAGAAACCCCAGCTCCATACCATGCCCAATCGAGAAATTCTCATAAAATGTCGCTCCTCCACCTGCTTTGTGCTCTTTAAAAATGTCCCACTGACTTATATTTGTATCATACCAAATCCTAAGGAGAGTATCTTTATAATCACATTTAGGTATTTATCAGTTTTACACCAAGATTATTCAAGATTACATAGCACTGTCAGTTAAAACTTCATTGCCTCAGTTTAACAAATGGTAAGACCAGCTTGATCTACCTAAAAGCCCAAATCATATAGAATGACTTTAAGGTGCAATGTGTAATTTGGTCTTTGATAAATTCATTTGCTAATAAGTAAAGTATAGGATAAAAGATGTTATACAGTACTAAATACTACCCCAGAATTTTTGTTGTGCAAGAAGGGATGACTGGATCAAGAAGTCTAAGTTTATAAAATGAAGCTTTATTCTTGAGCTCAGTTTTTTATCAAGCTACTGGCTGGTGTTACGGAAAGATAAAGAGTTTGTTAACCAGATGAGACTTTAATTCAAGTCCTGGATCTGGCCATGAACAATGCTTATGACTTGATCAAGTTATTTAAATTTTTTTTCCATTAAGTTTATTGGTGCATTTTAGGTATACATTATGATCACATTCATCATTGGGAATTTGTACCTGTATATGATGTATCTTGGTTTTTCCCCATTTCCCTTCCCTCTCTTCCACCCTTCCACCTCTCCCTATTTACAAAGACTTTGTTTCCGGTTTTGCCCTTCTTTTCTCATATTTTTTTCTTTCCTTTCTTTCCTTTCCCCATCCCCCCCCCCACTTCCCTTTCCCCTTTGAGAAACTGAAAGTGTAAATGAGGACCAAAATATATAATACTTAAAAATTTTTTAGCTTCACTTTCCTCATTAGCCAAAGGGGGTTAATGAAACCCTTTACAGAAAATCCCCAAGGAGATATAGGGTAATACAGGTTATGGACCTTGCTGCTATACTGTCTACCTAAGATAAACTCTTTCATTTTATGTTCCATAGCTTTGGGCATTGTCCTTCATTCCCTCTCTTTTGACTTTCTCTGCTCCTAGCTTCATCTCCAGTCTCCCACACCACCCACCAAAATAGAAAATGGAAGAAAAGCTTGAGAAAAATGGGAGCTGCAGTTCCCCATCTTCAGAATGCTGCCTGGCCTTGCCTTCTCAGCAAAGCCTTTCTGATCAATTCTTGTGAGCCTTGCCTCTATGGTTGCATTATCATTCAATATTATAATTGCCTACACAGTTATCATTGTAATACTAGTTGCCAACAGATATGAGCACTATCTTATCTAATTTTAATACTGAGCATAGCTCCATGATGTAGGAACTGCTTGTAGCCCCATTTTATAGATGGTGTTATGGTTTTGGCCTAGATGTCCCTCCAAATCCTCATGTGGTCATACACTTGATCTAGAGTGTGTGAAGTTGAAATTGATTCATGATGCAATGCTAGGCTCAAGGGCACTGGGATTAAGGGTGTGAGTGCTATCCAACCTAAGTAGTCTGAATAAGATAAAAGGGGCAGGAGGTCAGGGATTTAGCTCAGTGGTTTCTCCGCCTGCTGCACAATAGCAAGGACCTGAGTCCCATCCCCTGTATCAAAAAAAAAAAGATAAAAGGGGCAGGGAGACACTGTTAAGTTTCCCTTGTTGCCTGTGCTGTCTTCAGCCGCCATGAACTGAAGTTCTCTTGTTACCTTTGCTGCCTTGTATGCACCATGTTGTTTCTCCTCTGAAATGCTTGTGTGCCATCCCAGCCTCAGAGCCAGCTGATTATGGACTGAAACCTCTATGAACTGTAAGCCAAATAAACCCCTTCCCTTTTAACTTTGGGTATCAGGTATTTTGTCTCAGCAACAAGAGAAAAGTAACTAACACAGATGAGAAAACTGACCCTAAGAGAAGTTATATAACTTGCCCAAGGTCATACTTTCAGTGAGTAGTAAAGTTTTGTTTTAGCTCAGATAGACTCTAAACTGTACTTTCTACCTATTAGCCCTTCAGCCAGAGCGAGTCTCAAAATGTGGCCCACAGACTTCTGACAGTGTTCGAGAGCCTTTCACATGGTCTGCAATGTCAAAAACATTTTTATGATAACATTAAATATTATTTAACTTTTTCCACCGTGTTGAAATTTGCACAGATGATAGAAAGCAGTGGTGGACCAAGTGGTGAGCCAATACTTTTCCAGTGATTAATACATGAGGTTATACAATCATTCATGGAAAAGACTGTCTGAAACAGTAAGACAGATCAATGGATTTCATATGACGATATGTAACAAGCTCATTACCTGCTTTCTGATTCCACTTTGCAATTAATCTTTAAGAAAGTACTTGTAGTGAAATTTTGGTGCATTAAAAAAGAGGAGTATCCATAATTACATTATAAGAGTATTAAAATATGGCTCCCTTTCCATTCTGTAGGAGACCATATTTACCTAACATACTTAATAGCCAAAGCATATTACTATACTTAATAATCAAAAGAACATATTGCAACAGATTGAAGGCAAAAGTAGACCTGAGACTGCTGCCCGCCTCACAAGTGCAAGGACCCAAGTTCAATCCCTGGTGCCAAAAAAAAAAAAAGTAGACCTGAGAATCTAGCTCTCCGTCAAATCAGATATTAGATTCACAGAAAATATAAGGTTATCCTACTCTTCTCACTCACATATTTTTTATCCAATAGACTTACTGTTATTTTAAATGAGTGAATAAACATTTTAAAATTTCCTCAGTTTTCATTTCTAATAGGCAAATATCAGTTGATATAATTCACATAAAGAAAAATTTGGGGGGTCCTTAAAATAATCTTTGAGAGTAAACAGCCATCCCAAGACTAAAACATTTGAGTACTTCAAAAGTTTAAATTTGAGAACTCTTTAAAAAAGAAACTGTGCTCTGGGGATGAAACTTAGTGGTAGAGTACTTGCCTAGAATGAATGAGGCATTGGGTTTGATCCCCAGCACCACAGAGAGAAAGGGGAGAAGGAGGAGAAAGAAGAGGAGGAGGAGAAGGAAGAGAAGGATGAGGGGGAGGGGGAGGGAGGGAGCACTTGGCATGCTGCAGATTTTCTCCAATTATTTATGAATAACTAAATGAATACATAAATGAAAGGAAATTATTTCTGGTTTTCTCTACTATGTAATTAATCTGTGTCAGAATATTCATTAAATAGTAGCGTACTGCTTTGACTCTGCATATATTGGTGTGCTATCTAAATGAATTCCATCAAGGCAAGAACTGCTTTTGTGGTATATTTGCATCAACTATCTCTTAGGCATCCAGCAGGAAAAGAAATAAATGAATTCCTTTTTTGTAAGTATATGAGGAAACCACTCACTCTGATGGCTCAAAAACTCTTACATTCAAAATAGTGAATATTTGTTTAAAAAATATTCCATTAACAATGCTCCTTTATAAAAAAAGTTGCATTAAAGAGCTAAGAAAGCTCTGACCTGGTGCCACAGAGCTGCTCAGAATTAAGGCTGCCTTGTTCTGAGGGAAGGCAACCAGGTGCCACTAGAAAGCACAAGCCCTCCTGAAATGGAGACACCTTGACCAGGGCCATCCAGACAAATCATAGCCCAGGATGTATCAGAGAAACATCTATAAGTAGGACGGATAACTGAAGTTCTCCTGTTGGGCATAAAGTAGGTACCCAAAAACTGTGTCTGGAATGAAAGATACCACAAAGGACCCTTTCTACCATGACCAGATACCAAGTTAACAAACATTTTCCATCTCAATAGGAAAAGAAGAAGTTAAACTGTCATTATTTGATGATAACATGATACTCTATATAGAAGACCCAAAAAACTCTGCCGAAAGACTTCTAGACTTAATTGACAGATTCAGTAGAGCATCCGGATATAAGGTCAACACTCAAAAATCAATAGCCTTCTTGTACACAAATAACAGACTCACTGAGAGAGAAACTGGGGAAGCAATTCCTTTCACAACAGCATCCAAAAAAATGAAATATCTAGGAATCAATCTAATAAAGGAAGCAAAAGAGCTCTACACAGAAAACTACAGCACTCTGAAAAAAGAGATCAAAGAGGATACAAGAAAATGGAAAGACATCCCTTGTTCCTGGGTAGGAAGAACCAATATAGTCAAAAGGGCCATACTTCCAAAACTGCTATATAGATTTAATTTAATGCTGAAATTTCAACAAAATATTTTTCAGAACTAGAGAAAAAAATCCAAAAATTCATTTGGAACAATAAGAAACCTAGACTAGCAAAAGCAATTCTAGGCAACAGAGACATGGCAAGGGGTATCACAATCCCAAAAATCCTGAACCTGAAACTGTACTACAAACCCACTGTGATAAAAACAGCATGGTACTGGCAAAGAAACAGACCCAGGGATCAGTGGAATAGATTAGAAGATGTAGAAACAACTCCAGACACTCTCAGCCAGCTCATCTATGACAAAGGAGCCAACCACCCCCAGTGGATAAAAGATAGTCTCTTTCATAAATGGTGCTGGAAAAACTGGATTTCAACCTGCCAAAGATTAAAACTAGACTCATATCTTTCATAATACCCTAAACTAAAATCAAAGTGGATCAAACAGTGTTTCTGTTAAAACAGAAACACTAAACTTGCTGAAAGATAGGTTAGGTAGAACTCTTGAAGACATTGGCATAGGAAAAGACTTTATGAACAAAACCTCAGTAGCACGGGAACTAGCACAGAGAATCAACAATTGGGATCTCATCTTATTAAAAAGCTTCTACCACCCCCAGCACACAGGAGGTGAGCTGCTCCAAGCACCCAGGAGAAGGCTTCCAGGCCGCTTTACCACCACCGTTCCCCAGCACAGAGGAGGTGAGCTGCTCCCAGCACCCAGGAGGATACTGAGCTGCTGTACCACCCCTGCCAGCACAGGGGAGTTGAGCTGCTCCCAGTGCCCATGAGGAGGGTTTCAGGACACTGTACCACCACCACCCCAGCACAGAGGTGAGCCACTCCCAACACCCAGGAGGAGGCTTCCTGGATGTCTTATTACCACTACCCCCAGCACAGAGGAGGTGAGCTGTTGTGCAGGTGCCAACAGCAAACTCCCCCTGCCCCATCGAAATGAGAACACACATAAACAAGTCTCAAAACCAGACTTCCAGATCACCTAAAGCAACCCCAAAGGGAAACAAGATGGAACACTTTGATACTCAACCACCTGGACTCCCTGAATTGGCAACAAAAGAGAATCTGGAAAAAATGAAATCAGAAATAATTTCTCACATAACAGCAGAGACTATGCCCATAGTGCAAGACCTGATTAATAAATCTAGAGAGGACACAGATAAAAAAATAGAGGAGCTGAGTAACATGATGGAATCCCAACACAGGAAACAAATGGAATCCATAAAACAGATACAAACAGATTTCCAGGAGATTCAAAACTCTGTTGAAAGTTTACACAGCAGAATGACCCAATGTGAGGACATAATCTCAGATATAGAAGATAAGATTGCAATTAGTAACTAAGAAAAGAAAAATTTCTTTAAAATTTTAAGGGACCATGAGAAATCAATCAGCAGATGCTAGATGATGGAAAGAAGAATAACATAAGACTGATCTGAGTCGATGAAGAAACAGGAGAGAGTGCAGATGACATAAAAAAACTGTTCACAGAAGTGGTGGCAGAAAGCTTCCCAAGGAGGGGAAAAGAACTTGACATATAGATGAGTGAGGCATATAGGACTCCAACTAGCCGTGATCAAAAAAAAAATCTACACATAGGCATATAATAGTTAAGATTCCGGAAACCTAACAGAAGAACAAAATTCTACAAGCAGTGAGAGAAAAGAAACAAATCACATACAAAGGAAAGCCCATCAGAATCACAGCAGACTTCTCAACACAAACCCTCAATGCAAGAAGAGCTTGGAGTGACATATTCCAAGCTCTAAAAGAAAACAGCCTCCAACCCAGATCAATGTACCCTGCAAAACTATCTTTCAAAATTGATGGAGAAATAAGATACTTTCGTGACAAAGAGCACCTTAGGAACTTCATGAATACCAAACAAGCACTCCAAAAATTTTAGACAATATCCTACAAAAAGACAATGAGGATCACAAACCCAGGAAGCCCAGCAGAATGAATCCATCAGTTGCAACAAGAAATTAAATGCAAAGGGGGAGAATCCAACAAACAGAAAAAGTCACAACAATGATAAGTCAATACATATCTGTTATAACCATCAATGTTAATGGTCTCAATTCACCAATCAAAAGAAATAGACTGGAAGAATGGGTCAAGAAGCAAGATCCAACAATATGCTGCATACAAGAAACACATTTAATTCAAAAAGAAACTCATAGACTGAAAGTCAAAGGATGGAAAACAATACTCCGTGTCACAAGAACCTGAAAAAAAGCAGGAGTAGCTATCCTCTTTGCAGATCAAGTGGATTTCAAATGAAAATCTGAAACACTCTGGTCCCAAGAATTTCAGATAAGGAATAGTCAACGTGTATGTACAAATCTACTGTGAACATGTGTTTTCATTCCTCTTAAGTAAAAACTTAAGAACAGAACTGTTGGTTCTTAACAGTAATACAAGAAATTTCTATATTGTTTTCCAAAATGGTTTTATCATTTTACATTCACATTAGTAGTATTAGACAGTTCTAACTGGTTCACACCTAAGCTGACATTTGTTCTTGTAAAACTTTTAACTTGATCTCCCTAATGAGTGTATAATATGATCTTGTTATTGTACTGATTAGTATTTTTCTGATTCTAGTGTTGCACACCTTTCCTTGTGCTGTACCAGCTATTGATCATCTTCCTGTGTCTATCTTTTAATTGGGTTGTCTATTAATGAGCTAGACAAGTTCTTCAGATGTTCTGGTCTTAGGTTATATGTATTATAAATATGGTCTGTTTAAGGACTACTTTTCATTTTCTTAATGATGTCATTTAAAGTTCTAAATTTTGATGGAATCTCATTTATCAATTTATTTCTTGTATCCATCATGTTTTGTATCCTAGGAAATTCTTGCCTACCCTAAATTCATGAACATTTTCCCTTATAATTTTTTCTTAAAGTTTTGTAGTTTTAGTCTTTCATATTTAGATTCATAGATCCTTTCAAGTTTTTTATGTATGAAAATAAAGTGTTGAGGTTAATTTTTTACATACGGATACCAGGTGTTCTAGTACCACTTGCTGAAAACACTATCTTTTCTTCTGCTCTTGAATTGAGTTTATGTTCTATAAGATGTTAATGTTAAATAATCTTTCAAATCTCAGTGAACTATATATGTGTGGTTCTCTTTCTAGATTCTCTGTTTCATTCCATTGATCTATATGTCTTTCCTTACACCAACACTGCCTAGATTACTGTAGCTTTAGAGGAAGCCTTAAAATGATGTAATAAATGTCTTCCAACACTTTGGTTTTTTTTTACTTTTCTAGGTCCTTTGTACTCCTACATAACTTCTAAATTTCAATATCCAATTCTTCATTTATAGCAAGTATGTACAGACCTTAATTTTTATATATACCTTGTGTTTTCTAATACTGCTAAATCCAAATACAAGTTCTAGGGGCTCCTAGAGATTTCTTAGTATTTTCTCTGTAAATGATCATTTCTTCTACATATAAAGATTTTACTTCTACCTTGTCAATCCTATCCTAATTGTGTCATTTCATTGCCAGACTATTTTGGTTTGGGCCTATGTTTCAAAGTTTAATGGATAGATGAAGAGCAGTTATATCTGTCCTTGTTCCTCACCTTAGGGAGAAAGCATTGTATCTTCTCCATTCATATAAGGCGTTTTTGCTGGATGCATGGAGTACATGGCTTATCTGTTGAGAAGGTTCTGTTCTACTTCTAGTCTCCTGATAGCTTTTTACCATGAACAGCTGTAGAATTTAGTCCAATACTTTTTCTGCAACTACTGACAGGATCATATGGCTTTTTCCTTTCCTCTGTTAAAATGATAATTTATGGGGGTGGATCTTCCAATGCTGAGCCAACACTACCATCCCTATAATAAAACCACTTTCTACATACTGCCAGATCTGACTTCTAATAGTTTGTTTTGTTAAACAAATTTTTATCTATGTTGATACATTTTCTTCTATTATCTTTACCCAGTTTTAGTATTAGCACAATGTTGATTTCCTAAAATGAGGGGAGAAGTGTTCCTTCTTTCCTCTGCTTTAAATGTTTGATATAATTTATCAGTTAAAATGTATATGAGCCTGCTGGTGTCACATAGGTAGGTTTTCAAGATAGAACATATTAAAGAACATTCTTTAATAGGTGCTATTCAAATTTTATATTTCCTCCAGAGTCAGTTTCATTAATTTGTCTTCCAAAGTACTTCTTAGAAGTTGTCAAATTTATTTCAAAAAAGATTTTTGTAATGTGTTTTCTATACCCTTTTAAATTCTGTAAAATCTGTGGTAATATCTCCTAGATCTTGATATTATAATTTTTAAAATGTATAATTGATATTGTGTAATAGGAAGAAAAGGTCTAAAGGAGTAGGGGAAGTGGGAGAGGTAGGGGAAAGGAAAGAAGAGAAAAGAATAAATATGAGAAAAGAAAAAAATGGAAACAAAATCTCTGCAAATAGGGAAGGGTTGGAGGGGGTGAAGGGAGGGGAGGGGAAGGGGAAAAAAATAAGAACCAAGATACATCATGTTAAGGTACAAGGTGCCAATGATGTATGCAACTGTGTTTTATACCTAAAATGTACCAATAAACTTATAGGGGAAAAAAAAAGCTTCTGCACTCCAACAGAAACCATCAACAGAGCTAAAAGACAATCCACAATGTGGGAAAAAATTTTACCAGCTGTTCCTCAAAGGATTGCTATCTAAAATATATAAAGAACTTTAAAAAATCAGACCCCCCAAATTTAAAGACCCAATTCAAAAAAGGGCATCTGAAATAAACAGACATTTCTCAGACAAAGAAGTAAAAGCAGCAAATAAACATATGAAAAAATGCTCGACATCACTGGTCATTGAAGAGATGCAGATGAAAACAACACTAGGATTCCACCTCACCCCAGAAAGAATGGTTGCTATCAAGAAATCAACCAATAACAAATCCTGGTGGGGGTGTGGGGAGAAAGGAACCCTTCCTCATTGTTAGTGGGAATGTAGACTGGTGCAACCACTGTGGAAATCAGTATGGAGATACCTCAATGAATTAGGATTAGAGGTCCCATTTGACCCAGCTATTCCCCTGGTGGGTATCTTCTCAAAAGAATTAAAAGAATAATACCGCAGAGATATATGCACACCCATGTTTTTAGAAGCACAGTTTGTAACAGCTAAAACTTGGAAATGGCCCTATTGCCCATGAAACTGGAGACCAGATAAAGAAAATGTGGGGTTTTTTATAAAATGGAGTACTACTCAGCCATAAAGAACCAGAAACTAGAGACATTTACAGCTAAATGGATGCACATTGAGGCCATGCTCTTAAGTGAAATAAATAGGACACACATGTATAAATACTGAATAGTTTCTCTTTTGTGAGAAACTGAAAGTGTAAATAAGGATCAAAATGTTTAATTGATAATGTGAAATAGGAAGAAAAGTTCTAAAGGGGAAGTGGAAGTGGGAGCGGTAGGGAGAAGGGAAAGGAAAAACTATGAGAAAAGGAAAAAATGGAAACAAAATCTTAGTAAATAGGGAGGGGTGGAGGGGTTGAAGGGAGGGCAGAGGAATGGGGAAAAAATAAGAACCAAGATCTATCACCTAAAGTTACAAATTCCCAATGATGAATGTAACTTTACTGAATAACTAAAATGTACCAATAAATTTAATGAAAAAAAAACAATGAAATAAAAAGGAATATTTTCCATCTCAAAAAGAGATGAGCTTCCCAAAAAGCCAGTAGCCAGGAGAGGTTCAGCAATTGCTTGTAAATGTCAATGCTAAGTGGATAGTTCCACAGAATTACAAAGAAATTGATATCCTTGTTTAAATCTTAATTTTAGATAATCAAGATTATGTTTAAGCTTGGCACCTGATAGCCTTTTTCAGTTTCCTTTCTCTTTACATAAATGTAGTAAATGACATTAAGTCACCTTTAGCTACTAATGAAAGTTTCTATTTTGTTAATCCTAATTGGTCTTTCATTTTTACTTTACTATATCTACTAGAGGATATGTAAACAGTGTCACCTGGAGGCATGCTAGAGATCAATCTTAAAACCACAGTGTGTGTGGTGAGGCTTCACAATGGACTTATCCACAGAATATGGCCAAGTAGCTACTAGGTGAGGAAACTCAGGTGATGAGAATACAAAGGGGAAAAAAACACAGTCTCATCCAGAAGCACCTCAAACTCCTGTAGTGCTACCATTTGTGGTAACTAACATCATAGGACCCATGGCTGTAACAGAATCTCCAAGAGGAGATTCCATATAGTTTCTGAACATGATCTGTTATCCTAAAAGTGAAGGGAGGGCTTGGTATTTACGTAGATAGGGCCCTCTTTTTAAAGACTAAAGGAGCAAGCTCTGTATTTAATGATATCATTTTATGAATCCTATGTAAAGGAACTGATCATAATACCATGTTTTTATGTAAATGTGAATTTCTATACACAGGTAAATACTTCCCATTTCACAGAGAATACTGTCCAGATTGCCTTGAACTCCACAATTACTTTTGCCAACTATGGACCAAAAGGAAGCTCTGTTTCTGCAACAAACTTCTGTCATCAATTGTCCATGTTTCTCAACAAAAGTTTTTCCTCTTCTTCAATGCTTCTAATAACTCTTAACCAAACACAGATTAAAGTGTGGCTTTCACAAAAGCTAATAATTTTTAATTAACTCTTGAGCTACTGACCAGATCTAAATATTTCTAAACTAGAAGAGCTGTTAAAATCTTTTCCTTCTGAAAAGTTTTGAACCTTAGCTCAGGTCTGTGACAGCCACAGTGAACCAAAATAGCCAGCATTCCCAACAGTGTGTTGGATTAGGTGCACTTACAGTTAAACACATGTCTAAAATAAATTAGAGGAAAAAATTTAAACTCTTTATATAACCATTCAAGCAACAGGAAACAGAGTACCACTTTAACATAGGCAAGGAGGATTTTTATTGAAGACTTTACCATTTTAGATTCCCCAACATTCAACTGTGACACTTGCTCTGCTTTCATCTTTGGTGTTTCTGCTTGCCTCTGAGGTATTTTGACATGTATTTTTCCCATTAAAGATATATCCTTGAAGAGAGAGAGAGAAATAAAATGATGCCAATTTAGAAATCATTGAGATGTATTATTTACTATAGTAAAATTTATCAATTAATCAGTAAATGAAAAATATATAATAGAAATATAAACTACTCAATAACATGCAGTAATAAGAAGTACACAAAAAAGGTGCATTAAAAATATTTTTTAAAAGGTATAGTATGATTAGGAAATTAGCTGAGAGACAGCAATTGAAAATATATTCTTTTAAGATCATAATATACAGTGCATTTACCATTGTTATACTCTATTTTTATGATGAAAAATTATTTTCATAACTGTTTTTATACTTTTTTATTAATATCTGCTTGTATTACATTAAAATAAAAATTTTACAAAGAAAAAACATTTTTACCTTCTTTCAGTTCCATGGCCTTTTAAATTGTTCATCTCTACAAATATATTATTAAATTTAATTAGACAAATCAAACATTGCCATTAAATCAGATACTACAAAACACTGCACAAGAAAGTTAATAACAAAAATTCAGTCTAATCCAGAATAAAAAAGAATATGTATGTCATTAAAACTTCATAGGATATTACTTCTAGTGTGGTTCTTATTTTTACAAATGCCAGTTGCACTGATATACTCTATTCATTTGAGATGGTAAGGAGACAGCACATTACAATGATTAACAACAAGCCAGGAATAAAGAGACCCTGCTTCTCTCCAAACTATAAATCCATAGATCAGGCAACAGTCAAGTTATTTTATTTTCCCCCACCTCAGTTTTATCAACCTTAAAGTGGGCATTCAACTATATCACTTTTTAAGTCCCTTTTCCTCTAGTCTTTTAGTAATGTCAACAGCAAAATTTGAATGCCTGTTGTGCTTAAAAACCTGCTTTAAAAACATTTTTCTTTGTTAAAAGAATCCAGCTCAGGCCTTTAGTTTGTATTTCTACCCTCTTGATAAAATAACTATAAAATTGAACAAAACTTAAACTCTTTTAGGATTGGACAACAGGCAGTGCAGGACTATGATGACAGAGATAATCAAAGTAAACAAAGTAAAAGCTACAGTTACCTTCATATTTCTTCTGCCTGACATGATTTCCAGACCATAATACAAAAGGGAAAACCAAACAGAGCCCAGGTATTTCACAAAGTTGAAGAGAGAAATCAAATAGTAAAACAAAGATTCTAGAACTTATAAGACACAGTCTAGAGATGTACTATATACAGGAAGAGCCTCAGAAATCTGCACAGGGTGCTTGAGTCTTTAGCCAAGTACCAACCTGGTCATGTGATGGGGAAATCCATGTGGCTAGATAAAGAAAGAGTAAGAGGGAGGAAAAGAATTACCAAGGAGCTATAAGCCACAATTCCCAGAGCTCATACAAGACTTGGAATCATTAGCTCTCCCACCAGACAGGCTGAATACATACTACTTTCATTATAATCCCCAGAAGGACCACAGTAGTACTGCTAAATTTACTCCTAGAGTAAAGGGTTCTCTGGACTTCAAACACTTTAAAATAATTTTTGGAAAGATCAAGCTGCTTTACAAGTTGGCTGCCTTTTAGGATGAACCTTGATAATGTTTAAAGTGTAAGTTTGTAATAGATAAAACTTGGAAACAGCCCAAATGCCCATCAACTGGAGACTGGATAAAGAAAATGTGGTTTTTTTATAAAATGGAGTACTACTCAGCCATCAAAAATGAGAAATTAGAGACATTTATTGCTAAATGGATGCACATTGAAGCGATACTCTCAAGTGAAATAAATAGGGCACACATGTGTAAATACCGAATAGTTTCTCTAGAGTGAGAAACTGAAAGTGTAAATAAGGACTAAAAGGTATAATAGATAACGTAAAATAGGAAGAAAAGGGGCAAAGGGGAAGGGGAAGTGGGAAGGGTAGGGGAAAGGAAAGAAGGGAATGGAATTAATATGAGAAAATGGAAAAAAAAGGAAACAAAGTCTTTGTAAATAGGGAGGGATGGAGGGGTTGAAAGGAGGCCAGGGGAAGGGGGAAAATTAAGAACCAAGAGAGTATGTAAAGGTGCATATCTCCAATGATGAATGCCATTATATTATAGATCTAAAATGTACCAATAAAAGGATATATAAAAAAAGTTTAAAGTGTAAACTCTACAATGTCTAGCATCCCAAGTTACTAGTTGAATATAAAAGCATAATGTGTAATATATAACCAGATGAAATCAGCAGAAATTTACCCACTAATGACAAAGATATTGGAATTAGGATATAAGGGCTTTAAATTTCTAATATAAATATTACAAATGTTCAAAGTAAAATAAAAAGGTACAGATGTAAAAATTTAAAAAAACAGAATCATTCGGATGTGTACAGGTCAATCACACATTATTTGAAATAAAAACCTCACTGATTGGCCTTAATGACAGAGAAGACGGGGAAGAAGAAAATGTTAGTTAACATATAGACATTGCAGAAACCATGCAAGACGAAATACAGAAATAAAATTGAAATAAAATGAAAAAATACTCAGTCTAACATATATTTAATTGGAGCCTCAGAAAAGGGTTGTTAGGATCAGAAAATATTTGCACAAAATTTGTCAAAACTTTTCCAAATTTCATGACAACTCTAAACCCCCTATATAAGAAGCTTAGTAAACAACAAGCAGAAGCACACAAACACAGCACCAGGTACATTAGAAACAAAATAAGAAAAGCCAAAAATAAAGGAAAATGTCAGAAGTATCCAAAGAAACAAAAGAAATGCTAAGTATAGAGAAAAAAATTATCGAAGACTAATTACAATAGGCTAATACCACAGATTTCTTGTCAGAACTATACGAGACAAAGAAGCAAGGTGTATTCAAAGGTGCTAGTACAGACAGAAAGTAACTGTTAACACAAAACCCTTTGTTTAGCAAAAATGTTTTTCAAAAATCAAAGTGAAACAACTTTTCATCAAGGGCACAGTGAAAAATTCATTGTCACCGAGAGGACAATGTTGTCAATGGAGTGGTTATGTTAATATCAGACACAGCTGACCTCAAAACAAGAGACAGTAGAAATAGGCAGACAGTTATTTCATAATAATAAAAGGATGAAGTAACTCCAAAGATGTAACAGTATGCACTAACAACAAAAGAAAACAAAAACTAACAGAATTGACAACAGAAATACACATATCTACTACTATAGTTAGAAACTTCAAGCCAAGACCACCTGGTTCCAGAGACTTCACCTATAATAATTATACTAACTAGACACTAAATGTGAAATCCCACCAATAATTGTTTGCAAAGTTCTGTGTTTATAAATATATCATTAAAGTATAAAAATGTAAGTGTGATAAGCACCAAATTCACATCTCCTCAGTATGCTTACTGTTCACATTTTTGTTGAAGGAATTATTGTGAAGTAGTACAAAGGAGGTTTCTACTTTGCTTGTAACTTTCTACTTATTTAAGCAATATGAAGTGAATATGATAAAATATTTAATTTTGAAAAATTTGACTGATGACTACTTGTTTTTCATTGGAAATATTTCATAATAAAAGTAGTTTTTAAATTTTTCTCAATATATTTAGTAAAGGTAATATAATTAAAATGCCAAGGATATAAAATACCTTAATATAGATACCTACAGCTTACATCTTTTTGTAAACATAAATGCATAAATCCCAAAGAAAATATATGCAAAGAAAATCAAGACATTTATCTAGATATGATACATCTTGACCAAAGGAAGTGTTCCCAGACTATATAGATAATTCGTTACAAATTTTTGAGATTATAAATTAAGATCTAGGCATGGTAGCTTACCCCTGCATTGCCAGATACTACTAAGGTTGAGGTGGGAGGATCATGTGAACTCACAAGAACAGCACCAGCCTGGGTGAGAGACACAGTGACACTCCAAATCAAAAAAGTAAATAAATAAAAAAGATTAACAAAAATCTACATGATTATCTCAAACACTCAGAAATAATATCAATAAAATTCAACATTCATTTAGCAATGAATGGAAACAAAAAAGAAAATTTTGCCAACCCCTGCAAGAGAACCTGCACCAAACATTGTACTTCACAGTAGAACATCAAACAGATCAGATCCATCACAATAAGAAAAAAAAAATCAGGTTTAATCCCCAAAACTAAAAAAAGAAAGAGAAGAGGAATGAATGGCATAAATAATTTAAGGGGAAAGATGAAAATGTCACTATAAAGAGATTGTGTGACAATATATTGGAAAGGAAAAAGAAAATCAACTGAAAAACTATCAGATCAAAGCAGAAGTTAAAGTCATTTCTTTTTTGTTTGTTTGTTTGGTTGGTTGGTTTTGGTACCAGGAATGGAACTCATGGATTTGTGCTTTCCAGGCATACACTGCACTGCTGAGCTACACTCCTGGCCCCTACAGTCACTTCTTATAAACTGAACAAACAAAAATTCATACCATCATCAACCAGTAAAGATGCCATTCTCAAAATAAAAATAGTTACATAAGAAACAAAATAAATGACTAGCAAAAACATTATATTGAGCTAAAAAGGCATGGCTAAAATGACATGAAAATAGCCAAAACCAGCTTAACTTTCCAATGAAATTAAAAGCAAATAAAAATAGATATTTGTGTAGTAAGTCCAATGTGTAGACTTTCTTAAGGATAATTTCTTTTCATTGCTTTTTTTTCCTGTATATGGACCAAACTTTCCTTTACTTGCATGTTTAATCATTTATTATTGAAAGGCCTATAGCAACTCTATAGAAAGTATTTATTCGATAAAAATGAATGAATATTAAGAACAGTGGGCTTTTTAGTACTTTAACTTGCAATAACCGGCTTTCTGGCTAAGTAGTACCTTTGAAAAATAAAGCTAATAATAAAAGTAATATAATGGTGGCTTTAGTCTACATCCATGTGTAGGATGGTATGCACCCCACAAACTGCACATGCTCAGAAAAAACTTCTAAAACCAAGAATTTTCACCTCTGACCAATCATAGTACACTAGGAAAGCTGAAAGTGAAGGTTAAAGAAGAGTTGTAATCTGCTTGCCTGGGTAAGCAGAAACTTGGCAAAGTATGAAAGATATTTCTTCCAGGCATTCAAAGAAATCTATGTGCGATCATTAGTTGACACTAGCCAATGAGACTCTTCGGTGAACATACACAACAAAGAATATGGGCTTTAAAGAACTAGTTCAAGAAAATCATTATACTTTATTAATGACAACAAAAAAACAGCAATAAGCAGAAATAGTAACAAATCTTGTAAGGAAAGGGGGATCTGATTTCCACAGTTATCACATTATATTGTTTTAGATCTCCAGTTTACAACAAAAAAAATGTGATACATGCAAAGAAACAAGAAGACACAGCCCAACTCAGGAAACAAAACAATCAATAGAATCCATTCCTGAGGAAACCCAGATGTTGGACTTACTGGAAAAATGTTTAAAAGTCATCTATATTAAACATAGTCAAAAAAATCAAAACAAATTTCCTCTACTAAAGAACTAAAAGAAGTTATGAGAATAGGGCTTCACCAAATAGTATGAAGAAATAGATAGAGCCAACCTACAAAATAGATGAGGCATTGGGAGAGATTAGTTTAAAAGATGATCCCCAGGAGCCGGGGATTTAGCTCAGTGGTTCCATCGCCTGCCTCACAAGTGCAAGGTCCAGAGTTTGATCCCCAGTACCAAAAAAAAGAAAAAAAGATGGTCCACAAAGTATCCTGGCTGGCCAGAAGAGATTAAGGTCACAAGTTAGTAAAGAGAAAAAAGCGCAAATTATGTACCCTGAAAAAAAGACTTGCTGAAGAGTAAAGGAAAGGAGACAACACCTTGGAATCTCAAAGAAATATACTCAATATAAACCGTGTTAAATCCTCAAACATGCAAGAAGATATTAATTCTATCAAAAAATCAGATTCTATGCAGAGTAAACATAATGGACTGAAAAAAACAGCAAGATGAAAAAAACCAGAGTGAATGAAACAGGAAGGTTTGAAGAAAAATAAACTGAAATTATATTAAAATATTTAAATATATTTCAAATCAGAGCTTTTAATATGTTAATGAAGAAAATTAAAGAGGCAGATGACAAATAAGATCTTTCAAATTATAAACAAAAATGATGAGAGTCAGAGGGAAGCAATGGAAAGACAATGATATAATCAAAGTGAGAAAATGGACAAATGGAATGGGAACATTTGAGCTTTCTAAAGCATAAAATAAATGAAAAGTAAAAGTCAGGAAAGCATCTAATTGATTTTTTTAAGTGTAGGTAAGTTAAAAGAGTTCATGCTGTCCTGTTTCAGAAAAAAAAAGTTGATAGAAATAAGAACATATCTAAGCATATTCTTTTTAAATATTTAATTAGAATATAGCAGGGGTCTGAGCTTGTACCCAAGAAAAAGTATGTGGTCATATTCTGAAAGCAAGTGATGACTTGGAGGGCAGAAATTCCAAGGGTTAATTTGGCAAATGCAAATAGGTTTTTAGGCAGATAACAGTGCAGAGGTGGGATGGATTAGGACAACAGTCAAATCTGTCTCAGACATTGGTCCCAGGTTCTAATAAGTTTCTACAGGCAAGAATCTGAAAAATACTTTCCATGGGTGACCCCAAGAAGTTGAGAGACACACAATAATTTGGCAATGAGCTTAAACTAAGTAGAGAATGAGGACATTCTCCCCACTTGGCTCAGAATTCTGCATGTGTCCTTTGCAGAGAGGATCACAGGCATACTCAGCTCAGAAAATTCACAACACATGAACTGACCACATGGCATGAACTGAAAATTATTGGAAGAGGCAATTAAGGGCTCAAAACAGGAAGTTAAAGTATGAAAATAAATAATGGTGCTAAGCGAGAAACCATTTAAACACAAGTAATCATCTAAGTAACTTTCAAATGGCTCCTGAACTAAATACAAATGTCAGGAATTACATTTAAAAAGACATATAAGGGATAGGTTCTGGAGGATGGCAGGCTACAGGCAGCCAGCACTCAAAATAACTCCAGAATATTCATCCAAACCAATTATATGGCCCACTGCAGAGATAGGGAACCATAGGAAATGACTACATTGCAACTTGAATAAGAAACCATGCAAAACACAGAAATAATGATATTTGAAAGATAAATAGCAGAAATAACACACTCCAGCACTAAACAAATTGCAGCTCAGTGGAGGACAAGAACTTCCCCTTTCAATCTGGCAAGAAAAGAAAATCCCCGGGGCACTCTTGTGCATATGGACTTTGCTAGTGGTGAGAAATACAGCCTTAGAAGAAAAGATATCTGAGTTCAGTCAAGTGATAAAGGATGGAAGTGATAATTCTCAGCTTTTCTCTCTAGATTTAAATAGGCTGCATTGGAGAACCATTTTAGGAGAACCCCTTTCCCCTTTCCCTGGTAGAACAAGCAGAAGATGCACTTGGAGTGGACATGGGCAAGAAGTCATTTTAAGTAATTCCCTCTGCCTCTGTAAGTGACCAAGAGTACATCACAAAGAGAAAGCAGTTAAAAGATCTCCATACAATTATGGTAGAGATATCCATCCCAGCTGATCTGCAAACTTCAACACAAAACAAGGATCATAAGAAAATAAAGCAACAAAATCCCTCCAAAAATTCATAACTCCAAAAACACTGACTCCATGCATACTGAATTGAATGAAATTCCAGACTAAAAATTTTAAATTGCTGGTTAAAATGATCCATGAGATCAAAGAAGATATAATCAGATAAATGAACCAATTCCTAAATAATAAGCTCAAACTAAAATACAAACTACTGAATTAATTAATGAAGACAATACAGGATGTGAAAGACTACTTCATTAAAGAGATAGTTATTCTGAAAAAGAACCAAACAGAAATCCTGGAAATAAAATCCTCAAATAGTCAAATAAAAAAAAAACTCAATTGAAAGCCTCAGCAGTAGGCAAAAGAAATCAATAAAGAATATCAGGGCTTAAAGACAAGATGGATGTACTGTAACATTCACATAGGAATATGGATAAAAGAATAAGAAATGAAAACATAATTCAACAGCTCTTGGACAAATCTAAAAGATGAAATGTAAGACTCACTGGCCTCAAGAGGATGAGGAAGTACATGCTAAAAACATAAAATCCTATTCATTGAAGCTGTAACATAAAAATTACCAAATCTTGAGAAGGAAATGAATACCCAGGTACTGGAGGGATTTAGAAATCCAAATACACATGAACACAAAAGAACCTCCTCATAACGTACCACAGTAAAACTGATGTAAACTCAAAAGAAAGAAAGGATACTAAAAGTGATTAGAGAGAAAACACCAAATCACTTAAAATGGCAAACCTTTCAGAGTAACAGCAGACTTCTGAAAAGAAACTCTAAAAGTCAAGAGGGCTTGGAATGATGTATCCTAAGCCTGGAAAGAAAATAATTGCCAAATCTAGATTACGATACCCTTCAAATCAAGGGAGAAATAAAGACTTTCCAAGATAATTATGATCTAAATAAATTCATGACAACTAAGGTAGCATTTCAGAAAGTACTTTTGGGAATCCTAAAAACAGAAGAAGACAATGGCAAGTGCAGGACCAAGGGAAAGACTAAATCTTATTGGGAGAGTAGATAAACTAGTGAAAATTAGGGATGAGTCAAACACTAGATGTATTAGTCAGCTTTCCCATCACTGGGACAAAATACCAACACCCACCACTTAAATGAGGAAAGGTTTAATTTGGCTCGAAGTTTTGTGGGATTTAGTCCATTGCTGGCTGTCTCCAAGGTAGAATAACATGGTGGAAGGGCATGGTGAAGGAAAGCTTTTCAGGTTTTGACAATCAGGAAACAGGAAAGGAAGTGAGGAGCTACACACAAGACTAACCCTTCCAGATCATCCCCTCAGTCACCAACCTCCAATTAGGTCACACCTCCTAACAGCACAGTTAGCTATAAATTCATCAATGGATTAATCCACTGATGATATAGCACCTCTATAATCCAATCATCTTTTAATAGCTCCACTCCTGAACACATAAGAATTTGGAGGAATATTTTAGATCTAAACCATGACACTAAAGAAACAACAAACTGACAGAAATTAATATATATAATATATATATATCTTTCATTATAATATATATCTTTTAATATATATCTTTCAATGATAACACTTAATGTAAATAGCCTTAATTCAACAATTAAAAGACACACACTTGGGCCTGGGATTTAGCTCAGTGGTTCTGGCACCTGCCTCACAAGCACAAGGTCCCAAGTTTGATCCCCGGTACCAAAAAAAAAAAAAAAAGACACACACTAGCAGACTGGACCAAAAACACAAAACTCAACTATATGTTGCCTGCAAGAAATACACCTCACCACAAAGACACATATGATTAAAAGCATAGAAAATGATACTCCAAGGTGCCTGAAAGCAAGCAGGAGTAACTAGAATTATACCTTGACAAAGAGACTTCAAACCAAAATTAGAAGAGACAAAGACAGTGATGACATATTGGTAAATGGAATGATTCACTGAAAAGAGATAATGATTGTAAATACATATACACCAAATGTAACCAAACCAAATTTCATAAAACAAACACTACTTGACATGGACTCTAATTATAATGATAGTAAATTACCTTAGTGCCCCATTCTGACAAATAGGTCAACTAGATAAAAGAAATGAAAGAAATATCAGAAATTAACTACACTATATATCAAATGTGTATAACAGATGTCTACAGAAAGTTCCATCTGACCACAGGAAGAATACACATTCTTTTCAGGAGCTTTTGGAACTGTCTCTAAAATTGGCCATATTTTAGGGCATAAAGCAAGTCTTAATAAATAAAAAAAACTTGAAATAATAACATGTGTCCTATCACATCACAATAGTGAAGCAAGAAATCAACAGCAAGAGAAACCACAGAAACTACACCAACAGATGGAAACTAAACAATGTACCTTTGAATGATCAGTAGATCATAGAAGACATCAAAAGAAGAATTTTTAAATTCCAGGAATTAATTGGTAATTAGCAACCAAATTTGTCAGAATTTGTGAGACACAAAATGCAGTTATAAGAGGAAAGATTATAGCTATGAACTCCTATGTGAGAAAAACAGAGCAATCTCAAATAAATAACCTAATGATGCACCTCAAGATCCTAGAAAAAAGAACAAAAAAACTCAAATCCATGGCAAGAAAAGATATAATAAATATTAAAGCAAAAGTGAATAAAATAGAGATTAAAAGAACAATACAAAAATCAGTGGACCAAAGGGATGGTTGCTTGAAAAGATAAATAATATTGATAAACTCTTATACAAACTTACCAAAAGAGAAGCTTAAATTAATAAAATTTGAATCAAAAATGTGAAATTAAAACAAGTATCAACAAAATTTAGAGAACTATTAGAAGACTTTTTTTTGTTGTTAAATTCTTTTATTGGTACATTTTAGGTATATAACACAATTACATTTCTCATTGGGAATTATACTTTTACGTAATGCATCTTGGTTCTTATTTTTTCCCCATTCCTAGCCCTACTTTCACCCCCTCCACCCTTCCTTCCCTGTTTACAAAGACTTTATTTCCATTTTTTCCATTTCTCATAATTTTTCCTTTACCTTCTTTCCTTTCCCCTGCCCCTCCCACTACCCCTACCCCTTTGGACCTTTACTTCTTATTTTGCATTATCTATTATTCATTCTAATCATTGGTACATTTTAGGTATACAATATAATGACATTCGTCATTGGAAATTTGCACCTTTACATCATCTCTCTTGGTTCTTATTTTTCACCCTTGCCCAGCCCTCGCTTCAACCCCTCCATTCCTCCCTATTTACAAAGATTTTCTTCCTGTTTTTCCATTTTCTCATATTAATCCCATTCCCTTCTATCCTGTCCCCTAGCCCTTCCACTTCCTTCCCCTTTGCCCCTTTTCTTCCTATTTCACATGACCTATTATACATTTTAGTCCTTATTTACACTTTCAGTTTCTCACACCAGAGAAACTATTCAGTATTTATACATATGTATCCTATTTATTTCACTTAAGAGTATCACCTCAATGTGCATCCACTTAGCTATAAATGTCTCTAATTTCTCATTTTTTATGACTGAGTAGTACTCCATTTTATTAAAAAACAACATTTTCTTTACCCAGTCTCCAGTTGATGGGCATTTGGGCTGTTTCCAAGTTTTAGCTATCACAAACTGTGCTGCTATGAACATGGGTGCACATATATCACTGTGGTATGATTCTTTTAATTCTTTGGGGAAGATCCCCAGCAGTGGAATAGCTGGGTCAAATAAGACTTCCAGTCCTAGTTCTTTGAGGTATCTCCATACTGATTTCCACAGTGCTTGCACCAGTCTACACTCCCACCAGCAGTGGAGCAGCGTTCCTCTTTCCCCACAGCCCTGCCAGCATTTGTTATTGGTTGATTTCATGATAGCAGCCATTCTTTCTGGGGTGAGGTGGAATCTCAGTGTTATTTTCATTTGCATCTCTCGAATGACCAGTGATGTTGAACATTTTTTCATGTATTTATTTGCTATTTTTACTTCTTTACCTGAGAAATGTCTGTTCATTAGAAGACTATTTTGAAAGCTTATATTCCAATCAATTGGAAAACCTAGAAGAAATAGAAAAATTCCTAGACACATATGACATACCAAAATTAAACCAAGAAGATATAAATCTAAACAGATGAATAACAAGCAATAATAGACAAGTATAAGACTAACTGGATTTACTGCTGAATTTTACCAGACCTCTAAAGAAGAACTAACACCAATGTTTCTGAAAATTTTCCAAGAAATAGAAAGGAAAGAAATGATTCCAAATTATTTCTGTGAAGCTAGCATTACCCTGATATAAAAACTGGATAAGGGCTCAGAAAAAAAGAAAATTACAAATCTATATCTTTGGTGAACATAGATGAAAAATTCTCATCATAACTTGGTATCATACTGGAAATTCTAGATATTAAATATAATTATATGAAATGAATTACTGTTGGTTGGTTAAACGATATGCCCAGAAGCCCCAAAATTGCTACAGAAGACTATTAGACATAAGATAGAAAACAAATGCACAAAAGTCATATATGGCTTTAGAAAATTTACAAAATTATGAAAGCAACAAAAAATATAAACTATTAAAGCAGTGCTTTACTAAATATGATTTGACTTGTGTCAAAAATCTCGGAGCTGGGGCTAAGACAAAAATTAGAAATTTTTTAAGAAGTACAATTCATATTTTGTCTAACATGTATTTCTCTATCTTTACTCCTTGAGTCACAAACTATAGCCGGTAGCAAAATTTTACCTCTTCCATAGGGTCTGGCAAAGTGTTTAACAAATATAAAACTCTATGAATAAATGAAAATGTACAAAACTATAAGCAGTCTAGCTTCACAATTCTGGGTACATATTTCATGTGTTTCATAGAGCACCTTCCACTTTTGGCATCCAAAGTAGTGTCCAAAAATGTCAGAGCTGGAAGGCATTTGAAATATCAGAAAAATCTGAAGGAAGCCCAAATTTCATGGACACTGAAACCAGAGCTTTGAGCCCAAAGGGTGGCATGTAGTATTCAAAACAAATAGTGCAAGGTCTTTCACTTAAACTGCTTGAAGCAGATGGACCAGAAACAGAAGGAGCAGTGTCCCCTAACCTGTTAGGCAGTCTCGGTATGTTCTCAATCATCAGTACAAGAAGGTGTGGGGAGAAGCAAATCCCACCACTCTCCACACACCCACACTCCTCATCATTGGATCCAGGTTCTCCCTGTGACACCGGCCTAGATGACAGAGGCCAAAAGAACATTTCTAACACATACTCTTTTGTGATTTCATCAGCACTTACACAAGGTACACTGATTTTAAAGAACTAACTATGAAGTTCAAGTTTCAGAAATAAGGAAAGAAAAGATATTTTATGGCCCTAAACAAAAACTTGTGCACACAGGTTACTTTGGAGAAACTACCCTGATTTGCATTGACTTTCTCTTACTTCCTTCAGGCAAAACCCTGATGGCATTGGCCTGTAGAATTCTCTCATCAAGCACAAGAATGTGTCAGAGCTGCTTTGCATTTATTGTTCATCTCTGACATTTTTTTTTCTAGTTAAATATTTTACATGATTGTTCCAGATGGCTGGACCCTAAATTCAGTAGAACTGTCAGTTTTGAAAAAGTGTGATGTCAAAGAAAACAGATCTTGAATGGCTGCCATATAAATTTAAACATTGCAATTGCTATACGCACTATATATAACTAAATATGCCTTGAATCTTTTCCACAAAGTCATAACAGAATATAGTGCATTATTTAAATCTTTAGAAAAAATATAGTATTTCCAGAAATACAGAATCACTGCATGTCAAGTAATACTGCATTTATAATACCACTTCTCTGATAAAAACTTTTTACCAAATGTACAGTGCTTTCAGAAAAAAAAATTAAGTATTGAAGTTTTCGTGGAAAAGTTATTTAAATCAGGTCATCTAAAACAGGGAATCAGAGAAATATTTCTAGAATATGATCAAGCCTAACATTAGGCAATGAATCATTCTTTATTTCTTGACATCTACACTGGAGAAGACAAAAGAGGCTTTTTCTCTTTAAAACCAACATAGAAGTTTGAGTTAATAGTCCTGCTTCTAGGCTATACTCTGCTATGTCAGGTACAGCATTCCTTTAAGTATCAACTCCACAGGGTGCTATACTCAGTAAGCTATGTGAGCAGCACTGAGCTACAGAATTTCAGGGCTAGGAATCCAAGAGAAACATAAGAATACAAATCAAGATTCTTTTCTTCAAGAAATTTTCAATGTAGTTAAGAGATGAAAATAACAGACTAAACGTGTTCTTCAAACTACAAAGCAATGTATTTAATCAAGCATGATCATTATGCACAGAAGCCAAGTTCAACAGGGATCCAATTTATATAGAAAGATGAAGAGTACCAATACCAGAAAATGCACTAATTCCCATTGTGCTACCGAAAAATAAGTTTGGGGAAGAGCTAGGTTTGAGGGGAGTAGAGAGGGAATAGGGGAAAGGGCAAACATGGTTTTTCATATCTTAAGACCACTTGAAAATAATTGCCCATCTTTGTCAATGAATTTTGAAAATTCATATGCCTCTTGTTTATCTAACAGGATCCTAATAAACTAAAATTTTAAAGACACAAACTGAGGATGAAAACATTTATATTTTTTTAAATGACACTAAATGTGAAAAACTCAGTTTTTTGCTGCTCTTGGGTCAAATAATAAGTTCAATTAATTTTCATAAATGGTTTCTATTATAAAACTGTACAAAAATGTTAACTAAAAAGTTAAAACACCACTAACCTATGCCAATGTTCAACAAAAACATTTGTAATACCACTTAAAGATCTTATTACAAAATGGCTAGCCACCATCCAATATGGCTCTGATTCCCAACTCCTGAATAATCAGCTCTTTAGGACTAACCTGTGTAATCATAAGATCTAGCAAAAAGGGACAGTGTTTTATGTGGCTACTACTTATAAAACACAGGGCAACTTCTCCCTTGCTGTCAGATTACTTGTACTGAAAGAGGCCAACCGCCACATCACAAGGACACTCAAACTCCAGGATCTGGAGATCTGCCAACAATCAGTAGTACCAAATTGCCAGTCTTGCCAGGTGTGGAAGCACATACTTGCAATCCCAGTACTTGGCAGGCTGAGGCAGGAGGATCCCACTTTTGAGGTCAGTCTGGAATACACAGGAAGACCTTGTCCAAAAAAAAAATGCTAGTCTTGTGATTGAGACATCCTGGAAGCAGATCCTTCAGTCATAATCAGATCACAATCAAATAAATAACAGTAACCTTGACCACATATCAGGAGAGACCTGGAGCCTGTATCATAAAGCTAAGTTACCCCAGGACTCCTAACCCATAGAAACTGTAAAAAATAATGAATAGTCATTGTTTAGGGCTACTAAGTTTGGGGTGGTTTGTTTCACAGAAATAACTTTTAAAGGCTCTAAAATTAAAATTCTAGGTCCAGATATTTTGTGTCATTAAGATCTCAAAATCATGTTAAGAATTTTTTTAAGTAACCATATGTTTTCTTCCTTGTTACCTATTATTGCATAATTTTTCTTAGCTTTCCAAAAGATATATATTACTTTAGGAAACTCACTGAAAAGTGAAGTAGTCTGTGCTAGACCTTTAAACAAAATAAACAAGTGTGTCAGTAATACATGCTGGGTAATAATATACTCTCCTTTGTCCCATATATTTATCCCATACATCATGAAGTGTGTGTGTGTGTGTGTGTGTGTGTGTGTGGCTGAGGATTGAACCCAGAGTCTAACACATGCTAGAAAAGAACTTTACCCCTGAGCTATACCACAAACCCTTGAAGTTTTATGATTTCACATTTCATTACATTTGTCAGCACCTTAAAAAGGAAAATCCCATGTACCACTGCTGCAGTACTTGCAAAAACTATGGAATCACAGAGAATCAACGAGCTTACTAGAAGCAGGATATATTATAAGCTCATATCAAGATTAAAGTCTTTGACTAGAGGAAAGATAGTCTCTTTAATAAACGGTGCTGGGAAAACTGGCTGTTCACCTGCAGAAGAATGAATCTAGACTATATCTCTCACCACGTAGTAAACTAAAATCAAAATGGATCAAAGATCTAAATGTTAAAGCAAAAACAATCTGCTGGAAGATAAAATAGGTAAATCTCTTGAAGAGATAGGTGTAGGTAACAACTTTCTGAACAGAACTCAGGTTGTACAGGAAATAGTACCAAGAATCAAACAATGGGACCATAGCAAATTACAAAACTTCTGTACAACACAAGAAACAGCCAATAGAGTAAAGAGACAACCTACAGAATGGAGAAAATTTTTGTCATCTATTCCTCAGGTCTAATATCTAGAATATATAAAGACCTAAAAGAAAGCCCCCCCCAAAAAAATAAAAGATCCAATCAAAAATGGGCCACTGAAATGAACAGACACTTCTCAGAAGTAATCCAAATGCCAAAAAAATACATGAAGAAATGTTCAACATCACTGGCCATTAGAGAAATGCAAATTAAAACACCACTGAGATTCCATCTTACTCTAAAAAGAATGGCTAGTATCAAGAAATTGAATAATAACAAATGCTGGTGAGGCTGCGGGAAAAGGGGAATTTTGGTGAGAATGGAAACTAACACGACCACTGTGAAAATAAGTATAAAGATTCTTCAAAAAACTAAAAATAGAAATTCAATTTGATCTAACTATTCCCCTTCTAAGTATCTTCCCAAAAGGGCTAAAGATATATTATAGTGAGTGATACATCCATACCTATGTTTATAGTAGTACAATTCATAATAGCTACATATTGGAAGCAGTCTATATGTCCATCAACTGATAAATAGAAAAAGGAAGCATGGTATTTACACACAATGGAGTACTACTCTGCCATAAAAAGGATACACTTACATCATTTGTGGGAAAATGGACGCATCTTCAGATTAGAGTGTTAAGTGAAATAACTCAGATACACAAGCTTAAATATCACGTTTGCTCTTACATGAGAAACCTAAAATATAAATAAAGAGCAAAACAAAAAGAAGGTAATAGGAATAGGAAGACAGATCTTTCTCAAATGGGAAGAGTATCATAGATGGAATGAGAGAAGAAGAAAAAAGGGAAGATGATGAAAAAAGAATTAAGATGTGTTATATACAGTACCAACTCCCATAAGGAATGTAATCATTATGAACCGCAAACATGTACTAATAAAAAATAAAATCTAAAAAGGACTTTTAAAAATGAATCTTTAAAATGTATAAAATATGTTTAATGAGTTTTATGTAGAAAAACTAATGCAATTAAAAGGTATTTACAGTAATAACCCAAGTTATAAAATATCTAAGAGTTGTCTTAACAAGACAACCCCATGATAAAACTATAAGTCTACTATAGATAAGCAAAAATACATCCTATCAAGTAGTGAGAAATATCTTCAGTGTCATTTACTCATGAATTCATTACATACATTTAACATACTTTTTAATAATTGAAGTAAATGTATATTTGCTTTTGATATTTGAGAAAAATTTTAAATATAACTTGGAAAATATTAAAATTAAATAGTTTTTAAAAGATTATGGTCATTGTCTATTATTAAAGCCAGTGAAAGAAATTCTGTAAGTCCCCTCAGAAACACAAATATATACACATATATACCTGCACATATATGTATGTATATAACATCTAACATGTGTCTATATTTAAGCAATGTATATACCTCCTTTAGTTAATATGGAGAATGATTAATTGATATTATACAAAAAAATCTGCCTTTAGTTATCCCTTCTCCATGCTAAATTTCTTTCCTCCATCTTTTCTTTTTTTTTAATTCATCTTCCATCTTTTCTTATATGGAGTCAAGAGAATGATAAATTTTCAGAAGAATTCATAAGAATATTTTCATAGGCTTCCTAATCTCACACATAACTTAATAACATAAATAGGAACTTCATAAAATTCAGAGCTCCAAGAGTAAGTATATTTTTACTTTCATCGTTTAACAAATATTCATTTAGAGAGTGACTATAAAGTTCAAAGTATATGACATGAAGGATTAAAAAGGCAAAATAGAAATAATCTCTCCTCTAGGTTGTTTATAGTTCTATAAAACAAATTCAGCATTCATTTAATCTATTCTACAAAAAAATAGAAAAACAAGTAAGACTCAATTCTTTTTTTTTTCCTTAAATTCTTTTATACCAATACCATACATTTTCGGTATATAATACATTTACATTTATCATTGGGTGCTTGTACCTGTACATGATATATCTTGGTTCTTATTTTTTCCCCATTACCCGTGCACCCTTCACCCCCTCCACCCTTCCCTATTTACATAGACTTTGTTTCCATATTTTTTCTTTTCTCACAATTTTTCCTTTCCCTTCTTTCCTTTCCCCTTCCCCTCTCACTTCCCCTACCCCTTTGGACCTTTTCTTCCTATTTCAAATTATCAATTATTCATTTTAATCATTTTAATCTTGATAGTGTAAGTAGTCACAGCCTAGAAGAACATATAGTAAAATTTTGGACTGGGAATAACTTTGTCTGTGAGTGTTGCACAAGACAAACAAATATTTCCAGAAATTTTTAACTTGATAAATGAGTATGTCTTGTAATACAAGTAGTATGTCATGCCAAACATCACATGATCAGAACTGCTCCTCTCCTCTCTCTCTCTGTTTCTGTTTCTGTTCTCCCCCCCAACCACCTCTCTCTGCTTTAATATACAAGTGCTTTGGATTAGGAGCAGAATGAATTTTTCTCACAGACCAAAGTTTTACTGTGTATTTTTGTGTGACAAATAAATAATAATAATAGTATGTCTGCTATGGTTTAGATACAATTTGAGTATTTCCCCCTAAGAGTTTCTATGTTGACATTTCATCTCCATTGTAAGATGTTAGGAGGGTAGAAATAATGTGACTATGATATTTAGAAGTGAGGTCCCTGGGAGATTATTAGGATAAGGAAGGTCTTCAAGGGTGGAATCTTCATTATTGAAGGCTGGTGGTTTTATAAGAGGGAGGGAGATGAGAAAAAGAAATACATACATGTACTGCTTGTCTTTTACTATATAATGCTCTATCACCAGATACTATGACCAGATGTGACCACTCAAACTTAGTTTTCCTAAACCATGAACCAAAATGAACTTTTTACCTTTATAAGTTATCAGGCTTCAGGTATTTCATTATAGTAATGCAAAATGGACTGATACAATGTCTGTCATAGGAGAGGAACAAATTAAATATGTGTATAGGAGTCAAGCTGACAGGTTAAATAGATTTAGAATAGAAGACAGTGCTTCTTTAAAAATGAATAAAGAAAGGTTGAAATTAAATATGTTCAGAGTGGACACAAAGGGCATTCCAAATGCAGAAGACTACTTGAGAAGATTTTCAGGGCCTTTCTTTTTCCCTAGGCAGGTGTACTTTTGCCACCTGCATCAGTGAAGCAGGGTTAGGATACAAGATATCTTCACAATGGCTCCCTCCCTACCTACCCCCAGCTTTACTTCCAAGAGATAGGAATGAACCTCGTAGTTATGTGGTGTTTATTGGCTCTTTAAGATGGTTTTGCTGACAGATTCTAATTCAAAAGAGAAACCACTCTATTCTTAAAGTTGTGGGGATTTATACCACATCATCTACAGTTTTAATTTCCCTTCTCCCACTTTGTTAATTTCTGAAACAAGAAAGTTAACTTCTGAGCAGAAGTAGCGAGCTTATCGAAGTTATTAATGGGTTCCACAAATGTTCCCAGTTGGAATTATCAAAAATAGAGGCATGTCATTCAGGAGGCACTGAAAGGCTGTCAGAGCTCATGGAATCAATGTGAAAAGAAACACACAAGTGAGAGGACTGAGAAGCAAGAATATCACTACAGTGATCTTTTGGGAAATAACATGTAGACCAGAATGATCCTTACTATTCCTTTCGAAAATAGTCCAGTGGAAGGCTGGTATGGTGAATTGCACTAAGAGCCTCAATCTTTCACCTCTTAAACTTTTACTGGGTGACTTTTCAGTTTTACCAACAAGAGACAGTTTACTATCCTTTCTCCTAACTCTGGGTTTATCCATTTATTGCTTAACAATATAAAATGAGACAGAAATAATGATGTGCCAATTCCAAGACTATGACTCTCTTCAACTTCCGTCACCATGAAAAATGCATGCCTGGCCAAATGCTGGTAGGGGTGGGGGCAGATGTGCCTGGTCTAGATGTTTGTCCCAGAGGGAAGACACACTGAACAGAGGTAAGCCAGCTAAACTCTCCAACCAGAATAGAGTACTCATCTGAGTTGCTGATATATACATGACCAACAGACACACAAGCAAATCCAGCTAATCCAGGGTGTGAGAGAGATAGTGTTGCTTTAAACCCCTAAATTGTGGGAATTGTTTTGTTACATAGCACTGGCTGACTGACACAACTAATAAATGAAATCATATGACAAAAAAGTAAGGCTCAAAAGGTCAAATTAAAGGAATTCTCTATGGTATCTATGGTTTGGAGTTGTAATCTCTCCTATAGTCAGTAAAGATCCAATCAAACTTTTGGTAAGAAAATAAATTAATATGAATGTCTGATGGATAAAATTTAGCAGTGGTAAGTATTGGAAGTCGGTCTTAAAAGACATAAGGATCTAGATCAAGTTCACTTAAGGCACATACAACAGAAACATGGTTTAAAACAATATTCCTTATAAGTTCTTATGCTCCATTCCTTAAGGATATTCTTACCAAACAAAGGAAATGATTAATAAAAAGTCTCCAAGTATTTTTAAATATAGGAAAACCCCGCCATGAGTCTAAATGGAATTACAGTATGTCTGAGCATATCTGGCAAAGTCTGATGGGACAGAATCCCCAAAATCTCATTTGCAGGAATACAGTCACTTGGGAAACACCCCCCGAGAATCAAGGAGTTTGGCATGCTGACAGAACTCCATAAGAAAGCCTTGGTCTTCTGAGAAAGAAGGTAACTGACATGGCACCCCTTGAACATTCACTCAGAATTCACTATTTCCATAACACTTTACTTGTGATTCTATTTAGTATTTATGCCATTATACATTTAAGACACCTAGTTCTTTACAGATTACAAGAAACTCTTTTGCTCCTACCATGTTTCCAGAAAATAAGACCCAGCTAGAAAATACTCAGCCTTGAAAACTAGGGATCAAAAATGCCAGCCCCAATCGGCCTATCCCTTGCCTTACAGAAAAGCCACCAAGAAACAGAATAATGATGGCAGGTAAGGCAAGGACAGGCTGGCTGGGGATGGCATTTTTTATCTCTAGTTTTCAAGGTTGATTTTTTTCCAGATAGGTCTTGGTTTGGAGCAAAAAGGTAGTATTCTCCAGAATCCTGAGGAGCCTATTCTAAATGTAGAAAGTCTCTTTCACTTCCTAAATCGAATTCATCACCAAACCTTAAATTTGCTGCCTAAATATCTCCAGATGGTTTCTTAACTATTATAACCACATCTATTTGGCCATCTCTCACCACATCATTTCAATTCTCATGCTTCAGTCAAGGTGTTATCACAAATCAAACTGATCAGTATACACATTCACACACACACAGGCATTTTTGGTTAGGTTAGCTACCCACAGCATAGGATCTCATAGCATAGGGAAGTTTGCCAAAATGTTTATAGAATTTGAAGCCTCCCTCTCCTACCAGATAAGGACAGGGACTGCACCAATGTACTTGGCAAACAGTAGCTGCTCAGAGATTTTTTACAGGTGGATTGATGCAGTTTAATATCTTATTCTTCTTTGTATCCTGAGGTTGCCAACCACTTCCAAGGAGTCCATTTCAGAAGTTCCATTCTTACTTCTGTAGACTCTGGAATATCTTTTGGAATTGCCTCCAGAGACAATTTTCCATCCACAAAAGAAAATTTGTCTTTCTTCTTAATTGCTACCCCTGGATTTTTAACACAAGATGGTTTCATTATAACCGAAGTGTTCGCTCATTTTACTATTTTCTTTTAAGCCATTGTTTAAAGTAGCATTTGGTTGTTTCCAACTTATCTCTCAAGCCTACCTACTTGAAAAGAAAGAAGCAAAAGAATGTACTGTGGATTGTGAGCACTAACAATTATTAAGCATCTACAGTGTGTCAGGCATAGTGAATCCTTTATAAACATTATTTCATTTAGTTCTTAAAACAAACCCACGTGGTAGTTGTTATTCTTACCTTACAGGTTAAAAAACAAACAAACTGAAGTTGAGAGGTGGTTAAGCATCTAAAGAGGAAAGAGCCTTCAATTGTGGGCTATAAAGAAAATTGTTTTTATAGCAAAGTCCTTTAATAATACCTTTGCATGAACTATTGGGTAGTAGTTGTGTCAGTTTAATGTTTCTGAATGCCTTTGCATTTCTTTGGAATCCACAGTCTCATTTCATTGTCTTTTGTTGGTTCCTGTTCAGAACAGGTCCCTTCATACCGCTGACTCATGCTGAATAAATCTGGGAGGAATGGTTAGGAAAATAAAAATCTAGAACAGAGATATCACATGCCTTCATTACAGATATAGCAGAAAGTTCAAGAGGAAAGAAGTTTACTTCAAATTGACCCAAAGTTAGTTCTGGGAAAAAAAAATCAAGCCTGCTTGAATGTTCATGCCATAAATTCAGAATATCATGACCCATATTCATAGCATGATAGCAAAATAGCAGTACAGAAATTAAAACACCAGGTTTTATTTTTAAACCTCTAGAAATAGCTTAAAATGCAAACAAAGTAAAACTAGAAGACAATATGAGAAATTATGCATTTTGTACTTAGAATTTTTTGTAAACTTTCTTCTTCTGGATCATTAAGCTTCTCTATTTAGATAAATATATTTAGCAATTTATGTTTTATCATAGATATTTATCTTTACAGTATTAAAACTCAAAGATGGTATCTGGATATGGTTCTTGCTTTTCCAGTCTATGTCAAAACTTCTGGGCCTGCTGCACTGGACAAGCAAGTAGTTTGTTTAACAGCTGATGGGGCACAGGGGCTGTCAGTGGCAATAACTAAGAGGAGCCAAAACAACTCACAGAATTCCCAAGCCCATTCACAGGATAATGGAATCATATGTTTAGTATGAACCTAGATATTATATAATGAACAAGTTAAAATGGAAATACAGCCTTAGCAGATTATGGTCAGCTTTAAAATCTCACATTATTCACTATAGATTAGGAAACAACATTTTTAATGCCTCCCATCCCCGATTTACCCATATTTCTTGGAGTGCTATTATTTAAACTAATTTAACTTTTGCCTATATACCACCTACGTATTTTCTCTTAAATTCATGAGAAAACAAAGAGAAACTATCTCAGTGCTACTTTACCCACTGAGTGACAGTTTTGTTAGTGCCAACTTCTGCTTTCCTGGCTCATGTTTAATATTTTCTCAATTAAAAGAGAATTTCAAAAAGCATCTATAGAAATTATTATTTTAGGCAAGCTTTAACTATAAGAAGACATTGCTTTAAATAAATACTCTTCTAATTGGAAACGAATATGCTGAAGAAAGTTTACTTTGGACCTGATAGTAAGAACTTCAAAATGTATACTACAAGTCATTATTTATCCTTCTGACTTACTATTGTAATGCATGTATAAGTTACCAATGTATAAATAAATAAAGGCACCCATTAAAAACAACAACAAACATGGATAAACTCACAAGACTTATGGCCTATAAATTTTTTAATTATTTTTATCAACAATGAAGCATAATTTTATCTCTATGAAGCATAATCGCATTTTATAAAAACCAGAAGCAACGCAAGTCATACAAAAGAGCCTCAGAAAGATTTGGGAGTTGGAGACACTAAATTCAAAACTGAGAGGGCCCAGGATTTAGCTCAGTGGTTCCTCTGCCTGCCTTGCAAACTCAAGGACCTGGGTTCAATCCCCGGTACCAAAAAAAAAAAAATGAGCGTGCAAATCAGACTGAAAACAGCCTCCCTAGATGCTCCCTCCATGCAGACAAGCAATATCTCTTCCACACTAGATGAGATGACAGGGGTGTTAAAAATAAGTCATGCTAGCAGGAATGAATATTTTAATACCAAGTTCAAAGCTAAAAAAAGAGAATCCTCCAAGAAAAAAAGAGGAGACAATGCAGAAGAAAACAGGAGAGAAATACATAAAATTATTCCAGAGGCCAAATTTCCCCAGAATAGGAGTTCCAAAAAGAGAGAATTAAGAATACAGAAGAGAAATAGTTTTTTGTCATTGTTTGTTCATTTTTGCAGTACTGGGGTTGAAACTCACAGGTGCTGTATCACTGAACTACACCCCCAACCTTGTTTTATTTTTTAAGGCAGGGTCTCGCTAAGTTGTCCAGGCTGGGCTTGAACTTGTAATCTTCCTCCTGCCTCACCTGGGATTGCAGGTGTGCACGACTGCACCTGGCAGATAGGATGATAATTTTTTTTAAATAATAAAAGGAAATTTCCCAGAACTGAAGGACATGCAATATCAATGGAAGGGCTAATGAGAGCCCAGCATAAATGAATAAGAAAGGAACCATATCAAATCATTTCATTGTAAAATTTCTGAAAACTTGGACCAAAAACATTTACAAGAGGAAGGAGAAAGTTACTAAAAAAAGGAGTAGAAATGAGATCATCACTGGATTTCTCACCTGCAACCACAATTGTTAGAAATTCTGAGTAAAATGATTTCCAACCTAGAATTTTACCACCACTCACACTATTATTTTAAGAAAGGTGAAATAATGAAATTTTCAGAAGTGCAAGATCTAAATATATACCTATACACTTCCCACATTCCCTTTCTCGGTAGTAAATCAAGAAAGAGGAAGATATGGGATCCAATCAACAGATGAAGTCAGATGCTACAACTAAGTAGCAGGCCAAAGAGCAATCAATCCTGATTACACCAGAAAGTCACCAGTTCAAGAGGAATGTCTCCAAAAGAGAACAGGATACCTTACCTGGTGTTTCTGCATGTATTAAGATTTTTACACTTTTAAAAAGAGTTTGAGAATAAATTAGTGATGTATACATAGAAAACTAAGTAATAGGAGCAGACAGCATTGCAATCATTAACTCCCCCAAAAAGCAGATACTTGAGAAAGAAAATTTTACCTGTAATACTTACCTAAATATAATAGTTCAGATATCAAAAATTAAAACCTGTATATTGGAAAGATAGGAAATTATATACCATGGGCTGGGAGTGGTTAGTAATAAAAGCATTTAACTGTCACATTCCATGATAGGAAATCAATAAATGCTGATTGATACCACAGGTAATCAGAAACCAGCAGCGTTAAAATACAATTTCAAAATATAAAACTATATATAAGATAAAATAGCTAAAAGGTTAAAAAGCAAGTTGTCTTTAGGGAATGACCAGAAGCAATGAATTATGGAAAGATTTAACAAGGAACCATTTTAGAAGCCTAGTACTACACTGACTTTTTCAGCTATGTTTATACATGACTCCATAGGTCTTTCCCTTCAGCATATAAGCATTCTATTTAAAACATTATCCTTATATAACCTCTTTCCGTTGCAGTTCCAATTTCTTTTCCATCATAGCCAGTCTTAAATGCAAGTTATCCTGTGATCCAATCCTCACCAGCACTCCTCAGCCTGCTGCAATATAATAAATGGAACCGTATGAAATCACCACCACCACCATCTGAGTCCAGCACCTGAATATCTCCAGCTGTCTACTTTGTGTCCTGCTCTTCAGCCATACTGTCCCTGCCTTAACTTATTTCTTTATTTCTTTCTGGATTACGGATTTAGTTCCTAACGCTTGCTACTCATTAGTCCATGGTGGTACTGCCTTCAAAGTGAACTTTATAAGACACTAATTGTATCACATCACTCCTTTGCTTAAAATCCTTCAGTAGCACCCCAGTGCCATCAGAATCAAACCTGACCTCCTGTCCATGGCCAGGCACTAACCACTGCCTGTATCTGCAGGTCTATCTCCCTGCAGTTTCTGGACCCCTCCTGGCTTGAGCTCAACCTTGCACTCAACACTTGAGTCATACTAAACAACTTACATATAGAAGTATTCCTTCCAGTTTTATATATTGAGACAAACATATGGGAGGTTATATATCCCTAATATTTGGCACCTTGAAGGTACTTGATAACTTTGAAAACTCTTGTGTTTTCAAAAATGCCCCCAAAATGAAACATGGGTGAAAAAAATGATACTCAATTTCTCCTAAGAGCCAAGTGAAAATTGAAAAGGCTGATTATTTTTACTCAAATAGTGACAGGAAACTAAAAACTTATAAACTGTATTGACAGAGAGGAAAAGGCATGAAAGAAGAGAGGAATAAGAAAAAGATAAGTGGGAAAGGAGAAGAGGGGTCTGGGAAAAATAGCTTCACCTCGATTTTACAATGTAACAACTACATGAAGAAAATCCATAAGCAGGACAATTAACCTGTAGGCAGGAAATTACTACCTGTTTTCCAAAAGAAAGGACAAAACTAAGACCTTAGTTTTAGAGACCTTTGAGAATATATGTCCTTGGCATTAATACTTCTATTTATTTTCTTGGGAATAACTGTCATTAAGTTTTAAAAGCTGTCCAACCAGTTCTCACACTAGTGTCCCATCCAACAAAAGTTTAATTAGGTTTAGAGTTTTGTTTAAACTGACAGCTGTGGTTCAGAAAGCCCCAAGGTCAACGTTATAGTTTGCATCTTAAATAATCAAATTGCCCAAAGGTATTCTGTGGTTCTACAGTAAGTTTTTTATTCTGATTTGCAAAGGATCTGGTTAGTAACTCTATGCTAAGAATACAGCTTATTCAAATGCAAAAATAGTTTTATAGTATTTCAACCAATAAATACAAAAAAAATAAAAAGCAGCTATTTCTCACCTATTTACTGTGCAGACATCTGACAATTGCATGGATCTAGCAGACAGGAAGCAGAGTGTAAGCCAGAGGCCTAAGAGCGGGTAGAAGAGATACAGGCAAAGGCCTATGTGTAGGGAGCTCACACTTCTCCCAGAGGAAAGCTTTCAAGGCCCTCCCTTGGAGGCTATTTACTCTCACTTTACAAATAATATTACTGGGCTTATTTATTTAGTTTCTAAGCCTGCGGCAGAATAGAAATAAGATATTATGGAGAGAGCTGTGGGAGAAAGGCTACCAGCAGCATACTGAAATACAGACTGAAAAATAGAGACAGCTGCAGCCTAGTGGGAAGGAGGAAACAAAAATTATATAAGGAAGACAAAAGAATTCAAAGCACAACTGAATATTAGGTATGGGGCACACCCTTCACTCATCCATTAAGACATTGAGGTATCACTGTATTGTGGGATAGCATAAATAACTGAAGTCCAAAATGGTGCCCTTGGTCCTGAGGAAAGAGATCCTCTCAGAGCCTCCACTGGGGCTTACCCATGCAAGGTCACAGGAATGCAAGGAAGAACACATCACACTCACGCTCACAAAGGGGAAGATGTATAACTGATTTCAGAAAATCTTTCTAGTGATATAGTAAGCATAAGAGAAGGCACATGTGTCCTTAAAGGAGAGAATCTTTATTATCAAGAAAACTCAACATCTAACATGACAGATTTGCTATTGATCCTTATGATAACACAATATATTTTAAAATCTAGTTAAAATATATTGTATTGGGTTATTGAATCTAAACTCTAGAGCTCCAAATACTGTACTGGTTCAATAATATATATCAAAGAAAATAACAGTAATTGAGTATCTGCAGTTTGGGCTCTGTTCTACCACTAACCTATGTGGTGACAGAAAATCAGCTACTTCTCTGAGAATCTGCTCTTCATCTGGATAATAAATAGGCTAAAGAGATCATTGTGAAGTATCCACTGATCTTTCCCTTGCAGTCATAAACCAAGATTCTTCCTTTACCCAGTTAGACCATTGTGGGCCCACATCCTCAAGTCAAAGGAGACAACACAGAGCTTAAAGTGATAAAAACAAGAGCCTCTTCTTTCTGGCTTTCAAGTTTCAAGAACCTGGGAACCTGGTTAAAGAGAAAAATAGAATGACAATGACAACTGATTTAGGAGAAAACAGTAGAAAAGAATTGAATTCTTGGGCCAGAGGAAGTTGTCAAGAAGCTGATGAAAACACAGGTGCTGTTGAATCCCAGTTATAAGGGCTTGAACCAGCTCCCCAGGGCTACGCCCAAAGGAAGCAAGAAGGAAATGTGTTTGTTGGGAATAAAGAACAGAAATGTCATTGGATGACCATATGGAGTGTCAAGGCAGATGGAGTGCCATGTAATCTCAGGGTTCACCAGGCCCCAGTATGGCTTAAGGGCAGAAAAAAAATGCCTTCTACGAAACCAAGGATGGCAAACATGGATAGGAAACTGCAGAAATCATGAGTCTTAGAGAGGGAAAACAGGAAACTCAGAAGAGATCTGTGTGAACTGAAAATGTTGGGAAGATCTAAGTGGACCATCAGATGGAAGTATAAATATCTTGAACGAGATGCAGGGCATGGCATGACTGAGGAATTCTGTATGTACTCCAGGAACAGGGAGGGAGATCCCCAAATTGCCTGTGGCCAAGCTTCTGCGGTCCTGATGGAATGAGATTTTCAAGCAGAGGCTAGCACGAGTTTTAGAGAAATTAAGAGAGTTCTTGCACATCCATGTTTTCAGACTAACATTCTTACCCACTATATGCTGAGACAAACAGCACAGGTATAAAATTGAAAAGCCAAGGCACAGAATGAGAAGAAATAATCTAATAATAATTTCATGGCAAGAAATGTAAGGAAATTGGATAAAAAGAAATCTCTACATCTATGAGTTACAAAATTGACCTGAGAGGGAAGGAACTAAAAGTTTGAATAAACCAATAACCTTTTAAAAATAGAGACAACAATTTTTTAAACATTCTCATTACACAAGATGTCAGCCCAGACAACATTAGGTGATAATTTCCAAAGTGTCTAGGGAAAAAATAATCCTCCTCTTCTCCAAATTATTTTTGGAAAAGAAAGCAAGCATTCAATTTATGAAGCTAATGCAAACTTGATATCAAATACAGACAAAGGCAGAATAGGAAAAAAGCATACACCAATCTCACTTATGAATGCAAATTAATAGTAGAAATAAATCACCAGCATACAGAAATATCCTGTAACAACCAAAAACATTTCTCCCAGAATTCAAGGAGAATTCAGATTGAACAATACATCAAAATAACAGATTACAGGAAAAAGTTTATCTCCAAACTTCAGAACTTTTTCATGATAAAAATTCTCAGCAAGCTGAAAAAAGATGTGAAACTATAAAGAATATTGATCAAAAAGCTATAATTAACATCATACCTAATAAAAAAAGCTTTTCATTGAAAGCCAAGAATCAATCAAGAATGCCCACTACCACATTATTAAACACCAATTTAATAAAACAAGATACTCTATAGGAGAACTACTAAAAGATATAAGACAGTTCCAGAGGTTATTGGGTACATGATCAACATGTTAAAACCACTGTGGTAATAAATCATTGGAAATGTAAATAGAAAATATATCTTTCACCAGGGCAATAAAAACTATAAGATGGCTAAATATATGCATGTGTGTGTAGATATTATAGTCATAATGCCATGGTTAAATGTTATAGTTCCCATCTTGCTTGCTTTAGCAGCATTTGTGTTAGTTATTGAATCCTTTCTGAAATAGTTTATTCACTTGGTGTTGAAGATGCTGTACACATTACATAGTCTCCTGGTTTTCCTCCTGCACCAGGGTCTCCTCAATTTCTTTAGCTGATTTCACCTCTTCTCTGAGACACTGGACCCTTCGTTCTTAGATCTCTTTTTTTATAGCTATATCCATCTTTTTGGTTACTTCTTCAAGTTTCGAGAATTCAAATACTGTACTATCTGATCACTAATGATTCTCAATCTGTCTAGCCCTACCTAACCTTCCACTTGCACCCTAGAATTATAACTAATTTTCCGCTTGATTTCTCTACTGGGAAGTATACTAAAGACTCAAACTTAACATGTCCAAAATCAGCCCCCAAACCTGGCTCACCCTTGATCAAATGGAAATTCTACCCGTTAGCTTAGCTATGTACAAAAAACTATGGAGTTATCCTAGACCATGATTTCTTTCTTCCCCTCTTCCCTCAGCCTCTCTCCCTCCATATCCAAATAAACAACCTTCAGCATATACTAAATCAGACTGTTTCTCATATCGTTCTCTACCACCATCTCCATCCATACTTGGCTCAAACCATCATCTACTCTCTCCTGTGTCAGTTATTGCAATAGGCAATGTCTCTTCCTTCCTTCACCAGTCCCCATCTGTAATCTATTGTCCACATAGTAGTGAGTTGATCCTTTCAAAACAAGATCAGATCATGTCATGTGTGATAGTTACTTTTCTCTCATTGCTGAGACAAAATACCTGACACCCAAAAGTGAAGAGGGAAAGTTTATTTGGCTTACAGTTAGTTCATAGAGATTTCAGTCCATAATTGGCTGGCTCCAAGGCAGGGTGGCAGAGGGGCAACAGTTCATGGCAGTGGAAGCAGTAAAATGCAACAAGGGACATTAACAGTATCTTTCTTTTCCTTTTATCTTATTTAGATTACTGGAATTAGGGTGATGCCAAACCAATCATTCACATGTAGTGGTTTAAAAATCACACCCCCTTAATCCTACCATCACACATTCTAGATTTACCCAACTATGACTACATGAGGCTTTTGGGGGACATCCAGACCCAAACCGTAACATCATGCCCCTACTCAAAACCCTCCAGTGTCACTCAGGGTGAAATCCAAAGCTCTTACTATGAGCAAGAATCTCACATCACAGATTCCCGGCAGGATTGGTACTACTTCCCAGGGGACATTTACTTCTTTACTCTGTCTTCTCCCTCTGGATATAAAACCCAAGAAAGCAGGAATTTCATTTGTTCTATTTCCCAGTGTGAGTAAACACCAGACATATTAGGTATCCAGTAAAAATTTAAAAAGACCTTAAAGATCAAAAAATGTACTGATGGGAATCTGAATTGTTCAGTTAAGTGGTTCCTAGTCCCACATTCCTGATTGAGATGCTGCAGGCATGCTGTTACATATTTGAGATATTGAACTTTCACTGTATGCTTCATTTGAGAAACATTTACACACTTGGGAAATACTGAAAACTGCTGATCTTTCAAATTAACAAAGATTCAAAGGCTTAATAATACACAAAGCTGATAAGGCTATAGAGAAACAGACTGATACCCAATACTGGCAGGAATGTAGTTCAGGCAACTTTACTGGGATGCTATGTGTTTGAAGAATCTTTAAAAATAATGCAGTATACTTAACAGGTATTTGAACCATTTTCTCCTCACCATATTGGACGGTTGGCGTCACCAATACTGTTTCACAGACAAGAAGATGGATCCATCAATAATTTAAAGATCAAACTGAAAATCAATGATCCTGATCTGAGTCATTCTGTCTCTAAACTAAGGCTTTCTCCACTGGTTTCCATTGTCAGATAATACGCCTGTTATACTCTCTAACTCCTTAAAGGTAAAAACTGTCACATACAAAATCTATTCTTAGTGCCTAGTAAAGTACTAAACATTACAAGCGCTCAGTAAACCTCTGTGGAGGTGCATTGCCCATAGAGGCTATGCCATAAACTGCCCCCAATGTCTTTTCAACCCCTTCCATAATAGTAGAGCATGAATTTTGGCACATGGCTTCCCAGAGTAATGATTTCATTTTTCATCCTGTTTTGTAGCTAGACATGTTCATGTGACTAAACTCAGGCTAATTAAGTATAAGTTAAAGTGATAAGAAACCCCATGCATGTACTTTTCTTATTTAATGACTTCCTGATGGGGAAAATGCAGATGTTATAGCTAGAGTAGCCATTATAGACCTTGAGATAACCTTGAGAATTGAGGATCAAATCAGTGGAACAATCAGACAGCAGGATTTTGGATCCCTGGCCCTGATCTCTGATGAATACCACATCCATGCTACATTAACTTTTCACATGACCCTTTTCTACACAAGAGAAATAAACTTCCACCTTGTCTATTATTTTGGTTTTTCTAATTATCTGGATGATTAGCTAACTAGAACTAGTTCTACTAAGACTACCACTTATTCCTTATTTCCTTGTAACTTGGTATTTGGTTAAACTGATTTGGCTTTGTACTAGTGACAGTCTACATGAATTATGCATTCCATTTAGCATTTTCACAGATTCCATTGCAAATGGATATTTAATAATCCTTTTCACTTAACCCTAAAGAGCAACTGAATAGTCATGCATAAAACCCCGTTATTCAGTAAACTGTTTAATAATCACTTTCCAAGTAATAATTGATTGCCAAAGACTGTGCAATAAGGCCGATCTCAACAGCATAATGAAAGCAGAACAATGAAGTGTCTCAGCTGTCTCAGTCTTTCATTTCTTCATAACCCTATTTCCAATGATTAGGAGATGAAGAGCTTGAGACTTGAGATGTACTTGAGGGGAAATTTGGCTGAAATGATGAGGTCTGGCTTTATTATAATCTGCTCCTGTGTGCATAATAAATTTGTAGTAAGCCAAGCAAAGGATAGGAATTTTATTGATTATATTACTCTGAGGACTAAAGAAAAGACAGACTACTTCTTTAAATTGTAGGGAAGGGGTAGTGGGTGCAGAAAATTTTACTTATTGCCAAGATGACATAAATCTGATGACCAGCATATCCATTTACAGTTGGCCACATGATCAAGGCAATCCTGTAACCCTACTATAATAATATGCAAGAACTGACCTCCTCTTGGCTTTTGGCCAATGACACATCCTATTCTCTCAGGTTGAGAATTCTCAACAAGGCTCTAACTCACCACAGGTAATAAGATTTCTAGTATGTCAAATTAGCTCTTCCCCCACAAAAAAACAAGGGCTCATGAATTATACCCACTAGGCCAATAAGAAAAAGTACTTCAATATTCATTATGAGAATAGTACAAAGATTCCCATAAAAAAGTAAAAATAAAGCTAATATAATTAAGTAAAAGAGGGTCAGTCTGTTACTCTGCTTTTGTTTGCATGAGAGATGACAGATAAACATATTCAAAGTAACACCAACCTAAATTGAAGAATCAGTGGTGTTTGGGCATAACAGACTAGTGATCATATAACCAACATCTAACATCATCACTGTCATTTGTCCCATCTGTATTCTTTTGCTTTGATTACAAAATGGGGTATCTTAGGTTCCAGCCTGGGTCCCATCCCCTACCCACCATCTTTACCAATGCCACAAAGCTCTGTGAGCAAATCCTTGGTTTCTGTTGACTTTCTCCAGGCCCAGGTGCACTGGTCTCAGAAGCCACCAACAAGAGGCCATTCCAACACAGAAGTGTATGATAGTCTTCCCACTCCTGCAGAAATCTTAGGGCAGAGAGGTCATCGTTGGGCTCTAGATCTTAAGGTAGTGAGGGAGAAAAGGGAGGAAATATGGGAGAAAAGAGAATAAGGAAAGTGCCATTAGTATGATATAATACAAACAATTCTGCACTGGATGTCAGAAGAACTAAAAATAGTCCTGGTCCCAACTATGTTAACTAGCTGCATAGCCTTGCAAAAGTCACTTTCCCTCATTGGGTCTCAGTTTTATCAATAGTATAAAGTTTAATATATATATGCATATATATATTACCATATGTTATACAGACATATATATGTATATACACAGATATAATAAAATATCAGATGACCTATATTTTAAAAACACACTATTTTAGTGAAAATGAGAGGAAGGAAACTACAGGGAAATTTATCACCAGGACTCTGAAAGTTCTTTTCCATATGAGAAAACAAAAGTGGCAAAATAGATCAGAAAAAAATTTATTAAACAAGAAGATATGTTTAGTTTCAATGCAATAGGCTAATAATTTAAATTTTTCCTAACATGATCATAAAAACTCAAAAAGAAAATAAATATGGCTAATTTTGTCTTACCTCTCCACTATGATAAGACTAAGGCTCAGCATACTTTACAATGGACTAAGAAAACCAGGTCCTCATAAAATTTATTCCCCCTAAAATGAGACATACATCCAACACAACTAGGAAAGGTGCTGTATAGTCTATTCAACTGTTTTCATTTGGAATAAGAGATGCTTAACCATGATTGTGGTTGGCTAGTTCTCAAGATTTTCATTTTATTGTCAAAACTGTTTATCTACCCATCCTTAAAACCCACATGTTTACTTACTCTGCTTTAAAATAAACACTGTAAAATATACATCTGCCTAGCTTCAGGCTCCTTATAGCTACAGAACAGCTGACTTCAATCACAACCAAATACTGTACTTTTCAGTAATAAAAAACAAAACACTTCTCCTGTACAATAAGTCAACGTGTAACCTAACTGGGATACTTAGTTGATTCAAATTGTTACAAAGGTAGAGTAACACTCTACAATGTTAAGGTGGTATTAGGGCTGGATTTTTAACTATCCAGCCAGTGTCCACCTCACACTCTATTCCACAAAATTCTAAGGCCTTGGATCAGTCCTTAACATTTAAAAGCATTTTTTAAGTCCACACCACAAAGTAAAAGACAATTGAACTATGTATTAAGTAACAATCTACAAAGTAGGGTGGACATACTTTTCTCCTAAATATGCAAATAATTGTACCTGAAATAGCCAGCAAGAGCAATTATTTTTAATAACATTTTTTCATTAAGTTTGTTACATTATAGGTATACAATAAAGTTACATCAATCATTGGCAACTTATACCTTTACATAATGTATCTTGGTTATTTTTTCCCCATTCCTCTGCCCTCCCTTCAACCCCTCCACCCCTCCCTATTTACAGAGACTTTGTTTCCATTTTTTCCTTTTCTCATATTTTTTTCCTTTCCCCTACCCCTCCCACTTCCTCTACTCCTTTAGACCTTTTCTTCCTATTTCACATTATCAATTATACATTTTGATCATTATTTACATTTTTAGTTTCTCACACCAGAGAAACTATTTGGTATTTACACATGTGTGTCCTATTTATTTCACTTAACAGTATGGCCTTTCAATAGCATTTTTAAATTCCTTACTTTACCTCACATGTGCAAATCTGCTTAAACTTTGGTATGTGTGAAAATGGATCACTTTCAAGATTCAGATGCACCTGGTCTTTGTCTTCTAAAGTCTAAATTAAAGGGCTGGGATATAGCTCAATAGTTGAGCATTTGTCTAGCATGCACGAGGCCCTGGGTTCAATTCCTAGTGCCACCAAAAAAAACATTACTCAAGCAAGTGGAAGAAAAAAATCATTGCTGGATAGCATCTGTACACGATAAAAAAGTACATCTGAATTCTGCAATAAAGTAGCATGTCACTTTTCAAGTAACTCTATATTCCACTATTTTTTAAATTCTTATGAAAATTAAATTACATTTGTTTCCAATAAAGAATAAGTTTGTTTTGAGAGAACTTCTGGCTTACTTCAAAATCATGGCTACATCCAACAAACTAAAGTAATGGAAATTTCCCCATAAGAATTAATATAAATCTTATTTTACATTTTAAAAAAAGAAAAATACATAAATATTTTGTATTTAATGAAAGCAGGCAAATGTCATGTGAGAGATTTTTAAACTTCACAGAAAAAAACTGTAAACTGATTTGGCAATAATTAGAGAACCTACTCATTACATCATTTGTACTAGCACAAACTGTTACATCTATGAGGACAATCAAGCACTGCACAAAACATAATAAATTTGCCTGTTATTTTCTTTTTTTTTTAGTTCTTTTAGTGGTACATTTTAGGTATACAATTCATTTACATTTATCATTGGATGTTTGTACCTGTACATGATATATCTTGGTTCTTATTTTTTTCCCCATTACCTGTGCATCCTTCACCCCCTCTGCCCTTCCCTATTTACTGAGATTTCATTTCCATTTTTTTTTCTTTTCTCATAGTTTTTCCTTTCCCTCTTTTCCTTTCTCCTTCCCCTCCCTTCACTCCTTTGTCTTTGGACCTTTTTTCCTATTTCAATAGAATAAAATGTCTGCAAACTAGTCCCCCCCAATTATACTGGTGTCATTCAAACAATAGATTGCTTTTCTCTGCCGGGATCCTAGGTTCTCTGATTTATACCTGTAGTGACCAAAAATTTGTCCCTAAAATAAGGAAATCTGAAATTTGAAAAGCAAAGAGTGGAGAAAATTCCTAAGCACTATAAACAATGTACAGGTCTATAAAAGAATATATTATACTTTATACATATTGGTGTATGTTCATTGACATGTGTCAAAAAGTAAGTGGCAGACTGCTTTTATTTTATAAAAAAAAATACCCTCTGCATGTATATACATTTGTATTAAGAACTGGGATAAATGTAAAGGATAAAGAACAAGTATTGTTAGTCTGGAAAGTTAAAGAACATAGAAGAAAATACACAGGTTGAGTATCTTAATGCAAAATATTTGAGATAACATGTGTTTCAGGTTTTGGAAGGTTTTTTGTTGTTTTTTATTTTCACAATATTTGCATAGACTACCAATGGAGCATCCCTAACTTGAAAATATAAACCCAAAATCCAAAATCTGTTTCAGAGGATTTCACATTTCAGACTTGAAGATTAGGGATCAACTTCTATTAGCATTTCTTTTGTGCATCTTCTTACAAATTATTTTTTTCAAAAAAACATACACTTTTAAAAGAATCTGCTAATATCATTGGGCTAGGGATGTTGATCAGTGGTAAATGTTTGCTTACCATTTACCATGAGAATCCCTAGATTTGATCCCCAGCACCACACACACAAAAAATCTGCTAATATCTTTAATCAAAATTTTTATTTTGACACAATTGTAGATTTTTATTCAGTTGTAAAAAAAAAAAGAAGTAACCCAGAGAATGCTTCATCTGGGCATGGTAGTGCCTGCCTGTGGTCCCACATACTCAGACTCAAGCAGGAAGCTCATTTGAGCTCACTGCTTTGAGACCCTTGTCGAGGGAGGGCGGGGGATTGGGATCATGAACAGTATACCTAGCTTTTTCCAGTGGTAAAATTATACAAAATTAAAATATCACAGCAAGGTACCAGGGATTGATCTCAGGACCTTGCGCTTGAAAGGATACCACATAGATTTTTAAAGTTGTCCTTTTATTTCTCCCCCCCCCCCCCAGTACCGGAATCAAACTCAGGACCTTGCGCTTGCAAGGCAGACATGGCGGCACTGAGCTAAATCCTGGGCCCACTCACTTTCCTCTTCAAAAGTTCACCCTTAACTCCTGGCATACACAAATCTGTTAACTATTTCCCTAATTTTGTCATTTTGTCAAACATTATATTATATAGTATCTACCATTTGGAGGTTGCCTTTTTTGCATCAGTATTAATTCTTTAGAGATTCATCCCAACTTTTTCAGGTAATAAATATTTTCTTCTTTGTTTTCTTGTAAGACATATGGGTTGTTTCTGGTTTTGCATTATTACTAATAAAGATGCTATAAATACTTGTTTCAGATATCTGCATTAATATATATTTTCCTTCCTTGGTAATACTCAGGAGTTTAACTAATAGATCACATAGCAGTACTATGCTTTTTTTAAGAAACTTCTAAACTGTTTTCCAGATCTGCTGTGTCTTTATACTCCTACCAACAATGCATGAGAAATCCAGTATCTCTGCAGCCTTGCTAGCATTTGGTACTGTCACTATTTTTTATTTTAGGCACTCTGATAGGGACGTGGTGGTATCTCATTATGGATTTAATTTGCATTTTCCTACTGTTCCAGTGTTGAAAATCTTTTCATGTGCTTATTTCCATATGTATATCCTCTTTGATAAACTGTTCACATCTTTTTCTTTTTTTAATTAATTTTATTGGTACATTTTAAGTATACAATATAATGACATTCATCATTGGAAATTTGCACATTTACATAATCCATCTTGGTTCTTATTTTTTCCCCATTCCCCTGCCCTCCCTTCAACCCCTCCATCCTTTGCCCATTTTCTCATTGGATATTTTCCTGCAGAGTTTTGATAGTTCTTCATAAATTCTAGACAACAATGCTTTGCTGGAAACATTATTTGCACATATTTCTTCCCAGTCTGCAATTTGTCCTTTTATCTTTTTAACAGGGTGTTTTGTGGAGCAAAAAAATTTTGATTTTGATAAAATCCAATAAGTCAATTTTCCCTTGTAAATCATGCTTTTGGTACCAACTCTAGGCACTCTTTCTTAGCCCTAGATCCAGTAGCTTTTCTCCTCTATTTTTTCTGAAAGTTTTATAATTTTACATTTAAATACATGATCCATTTGAGCTGCTTTTTATATAGGTCTGATACTTAGAAGTGTTTTTTCTTTTCTTTTTTTAAATGTCTGTGGATGTCCACTTTTGCCAGTACCATTTTTTAAAAAGACCATCAATATTCCCTGAATTATTTCTCACACCTGCGTCAAGTTGATTGGGCATATTTGTATAGAACCATTTCTGTATTATCTATTCTGTTCCACTGACCCGCCAATATCACACAATCTTGATCACTGGTCCTATATAAAGTTTGAAATGAGGTACATTGCTACCTTTTGCTTTATTCTTCTTTTTCAAAGTTATTTTAACTATTCTACTGCCTTTGCCTTTCCATATAGATTTTAGAACCTGTTTGTCAAAGCTATAATAAGCCTTGCTAGAATCAAAGACTAAATTTATTTTTCTTTAAAATAAACACCCAGTTATTTATTTCAGTAATCCAGCTATTAAAATATTAGCAAGGAATTTAGATTATTGAACTGATACATTGCATCTTTCCTAGTGTATATATTTAGTGCTATACTTTATTTTAGCTATAGCCCACAAATTTTGAAATGTTATATTTTTACTTTAATTTGGTGCATTACTTTTATTGCCCTGAGAATTCCATTTTGACCAACAGATGATTCAGAATTATACTACTTTCCAGGTGTTTGAAATTTTTCTCAGTATCTGTTTCTGATTTCTAATTTGATTATATTTTGATCAGAAAACACACTTAGTACTTTAATTCTCTCACACTGACTTAGATTAATTTATCATTTATTATATGTTCTACCTTAGTATATGATCTATGGGGAATGAACAAAAATGCTTGTTCTGCTATTCTTGTGGTCAATATTGTAAAGATGTAGTCTAGGTTCCTGGTGGTTGATGTGTCATTTTTCTGTGTCTTTGGGGATTCTTTGTGTATCTGTTTTTTGGTTGTTGCATTACTGGGTACTAAATCCAGAGCCTTTGTACTGGGCTATATCCCTAATCACCCACCACTCTTTTTTAATTTTGAGACAGGGATGGTCTCACTAAGTTGCTAAATTGCCTAAGCTAGGAAAGAATTTGAAATCTTCCTGCCTCAGCTTCCAGAGCTCTTGGAATACAGGCATATACCACCATGCCCAGCTTCCGTTTTGTTTTTTTAATCAACTGTTGGAAAGAGAGGTATTAGAGTCTCACTATTATCTTGGATTTGAGTATTTCTCCTTTCAGTATTTACTTCACATATATTATAGCTCTACTATTTGTTATACACATTTAGAGTGGTTTTGTCTTGATGACTAGATCTATTTATCATGTTATAAAGTCTTTTGTGCTTTTGGTAAATTTTTTGGCTCTGAAGTGTAATTTATCTGACAGTAATATACCATCTCCTGGTTTTTCTTGATTAATATGTGCCTGATATATTTTTCATACTTTATTTTCACTTACCCACATTTTCATATTGGAAACGAGCTTCTTATAGACCATACATGGGTCATGTTTTTAATCCATTTGTCTAATCTCTGTCTTTCAATTGTTTATTTAGACCATTTATAATGCAGTTATTGATATGTTGGCTTTAAGCCTACTTTATTTTCTGCTTTTTTTTCTCTATTGCTTTTACCTACCTTCTTATCATATTTTTAATCCATCTGTCTAATCTCTGTCATTTGATTATGTAGACTATTTATAATTAATGCACTTACTGATATGTTGGATTTGAGTCTATTTTGTTTGTTTTCTTTTTTGTTCCTCTATTTACTTTTACCTACCTTCCTGTTACTTAATATTTTTTTAAAATACTAATTTATCTATACTGTTTCATTTGAGCTTTGTTTTGCAGTAGGGGATTGAACCTAGGGTAGAACTTCAAGTGACAAATTCTTTTCATTTTTCTTTATCTGAGAATGTCTTGATTTCCCCTTAATTCCTGAGGGGTAACTTTGAACATAGAATTCTGAGTGGATAGCTCAATTCTTTCAGCACCTGAAAAATGCTGTCAATTACTTCTGACCCGCATGGTTTCTGATGAGAAATCCTTTGTTATGCAAACTTTTTCACTGTAGGTAACACTGATTTTTATCTCACTGTTTTCAAGATTTTTTTAACTTCAATTTTCAAAAGTGTAACATTATGTGTTTGGGTATGAATTTCTTGGGTTTGAGATTCACTCAGCTTTTTAAATGAGTAGTTTTATGTCTCGTGCCAAATTTGAGAAGCTTTTAGTTTGTTTATTTTTCTTTCAGTACTTTTTCAGTCTTGTCTTCCTTTTCTTCTTTCTTTTGTTATAATTCATGGGTCCTAGGGAGACTAATTTTTTCTCATCTAGTGTCTGTTTTTCACCTAAGATAAGCTATGTTGTTCTATCTTCAAGTTCATTGATTATACTCTAGTTTTCCCATTCCATTTTGGAATCCATCTAGTTTTTATTTCAGTTACTGTATTTTTCAGCTTGAATTCTTTTCTTCGGTTCTTCTGAGACTTTCTATTCTTTGTTCATATTTTATACTTTTTTATTTGCTTCAAAGTGTTCATAATTGCTTGCTGAAGCATTCTGAGGGATGTTTAAGATCTTTGTCCAATAATTTTAGTATCTGTTTACTGAATTTTTTTTCTTTTTGTTGTACTGAGGATTGAATCTAGGACCTCGTGCATAATAGGCAAGTGCTCCAGCCTGATTGTCTTTTCTTATTTCAAATTGAGATGTTCTTGGTTCTTGGCATGGTAAGTGATTTTTCTACTGAAACTTGGACATTTTGGGTATTATACAAGTCTAGATCTTAAGCTGGCTTTCTCTGATATTCTAACAAGGGAATGGGGGGGTTGCATTACTGTCAGATAGGGGAGGTCCAAGTTCCATATACCCTACTGGCACCATCAGTTGGGGCTGCCTGATTACTTCTGAGTGGGAATACAAGTTCTGGTTCACCAGCAGTCTTCAGTTGACACTATGATGGTTGGAAGGAATAGGAGTATCTCATTACTGTTTTCTACATGGTCTGCAGTGACACTGACAGCACAAGGAGTGTGGGAAGAATGGTCTTTTTAAAAATTAATTTTATTGCTACATTTTAGGTATACAATATAATGACATTCATCATTGGAGTTTTGTACCTTTACATACTATATCTTGATTCTTAATTTTCCCTACTCCCCTGCCCTCCCTTCAATCCCTCTACCCCTCTCTATTTATAAAGACTTTGTTTCCATTTTTTTTTTCTCATATAAATTCCATTCCCTTCTTTCCTTTCCCCTACCCCTCCCACTTCCCCTTCTCCTTTGCACCTTTTCTTCCTATTTCACATTATCTACTATACATTTTGATCCTTATTTACACTTTCAGTTTCTCACACCAGAGAAACTATTCAGTATTTACACGTTTCCTATTTATTTCACTTAAGAGTATGGCCTCAATGTGCATCCATTTAACTATAAATGCCTCTAATTTCTCATTATGGCTGAGTAGTACTCCATTTGATTAAAAAAAAATTTTTTTCTTCATCCAGTCTCCAGTTGATAGGCAACTGGGTTGTTTCCAAGTTTTGGCTATTACAAACTGTGCTGCTATGAACATGGGCACACATATATCGCTGTGGTATGATTCTTTTAATTCTTTTTAGGAAGATACCCAGCAGAGGAATAGTTGGGTCAAATGGAACCTCTAATCCTAGTTCTTTAAGGTATCTCCATACTGATTTCCACAGTGGCTTCCTGCTGGGCAGTGTTGAAAGTCTAGACTCTTCACTGATACTAACCCTTTTTAAATCAGGTTAACTGAAACACCAAAAAAAGCAGACAAAGGAAAAATGAATATTTCTGGTAGAAGAACAGAATTCACTGTTCCAGTAGTCATTATTCAGTTGATACTCTTTCTTCATATGCTTCTAGTTCCACTTGAGTCATGATATTTTTTCTTATGGGCCCCTGCCCTGACATACTACAGTACTTCTGAGCTAGTCTCTAATACCAGGCCCTGTTCATATCAAGTACCTCAACCATACCATAAGGTGTTAGGCCCATTCATAGGGGATTGACTAAGGCCTTCTTTTTGCTAAGGCTCCTTCTAATAGGCTCTTTTAATGGATCCCTGGCTCCTTTTTCAATCAGATTTGCAGAAATCTAACTAGAAATACTCAGTTTGAAATGGTCAAGACAGTCAGATTTTATTTTCTTCAGTAACTAAGGGGAGATGTGAATCTTAATTCAGAATATTTGTAATACTCTGCTCACAAACATAGTCAAAGACAATGCTGGAGACTCTCTGGCTCATATGTATTTTTGTTTCTCTTCATGATAGCATTCCTTAAATCACAGCCAAGCATGTGTTGTGGGGCTGAAACTATTTTAAAGACATAATGTCAGCAGTGGTATTCTGTGTACTAACAGGAGATCCTGAGCCATAGCCAAGAACAGTAATAGAATCTTCTTCCCTCTTACTGTCATTTTCATTGTTATTCTCAAAGTCTCTCCCCCTTTCATCCCCCTACCTCTTCCTCTTTCTGTCATGCTCCCTTTTTTCTTTCAATGTCCCCATCAAAGTAAAGTCTATGTAATGGACAAAATATCTTACACTTAAATATGACCCTACCTAGCTTTGCTTCCTGTAGGGGCCATTTCGTAGCCAACAAATAGACTTTCTTGGGCATAATTCCAAGCTAGTGTCTTGGGGTAAGTCTGCCTGGGTGGAATCCTAGCTCTGCCATGCATTAGCTATAGGACACTGTGCCAATTCTTTAGCCTTTCTAGAGCTAGAAGGCCTCCTACATAAAACAAGACTTTTATTGATATTTTTCTACCTGATGTGGTTCTTGTTGGGATAAAAATGCACATAAAGTCTACCCTACAGTGTTTTGCACACAAGAAGCACTTCTAAGTCGAAGTAGAAAAGGCCCAGAAAATATATTTTTGAAATGCTTCAAGAGAACTATTTTCAGTGAAAATATTATAGAATTCTTACAAATTGAATTTCTTAATAGTAATAACACTGATCTCAGGATATAAATTCACTTTTACCATAATTCACTAATAAGGCCAAATGAGGGGGGAAAGTGGGTTTTTCATATAAAATCCCCATTATACAGCTGCTTGGGGCTGAGGTGGCAGGTGGAAGCGAAGGCAAAGGCCGAGTGGGAGGAGATTGATGAATTGACCAGTAAGACTTGTGCACTTGGGCCAGTTCTCAAGTTAGGCGAGTTTCAAGAAGCAGCTGCACTATGCCTTCTATACTGTACGCTATGACTTTAAACCTGCTTTTATTGACACTTCCTGTGAAGGACACCTTGAGGTTGGCAAAGGTGAACAGGTGACAATAACTCTGCCAAATATAGGAGGTTTAACTACAGCAGTAACTCTTCTCAAAGGTTCAAAGAAACCTTACTTAAAAGAATGCATTTTTATTATTATCCATGATACTGCAGAATGTCCACTAGAAAAACTAAGCAGCAACATCACTGTAAAAACAAAAAACAAGAGTTGAAGGAAGCAGTAAAATTCACCATCAAGTAGAACAACAGCAACAACAAATGTGAAATTCAACTAGGACTCCCAATCTTATAAAGCATTCTCCATCTGTAGACAAGATATCCTAACATGGCTAATGGATGATATTGAAAGAAAACTAAAGGTAGAAGCTAGTCTAATGGACCAGGTGAGTAGTTGTGATAGTTCATCAGACTCAAGTTCATCATCATCAAGTAGTGAGGATAGTTCTAGTGCATCCGAGGAGAAAGAGAGCACATCTTCTTCTAGTCTGGATAATTGTATCTCAGGACATCCCACCATGTCTGCCATACCACAGCACAGGACTTCTTTTTTTTTTTTGGTACCTAGGATCGAACTCGGGACCTTGTGCTTGCGAGGCAGGCGCTGGAACCACTGAGCTAAATCCCCAGCCCCAGGACTTCTGATATAGATGCTGGTCATAACAGATTTCATGACAACAGTGGCCTTCTGATGAATACTTTAAGAAATTATTTACAGACAAGTAATTCAGGTAGTGATAGTAATGACTGAAGAAATATTTACCTATAAATATAACTTTTACAAGGCATGTGTTTATTTTATATTAAAATTAAAACTCTAAGAGTAAGGAAAATATGACACTTTTGATGATAAAATAAATTAAATGTTATTGAAACGTTAAAATAGATAAATAAATAAATAAAATCCCTGTTGTTTTGTTTTAAACCGGGAATCGAACTCGGGTCCTTGTGCTTGCGCAGCAGACGGCGAAACCACTGAGCTAAATCCCCAGCCCCTGTTTTGTTATTTCTATATTAAATGACCACAGTCTTTAAAAGGAAACGTTAGTGGGGTCTTCAGCTAATGCTCTTTGAACCTGTTTTTGGAATAATCTCAAAGTCTTTCACTTTGAAAAGAAGAAACATTCTCCCTAAAAGAAACTGAAAATTCAAATAAAACATAAATAAATTCAATAACACAACGGAGTTTTCTGTACAGCACATCATATTCACTGAAAAAAATTACATATAGATGAAATTACACACACACACACACACACACACACACACACACACACACATTTACCCACAAGAAGCATTACTCTCGTCCGGTTCACCTACTTCCATTCTTATGTCGTAGTTCTGGCCCACTACGCTTTCTGTGAGCTCTCTGATGGTCTGGTCGGAGGCCAGCTGGGCCTCAGGCTGCAGCGAGGCGATGATCTCCTGGATGGACCTGGGGACCGCGCGCGTGCGCAGCGCCGCCAGCCGGGAGACTTCCCGCGTGTCGCTGGGCGCGCTGCTGTGGCGCGCGGCTCTGGAAAGGGCCCCAGTCCATGGCTGCGCCGCGCCGCCTGAGCTCTGGGGCGTGAAGCCCGTGCGAATCCTCACTCTCCGCCACCGGCCCGCCTCTGCATCGCTGCCCTCGCTGGAGATTGAGCTGGCCTTCCTGTCTTTGGCCTTGTGGCCCTCGGGAACCAGAGCTCCCCCCTGGCTCGCCCTCCCCCCGCGGGCCCCGTCCGTAACCCGCCCGGTAGCTGCGGGCCGAGGGTTCCCCAGGCCCCGGCGCGCTCTCTGCTTCAACGCCGTGGACGGCGGCAGCAGCACCAGGGGTCTAGACGTGCCAGCCTAGGAGGCGATGGCAGGTGGCTTCTTCTGGGGCTGGTGCCTTAGGAACGCGGAGCTTCGCAAGTAAAAGTCCCGGGGGCAGAACGACTGGGTCCTCCCGGCGGTGGCCGGGGGCTGCGCGGCGCCTTGGAGCGCCCCCTGCAGGCGTGTGGCGGAGGATGTCTCGGGGCCCTCAGCTGGAGGGGACCCTGCGAGCCCTTGAGGTGCAGTGAACAACACGTGTCTCTTCTCCCTAGGGCAGACCGGGCCTGAGGTGTGGGGAGAGTAGTCTGAGTCTTCATCTAAATTCGGCCTGCAAGCCAACTTCTGCTTGAATCGAAGGAAATCCCTTTTCGTCTGCTGGCGAACCTTCTCAAGCTCTTTAAACATGTAGGACTCTTCGCTGGTTTTCAGTCCGAAGTGCTTCGGGATCGTGGACATGTTGACAAATTTGACCTATGAGATACAATATATATAATATTATAGAGAGAGAGAAATTTCTGTTGATAAATTCCAGCTCAGCAAAGCTCTTCATGATAGAGCCTTGCTGTGCTCCCTGAGGCACAAATAGGTAAAATCAATAAATAATTTTATATCCATCTACTGACCTTTTCGCATAAATCATGAAAACCCTCCAAATCAGTAATTACACACACACACACACACACACACACACACACACACCAGTGGGAGTTTTGCAAGCCCATATTGGATTTATTTTAACATTTCTTTAGACTATAACGTGTCCCACTTTCAGGTAAGAATGACCTCACTAGGCATAAGCACTGGAAAACGGCAGAGGCAGGAAAATCTAAACTAGCCCTGCTAAGTGTTACAAGATCAACACACAGAAATCATTGCATTTATGTATACCAATAATGAGCTCCATGAGAAGGAAATTATGAAAACACTCACAGTACTATCAAGAACAATGAAATACCTAGGAATTAACCTAATCAAGGAAGTGAAAGACCTCTACAAAGAAAACTGCAGTACTCTAAAAAAGGAGATTGAAGGGGACATCAGAAAATGGAAAGATGTCCCCTGCTCCTGGATACGCAAAACCAATATTGTCAAAATGACCATACTTCCAAAACTCTTACATAGATTTGAAACAGCATACTTTTCAGATCTAGAAAAAAAACAGTCTTAAAATTCATATGGAGCCGGAAGAGACCCAGAATAGCAAAAGCAATTTTGGACAACAAAAGCAAAAGAGGAAGCCTTGCAATACCTGAATTCAAGCTATGCTGCAAAGCAATAGGAATAAAAAAAGCATGGTAGTAGAAGAAAAACAGATATGTAGAGCAATGGAACAGAATATAGGATACACATCCCAGACACAATCAACTGTAAGATCTTTGACAAAGAGACAGGAAGCAAATGTTGAAGGAAAGACAGCCTATTCAACAAGTGGTGCTGGTAAAACTGGTTATCTGTTTGTAGAAGATTGAAACTGAACTGTTATCTTTCACCATATACTAAATTAAGATAAAAATTGGATCAAATAACTAAACATTAAACCTACTAGAGGAAAAAACACTTAAAGACATAGGTGTAGGAAAAGATTTTCTAAACAGAGCCTCTACTGCACAAGAAATAATAGCAAGAATCAACAAATGAGATTATATCAGACTAAAAAGCTTCTATAAGGCAAAATCAGCAGAATGAAGAGACAACTTACTGAATGGGGAAAAAAATTTGCCAGCTACTCCTGAGACAGAGGACTAGTATCTAGAATGCATAAAGAACTAAAAAAATTAAACCACCTTAAAGACCCAGTCAAGAAATGGGCAAGAGTAATGAACAGACACTTCACAGAAGAAATTAAATACTCAACAAATATATGAAAAAATGTTCAACATCTCTGGTCACTAGAGAAATGCAAATTAAAACAATGCTATGATACCATCTTATTCCAGAAAGAATGGCACTCATTAAGAAATTTTTAAAACAAATGCTGCTGTGCCTGTGGTAAAAAAAGGAACCCTCCTTGGTTGTTGGTGGGAATGTAAACTAGTACAACCACTATGGAAATCAGTATGGAGATTTCTTAAAGAACTGAAATTAGAATTTCCATATGACCCTGTATCTTCCCCAAAGAGTTTAAGATATCATACTAGAGTGATACATGCTTACCAATGTTTATAGCAGCACAATTTATAATAGCTAAATGCTGGAAACAGCCTGTATACCCATCAACAGATGATTGGGTAAAGAAAATGTATCTATCTATAACGGAATACTACTGGGCTATAAAGAATGACAAATTTGAGACATTTTAGGAAAATAGATGCACCTGGAAAATGTAACGTTGAATGAAAAGCCAGGCACACAAGCTTAAATACTGTATGATATCTCTCATTTGAGTGAGGCAAAGCATAAAAAAGCAAATAATAAAGGATGAATAGAAGGGGACAAGGGGATAAATCTCCTACAATAAGGTCAAAAGGAAGAAGGGTGAGGGATGATGAGGCAGGGAAGGGGAAATAAGTAGAATAAAGATATTGCAGGTACTGGAACCTGATAACCTCAATGAATGTAAACATTACATGCCATAACATGACCTAAAATTAACAATATCAACAAGAATGAAAATCAGCATAGAGGAATTAGAGGAGGGGGAGAGGAAAGGGGATTTAAAAAGGAAACAAGCTGTGATTTGTACATGTGCCCAGTCCCCGAGATGATTGTAAACTGCATGTACAGCAAACATGTACTCATGAACTAAAATTAAAAATAAAGTAAACCTGCTAACCGAAGACTGAAGTCACCAACTGTGGCCTGTATCCTAGATCCAGCCCATCAATGTGATTTTCAACTATTCAGACTTTTTCAGAAATATTGACTTATAGTCAGTCAACAATTTCAAATTGGGGGGCTTTCTCATTAAAAATTCAATTTTGCAGTTTTAGGGGGAGGGGGAGATGGCTCTGGCAATGCAAGGGCCAAATCTCTGCTCTTCCAGCTGGATAAGTAGCTGCTTCCCTGTCCTACTCTCAGGTGTCCCCCTCCCTCCCCCAGCCCACTTCCCTCTTTGAGTTACAGCAGCCTGTAGAAAGGGAGGGAGGTGCGCAACCTCAGGGGAAGCTGCAGCCAGAGTCTTAGGCCTGAATGCTGGATAGTTGTACTTTTTCTTCTAACTGCTGGGTGCCACTTCAGAACTTTAACAGAAAAGAGGGTATTTAAACATAACAAGATTTTTACTAAAGCTACATGAATAATTTTTTATTTTATTGAAAGGACATAAGAAAAATTCAACTACATAAACAGTTGTTCTTTTCTTGGATGGTCAAATAATTTAATTATATCAGTGTGGGGGGCCTTGCCCCCCCGCTAGAACTCTTGAGTGCCTTTTACGGACATATCCGGGCCTGCTGCAAATCTACCCGGCAACAAGGAAGTAGCCCCAGTACCCTCCTCTTGCTCCTCCCCTCTAGCCCTACGGTATATATGTTGTAACAGCTTCTGCAATAAACGAGACTTGATCAGAAACCTGTCTTGTCTCCATCTCTCGTGTCCCCTGTCCCCTCTCATCCTCGCTCCCCCTCTAGGGTCTCCGTTGACTTACCCGCGGGCCGGGACAAGTGGCGCCCAACGTGCGGCCAGAGAACGGGGGATCCAGTGAAGGACGCTGCTCAGGGGCCCTAAGATTAAGATTGAGGAACAAAGAGCACACTCGACACGGGAGAGGCTTGCAATTGACGTGGACCTGCCGTCTTTTTGCACCTCGGTAAGTTGAGCAGCGATTATGGGACAGGGCATTAGTCAGCACGAATTGTTTGTGCAAGGTCTCAAGAAGACATTACAGGCACGAGGGGTAAAGGTTACAGTCAAACAGTTGTTAAGATTTTTTGATTATATTAAAGATCTCTGTCCCTGGTTCCCTGCTGAGGGAACCATTGACGAACAGAGATGGAAAAAGGTGGGGGAAGCTCTCCAGGATTATTATGCCACTTGCGGACCCGGGAAGGTCCCTATTGCGGCGTTCTCATATTGGAATTTGATTAATGATATTATTTCTCATAAAGCGAGGGATCCACTGGTGGCGCAGGCTATACAGGCTGGGGAGGTAGCTCTCCGAGATGGTAAGGGGCTGACACCCGCCAGTGATTCTGACGCAGTCTCCCGGGCCAATATGGCGCCGGGGCCCAGGCCCGTTGAGACCACGACTTCTTTGTCAGACAAAGAAGAGGACTTGATGTCCTTTGACAGTGACGACGATCCCGCCCCCGACGGACATGACGTCCCTTCGGACCAACCCCAAACGGCCACGAACCCTGCCAAGCCCTGTAGGGCAGGGCCTCGCCGAACCCCTGCTTCCTTGCTTTCCGCCACCGCCTCTAGGACAGCCCCACCCTCGCGGAAGGTTCCGCCCCTATATCCCTCCCTTCAAGCCTATCGTGGCCCGCCTCCGCCCCCAGATCCGCCCCAAGAGGGCTCCGGGTCGGAGGAGCCCGCGGGGGGAGCATTGTGGGGCGACTCCGGATATCCCCCTCCTTATATCTCTTCAGGCCCCGACACTCCCACTCTGGCATGTCCTGTTGTTGATCCCCAAAAGGAACTCCGGGACAAAATAGAATTTCTAAAAGAACAGATAAGGTTAGAAAAGGAACACCAAGAACTTATTACCCAGCTTGAAGGCTTAAGAACAGGCAAAGCCCATAAAAATGTCCGTAGAGAAGACAAACTTAAGCCACGACCCCCCGTTAGAGGGGCGGCCCCTAGGGTGCCATCCGGGTCGGGAGTATCCCTGAAACTTAAAAATGCGGAAGCCTTTCCCGTAACTAAAACTACTGACGCACAGAGACAGGCGTGAAGACACCACAGTGGTTTTGATTTTAAGGTCATTAAAAAATTTAAAACGGCTGCAGCTCAATATGGGGCCACTGCACCTTACACCATGGCTATTTTAGAATCGGTGGCAGAAAATTGGCTCACCCCAATTGATTGGCAGACTCTGGCCCGCGCCACCCTTACAGGAGGTGATTATTTATTATGGAAATCTAAATATGTTAAAAATTGCCGAGAAACTGCTAGGCGCAATGCTCAGGCGGGGAATGGATGGGTGCTTGACATGCTCCTTGGGGAGGGGGCCTACGCCGCCAACGACCAACAAATACAATTTGATGCGGGGTTATATGCCCAGATTCAGACCGCCGCCACTAGGGCCTGGAAAAAGCTCCCCTCCAAAGGAGACGTGAGTGCCTCCCTCACTAACATTCGGCAGGGCCCAGACGAGCCATTTGCGGACTTTGTCCACCGCCTTCTCACGGCGGCAGGCCGGATTTTTGGGAGCGCGGAGACAGGGACAGATTTTGTTAAACAGCTTGCTTTTGAGAACGCCAATGCCGCCTGTCAGGCCGCTATCCGCCCCTATAAAAAGAAAACTGACCTTTCCGGCTACATTCGCCTTTGTTCTGAGATTGGGGCCGCCTACCAACAGGGCCTTGCCATGGCGGCCGCCATGCAAGGCTTCACAGTCAAACAATTTTTGCAACGCCACGTCGGCAATAAGTGTTTCCGGTGTGGGGCCACCGGCCATTTTGCTAGAGAATGCCCGACCACTAAAATGCAGGGCCCCAATGCTCCGCCCCCCGGGCCCTGCCCCCGATGTAATCGGGGGAGGCATTGGGCGAGTGAGTGCCGATCCAAAACTGATGCCCAGGGCCGACCCCTTCCCCCTCTTAAGGATTCGAATTCGGGAAACGGGAAAGGGGGCCAGCCCCAGGCCCCCAACTCCAAACAAATTTACGGGGCGCTCAATTTTGCTCCAATAAACAGCAATCCATTTCAGACCTCATCAGAGCCACAAAAGGAAGTGCCGGATTGGACCTCAGTGCCACCACCCACACAGTATTGACCCCAGAAATGGGAGTCCAGGCCCTCGCCACAGGAGTCTTTGGACCCTTACCTAGAGAGACTTTTGGCCTCGTAATAGGCCGAAGCAGTAGTACCATAAATGGGCTGTTGGTTTACCCAGGAGTGATAGATAATGACTACTCTGGGGAAATTAAAGTTATGGTTTCTTCTCCCAAAGTTATTAATACCATTCAATCAGGCCAAAGATTTGCTCAATTGCTACTCCTTCCCCTTCTCTCTACCTCTAATAAGGCTCTAAACAACGCCCGAGGCAGCCAGGGATTCGGCTCATCTGATGTTTACTGGTCAGAGATACTTTCAGCACAAAAGCCTCTCGTGACCTTGTGGTTAGATGGGAGACAATTTTCTGGGCTGGTTGACACTGGTGCCGATGTAACTATCATAAAGGGAGAGGATTGGCCTCAGGCATGGCCATTAAAAGACACCCTCACCCATCTCGGGGGTATAGGTCAGAGTGAAAATCCTAAACAAAGTGCCAAAGATCTGACCTGGAGAGACCAAGATGGTAATCAGGGCACCATTCAACCTTATATCATTTCAGGGTTACCTATTAATCTATGGGGAAGAGACTTACTATCACAAATGGGGATAATTATTTCCAGCCCCAATGAAATTGTCACTATGCAGATGTTTAAAAATGGGTACATTCCAGGAACGGGACTGGGGAAACACCCTACAAACCTTACTCACCCCATTGAGCCTGTCCCTCGGCCCCCTCGGGCAGGGCTAGGCCATTTTCCATAGGGGCCATTGACACTCCTGCGGCCCATGCTGAAAAGATTACCTGGCTCTCAGATGATCCAGTGTGGGTCGATCAGTGGCCCCTCTCTAAGGAGAAATTGTCAGCAGCTCAACAGTTGGTGCAGGAACAGCTTCATGCTGGCCATATTATTCCTAGCCACTCCCCTTGGAATACTCCCATTTTTGTCATTAAAAAACGGTCGGAAAAATGGAGACTCTTACAAGATCTTAGAGCAGTTAATAAAACCATGGTACTCATGGGAGCTTTACAACCTGGTCTCCCTTCGCCGGTAGCCATTCCCCTTGGGTATTACAAGATTATTATTGATTTAAAGGATTGCTTTTTCACCATTCCCTTACATTCTGCTGATCAAAAACGCTTCGCATTTAGCCTTCCAGCGACCAATTTCTGTACCCCAATGCAGCGCTTTCAGTGGCTGGTTCTGCCCCAAGGCATGGCCAATAGTCCCACCCTGTGCCAGTCATTTGTAGCCGCGGCACTCCAATCCACCCGAGACAATTGGCCTCAAATGTATATTATCCATTACATGGATGATATCCTTGTAGCGGGGCAATTAGGAAGTGAGGTTTTAGCTTGTTATGCTGACCTTCGACGGGCACTTGAATCTCATGGCCTCCAGATTGCCCCTGATAAGGTTCAACTAAAAGACCCTTATAACTACCTTGGATTTCAGATGAAGGGACGTCACATTTCCTCCCAAAAGCTTACCTTGCGGCTGGACGGTCTTAAGACTTTAAATGACTTCCAAAAATTGCTAGGAGACATTAATTGGCTTATGCCCTATTTAAAGCTCACTAAACATGACCTGAAGCCTCTCTATGATACCCTACAAGGTGATAACCACCCTACTTCACCTCGACAGCTCACTGCCGAGGGGCGCAAAGCCATCAGTACAGTGGAACAAGCCATTCAAAATCAAACAATTACTTTTATGGATTATAACTCTCCTTTACAGTATATCATCTGCAAAACCTCCCTCTCTCCCACTGCTGTCTTTTGGCAAACCGCTCCCCTTTTGTGGGTTCATCTCCCAGTTTCCCCTAAGCGGGTCTTTTACCCCTATTATGTTGCAGTTGCAGACCTAGTTATCTTGGGCAGAGACCATGGAAAGATGTACTTTGGAAAAGAACCTGATGTCATTATCCAACCCTACCCTAAGGACCAGGTCGATTGGCTTATACAAACCACCGATTCCTGCCCAATTGCTCTTGCTTCTTATTCAGGGTTATTGGACAACCACTATCCTCCCAGCAAACTTATTGACTTTGCCAACAGACATGACTTCATTTTCCCGAAGATCACTTCTTGCTTTCCTCTGCCAGAGGCTCTACCCGTTTTTACAGACGGTTCTTCCACTGGAATGGCTGCCTATGTGTGGGATGATAACATTGTCCAGTTCCAAACCGCCCACTCTTCGGCCCAGTTAACCGAGCTCCAGGCAGTCATAGCGGTCTTTACCGCATTTCCTGCCCGAGCTTTTAATCTCTTTACTGACAGTGCTTACATTGCCCAATCTGTTCCCTTATTAGAAACATGTGGACTGATCAAACTTGCCTCTCAGACTGGTGGTCTTTTCCTCCAATTACAAGATCTAATCAGAAAACGATCCAAATCCTTTTTCATTGGGCACCTTCGCGCCCACTCTAACCTACCCGGCCCACTTGCAGAGGGCAACCGCTTAGCAGACCTAGCCACAAGACCTCAGGCTTTTGCCTATTCAATAAATACTGATGCCCCCAGTCCGATTGACCAAGCACAGAAGGCACACCAATTCCATCATCTTAATGCTCACACGCTTCGCCTTATGTATAAGCTTACTAGAGAACAAGCTAGACAAATTGTTAAGGCCTGCCCTACGTGCACTCTGCACCTTCCTACACCTCATCTGGGAGTTAATCCTCGTGGCTTGATTCCAAATGCCCTATGGCAAATGGACATCACACATTACCCTAAATTTGGAAATCTTAAATATATACATGTCAACATTAATACATATAGTGGATTCATATTTGCCACCCTGCAATCTGGGGAAGCTACTAAACACATCATTGCTCATCTCCTCACTGCCTTCTCAGTGCTTGGCTGCCCACAACAAATTAAAACAGATAATGGTCCTGGCTATATCAGCTCTGGCTTCTCCAAATTTTACAAACAATTTACAATAACACATATAACGGGAATCCCATATAATCCACAGGGACAAGGCATTATAGAAAGGGCTAATCTCACACTTAAAATTACTTTAGACAAAATAAAAAAGGGGGAATGGTATCCTACTAAGGGGTCTCCTAGAAATCTGATATCACATGCACTATTTATTCTTAACTTCTTAAATTTGGATGCCAAAGGTTTATCTGCAGCCAATCGTTTCTGGCAACCAGAGACGCAACGACAATTTGCCTCGGTGATGTGGAAAGACCCCCTGGACCACTCATGGCACGGGCCGGATCCTGTACTTATCTGGGGCTGAGGATCGGTGTGTATTTACTCCAAGGAAATGAAGTCAGCCAGGTGGCTCCCAGAACGCCTAGTAAAACAAGTTGATAGGTGTGCTGATGATGCCGATGACCTGACGTTGTCCAATCTTAACCAGTTAACAATGGCACCTACAATTACAATCTAATAATCATCAAGAGTATAGTATAATTCAATTTGGCTAGTTATATTTGGGTGCACCCTAATTTTACACACTGTCTTATATGTTTGTCTATTGTCTGTTGTTTGTGTTTGTACAGTTGAGCTCAATATGTTCCTTCCTCTTCAAAGGATATTCGCCTATTGTTAAATTGACTTATAGATAATATTATTAAACTAAAGACATGCTTTTCTTCCCAGGTTGTTAATTGATCAAAGTACCACTGAAATTTATTTTATGAAAGTGACGTGCATTGTTACCCACACGCAACAATCAAATTACAATTAACAGTTATAAAATAAAAAGATATATATTCTTAATTGTTTGTCAAAACGATTATAGATGGGAACTCCCTTTGATGAATATAGAAGTGGCCACCCAGAAAATGATTATTCTGGTCTTAATTCATTAAAGGGACCCCCTAGTAAATTTTATATTATATAATCTTATGGGAGACATATCACAATGAATATTATCTAAATATGTTATAAATTGATTGTATTGGTTGTCCTTGATATTTAAGCACTAAATATGTTGTTACAAAACGTTCATATTGGTTAAGTTCTGAATATGTTATTGTAGCATGTCCACATTGGTTATCTTCAAAAGCTTAATCAGGGTAGCTTAACTCTCTTATTCACAGTCTAGCCTTAAATGAACATTGCTGTTTTTATGCCAACAAATCTGGGATCGTCAGGGGAAAAATTCGCGAACTTCAGGAAGATTTAAACAGATGACGACAAAAATTCACTCAAAATCCCCTCTGGACTGGCCTCAATGGTTTCCTCCCTTATCTCCTCCCTTTGCTGGGACCCTTATTGGGTCTACTCTTGCTCATTTCTTTAGGGCCCGTACTTTATAACAAAATCATGGCCTTTCTTAGAGCCCAGATAGAGGCAATAAAAACAGCGCCCATACAGGTCTACTATAATAGATTGGCAATGGCTGACCAGGACGAATGTCGGACCATCGATTAGGTCCTTGCCGTGGCGAAGTGTTCTCGCCCCACCTGGTGAGTGGGCTGGCAAGCCAATGACGGGCAACTGAGCAAGCGTGCCATGCAATGAGAGAGCCCTCGTGTGCCGCCTAAGACAGGTGCCAGAGCCTTGATTCTCTGGTTAACCGATGACGGGTAAGGTGCACGGTGCAGACACGTATGTTGCTCTGACCCAAGACAGGCTCAGCCCCCGCAGGCTTGGCTCTCCTGACGCCTTTCTAAAATTATAATTTTAAAGGGAGGACCTGTGGGGGGCCTTGCCCCCCCGCTAGAACTCTTGAGTGCCTTTTACGGACATATCCGGGCCTGCTGCAAATCTACCCGGCAACAAGGAAGTAGCCCCAGTACCCTCCTCTTGCTCCTCCCCTCTAGCCCTACGGTATATATGTTGTAACAGCTTCTGCAATAAACGAGACTTGATCAGAAACCTGTCTTGTCTCCATCTCTCATGTCCCCTGTCCCCTCTCATCCTCGCTCCCCCTCTAGGGTCTCCGTTGACTTACCCGCGGGCCGGGACATATCAGGTGTTTCCAAAACACTGTGTTGGTTTAATGCCAGTACAAAATTCCAAAAATTATATTTTGAAATTTGAAAATTCTAAATTTATTTGAAATAATATATAAGATAGTGAAACCAAACTTTTGGGGAATCAGAATGAGAAAGCAGATATAAGAATTATATAAATATGAGAATTCTAGAGATAAGAATTAGAATTTATACAGACATAAGAATTAGAGCTAAACTACTTTTGCTAGAATCAATAGAAGACTGAGAGAAAAAAAGTTTAAAATAATACGAGTTTAAAGGCAGCATTCAGTTGGTGATAAAAAGGCAGAATTGCTCAATAAATTGTGCTGAAGCATCTGGTTGACTATTTGTGAGGTAAATTACAACTTTTGTGCTACGCACCAGAATAAACCCAGAAGAATTTAAAACTTAAATGTGGAAAATATTTTATTCCACTTTACATTTCTTAGCTTATCACTTAAGCACATTTCTTGGTTGGATTCACATTAATTTATAACAGTTATCTTATAGCTGGAATTCTTCATTCATCATGTGGTCTGGATAATATGAGGAAAGCATTCTATTTATCTTCCAAATATAGTTACATTGCTTTAAAGTCCTAAAAATGAACTGCTAATTCTCAAACTGAAGACTCCTACTACATGGTAAAGCTCTAAACTGAGAACCAACCAGCTTTTCTTCCTTAGCTCTAGCCACTGACTCGACCTCAGATAATTCAATTCTGTCCATGCTATGCACTCATATTAAGAAGTGAAAATAATAATCTGTTGCATGTTGTCTGGGCTATAGTATGTGAACACTGTTATTGTTTGTGCAGGTGGTACTATGCTCATACAGACACCATCTGCATTTTCTTTCCTGAAAGAAGTTGAAAGGTAGTAACTGGAACAGAGCACAGGCCAAAAGTACTTTAATGCCTGATGCAAGTCTGACTTAACTCTTCCAATTGCACTTCCCATTTTTAGTCTGAGTTCCTGTTTGGGGATACCCTTCCCAACTTCTCCCACGCCCACAGTTTGCTACTGAAGTTTAACAAGTGTCTACTGTTTAACATTTCTCAGTATATTCCTGTGAATTCTTAATAGGAAAGTTCTCTCTATCTGAAAATAAGCCAATAGGAAACAGAACTTACAAACTTGACAGGAACTTCTATGGTGCATTGAAGGAAGGTGGTAGCCCACCATGCTTATTGCACCGGTCTACCAAATTTTGGTTCTCTTATTCCCCCACCCACCCCTCAACACTAGAAAGTAAGTAAAATGATTTGTAAATGTCCAGTCTCACAGGAAAATTGTATATTTTCTTTCCCTTGGGAACAATATACTATGAAAAACTTGTTTGGAGATACTCAAGGAAAAACCATATACTTGTCACAAAAGGAGAAAGTATTACTCTACATGAAGAGTCAAATCTGCTGCTGACAGGCAAAGTTGATTAAGTTTACCCTACACTTTAAAATGAGGCAGAATATGCTTAAAATTTTTGGAACCTAAGAAATAACTTCACTCTCTACTTCCTTTCTCTTCTACTGGGATATTCAAGACCCAAGTGGTGTAGTGGTCAGAAGGATCAAGAACCAGGCTTTTCTGCTCTCTCAAAAGGCTTGATCAGGCACCAGGAAAAGTTCTCTGGGCAAAAATGGCTAAAGGCCTTGAGAGAGCTTTCTTCATGAATTCTCTAGACTTAAGTACAGGTTATCCTCAAGTTCTTGCAGTTGCACCTGCTCCAATTAGAACAGCAAACCCAAAGCACTGCTCTAGACTCTAACTAAAGTAGAAATACATAAAGAAGACCACTAGATGATGTGGTCCTAAACTATAGGAACCTTCTAGCACAGGTAATTCATATGTCAGGCCTACCTCTTCACAGGGCTACACTGGAATGAAGCCAAAGCCCCAGCTGGTAATGTGGATCACCTGGCTTGATCCTCCTATATACAACCTCCTATATACAATCCTCCTATATACAACCAGGGTAACCCATTAATAACAGGATCCAGGTTCTCTTAGGCCCATAGCCAAATATCTCAATTTACTTCCTAAATTTCAAGTCAGTGTTAACTTCCAGTGCCAAAAAGTTCCAAAAGAAACTTCTAAGCCCAAGGACAACCTACCTAATCTGATAAAGTCTTCAGCATTGCAAGGAAAGTAAAACTATTCTAAAAATAATATTTGCCTTTGAAATATGAATGGTAGAAACAAGATCTTTGTGTGCTTTGATCATAATTCCTGAAAAAGCCTAAAAGGAGATATATAAACATATTAATAATTTTGAAAAAAATAGGATCATATTAATTTTTTTCTATATGTTCTGTGATATTTGTTTGCTTACATTAATCCTAATACTACTAATAGCAATAATATCAGTAGCATTAACTACCATTTATATGTGTTCATTTGTAAGAATACAGAAAACAGAGACAAAACTGTTTTCAAACTCAGAAGAATCTTTTCTCTAAATTGATCATATACTCTCAGAAATTTCAGTGACTGTACAAATCTGACCTGGGCCAGGGATTTAGCTCAGTGGCACCACTCCTGCCTGGCAAGCACAAGGTCCTGAGTTTGATTCCCAATACCAGAAGGGGAAAAAAAAATTTATTCTCTTTATGACCAAGACCTAGAGTATGTCCTTATCTTCTGTGAATATTTATATAAACATATAAATATAAAACAACTAATGAAGCAAAATATCTTTGCTTTTTCATTTCCTCATTTTCTATCTTACCTTGTTAATTTCCTTCATCTAATTGCTCTAATTATCTAATTGCATCTAATTAACCAAAATAGAAAGGTGAAAGTTTTTGTGTCTTTGTAATTTTCATCATGCTTTTTACACATTAAATGTTGTATCCTCTCAGTTTCAAAGGGAATTTGTTAGTTTCACAGTTACATTTTACAGATCAATCCCTGGCCGATAACAACTTATGTACTCAGACAAAATATAAAAATATGCATGCACACACACACACACACAACTAACTGAAGTATCGCAAGAGTAAACAAAATCATGCTGATTGTAGGTGAGTCAAAATTTGTGAAAATACTAGCCTGGTGGTGAGCTTCCAGTTTTATTGTAGTTGTTCCTTAACTGCAATCATAATTGCAAAATTAAATCAGTGCACGTGACAAAAACTTCAACAGAATGCCTTTCATTATTCTGGCCAGAAAAATAAGGGAATGAAGCCCAGGCAACAATAATCATTGAAAAGGAAAAGAGAAATTCCATAACTGAGAGAGAAGGAGAGAGAGGGGGAGAGAGGGAGAGAGAGAGAGAAATGTCCCCCAATTCTGTCCCTTAAACCTCACCTAAATCTCAGACTGACCTTTGAACTATGCATGTGTAAAACAAACTTGACGCAGTGCAGCAAAGACTTAAAAAGCTAAAGTGAGAATTACCTGAACTGAATCATCAGCCACAGAGAGTGAGATCAACCTCACAGTGAGTCTAACCTGTTGAGCTACCTGCTAAGTGAAAAATGCCTATATTCTTTGGAGGGAACATAAGAGAAGCCCTAGCATACACCACAAAAAACTCACAATGTCTATAATATAACAAAAGAATATTTAGCAGAAAGGGCCAGGAAAATCTGCCCCATTCTCAAAGTCAATAGATGCCTGTCCAGAGATGACCCAGATACTGAAATTATTAGACAAGGACTGTAATTTTTTTAACCAGGGATCAAACTCAGGACCTTGCACTTACAGACAGTAGCACCACTGAGCTAAATCCCTGGCAAAGACAAAGATTTTAAAGCAGCTATTATAACTATGTTCAGTGAAGTAAAGGAAAATATGCAAAAGCAAATAAGAAAATGTTAATAGAGAAATAAAAATTTAGTAATGGAAATTTTATTTCTGAAAAAAATGTAATATTTTTAAATAACAATTTGACTAGCAAAAGGAGATGCCAGAGAGAAGAATGAACTGGAAAGCAAATTAATAAAAATTATATAAAATAAGAAGAAAGAAAAAAAAATCAGAGTATCAAAGTTCTATAGAGACAATAACAGTATCCTACCCCCTACAGGGTAATTGACATTCTAAAAGGAGAGGATAACATGGAACCAAAAAAAATGTTTTTGAAAAAATAATATCTGAAAACCTCACAAATCTGAAGACATAAATTCTTAGATTCAAGAAACTTGGGCCGGGGATTTAGCTCAGTGGTTTTGCCACTTGCTGCGCAAGCACAAGGACCAGAGTTCGATCCCCGGTACCAAAAAAAAAAGGAAAGAAAAGAAAAAAAGAAACTTGGTGAACCCCAAGTGGGATAAATTGAAAGAAAGACCCAAGTAAGCTATGGAAAACCAAAGGCACAGGCAAAATTTGAAAGCAGACAGAGTGAAACAATACATTGTTTACAGGGAAACAATTCAAATAAGCATGAAATTCTAATTGGACAACACTTAAAACAGAAGTCAAGGCAAAAAGATTTGCAGCATACTAGAAGACACCCACAAAAAATTGTCAACCTTGAATTCTGCATCTACCAAGTATATTCTTTCTGTATCTTCCATTCTGTTTCTAGCATGTACTGTAGCCTTTTTTAAAATGAAGGCAAAGACAAGATCTGGCTTGTAGTGCATGGCCTGCTGGCATGTACAAGGACCTGGGTTTAATGCCCAGCCCGAAGGTAGGGTGGGGGACATTATAAAGGCAAAATGAAGATATATTCAGCTTAAGGAAAACTAAGAGACTTGCCAGCCAAGAGGAACTATGAGAAATACTAAACCAAATTCTTCAGTTAAAGAGAAATTATAGCAGACGGAAAACTGAATCCGCAAGAATTGAGAAGAGAATCAGGGCAAGTGCAAAAATTTTAATTTTTCTCTTAAGTTTTTAACCTTAAAGTAAGAAAAATTATAACATTGTAGAGTGTGTAAGGAGATATAATATATACGATGACAAAAACCAAAAAGATTAGGATGGAGTGTGCAAGAGAACTATATGGTTGTCAGGTTTCTCTATTTCTTGTAAACTACAGTGTTAATTCTAAACTGAAATATTAAGGCTGTATATTATAATTCCTAGAGAAACAATTCTACAGGTGTCTAGAAAGTAATGCTGAGAACAAAGAGATATAACTAAAAAGCTAACATAATAAAATGGAACACAAAAATTGTTAAATCTTACAAAATATTTTAGACTGAATAATAATGAAACATAATATATTAGAATATGTAGTGTGCAACTAAGCACTGATTAGAAGAGAAATGGTAGCTTAAATGCTTAAAACATAAAGAGGTAAAGTTCATAAACATAAAGTTTTACCTTAAGAATCTGGTTTTAAAAAACAAATATGCTCAAAGTAAACAGAAGGAAAGAAATCATAAGTATATAGATATAAATCAATTAAATAGAAAACAGAAGAATAATTGAGAAAATTAACAAAAACCAAGAGCTGGTTCTTTAAACATACCAACAAAATTGAACCACCACCCTCAGCTAGACTAATGAAGAGAGAACAAAACTCTCTAGCATCAAGAGTGAAGGGGAGTTTTTACCACAGAACCTAAAGATATTAATGAATAAATAACAATGTAACCCAATGCCAATAAGTCTAGTAATTTAGATGAGATAAGCAAATCCCTGAAAGTTGCCTCTTACCAGAATTAGCATAAAAAATCTGAATATCCCTATCAAAATTGTATTCATTACTGGGGCCGGGGATTTAGCTCAGTGGTTCCACCGCCTGTCCAGCAAGTGCAAGGACCCGAGTTCAATCCCTGGTACCAAAAAAAAAAAAATTGTATTCATTATTAAAAATCTTACCACAAGACATCCAGGCCTAGATAATTCTCTCAAATATTCAAGAAATAAATAGCACCAATCTTATACAAATGTTTTCAGAAAACAGAAAACAAAGGAGCACTCATTTTATGAAACCCATATAATCCTAATACCAAACCTAACAAAGGTATTTTTTTTAAAGTAAGAAAGAAAGGCTGAGGGATGTAGCTCAGCTATAGAGTACATGTCTAGCATATACAAGATCCAGGGTTTGATCCCCAGCAACACAAAAAAGTCAATTAAAATTTAGATTAAAAGTAAAGAAAATTACTAGGCTGGGGATTTAGCTCAGTGGTTCCAGCACCTGCCTCACAAGTGCAAGGATCCAAGTTCAATCCCCAGTACCAAAAAGAAAAAGAAAAAGAAAAAGAAAATTACATACCAATGTCCCTTATGAGCATGTGGAAAAAAGCTTAAGAGAATATTCACAAATTAAATCTAAAACTATACTTTCTAAAAAAATCCAATGTATTCTGACCTAATAGAGTTTGATTTAACTCTACTTAATTGTAGTGATTTCAGAATCACTATAATTAGTAACATTAACAGAATGGAGGAAAAAATTATCACTTCAATAAATAGTGGAAGAGCATTTGATAAAAGTTAATATCCATTCATGATAAAAATAAATAAATCCAGGCAAACAATAAATCATGTAGAGAGCATCCTTGTTATGATGAAGGGAATCTTCAAAAACAACATTGTATTTATGCTTTCTCCTTAAAATTGGAAACAAGGCAAAAATACCTCATTATTGCCATGTCTGTTCAGCATTGTTCTGGGGGCTGTGGCCAAACAATATGACAAGGAAAATAAATAAAAGGAATAAAGATTCCTTAAAACTGTCCTCATTTACAGCTGACATGATTTTTAGGTTAAAAATCTTGAAGAACCTACAAAACAGCCCATGGAACTAAGAAAGGAATAGTTCAAGTTTGCACAATAGAAGGTTGCACAATATACAAAATTAATTGCATGTTTATGTCTTAATAGCAAAGACTGGAACATTAAAATACATTGTTAACCGAAATTAAAGACGATATAAATGGAGATATACCATATCCATGCACTCCCAATCAAAATTCAGCAGGATTCATAAGACAGAAATTAGAAGCTGATTCTAAAATGCATGCAAAACAAAAATCACCAAAGTCATTTTTAAAAAGAAAAACAAAACTATACACCTTACACTAACCAAATTCAAAATTTTCTATAGTAAGTTACAGTAATCAAGGTTAAAAAGTCCTGGCAAATGCTGAGTATAGGGGGCCAGACACAAAAGAGTATATACCAGTGATGCTGAAACTTTTAGAGACAAGTGCCCAAACTGCAATCCAAAATCCACTTATATATTGCAAAATCCACTGCAATTAAACCTGAATAATGAGGTTTTAGGTTAGAAAAAACAACTCACACATTAACCTCTTTTGTCTTCAAAGAAAAATACCCATATGCCATAGGTTTGCCATATGCTTCCTTTTATGTAAAATTCTAGAAAATGCAACCTATTATATAGCATCGCAGCAAACAGTGATTGGTTGGCCTAAGAGAATGAGAGCAGGGGTGGATTGCAAAGGGGGCAGGGAAATGACAAGCTTCAGTTATCTGAATTGCAGTAATTGTTTCAAAGGTGTATTTATCTGCTAAAAGTCATCAAAGTGTGTATCTATGCATTGTACAACTATACACTTGTGCAGTTCATTGAACATAAATTGTGTCTCTATAAGGATGCAAATAGGAAAAGAACAATTTCACATCGCAAATTTGAGGACAATCTGGGCAGCCTAGCAAGACCCTCTCTCAAGAAATTATTTTTCAATTAAAGGGCTGCAGATATAGTTCAACGGTAGGGCTCTGGCCTAGCATTTGTGAGGTGCTTGCCTAGAATGTGTGAGTTCTGGGATTCAATCTCTAGAAGCAAAAAATATCATTTTCTTAAACATTTATATTTGATACTGTTTGTTTGTTTGTTTGTTTTGGTACCGGGGATCAAACTCGGGACCATTTGAATGTTTTTTTAAAAAAACTATTGTTCTCCTTTGGACTTCTGTCATGGTAGTTTAACAATAGATTCATTGTGAGCCTGTGGCCTTCCGTGCCAAATAATACTTTCAGGAAAACCACAATATTCTACTGCCCATCAAACCCAAGAAACAGCTACTTATTCTGAAGTTAGGCACACTAACGCCTGTAAAGAGGTAGCAGAGGTCAGAGAGACCAAAATGACGGTCCCTCCACTGGGCTTTCACACCCTCCTCAGCCTCTCTGATTCCTCCCTTCTTTGCCTTCCTAATCCCTTCTTCTTTCCCCAAGACCTGGTCTGTTGGAATCTACCTTTCCCTTCCAGCCCGATTTTCATTCCCAGCTCCTGTTCAATTGGACTCAACTCCGCTCAGAAGTTAGTAGCCCGCAGCACCATCCAGCCCATACCCCACAGAAGCCCGGCCCCTGCTCCAATCCCTGCTCAACCCCAGCCTTATTTTCAGACCTAATTACTGCGGGGCCTCGAACCTGCCAAAGTGGATTAGAGAGGCCGAACTGAGGCTGGCCAGATATCACCACCTTTCTTCCCACACCGTCCAAAGGAAGTCACTTGCGCCCCAGTCCTGGGCCTCCTCTCACCTGACGCCCAGGTCGCCCCTGCCCTTATTCAGATGGCCTTGCTCCGCCCCTCCGCGGCCTGCGGGGTATCCGACCCGACCTTCGACCGACCCGAAAAGGCAGGCCGGGTGGGATCCAACGGCTCAGCAGGGAAGCTGAGACTCTCGGTCGGTCGCCTGGCAACAGGCCGCGAGGCCTTCCGGCCCTAGCTCCAGCCCCACCGCCCCTGCCCCAGCAGCAGAGAATCCCCCTGAGCTGTGCCGCCCACCTTGTGCTGTCTGCCTCTTGGAACCTGCTCCATTGCCTCAGACTCGGAGCCTGCACCCTGGCCAAGAGGCCTTATTTCTCCAGGTGAAGAAAACACTGGTCCCAAAGAGCCTCCTGGACTGAAGCCGCCTGGATTGGCTCCTTTGGCCAAGTTTAACCAAGTACTTATTTAGCACTCTTGTTCCTGCTCCGTTTAAACGAATAACAGTGAAGCACGAGACTTACAACCGTTTTGTCTGTCTGTTTTAAAAGGACTGCTGCACTGCCTGCCGGGAAGGGCACATTTCAGGGGTATGCTTTCATACTGTCCACTGTGAGTGCCACTTGGGGATACTGCAGAGCGCTGAAATCAAAAGCATGAGATTCAGATTTCTGGAAATTTCATATTATAACCTTGGATTCAGCCATATTCAGAATTTCTGATGTGGAACAAGAAAAGCAATAATTGGCCCAATCTATTGAATTGAATGTAGGCATTCAATTGATCCAGCAATTCCACTCCTACAGTTGTGCACACATGCCTGTAGATAGGAAAAAGGTGTATTATTCGTGGCAGTTTCATTGATAACAGCTGAGAGCTGGAAACAAGCCAAATGTCCATCAAAAGTAAGATTTCCAAATTAATTGTGGTATATTCATGAAATGGCTGTATGGCACATCAAGAAAATGAACAAACTTCAGCTTTGGGAAACAGCTCATTAATGTATGAGATGAATCTCTCACAAATGTAACATTAAGCAAAGAAGTCAGGCTCAGAGGGGTACCTACCTTGTGAGTCCCTCATATACAGTTCAATTCCGGGCCAGCACGAAGTGCATATGAATGCATGACATGCTACAGATAAACACAAGAAAGTACTAACCATCAAAGTGCAGGTAGCAGACATCTTAGGAGAGGGGAATGTGATGTGGAGGGGTGCAGAGTCCTGGGAGAGTCTTAGGGGCTAGCAGTGTTCCCTAACCTTGGTGGCGGCTATGTGGGTTTTCTTTTTGCAATAAACCACCTGTAGAGCCAGGCACTTAGGCGCCTTCAGGGTTTTGGGGAGGGAAACTTCTGTCTGAAAGGCAGAGGAAGCCAGGCTAGGATGCTCGGCTTTGCCTCTTGGACAAGACAATTCTCCTCTCTGGGTGTCTGCATCCTCCTCTGTGAAATGGAGATAATAACCTTACATTGCAAGTTTGTTACTGTACTTTCCTCCCAAACGCTGTGTTCAAATGTGGTTGCTGAATGCTTACAAAATGAGAAGCACTCTATAGGAAAAGGATGACATTCCACACCCTGTGGGTGCTCTGTGGCGGCAGCTTCACTCTGAAGCATGGAAGTAGCCCCTTGAGGCCAGGAGTAACTTGCTCTTCTTTCCTAATTAAAATAGTGAGCAAACAGCCAAATGTTTCTGAAGTGACTAAATGTTCCTGGTACTATCCTGGGTGCTGCACAAAAACCACAAACAAGCCTGTGTTCCTAAGCCAGGAAAAAATTTAAATTAATGTATCCTTGAAGTATATCTACCATATGACCAGTCCAGAAAAAAAAACCTCACATGATACATAAATACTATTGATCAGTCAAGCACAGCGGCATGCATCTCTAGTTCCAGCTGCTCAGGAGGCCGAGGCAGAAGGATTACCCAAGCCCAAGAGTTGGAGGCCAGCCTGAGCAATATAGGGAAACCCCCACTGCCCCCACCCCAAATTGTTCACTGATACTTTGTATAATCAAAAATGGTGTTTAAGTATCTATATTGTAGGACAATGCAATCCTTTAGCTTGAGCTAAGTACTATTATTATCTTTATTTTACGTATAAGGCATTGATGTTCAAAGAGATTAAAAAATGAAAAAGCGGGCCAGGGATGTAGCTCAATGGCACTGTGCCTGCCTGGCAAGTGCAAGGTCCTGAGTTCGATCCCCAGTACCAAAATAGAAGAAAGGAAGGGAGAGAGAGAGAGAGAGAGAGAGAGAAGGAAAAGAAAAGAAAGAAAAAGAAAATTCCAACGTTGCCAGCTGATAATCCTGTGCCAGGAACCTCTATTCTAAGTCTTGTATTTTCAGAGAGAGAGAGAGAGAGAGAGAGAGGGAGGGAGACAACAGAAGGGAAAAGGATAGGGAAAGGAAAGAGGAGGAGGACACAGAAAGAAAAAGAGGGTGGAGAGGAAAAGGAAGGAGGAGAAAGGGAGAGGAAAGAAAGAGGAGGCTGAGCTAATAACTGATCTAAAGTCATTTCAGATTCACTGTTGGTACTTTCATGTCTTCATATGAAAATGTTTATATTTTCAGTACCACTTAAAAGAAGGGAACTAGGCTTAGAGGAGCAGAATACAATTGTTCAGACAGTTACAGAAACACCATGACTTCACCTAGTTCTTGTCAGTCTTCAACAACCACCTACAACACAAATAAAAGTAGACCCCATGTGACTGCCCAGCTTCCACGCCTCCAGAGTGTCAGAGGAAAGAGTCCAAACACAGCTCTCTGAAGAGACTTCAAGTCTCCTCATAATTAGGGCCTGCAAAAGGCTTAAATATTTGGAAAACAGCTAATTAAAGTATATCTTCCTATTATGTACCAAAATAAATTCCAATTGGATGAAAGATTTTGAATTGTAGAGGTAAGATTTGCAAACACAAAGCCTTAAAAGGAAGAGACATTAAATAAAAATGCTGATTTTTTAAAATGCATTAAAAATAAACAATTATAATACAAGTGAAAATTTACAACATTATGGTAGAAATTAGATGAATATCTTTAGATGATAAATACACTGAGGCTCAAAAATTTAACTGGAGTAAACAAGCAGTTCCTAAGAGAAGGAATATTATGTCCATTAGAAATAAATTAATAATTAACTCTACTAATAACCTCAGAAATATGAATTAAAACAGTGGATTATGATTTTCACTCATCAAATTATAAAGTTACTAACAGAATGTGCAAAGGAGCAAGGGAGCAAGATCACTCACAGATTTCTGAGGGAATCCTGCTACAGGTTGATTATCAAAATATCTAAAAACCTCTAACTATACACATTTTAGTCTCAGCAATTTCACTTTTATGAACATTTCCTACATAGAGGTCTGCAAACTTTTTAAATAATGCTATTGAAGCACTGTTTTAATCATCGGAAGGCAGGAAACTTGTCTTAAATTCATATAACCTACTACATATAAAACTCTCATTGATGGTCATACCAAAATAATGTCACTGCTTAGCATTAGTCAAAACTGAATTGTTGCCAGGATACAGGCTTAAAAGAACGGAGCTCTAGATTTAAGCTTCTAGAGATAAGAAAGCCAACAATGCTCAGGTTTTCAAAAAAATACATAAACATTTACCATGAGCCCTCAGTCATGGGACCTAGTTCAGGGACCATTTACATTAACATAATTTACCACTAACATAAGTCTCACACCTTAGCTCACTGAAAGTAAAAAAAAAAAAACTCGGATACTATCAATACTAGGTTTTAGCATCAGTTACCTTAACAATGGTAAAAAATCCAAACCAGCAAATTAAAATGGTCTGTACAGCAAATGAAGTCCCAAGTTTGCTGCCTCACTCGACCCAGAGGCAGCCTTGTCTATAGAAAACAGCCACTATCAAACCCTGGAGCCTTCATCTCTGCACCCCAAGATAGTGATGCAAAAGGATGGAGCCTTTTCATGAGTTATCCTATGAGAATATCACTGGAAATAATCAAAGATTATTTTATAGTTCATTTCCATTGGTCTCCACTCCTCACTTCATCAGTCAGGTCAACAGAAATCACAGCATGCTCTGAAAGGTTTAGCAGAAAGAAGAACAAGGAGGTAGAAGAGGAGAAAAGAAGAGAGAGAAGGAGGAGAATAAAGAGGAGGAGGAAGAGAAGAATTGGAGGAGGAGAGCAGAAAGGGGAGAAGGTAGAAGAAAAAAGGAATTGAAGGAATTATGTAGATGAGTGTGGGTGGAGTTAAAGGGAACTACAAGGCATAAAGAGTTTCCCAAAGCCTAGCAACTACAGGGAGATATTACTGTCTTAATTGGGGGGCAGGGGAAAGGAGAGCTTAGTAGAGCCTAGGAGAACTAAAGCTGGGGAAGAGGGACTACCTGGTAGGGGCTATAAACATAGAGAGAGGATCTACAGGACAAAAGGGCAGGGATACAGGGAGAAAGCAAGAGGAATAAGTACTCCTACCACCCACTGTCTTTCTATGCTTCATCCCTGTACCATTGCTGCCCATGGTCAAGCCCCATTGGAAGCCCAAAGGTAAGAAAAACTGGCCAATGTGGCCCATAATGTCAGCATACTGGGGTCAAGAGCAGGTTAGAGGAGAAAGCTAGAGAGTACAAGAGAGTAACCAGCAGTGTCTCCTACCAAAAGTTGCCTGTACTGCTGTTAAACACAGAAATTAAAGCACTGAGGCACCTTCCCCTGACTCATGGTCCTGCCCCACCTCCAGCCTTTCCAGGCTCCCTGCCTACTCCACTCGGCCTGTGGTGACCTAATGAACAGAATAAGATGCCAGTCTTCCCTGCAGGCCCTAAATTTTGACATGGTTCTAGTATCTAAGCTTAAGGAGTTCTGTATTAGATCCTTGGGAAGCCAGCTACCTCGTCACCTCAGAAGTATGATGCCTGGCCTGACCTGGGGGTTCTTAATTAAGATAAGATAAAAATAGCAAGCACTGGGTTGAGGATATAGCTCAATGGTAGAGTGCTTACCTAGCATGGCAAGGCACTGTGTACAATCCTCAGCAACACGCACACACACACACACATGTTGTGGGGGGTGAGAGACTGAAAGACTAAGCAGAAAGAAATCCTGGAGTAAAACTACTCATTTGAAAAGAAAAGATACAAATAACACTTAAAAACCTGGTCCAAAGCAGATGTACTAGGCTGAAAATTAAAGATTTATTTTTCTTGGAGATAGAAGCTGCTGTTTAGCATTCCAGTTATACTTTACACCTCCAAAGGGCTTTGTTTAGGTAATACACTAGAAATTTTGCTGAGTTTGAGGTCAGAACCATTCCTTTCCTAGAGGTAGGTATGTAAGACTGTTGTAGGAGCTTTGTAGCCTAAACACTGAGCTTAGAGAAGCCATGCCCAGTTTATGCTTAGAAAAACTAACAGCTCTCTCTAAGTAAGCTGTAAAAACAGAAGCTGCATTTAGCCTGAAACTTCTGTGCACCAGCCCACTTTCTCTGGGCTCACCTCCCCCAGTACCAATCCAAGGAAAATTAATATGCTTCAAACTTATGTTGTTTTTCGGTTCTACAGCAAAGGAAATATTTTGTCCACCTGGATTCTGATTACTGAGTGAAGCAAAGTTTAAAACTTAGTAGAGGTTGTACTCAGGACCCTCTTAGCCTATCCACACTCTGTCTGAAATTTGCCAGACAAGAACCCCTCCACCCACAGCTGAACTCCAGCCCTTCCATATCTGCTCAGTAGAAGGGGTTAATCAATTCATGAATCTTCATCTCGGCCAATGGATCTATATCTAGGGAAACCATTTTGTGATTTGGTCTTTTCATACAGTATGCTTGTCTTAATTAAGCTTTGGCACCTCACTAAGCTTTCTCTCACACGCAAAGTAATATTTAAGGTCTTTAATATTTGAGGGATCCACCATAAGCCCAGCATGCTTGCTTCATTTCAGATGGACTTTCATTCCCAGGAAGAAACTTTTTGGGGGAATTTAAATCAAATAAATCTCAAAGACAGCAACTAAAGCTTTCTTGTTATAATAACATCTCAGGTTTTTAGGATTTGAGAAAATGTCTAGGTGATACTTCTCCAAATGAGTAGTAAATGGTTCCTTCTAATTCTGTCTGTGAGGAAGGAAGCGGAGAGAGGCGAAAGGAGTCAAAGTCAAGGGCATTTGTATCTCAATTCTCCTCCAATTTTAAGAGCCTGCTGGCCTGGGCAGGCTCTGCACAGCCTAGAAAGCAGATTTCTGCTTCCTTGAGCCTCTTTCCCCAGAAGATCTGTAGGGAGCCTGATGTAGTCTCCAGGTCCCCTAATGAAGGCGCTTTTCCTCACTGACTATAGCCCAGAGGCACTGCTGCCTCCAGGGAGCAAGGCTGGAGACCCCCCCACACACCAGCAGAAGGCTTGAAAGGGAAGCCAGGCACACCTAGATTGCAGGCCCACATGTGTCCCAGCATCTAGTACTGTCCAGGCTCCCAGAAGTCCGTCAAGGCCCTTTATTTGTGCTACCCTGTATTGTGAACTTACTCTGTTCTCAACTGGTATGAGGTGAGTTCTAGTATGCCTATTGTATAGTTGAGAAAACTGAACCTCCCATGGAATCCGGATAGGAATCCAGGTCTAATTTCAAACCCAGGGCTTACTAACACGCTGCTTGTCCTTGCTTATTGCATTCAGCCTGTCCTCACTGGAGTCTGTCTAATGGTAGTCTCAGAAACCTCAGCCTCAGACATGGTGGCGCCAGCCTTGGCCAGGGAACTGTAAGAACACTGGACAGAAGCCTTGCTGGAGAGGATCTTCCTGGGCATGGAAATTAGGATAGATTCTGCTCTGTCTCTTGCTGCTGGTGTCTTTGGAAATGCTAGGAAGTGAAAAGCAGGAAGGCTTTTGTCCAAAATCTACCACAAAAGATGAGAAATCCTCACGGTGTGATGACTCCAAACATCTTCTCTTGGAATAGAGACTCTGCCACCTCCGGGAGCTGGCCCCCTCCCCATAGCAGTTTCTATTCTGGGTTCACACTGGTCCTCATTACACTGCACAGGGAAGTTATATAGAATAAAATGCTTTCTATCCTACAGACTGGGAGGCAATAGGGATATCAGGTCTGACCCTGTCGCAGAGCCACTCTGGTAGGTTCGTTCTAATCACTGACATCACAAGAATCAGGGCACTGGTCCAAGTTCATCATTTGGTGAAAGAAGGATGGAAGTCTGGGTGTGCCAGCGAATTTGAGGCTCAAGTTCAATAGCATCAGGACCAAACTCCTGTCCAAGCTTCCCTCGCCCCAGCTCTGAGTCAGTAGCTAACACCACACATCCTCTCTTGCCCTGACTTCCTCTCTCCCTCATCTCTGGGGACAGAGGCCTGGTTTATTCCCATTCTAGCACCTGCAGGAGTGTTAGAAGCTCTAGTGTACACCAACCTTCAACCCCAGCACTGGGCTTTACTTATTAAAACCATGTCTCCCGGCAGGAGGTCTGTGGGGGAAGGGTCATGAGGAGGTCAGAGGGGACCAGCCATTCAGGACTGAAGGAGGAGGCAAGTGGAGTGAGAGGGATCCATGCACAGACTGCACCCTCCAAAGCATTTGAAAGAAAACAGATTTGCACCACAGCTGCTTGAACCCTGAGTCTCCAAGCTGAGGAAGGCCCAGTTGGGGCACAACCACTGGAGGAGAAGGTATCTGAAAGCAGAGGTTGCAGCCTCCATTGGGGGCAGCATCCCAGCAGTGTCTGAGCCCACCTAGGAAACACTGAGGACACCAGATGGAGCTGGAAGATGCACAGCCACAGGGCTTCCCAAGTGACCGCAGCCCAGAGGAGCAGGCAGAGGCACTTCCTTTCACAAGGATCAACTCTCCAAATGCTTGCTTTCATGAGGAATAAAATTTTAGGAGAAGGGCTGGGGATTTAGCTCAGTGGTTCCGCTGCCTGCTTCGAAAGCATAAGGTCCCGAGTTCAATCCACAGTACAAAAACAAAAACAAAAACAAAAGAAACAAAAAACTTCAGGAGAAAAAAAATTGATACCAGGGGTGTCCAGTTAACGCCTTGCAACAACACAGCAGGTTCTGAGAGGGATGATGGTCCTTTAAGAAAATCATTACATTACCCAGGGGAGCTGTATAGAATGAAATGCTTTGTATCCTACAGACTAGGGGCAATCAATGCCTGGTAATTTCCAGTGCGTTGCCCTTGCCACTGTCTGCACTGAGGCAGGCACTTGGGAGGATCACACCTGTGACTGTCCTCGATAAGCAAACCTGACCCCAGCCTTAGAGCCCCAGGCTCCCTCAGCGCCGGGGCAGGAACCCCCAGCGCCGGGGCAGGAACAAGCGTGCTGCAAACCAGGCTTGCATCCTTACACTACAGAGCTCTTTTGCAAGGTTTTTCCTACTCACTGTGTGGACTTTATTTGTTTGCCTACTTAAACAGGGACTTTCTTTTACAGCTCTGAGTGAAACGTTTTGCTTGATGGAAAATTAATGGGATTCTTTAACTTTTAACCAATAGCTGCTATTGATAGGTGTGGCAGATACCTTTTCAGAGTAGGGAAAACTGGAATATTTGCCTTGGGTCACACACTGACCACCATATACAGGCAAGGTGTGGCTGGTGATTCCACCTATGTCCAGATACCTGGGAAGGGGCAAGTTCCTGATTTAAAAATGTTACCTGATGGGTTTGGTTAAAATCAACACAGGACATGCCAGGCCAAAAGGGCTTGAGAGTCCAGAGTCCTAGGCTCAGACAAGATGTGTGTTCTGCCAGAAACATCTGTCTATCCATTCCTTCATTCTGTCAATTGGCCTATTCACTCCACAAGCCCTCTGTTTTCCCTGTGCAGCAGACTGGAGGGAGCGGATATGTTGTTTGTTTCTTCCTTTTCTTTTCTATTCTATATATGTGTGTGTGTGTGTGTGTGTGTGTGTGTGTGTGTGTGTGTGTGGTACTGGGGATTGATCCTGGGGCCTTCACATTGAGGTACATCCCAGGTCCCTTTCTAATTTTTTTTTTTTTTATCTTGAGTCAGGATCTTGCTAAATCACTAAGTTCCCCAAGCAAGACTCAAACTTGTGATCTTCCTGTCTCAGCCTCCCAGTGTGCTGGAAGGATATGTTCAGGACTGGGAATCTCTCTTTGTTCAAGGCCAGCCTGGCCATGCTCTGACCTAGGGCAGCTAGTGGGTTGATGGATTCAACAAATCTTTATTGAAAGTCTACTTTGCTCCGGGCTGTGCTTTAAGGCAGGAATCCCAGCAGTGGCCAGGGAGGGGGGAAAAAGGACAGTTTGTTGTTGGGCAAGGATAAGAAACCCACAGAGTATCTAGAGCAGAAAGTAGACCTAAGGAGGCCTGGTTCGGTTGGTAGGGAAGGTCTGCAAATTCTCACCAGGAACCCCAGGGGCTGCTCTGTTCTTGCAGTACAGATAATGTCCAGTGATGGCCCTGTTTCCTTACTTTGATCCACGTACAATAAGCAACCAAAACCAGAGCATTCAGAAAGCAGCCAGAGTTTCTGCAAATCTCCCTAGCATCCCAGCAAAGCAAATACTGCCAAAGACGCCGCTTCATAGTGTTTCTCTTAGAAGCAAACTCACTAAAAAGTGAGCTGAGCACTAATTTTGCCCTGTGGCTCCTAAGACAAAGAAAGTTTAAAAATTACAAATGCACCACTTTTAGAGCAAAACTTTGTCCTAATGTTTACTCTGAAAGAGCTGTTGAAAGTCCTCATAGCAGCCACCCAAACAGTGCCCCTTCAATCAAATTTTAATTTCAAACAATGACCGTGACCTCCCTCCTGTCCTGTCAGTGAATTAGTCATTGTATTAGTACAGAACACAATTTCAAAACTGGGGGCGGGGGGATCAGAGGCTAACACAATTAAAAAAACTGACTAGAATGCATTTTTATGGTTTATTTTTTCCCAGTGTAGGATATGATCTATATGACTGATTGTCACAAAAGCATCCGTTAAGTAGAACTATGTAAATTCGAGGGTAATCATATTTGGTTAGCCAAAGTTCAGTCTCTAGGGGTGACTGAGGGACCCTGGGAAGCTCCTGGTGTGGGGAGGGAGAAAGGGGGCTGCGATGGATTGGAGGGGGTGTTGGGGAGGAGGAAGCTAAACACTCCTCTGTGGGTCAGGAAGGATTTAGGTTTAAGCTGGGGCGCTGGAAGGAAGCAAGAGGGGAACTGGACTTTTTCCAAGCCCTGGGCTCCCATCACTGCTCTCTAGTAGCCGGGCTTCTGCCTTGGGAAGGAGTTGAGGTCCTGACCTACCCTGGCCTGGGCTTCTTGCCTCGCACCCTGCACACACCTGAGCAGCAGGGGGGGAAACTCAGCGATTTCCAAGCGCCTGCCCAGTCTAGGCCACACAGTAGGACCCCAAGAGCTCCTGTCTCTTTCTGTCCTAACTCTGGCCTGAGTGGTTTTATGTCTCCCGAATTTTTCAACTCGCCGTGAAGCATGCATTTCCAGTTCCTAACCCAAGCAGTTTTGAAGTACTGGGAAAGCCAGGGGACAGCGTGGGCACCGCGGATGCGACTGTGCTTCTGCGGATGGGGAGCTGGCCAGGGCCAACCGGTGAGCATGAAGCAGTCGGTAACTGGGGGACACCGCCCAGCGACGCATGACCGCCCCTGGGACCCAGGGCTGGGCTCGGGGCGCCGAATCCGCTACGGGGCCTCAAGGGAGGGAGGGGACATGTTGGACGGTTGGACACTTCGTTTTTCCTTCCAAGACTATTGATTGCCCAAGAGGCCAAGTGGCCCTTCCCAACGTGTCTCATTTGAATACAGGAAAATGTGAGTTGATTTTGGCACGGCAAGCTCGAACACGGCCATAGGGACGGTTTTGTCGCCTGCGGGCAGGGCCAGGTGGGAAGCAGCTCCGGCTCCGACATCCGGCTGTGGGCGAGCCAGGTCCCCGGCTGGGGTTTGCAGAAAACCGGCGGCGACTCCCAGAGCAGGAGAAGCGGCAAATCCAATGATTGTTTTTGTAAAATAAAATAAACAAAAGCCCTGGGTGTGTGTATGTGATATGTGTCACACACACACACACACACACACACACGGCCAAGGAAACAGCCAGAGGAGTAGAGGATTCAGACAGGCCGGTCAGCCGGCCACAGGGCCCTGCCCCGGGGAGTTGGACGATGTGTGCTGAGAATGAATTCCTGCACGAAGGATTTACTGGTGGGCAGGGGGGAGCTAGGAAAGCACGAGGGGAGCGGGACCTGAGAGCCGCAGGGAGGGAGCAGAAGGCGGACAGCATGGGCCCCGCGAACGCGGCCCCTTCTCCTGCCTGGCGCACCAGCAGGGGCTAGTCCAGGACTCGGAGGCTGAGGCGCAGGCAGAAGCTCAAAGCGTGCGTCCGTCCTCACTCCTGAGCCCAGCCAGGTCCCAGTCGGGATCGGCTTTGCACGGAGTTAAAGACCACAGGTCTTACTTTCCTCGCGTCTGATTCTGTCCTGCAGGAGCAAGATTTAAGCTTCTTATCTGGGTAGGGGGTGGGGACCGCGAGGAGCTGGACCACCCGCCCCGAGCTAGACTGGGCCCACCCAGGCCTGGAAGCGATCTCAGCCCCCAAGGGGAAGGTCGGCTGGGGGGAAAGGGGAGAGGCGGAGAGGGAAGCCCTCGAGGACCTCGGGGCCACGGCAGAGCCTGAACCCCAGGCCTGACTCCTGCCCACCCTGCCGTCGAGTTAAACTGGGCTCCGGAGCCCCCAAAGGCCACCAGCTGGGCCCGAGACGGAAGCCTGTGGCTTTTCCTTCTGCCTGTCTTGGTCGTGCACGCTGCTTCTCCTTGCCTCGTGGATATCCGTGGAAAAGGGCTCCTAGACAGGTCACGCTGGGAAGGGTAAACTGAGGCACCGGACTTTGAGCCGCCCCTCCTACAGCCGGACTGCTCCAAGAGCTGCTTCCGGGAACGGAGGAGCCGTTTCCTGGGCTCCTAGACCCTGGAGTCCCGCGCACCCCACTGTCGGATCGCCCTGGCTCGCTCCACGGGAGGAGCCCGCCCTCCCCGCTACCTAGGCTAATTCCGGCTACCGCAGACCCGTCCGCACCCGGGCGAGTCTGGCTCCGGATGCCCCGCGTGGCTACTTTCCTGACTCCCGGTCCTGAGTCCACCCAGCCTCCCCGGAGGTGAAGACAGACTTAATTCCCCTGAGAGAGCCGCACAATCTTTGAAAAGTAGCTTTGCAGTAGCGAACGTAAGGTCATTTTGGGGGAAAAAGGTTGTAAAAGAGCAGGGTCAGGCAGCTGCTAACTGGCTGCTAACTGGCCAGCAACCCTGAAAAAGCGACACTAATTTATGTATGCACGCATGCGGTTCCCTAGGCAAACACCCTGCGGATTTACTTTGAAACCTCCGGAGGAAACTGGTTGGCATTTGTTACTAAAACCTCACCTCCCGAATTCTAGATGCCTAGGAATTCCACTACTGAGATGGACTGAGACTAGAAGCTAACCACCTGTCCTTTGTGGCCTCAGGCAACCCTAAGAACCAAAAGCTCTGGCCGCGGGACGTGTGTGGTATTCAGTCCAGTCTCGCCTACTGTGCTCGCCTGGGCACCTGAGGGAAAATCCAGCGTTTCTTCTCTACGACAGGAGGCGCTGTGTTCGCGGGAGCCCCTCGGGCCGTGAACCCAGGAACTCCAGAGCTGATCAAGGCTCTGAAACTGGTAAAGCCCATTCTGCACCGTCAGAATTTTAAAAAGAGTCCAAGTAGGTTGGGAAAAATGGGCTGAGAGAAAAAATTATTGGATATTTTAATTGACCCCCTTCAAGGTGACAGCGGGTTTTTTTTTCCCTTAAAGCTGACTTTTTGTGCACTATAAAAGCTATTACGAAGTTGTTACTAGCCATAGAAAACACCATAGCGGGCTCGACGTTGTAGGAGAGCCAAGAGGGCGTTGGAGATACACTCGCGGGAAGGAACAAGGAAGTTAGCACTGAAAGTCCCGGCCAGACTGAGGAAGCGAAGTATCCGTGTACTTTACACTGGGACTGAGGTCCCGCTGCTGATGGGAACGTTGCACAAGAGAATCAGCTGCTGACACATTCTCAGGTACATTTACACTGTGATGGGATCCAGTGTAGTCACAGGAGCAGTTGAGGAGGGCTCTTGCTGAGTTCCTCCTGGGTTTAATTTCACTCATTCCTTTCCTTACAAAGTGATGTCCCCCTGTCCTTTTTTGTTCAAAAAAGAATTGTAATCTACTGCTTTTATCTTTTTTTATTTCCTTAACCACACATCTTCACCCTCTCTGCTCCCCTGCTGATTTAAGAGATTTGTTTGGTTCAAGGATTTAACGTGATTCTCTTGCCAGATTTCAAGGAAGAAAGATTTAAAAGAACAAAGCACAGGGGGAAAAACAAGGTATCTATTTGGAAGACAAGTTAAAACACATTTCTTAAAATGAGATTAATTGCATTTTAAACTTTGGAAAGCAAGAATATGTTGCAGGGTCTTAGTCACTTTAGCTTTTCTTTTATTGCCACTTAAGGAGACTTGGTGATTCCACGGGTGAGTACAACCGTCACATGGTCAGTCACAGACTCAGAAACACACTCAGTCGGACCACATGTTCAGGAACACACATGCACCATATCCCAACCTGTCACCAACTCCAGTGCCTATCATTCACTCTCTAGTTGTTCTCTCTCCCCAGATGTGTGAGCAACCTACTACCTAGGGCCTCCTAGGAGCCAAGAGGCTTTGCATGGAGGAGAATTTCCCAGAAACTTCAGAACTGGTTAGGAACCAAGCAAGAGCCTGAGTCCTAGCCCAGCCCTCCCAGGTCAGAGACCGGACCAGGCACAATTGGCTCGGGCCTGGCACTTCTTCAGCGACGCCTACGTTCCCGCGACCCGACCCTTGCTCTCCCAGCTAACTCTATACCGCGTTTGCGGAGATGTTCCCTCCCCCTGACCTTTCCCTATCAGAAACCAGAGGGTCGCTTCCAGCTCAGTCCCGGGCCTGCTGACGGGGTGGGAGGATGGGAGGAGGAGCCGGGCAGAGGGAGGACAGCCCGACTTGGATCCGCCTGCCCTATCACACAGACATCTGCTCTCAGTTCCTTCCTCTTTATGATCGCTGCAAATGACAAAGGGGAGTGGAGTGGACTGAGGCGGAAAAAAAAGTTATGTCATAAAGATATAAAATGGTGTTGTGACTCACCTGCTCTTAGCCGCAGGTACGAGTTTCGTGGCAGCGCCTCCGCTCTGCTAGCCAGGAGCCCGGGTCGGCCTAACGTCACTCGGCTGGGCTGACTCAGATGACCGGGTTTCTAGTGACGAGGCAAAAACTAGGGCTTTTTCCCCTTTCTAGCCTAAAGCCCGGGCGGAGTGGGGGGAGAGTCTGTGTTCTCCTGTTTCCCAGGATTGAACTTCGGGTCAGCCTGGGGGGCGGGGGGGGGCAGGCAAAAGAGCAGGAGGGGCTCGGGACGAGGCTGCAGTCCGGGTCCAGAGGGTGGCCAGTGCCTCTGGGGAGGGAGCCTGAGATCACTGAGCACGCACGATTGCAGAGCCCGGGCTCCAAAGCCACCGCCCCGGCCCGTCTCCGGCTGTACGGTTCCCAACGAGAGTCCCGGCCTGCCCGCCCTGCCCCGCCTATTTTCTCTTTTTCCTTTTCCAAAGGGGGGGTTACACACACACACACACACACACACACACACACACGCACCCGCCCTGTTTCCCTAGCCTCCGGGCTTAAACCAATTACACTGCTTTGCAAACAGAGTGCGGGCCAGGTCTGGGGGAGGGGGCTCGGCGGGAGGGGGTCGAGGGAGGCGAGGCGGCGGCGCAGCGGGGCGGGAGGCGCGGCGGCCGGACTGGCGGGCGGCTGCCTCGCAGGTGCACCTCGGGCTTTGTAGGTGCAAGCGTCTTTGTGCGGCGGACAAATGGGGAGAGGACGAGGAGGTGGGCACTCGAGCGACGTAAGATCCACATCAGCTCGACTGCACTCGCTTAGCAGAGGCCGCGCGCTTACTTCCCGCGGAGGCGCTCCCGGGCGCCGCGCTCCGCGGCCGCCGCCAGTCCCCAGCGCTGCCCCCGCCCGCCGCGCCCCAGCCGCCGCCGCCGTGCACGCCGCGCCCCGCAGCGCCCGGCTTCCTCTTCGCCGCGGCGGCGTTGGGCAGGCGCGGGCGCTCGGGTGACTGCAGCGGCCCGGCTCCCTCCCCGTCCCGCGCCCCTGGCCGCCCGTCGCCTCGCTCGGGCTGAATGGTTGCAGCTGGCTGGGTGGCTCCAGGATGTTAGGGACTGTGAAGATGGAAGGGCATGAGAGCAGCGACTGGAACAGCTACTACGCGGACACTCAGGAGGTGAGGAGCGGGAGCGGCGTCCGAGGAGGCCGGGAGCGGAGAGCGCGGGGCGGGAGCGAGGCTGGTGGGCTGGGCTGGGGGCGCCTCATCAGAGCCCGCCCGGTGGGAGCCTTTGGGCTCGCACCAGAGACTTCTAGGAAACTGGGCTTTGCAAAGCACGCTCCTGCCCTGCGGAGCCGGAGCCGGAGCCGGAGCCGGAGGTGCCGCGGGTTGGCGGGCGGGCGGTGGCACGAGTTGGAAGCAACTCTGAAAAGGCCGGAGCTCGCCAGCGGGCCGGCCTCTGAGTCCCGCCGTTTCATTCGCACTCGTCCTCTGTTAACTGCGCTCCGCCGCGAAGTTGGACGTCTTGATAATGAAAGGATTTCTAAATTTTATAAAAACTTGTTCTTCAAAAGCCCTGTTTGGGGAGAAGTGGGCTCCTTCTTCTCGGAAACCACTGGGTGGCGCTGGTGGGAACAGAATCTTTTTCCAGAACTCCGGGCCAAGAACCTGTTTCTCTTCATTGTCCCCTTAGTGGCACGTTCATGGGGTTTATTTTACAATGTGCACAAAAGGATTGCGAGGAAAACTAGGTATAAATAGGACCACCACCATGATTTTCCTGGAAACCGCTGAAGATTACCCCATAAAAGTTTAGTTATTGCAAACGCTTATTGAAACAGCCTTGGATAATCCTAGGAAGACGAGGGAAAAATAAACTCCAAAGTAAAATAAACCCCACCGCGTGAAGGCAGTGGAGAGAAAAAAAAGTACAGGACCAGGAAATATTTCCATGGCGATTAATTTATGTAAATTTGTATATCCACAAGTCCATCTATGAGTTTACACACCATAGCTTACACCGTAGCTTTCCTGTTTGAATCTATTTGTCCACCTCTTATTTTTTTAATGGAATTATACTCGCTGATGAATATAAATTTAAGGGCATCATTCTTATTGAATTAATAGAAAAGTAGTTTTAATATTTATGGGCTCTGCATTTTAAAAATACCTAGTGCATTCCCAAATTGCTATCGATAAAGGTTTGCACTTGCTGAAGATTTTTAAAAGGAGCCCAGGACTCTTCCAGAGGTTTAATTCTGGACCCAGCAGTTAAGACCCCTATCGAAAGAGGTTTCTTCCTCATTTTAAACGAAAATTAGGAAGTAGAATAGCATTAAGAGAAAGTAAGTCGAGTTTGATTTTTGAAATTTTAAATTATTCGAAGCTATTCATGTAAAGTTAAAAGGCCAGGCTTTGGAATGATCAGCAGCAACATTATCAGTACAGGAGGGAAAAGATTATTGAGACAAACTGTGTCGTCAAAATTTTCAAACATTAGGGAACTGGAAATAGGTAATAAAATTAATGTAAGGTTTTGAATGGTTTTGCAGAGGTGTACATGTAAAGTCACCTGAAGTTAAATGTCATCTAGTGCGTTGATATTGTTATGTACCCTTCCCAGTCACTCTCATTGTTAATCCATTTTTTCCAAAACTTGTTATATTCTGAGTTCACTTCCTTTTTAATATTACCGTTGCTACTAGTAGGTGAGAAACACTATTTCTAAATATAATAAAGGACAAAAAGTCATCTTTGGTAAAATCTCCTGAGACAATAAAGCCAGTTGTTGGGAAATGAATGCTGAAGGGCTGGGGGTGGGGGCGAGCGGCCACCGATTTTTGCTATATCAAGGAGAGTTCCCGGCCTCCGGCGACCTACCTGCCTCAGGCAAGGTGGGCATGGAGCTGGTACCCTGTTGCTCAGAGGAAGCCACTGTCCCTTTAGCGTGAATGAGCCAGGGGTCAGAGATTAATTCTGTTTGGGGAGTTTTCACCATGATTTGCCCCAAAGGGCTCTTAGCCTAGGCTGGTCTGGAGTGGAGACTTGGGATACTGCCTGGCGTGGAGAAGAGGGGCTGATAAAGGGGCTCTGAAAGTCGGCCCCGGCTTGGCGTGTAAGGCGATTACACGTCCTCCCGGGGAACTTTTTTTCTGGGAGCGCTTGTCTTTCATGCTTGCCGCGCTAGGATTTTCCCCCTGCCGTGCAAGACATCTTGGCTCGGTCTGGGAAGGGCGCCTAACAGCTTGTCCTGGGAGGGCTAGGGATGCGGGACAGCGTGGTCCTTGCTTTTCGGAAATGTTCTCTGCTGGTCCGGGGTTGCAGGGGACCGCCACCCTCCTGTGCCCACCTCTAACCCCGCCCTTCGGGGCCTCTTCCCTCGGTGTCCCCGATCCAGGCCTACTCCTCCGTCCCGGTCAGCAACATGAACTCGGGCCTGGGCTCCATGAACTCCATGAACACCTACATGACCATGAACACCATGACCACGAGCGGCAACATGACGCCGGCTTCCTTCAACATGTCCTACGCCAACCCGGGCCTGGGCGCTGGCCTGAGCCCCGGCCCGGTGGCCGGCATGCCGGGAGGCTCCGCGGGCGCCATGAACAGCATGACGGCGGCGAGCGTGACGGCCATGGGGACGGCGCTGAGCCCGGGTGGCATGGGCGCCATGGGCGCGCAGCCCGCGGCCTCCATGAACGGCCTGGGCCCCTACGCGGCCATGAACCCTTGCATGAGCCCCATGGCGTACGCGCCATCCAACCTGGGCCGCAGCCGCGCGGGCGGCGGGGGCGACGCCAAGACTTTCAAGCGCAGCTACCCGCACGCCAAGCCGCCCTACTCCTACATCTCGCTCATCACCATGGCCATCCAGCAGGCGCCCAGCAAGATGCTCACTCTGAGCGAGATCTACCAGTGGATCATGGACCTCTTCCCCTACTACCGGCAGAACCAGCAGCGCTGGCAGAACTCCATCCGCCACTCGCTGTCCTTCAACGACTGCTTCGTCAAGGTGGCGCGCTCCCCGGACAAGCCGGGCAAGGGCTCCTACTGGACGCTGCACCCGGACTCCGGCAACATGTTCGAGAACGGTTGCTACTTGCGCCGTCAGAAGCGCTTTAAGTGCGAGAAGCAGCCCGGGGCCGGCGGCGGGGGCGGGAGCGCGGGCGGTGGCTCCAAGGGCGGCCCGGAAAGCCGCAAGGACCCCTCTGGCACCGGGAACCCCAGCGCCGAGTCGCCCCTTCACCGGGCCGTGCACGCCAAGGCGAGCCAGCTAGAGGGCGCGCCGGCCCCCGGGCCCGGGCCCGCCGCCAGCCCCCAGACTCTGGACCATAGCGGGGCGACGGCGACAGGGGGCGCCTCGGAGTTAAAGACTTCAGCCTCTTCTACTGCGCCCCCCATAAGCTCTGGGCCCGGGGCGCTGGCATCTGTGCCCCCCTCTCACCCGGCGCACGGCCTGGCACCCCACGAGTCCCAGATGCACCTGAAAGGGGACCCCCACTACTCCTTCAACCACCCCTTCTCCATCAACAACCTCATGTCGTCCTCAGAGCAGCAGCACAAGCTGGACTTCAAGGCTTATGAGCAGGCCTTGCAGTACTCGCCCTACGGAGCCACCTTGCCCGCCAGCTTGCCTCTGGGCAGCGCCTCAGTGGCCACCAGGAGCCCCATCGAGCCCTCAGCCCTGGAGCCGGCCTACTACCAAGGTGTGTATTCCAGACCCGTCCTAAACACTTCCTAGCTCCTGGAACTGGGGGGTTTGTCTTCATGACCATGCTGGTAGAAGGAGAAAGAGAGAGCAAGAAAAAAAAAAATCAGCAAGCAAAACTACTCATACCAAACCATCAACAGCATAGTAAAATCCCAACTGTTTTTATGCACAAATTTTCCCCAGTGCAAAGGACTGTTACTTTACTATTGTATTCAAAACTCGTTGTGTATATTATTACAAAACAACCAATCCCGCACCAATTTTTTCCTGCGAAGTTTAATAATCCACAAGTGTATATATATATAATCTCACTCCTTCCTTGTCCTCTTCCCTTTTGTCCCTCTTTCCCCTCCATACCCACTCTAGGCTGCGCAGGGTTTATTTAAAGGAAAGAAAGAAAAGAAAGAAAGAAAGAAAGAAAGAAAGAAAGAAAGAAAGAAAGAAAGAAAGAAAGAAAGAAAGAGAGAGAGAGAGAAAGAAAGTCAAGTTTGTAAAATATTTGTTTGTGCTTTTTCCCCCCTCCTTCTCACCTGACCCCACCGCACGAGTTTCCAGGTCTGTGGCAATACTCTTATCCATAAGAGTTGAGAAAGTGACGACACAGGTAGACACTGGGGGCTCTTCAAAGTATCAAAAGGCAGTGCTGCAGTTGTGCATCACAAACATCAGAGCCATTTGTTTTTCATCTTACATTTCTGATACATTCAGCAGATGTCTTCAAATGAAACACACATATATTGTCTATGGACTTAATTATGCTCAGATATGTAGACATCCTCCATATATTTGCATAATGTTAGAGGTAATAGGTAGGTAATACACATGCTACATTTTCAAGAGTTGCCTGACCAAGAAGTTACAAGCACCCCCCCCCCCTTGTCCTTTCTGTCCACTTTTGGTCCTGGGAATCTCTTCTCGGGAATTGCCCTCCTCAAGAACTCTGATCCTTGCTTTGCAGAGTGCCATGGTCATGTCATTCTAAGGTCACATAAAGTATAAAATTAGCTTTTGTGTATGTATACTGTTTAAAGGATTTTCCCCCCAGACAAAAAAGAATATCACTTAGTTGGAGCAGAGAGATATAGAGTTCTTTCTCAAAATTTGGTCCAAGATTCCAAAATCCTATTGATTGTGGCCATTTTAATTATTGCTATCGTGTGCTTGTTTCACCCAGTGTTGATGCACTTTCCACAGCTGGTCATGGTGTTAGCATAGACAGACGGGTTTCATTATAATTCCTTTTTGCCTTCTCAATGTTAATTTATTGCATGGTTTATTCTTTTCCTTTACAGCTAAAATTGCTTTAATCATGGTTAATATTGCAAATTAAAATGTTAATTTTTATCAATGTGATTGTAATTAAAATATTTTGATTTAGATAACAAAAATAATACCAGATTTTAAGCCGTGAAATATGTTCTTGATCATTTGCAGTTAAGGACTTTAAATAAATCAAATGTTAACAAAAAGGATTTCTGTTATTTTCCTTCACTTAATTAAATCCAAAATGGATCTTCTGAATTTAATATTTCCTAAAGTATGGAACTTGATATAATGACAAACAGGAAAGTACTCCAAAACGAAATTGCTTTGTCTATGATTTAAATGAATGTATAGCTAATAAAAAGGAGTGAAAAATACTCAAAGTGGAAGGATAAGTTGATTTAATATGCCAAGAATTGAGAATTTAAAAAATTCTTTATTCCTTGTAATGTTTACTTCATTTTTGTGGCATGGCTTTAAGCCTTGTGTGTTTCTTTTGAGTTTTTCCACGATGAAACCAAATATTATTTATCTCCTTTCCCCAAAATAGTTTTTCTTTATCTGAATATTCAAGTGAATAAAATATCAGCTGTGGCTGATAAGATTAAGTTGTCTACCACAGACTCCTGAACCCTCTCTTCTTGTTGAAAGAGAAAGGAAACTCAGCCATCATGGAAGCTATGGAGGGAGTGAAGGGAAGGGAGTTAATTCACTCCTGTAGGGAAGCTGTGTGCCCCCAGGACATTTCAGGGTAGCTGCAGTTCTGTGAAGATATTTTCTAAAAATATTGTTCTGCAAACTTAAAGCTGATGATTTGTTTGCCTTCTAAGAAGCTTTGAAACGCAACTTCACCCCCACCCCCACCCCCAATTGCTTCGGATCACAAAATCATTAATCTCCTTTGATAGTAGGCTCACTTTCCAGTCCACCTATTTCTTTGTAAGTCCTGTTCGGATTGACATGGACAATAACAACACCAGCCCAAGCAGAGGCTGCCCTGCCTGAGCCCTTGTGTATGAACTCCGTCCTCACCAGGGCTTGAACTTGGACAGCCTTTACTTTGATCGCACCACTCCACGCCGCGAACAAGATAAAAGGAGCTGTGCGAGTCGCTTAATTATCGCGTAATTGCCTCCCCAGATGAGCGAAGGAGTGCCGTGTAGCACTTGAGAAAAATCCAGAAATCTCTGCTCTCTTCAGCTACTGAAAGGAGGAGGAAAGAGAAACGACTGGTTTGAGTAAATTCAAAACTTAATCTGGAGGCCTCGTAAAGTCGTTAGAAATCCCAAGAGAGGAAAAAGCTTTCAATCTCTATAATTATTCGTAGCTCCAGAGCGGGTAGACATTGGCAAATTCGAATTCCAAATGCAGTGCAAATGCATGAGCTTGGGCCTCGGCCTCGCGGACTAGCGAGCGCCGGCTTTGAGCGGTGCGGTCCGTGGTATCCCCCTCCTCTGCGCCCTAGGAGCGCGGAGGCAACGTGCTGCCTCCGCCCACCCGGTTTAAATGGGCCTCATCTCTTGCTCTTTTACTTGGCAGAGATTTTTTTCTGGGTTTGCGGTGAGGGGTGGCCAGGAGCCCCGGGTTGATGGCCGAAACCTCCTGTCCTGGCCTGGCGAGCTTCTCCCGCGACTCTAGGGCCGCGCACTCTGCCACCTCTGGGCGCTGCGCGCGTCACCACGCGGTCGCGGTGGAGGCCTGGGCAGCTGGTTGCCGGGAGGAAAACGGGAAGAGCAGAACCGCAAGCATCTCGAGGTGACAAGTGCAGTTAGTTCTTCATTGTTTGGGCATTTTCCCCTCCTAGCGAATAAATCTTCTGTTGAGCCGCAGACCTAAAAGTCAACAAAGAGGGCCGGGCGCCTCGTTACCGTCCTGCGGCCCCCAAGGCCTGCTTCGCCGGCCGCTCCCGCTGCGTAATCCCTTCCTCGGAAGCCGCGACACACAAACGCTGGGGCGCCCGGAGCCGGGGCGCCGCGCCCCTGGGCCAGGAGGAAAACATCTGTGGCTCGGAGCGGGGACAGGGACCCTCCCGAGCGCGATCCCAGCCCGCCCCTCCCGCTTGAGTCTCACTGTCCCCAAATATCTTGACTTCGAACGCGCCGGGGGACCAGGGCCGAAAAGGGGGTGCGCCGGACCCTTCCTTTTAGGAATTTCCCCCGGGGCGGGGGAGGGGCGGGGGAGGGGTGGAGAAGGGGGCCGAGCAGATAAAACCTGCCAGCGACCCGAGAGTAAAGCTCCTGAGCCCCGCGGACCCGCAGGCGACGCCGCTGGGCAAACACTTCCCGAAAAGGGGGGCAAATATTTTGGGAGTGCATACTGTCTAGGGGAGAGGAATTTCAATTGTTACTTTCACCTTGCTTTCGGAGGGGCAGGTCTGAGATATTTTTAATGTATTTAAAACAAAAACAAAGATAGAGGAGAAGAAAAACTCACCAGTTTGATTCACCAGAAACCAAACAACTCAGAAGTGTTCTCAAGCAGAAAGCAGCCCGGTCCGTTTTCTACAAAATAGCTAACAAAGTATTGAAATCAAAGATAAAATTTAATTTCCCTTGTCCCTTGGTGAACCCCCCACACAGCAGAATAAACTGGTGAGAATTAATATGAGATGAAAACAAAATCCTATTAAAGTTCCTAACTTTCGTGTTCATTTTCAGAAGACTACATATGTGACTGATTTCGCTGAACGTGTAAAATATTATTTTTCTCAAAAGTCTTTAACTGAGTTGAATTAACCATATCAGAAAAGGATCATTGGAGTGAAAAAATTCTAAAACTCTGTTTTGGCATTTCAAAAATTGATCTCAGTTCCATGAAAATGCTTATTAAATTTCTTGGCAAAAAGCTGCCACGATCAATATAAATTCCTTTCAATGCGGACCAAAGTAGGAGACCTGGAGCCCAAATTAATTAACCTTTCCTCAGATCAATTGGTTTTCTGTTGATTTAGCAGTAATATTGTAGAACATTTAGCTATAATGTATTTTAATGTGATACCTCTATGTGTCATGAGGAAAAAAACTCATTGAAAAATACAATTGCTTAAATTATTTGATATTTAATAAATTTGTAAAATAACATTTTGTCTTCAACAATTAAATGTTAATTGTTTACTTGAGTTCTGGTAACATGTGTTTTGCAACCAAATGCAATTAGAAGAATGCCTAATTATGTCCAGATAATTATGTGCCAAAGGGGGAATGATTTTTAAAATATCTTGAGCTAAACAGATAATCAAATTATGCAGAATTCAAGAATGAAAATTTCCTAAATTGAAAGAATGGTTAGCATCCATAGCTACTCAGGAAGATAAGAATGTATAAGAAACTGAAATAACCTGGAAGATTTTACAACTTTCCTGTTTGGAAACAATGTATTTGGGAAGATGAAGATTTTTTTTTGAAGTAGCCACATATGCAAGTTTCATTTTTCACCTCTGATGCATTTTATGTAACATTTAACAGCAGATGACTTTAAATCTTCTGGTTTCTTTTTTCCCAGTAGTTAGGTTTGGGACATAATGGTTCCATTGGTGTTTCTCTTTTTAGCTTCCAGCCCAGCTTGGTTCACTGAACTTTGCACAGCTGGGACTTGGGCCCTCACCTTCCCTCCCCCTTTTCTCAGCCTTCCTTCTCACCAGCTTTGTGGGGCTAGAGAATACCCACGAACTTCGATTTTAACTTGTTAAATGCACGCATGTATCTTTAACAAACATTTTCTTAAAACCCAAGGAGGGCAAATTTCTCACTTGCTACCATTCCTTTTCTGGCTCACTTCTTCATGCCTCCAAGTTAGAACGGCTGTGACTACACCAGTAGGACCGAAAAGGTCCTATTGAGAGTGATCTTCCCTCCTCCCTGAAGCCCCCTTCCCTGACTTCTAGACACCACCTCCAGATAGTCGGGGGACCTCTATACCCTACGTAACCTAAAGTACAGAACACTGTCCCTGAACACCTGGGAAAGAAAGGGCTTAACTGGAAGGGTCCTCATGGACTTCAGAACCCAGGTGGGGTATGGTCAAGTCACTGGTGAAATCAAGTTCAGAACCTGGCCTTTGACAGCCCTACAGCTCTAAGTATAAGGCTGTCTTTCTATTTTCCTCCACTCTTCTTGAGGATTACACAGCAGGGGCTTCTCCACCCACCCCTTGAAACTTACAACCTGGAAATTCCCCCAAGTATTGGATGGAAATAGGGATAGGGAACAATGAAGTAAAGTGGAAACTTTGCTAGTTTCTTTGCCCCTTCTCCTATGAAATCTTACTTCTTTGCTTGTCTAATCATGTTTTCGGGTCAGTTTTTTTCCCCCTTACACCAAGGAGTTGTTATTTTAAAACAGAAAAAAAAAATTAATGAGAAGACTAAAGGGGCTTTGTGATGATTTGTTTTCGTTAAATGTTTAATTTTAAGGGCCCATTATGCTCGAGGGAGGAAGTAGGTGTCCACCTATTGCTGTTCTCCTGGGGAGCTGGTTTTCCTTGCTTGATTCAGGTGACTGGGGTTTTCTGCAACATTACCCTGGCTCTGGATCCCACCCAGGAGATTTGAGCTTCCCTCCGACTGCCCAGCTATAAACGCCCCACCCAGTAGCCGCTCGGCGGAGGAGCGGAAACTCCTGCTGGGTCCTCCATCGCTTTTCCTGGGTGGAGGCCAATTCACCAGCTCCAGCCACAGTGAGCCAAGCGATAGCTCAGGGCACGGTGCAGGTTTCCTCTCCCGCGCCTGGAGTCACGCTACCTTCTGCCCACACGCGCTTCCTTTGTGTGATGCCTGGCTAATATATCAGTGAGGCAGGTAACCCGGATCCTTCAGGGAGAGAAGGAGGGCTTGTAGATGGGGAGGGCGGGGAAGGGAGCCCAACTACCTGACTGCTGACCCTTGGGCCAAAGAGCTTAGAGGCCGGGTGGAGGTTAGAGGGGAGCGAACATAAGTGAGAAAAGTTCACATTGGAGCATTGAAAGTAAATTTAAATGCCTGCAACAAGTTTTCCAAAAGGTGACCGGAGGCTCAAGCGCTGTCCTAGGCTCAGAGCGACGTGGCCAGACGCTCGGTCGCTGGAGAAAGTGACTCTGACAGAGCTGGCCACGCCTCTGCTGAGTGTGGTGGCCTCCCAGGCCCTCCCAGGCCCTCCCCACCCGCATGCCGCGCGGGGTCCCGAGTCCCAGGCTTACAGATGCCCTTCATGAAGTGCGCGCCTTCGTGGACTCCTCAAGTTCTACCTAAGCCAGCCCCCTTCCATACTGAGTGCCAGTGGATGAAAAGAAAGCCTTCCAAGCAGCTCGTCCAGCTGCCCTTACCGAATCCCTGCTTTGCCCACCCTCACCCCAAAGGGCTGTCTGGCTCCTGAACTGAGATCTTAACCCACCAAGCACAGATGCAATCCCTGCGCTACTTCACCAAGTTGGCTGGAGGAGCTGCAGATCCACCTAGAGGCCGGAGGTCCCCAGCACCGGGCGCCGGCCTAGGTCCTCTCCCGGGGCGAGCCCCTCCCCGCCAGACGGTGCCCGGGCGCCCGAGACATATGCTGCCCGCAGCCCGCGGCCCGACGTGGCGCTCAGGGCCCAGGCGGTTCTCAGCGCATCAAAAGCCGGGGCTTTCTTCAGCCGTATGGGCCGCGAGGTGAACAACAATGCCCAGGCCCCTTCACTTCAAAAGCGGCGATCAGGGGAAAGGCTCTCCCAGAGATTTTTTTTTTCCCTTCAGCCTTTCATTTCTAGTTAAAAAAAAAAAAAAAAAAAAGGCATCAGCAACTCCAGGGCCCAGGCGAGCCTAATGCCCTTTGATGGGGATTGAATTCATTATCTCCAATAACACAATTGTGCTTGGCCAACGAAAAGAGCAAAGCAGGGCTCTATCCCGCCCGAGGGGCCCGGCCTGGCGGGGCGGGCAGGCGAGACGCGCTCGCGGGGACGCGCACCACTGAGGCGCAGTCGCGACCCGCGACCCGCGACCCGCGGGACGGGATGCGACGCCCCTGGGCGAGCGCGGCGAACCGAGGCCGCGGGACACGGGGTACCACCGGCGGAGGCCGGGGCGGGGGCAAGGGGGCGGCACTGTGGTTTGATTTTTCTTTTCTCCCTTTCCAACCACCCCGAGGGCCGCCCCCGAAGGCTGGGTGTTTACTCTCCCCCTTCCGGGTTTCCAGCTTCGGGGCGCCCCGGGCACGCTGGGCACAAGGGCTGCACCGCACCCTGGGTGAGCGCGTCAGGCTCTCTACTTCGCGGCCGCGCCGCCCCACGCCAGCGCCTCGGCTCGAAATCAGCTTTCCTTTAACCTAGCACCGTAAACCCGGGCCCCTCTGCTGAGCTTCTTCCCATTCTCTTCTACGCCAGCCAGCCGTCGTCCAAAAGCGACCCAGGAGCCTGGGTGGGACACCCTGTCCCGCATCCGGCTGCACAGGTCTGGGCTCAGGGCGTGAGGCACCTCCTCCACCGCCCCTTGGGCACTGCCCAAGACCCCGGTTCAAGTGCTTTCTCCTGCGTCCTGCGGCCATTCCTGCCCTTCCAGCCACGTCCAGCCGGGCTTCTCAGCTCTGCAGAGGCCACGGAGCTGAAAACAGACTAAAGCAGGCATTATTCAGAGTCAGGCGCCTTGACCTTGTGTGTGTGTTTGGGGGGGTGGGGGTGGCGTGGGGGGGGGAGAACACAAGAATGAATCCCTAAGAAACTTGATCATAGATTGCTGCATAGATAGATATCTTGGTGTCTAAAATACCAGTTCGGGTGAACACTGAGCATGCTTCTTGCACAATCCTACTTTCCCTCTCACCACTGCTGGGAAAAATATGTGCTGCAATTTTATTTCAGTCATATAAAGAATAATGATAAAAAACAATCTAAAGTACTTTTTTCCTCACAAGAGTACTTAAGCGAATGCTCTGTGGTAGCAACTGTGGATGGGTCACTTCTCACCAATTTGTCATGATGATCTCAACCTGCAAACAGTTGGTGCTTTACCTTTCTCTAGAGAACAAGAGCCAGTACACATGCTATAGGTGAAACCTCTGTATCTGCCTATGCATGCACATTCAAGAGGGGCATTCACAAGACCTTCCTATCTACCAGACAGTCTCCGCAACAAGGGAGCAAAAAATTGGAGGAAAATCTAGAAAAGTGTTTCAGATTTAAGATTTTCAACTAGACATTGCTGAAATTGCTGAGATACAGTGATTTTGTTATTTAATTCCTTTCCCCATCCAGTAGAGTAACCTCTACAAATTTACCTGGTGGAATTCTGACCACACCCTTCCCGTTTTAGGCCTAAGTACTGCTAGGAGGGAAGAAGCAATTCCAACTGTGGTGGGTAAGTCTATTGAGCTGGACTTTTGAGTTCTTTCTTCCTTCTTTTTTCTTCTCTTTTCTTTCTTTTTGTCTGATAGGACAGTATCCTGGATATAATTTACATTAACACACATATTTACTTTAGTAAAGTCTTTATGATTTTCAGTTACCTCTAAAAAACGTAAAAACATTTACCTTGCAGATATTCTGAGAGTCTGATAAACAAGTCTATGGGAAATTCTATCCTTCAGATGAGTTTTAAACTCCAGATAGTGCAAGTTATTAAAAAAAAAAAAAAAGAGTGACTTTTCTCCTGAACCTTTACCCTACTTTTTATTAACTTGTCAAAAAATAAGTTTTAATCTTAGTTGACTGGTTCACTTAGAGTGTAGTGACTTATTTCAGTTACCTTTCATAAAATGTCTTTTGTAATATTAAGCAGAGATTTAATCTTTACCTTGAATCATGGCACACAAGTTTCACACCTGATAGGCTGCAGTACCTCCTTTGCATGTTCATTATCAAAGCTTAGACTGCTAGGAAGAGAAAGACACTTATACCAGGGAAAGGTGCCAGTGATTTAGATTTTACATATTAACAATCTGAATAAGAGTTCAACATAATATGTATAATTGGAATAAAGTATATGTAGTATAGCTACTTGGAAATTACTTTTCATGATATTATTTTGTATATTTCAGAATAACCATTCTCTGGATCCAGTAAAAGAACCAGTCCCTGAAAAACAACAAATTCAAAACCACCAAAAAGAACTTTAATGCTGACATATACCCACCAGACCACAGAAGCCACGGGGCAGTCCTGTGGTTTCTCACATAAACATTTTGTCTAGTGCCAGAGCACACATAAAGGATTACTGACCTCAGTTGACCAGGGCACTATAGAACTGGAATGGATGAATTACTGAGCAAAAGGTACCATGCTTGTTGGCCTTGGAACAGAATTGTAAAGGAAGTAGATGAAAAGCACTTTGGTAGAAATGCAGTGTTCACCAAAGTACAACTGTAAATCACACTTTAGCCATTAGATTCACTGAATCATGGCGCTGTAGAAAATGGTAATGCAAAAGATCCATTTTATCTTCTAGTTCACTCATCTGCAAGATTACTATTCTCAGCATATTCCAAAGCCAGGTCCAGAATAGATCTAAATATCAAGAATTGTAGTCTTCCTACTTCTGGAGTTTATCCACATAATTGAGAAGCTCTATATTTATGGTGTAAAACATTTTGCCAACTGAATATTTTTATGATACAAAAGTAAAATTGCCTTTATTTTTATTGATATATATTTGTAATACATAATAATTTCATTCATCTTGGGAAACTGGTACATATATACATTGTATCTTGATTATTTTTAATATCATTTCCTCCTCCTTCCTACTCTTCCCTCTTGTATCCTGATAATTGTCCCCTTCTTCAATAAGTCTATCTTTCTGTTTCCTACCATGTCTTCTTTATTTTTTAATGTATTTATATCTTAGGTTTCTCATATAAGAGAAACTATATGGTAAGTAACTTTCTGCTTCTGACTTGTTTCAACTGATATTATGGTCTCAACATCCATACATTTTCATACAAATGAATTGTCCTATATTTAAGTTATGCCTCTTTCAGGGTCCATTTTATCACCTCAAACTTTTTTCAGGTACCAAAATATTTATCTCTTCAAGTATTTATTTTGCTAGTCTATACACACTTTCTTTAGTTCCCATCTAAAACTGATCCAAATAAAGTGTCTTAGGTAGGAAAACACCTGTAACATATACAAGCATTTGATGATTTATTCTTAATATTGGGGGGAGGGATAAAGTTAAACCTCAAATTCCTTTGATTCCATTATTATAAACAAGAAACTTGGTGTCTTTGTAAGATGTCACCCAAATGCCAGCTCTTATAGCCTTTCTACCTTTTAAGTATGATTTATGGTAAGAACTGATAGGACTTCAGCTTCTTAAAATGTAGTTGGTTGGTTCTTTAATCACAGAAAACACATATGGAAGCCAACTAGGAAGTTGGCTCATTTAGAAGAAATACTATTTCTTGTGCTAGGGAGATTTCAGTGTTAGTTACTTGTGGCCACAGATATACATGTGGCCTATCAAGAATATATTTCTGTCAGACTTTTATATAGTAAATGGGCCAAGGCAATTCATTGTAAAACTTCTTGAAAAAAGTAACACTTTTACATTTCAATTCTACAGATTCAAAATTTGGAGCTGGAAAACTATGTTATGACTTTGAGACTCAGACTGGGCTCCCAAGGCCTGGAAGGATTCGCCAACTCTATATAGTGACTGTTGGGCTAAGTCATGCCAAAGATTAACCCCCCAGGCTACACCTGTCTCTTGAGTTACAACATTTCTATGAACCAGGCAATTAGAAAGGAAATGCTTATTTCATCTGACAAATAATTCACATTGGAAATATAGTCATGGATTGTGAGTTAGGTAGGGAGAGGAAGTAAGAAATGATCTTCACTGCATTCCATTCGCTTGGGTCATCTTTTAAAGTAGAAGACAGGAAGGGAAAACTGGCATGGTAATCAACACGAAAGGTTGTAAGGCCTCTGATGATTCAGAGTAACATTAAGAAGTTGTGTAATAATATTATAGTCTATATAAATACACCAAATAGAAGATTGCAAAGATATTATATTCCCTCAAGCTGCCTGTTGAGTCCTGAGAGGATCAAGTTCTACCTGATTCTTGATTTACATGATGTAACAGCTGATTGTGTTGTGTGTTGTGTTTTATTTAATTCTTTATATAATGAGAATATATTTTTTAATGTTCAAAGAGGTTTCTTAAATAAAGTTTTGATTTTTCAGGATTTGTATTAAACATATATTTTAAAGCCATATGTTCACTTACAGTTGTTACCAGATGATGCTGTTTGTGGAATAACCTGCAATTTTAAGAATAAGCACAAATTCACTTTAACAGAGTAAAACAGCCTTCCCTAGTTTACTCATTTTCAGCACCACCAAGAGAAGTGTTGTAACCAGTGTTCAATTTGAAATATGAAAACTCTGGACCATAGTGAGATTCTTTTCTACTAAGTGCAAAAATTGGATTTATTATGACGGGTAACGAATAGTGATTATTATGCTTTGGCAAAAAGAAATTATTTCAAATTAAGCGTGGTAACTTCAAGAGAAACAGAAAATAGGTTGCCAGGGAAATGTAAGGGTCAAAAAGACGAGGTAGCCAGATGAAGGGAGAAGCCTCATAGCAGAAACAGCAGAAGGTGTTGGGCCCCAGATAGATGCAAGGACCAGGGGAGTGAAGGAGTGAGAGTTAGCTGGGGAGAGCTAGACAGAGTGTGCTGAGGAAGGGCCAGGCGGGAAAAGATTTGGTGTCGTCATAGCAACGGGCTCAGCCCTGCTCCCCCTGAAGCCCATTCAGCTCTGAGCCGCCGGAACACGTTTTTAATTAAAGCGTATAAAAGTTGTTTTGTAAGGACTTCTCCTCATCCGATAGATTTCAAAATGGTTAATCAGGCTTCATCTCCTTTTGATGCTCACAAGAGCATGGGCTACAGCATGCACAGAAGCTGCTACTGCTGTGTCTGCTGCTAAGTGAGTTATCTCTCAATCACACCTCATGCCAGGAATGAGCAGAGCATCTAGCTATTTAGACACACGTAAACAGAGAATGCAAGCGGGAGTATGGAGTCTATTATTAAGACAGTGGGTGGGAGCACTAATTTTCTTTACTGGGGGTACTACGAAACTCCACCTTCTGCAAGGCTATTGTCCGTGGTTGATGTTCTGTTTAGCTTTTAAAAACAGCAAGACTTCTTTTTTTCCTTTGGAAGATGCAAGCCAAAACTCAAAAGTCACAAATTATTTTTATCAAATAATGTTTAACTTAACATTAGTATTCCAAGAAAAAGCTTTGTTCATTCCACTCATTTAAAAAGATGGTACCCGTATTACTTTTTTAAAAGGAGACTAAAAGATCTCTCTCAAATCTTCTGTAAATTCATGAATTCAGGATATACAGCAAAAGTCGCATTTTGTTCTTTAAAAGAATAGGCAACTTAATGATAACAATATCTTCTAGTAATTCACTAACACCTTTTTAGATGATTTAAAACTTCTGAAGGCTTTTTCATCTCCTTTCTCCTAAACCTTGGTAGATGACTTTTTTTCTAACCTCTCTGAAAAAGAAGGAAAAAAAAAGGATTTTCCCAGTCATCTATTCCTTTAATTACCTTAAATTCCAACTCATCATTTCTATACTAATACATTCTCCACTAAGTCTGGGAGGAAAAGGAGTCCTGCCACCCTTCAGAGACAATGTATCCACCAAACAATTTTACTAAACACCTGCGTAGTTGAGGCCACTGTAGAACCATGAAGTGAGATAAAACAAAGATCGCTTTATAATTGTCTAAACACAGCTAAATACAAGGTAACTCTAAAGCACAAAAACAGCAAACATTTTCCCATATCTACTAACAGGAGTACCAGTTACTTCTTTGCAATGCTAGCTTTGTTCTAGTCTTTTTTTTCTGGTTCAGATTCATGAAGTTTCTTTCTTTCTTCTTCCTCTTCTTCTTCTTTTTTTTTTTTTTTTTTTTTTTTTGGTACCGGGGATTGAACTCAGAACCTCGTGCTTGTGAGGCAGGCCAGATTCATGAAGTTTCTGATCATAGAATTATCCTTGTATCCTGACAGTTTCCAATCTAAAGTTCTGCTTTCTGGGCCACCTAACACAAAGCCCCAATCCTGTAATAAGAACTTTCTAAAACCCTCATACTGATATACCACACGGGCCCCATGATGTGTGGTCTCCTTTCTTTGCAATGAGCAATAAATCTAATCAGTTTAACATAGGTATGCCACTGATGGTCATTGGCTAGAGGGCACGGGTAGTCTTTTTTCTTTGTTTTCATGGCTTGAACTACCACACAGACAGCTGAAAGTTCATCTATGTCGTTTAACAATTTCTATTCCTATCTACAAGGTATTTCCTGAATATTCAACATATTTAAATCACATTTCTTTCAATAACAAGGCACTCCTTCTGATTTCATATTTTTCTCATTTTCTTAGCCTTTCAGGCTAGAAAAGGCATAGTTACCATGACTTATCTTTCTTATTACCCACACATCTACAATCAATTAATATGCCTGTCAATAATCTCCATTACCCCAACCTCTTACTATTTGAAAGGTCACAATTTAGTCCACAGTACTGTCCATTATCTGATAAAATAGTCCTTAGACTCTCTTTGGTCAATTTCTGTCTGTATATCATTTTTTGTTAATATTCTGAATAATAGATTTGAGAGATGCAGACAAGTCTTAACCTCTTGAGGGTAGAGTTTGTACAGTGGTAATTTTAGGAATTATATATGAATAAATAGCACGATTTTCTTCCCTTAAAAAGATAATGGCAGCACACATGGAGTGGGGAAAACCAAGAATGTACTGGTCACCACAGGATCATATTTCATGTGTGGGGAAGTGTTTGAGAAATACAGATAAAATCAAGTGCATTTAGAATATTCTGAATATGAGTGAGAACTAAACCATGCTATGTGAAAGATGATTTAGGCTGAGGGTGTTTGGCCACAGAATAAACAATTTCTGTTACAACTGTAGGATATTGTAGTTATTTCAAGCATATGGAGAGAGACTAGCACTATTTATTGCATGTAATTACAGAGGACAGAATTAGGGCCAAAGGGTAGAAATTAGAGGATTACAGATTGGAGTTCAAATAAAGACATTGGTAACATGGTTATAGATTGAGTAGGTTGCCTTAAGAAGTAGTGAGCTTCTCAATTTTGAATGCTATTCATAGAGTAGATGGCCATTTTGGATAAATGTTTTCCTCAAACTAGTGCTTTATTTACTCAGATGTGGTCACTTGACTTTCAATTATAATAGATATGTTTGCTCTAAACAAAATGTCCTTTTTATTTCATGTATTTTATATTTTTGAAAACAGTCAATATTCCTGTTTTATCTCACGTATTTATTCTTATATGTTTCTCTTATTCTTTCCTATATTATCATGATTCTCCTTATGGCAAATTTTACCATGTTTTTTGTTTTTTTCAGTACTGGGATTGAATCCCTGGCCAAAAATTTTTCATGTTTTTTTTTGTTTGGTTTTGGTACCAGGGATCGAACTCGGGTCCTTGCACTTGCAAGGCAGGCGGCAGAACCACTGAGCTAAATCCTTGGCCCATGATTCTGCTTGTGAATCAGTTTCCTTTTGCCTAACCAATGTCCTTTAAAGTCTCTCATCATTTCAATCTCTGATTGGTCATCTCTGGGTCCAGCGTTGTTGACTATTTAATCTTTTTACATGACCTTTTTTCTTTTTCATGCATCTCCCATTTAAAAAAAAATTAAATGCCAGATATGTATAAAGAACAGCTGAGACTGAGGTAAATGTCCAAAAATGATAACTTCTTTCAGGGTATTAACATATGATTTGACACAACCTAGTCAGCACTTAAGATTTGGATTTTGTTGTTGCCAGAGTTATCTTCAGTGCATAGCTGACTTGAAATTCCTCCAGTGCTGATCTGGTTTGCCACAATGTTCTTAGTGTGAGGCCCGGAGTGCTGGAACGATTTTTTCTATTTCCTTGCTCATCTCTCAGATTTCAGCAGGTTCTCTATGTCTGCAGAATAGAAGGAGTCTCTTTCCACATTTTAGCTTCTCTCCCAACAGTAGCTGGCTACTACCTGTTATTAAATGTAAGCCTTCCGGCTGGGGACAGAGGCTGGCTTTCCTAGCTCTCAGGTTCTGAGTGTTAGGGAAGTGCTCTGTACCTGGGCTTCCTCCAGGGGCAGGCTCTGCTTCCTGTTCAGTGCAGGGACTAGAGCACAGACAGGTTCCCTGCCTCTTCCTCCAAATTCCACCTTGTGTTGAAGAGTATCTTAGGTGGAAATAAGTTTCTTCCACCTTCCCAAGTACTAACTGACCTCTGTCTAGGCCTAGGGGCAGGACAGTTCCTGCTCCTCTGCCTGTAGCAGACAGCTATTGCCTCAGGTTAAAGCTGGGTCAGATCCAGGTTATAGGGAGACTTTTTGCCCTGTCCCACTTGGTAGATGCTTTTGCTTCAAATCAGTGGAGAGCCATGGTGTAGGTAGGTTTTATACTTGTCCCTAGCTGCAGCTGTTCCCTACCTTGTACTCTATTTTAGAGGCCTGGAACTTAATGGGTTTCTCCAGGTTCTCTTGCTTTGTCCCCAGACTTTGCCAAACCCTGCCCTGCTCTCATTGTTTCTCACGAGCATCCAGTAGAGGCCTGTGAACAGTGTTGGTCAGTGTGGGCAAACTTCATGCTGGTTCACACACACGGTTAAGACTTTGTTAATTTTGTTTTTGTCTTATCTACTTATCTACCACCTTTCCCCCGCATGCTCTGTCAAAGATGAGACAATTTATATGTTCCTCTAAGGAATTTGGTTCACCCGTTTGCCTTGTGAGCTCAGGTGTCTGATGGACTAAAAACATGATTTTTAAAAAACACATGATTTTTGTAAGCAATCATTTTCTCTCTCTTTTTTTTTTTGAGACAGGGTCTCACCATGTAGTTCAGGCAGGCCTTGAACCCACTATGTAGCCCAGGCTGGCCTTGAACTTGTGGTGATCTTCCTGCTTCAGCCTCCCTAGTGCTGGGATTATAGGTGTGCACCACCATGCTCATTTTTTTTCTCATTTTAAAGGCAGGTGTGAAATTTTCTTGTAGAGGTAAGGCTGTACCTCTGGTTGTTTTTAAAGCTTTATCTATTTTTTTAAAAACTGTGTTACTATGGTGTGCCTATGTGTAGCTTTTCTGGGTTTGTAGAGTCTCTTGATTCGTGGCATTATATCTTTCATTATTTATGGAAAATATCTCCTTAAAGGTTGATGTTACCCCATTTTTTCTGTCCTAGGAGTCCAGTTACACAGATGACAAACCTTATACCATCTGCCACATGCCTTTTACTGTATTTCATAGATTTTTCATCTTTTTCTTTCTCTTTTCCAATTTAGATATTTTCCATTGGCTTCTCTTTCCATTAGTGAGTTTGCTTTTCCACTAAGTCCAATCAGCTACTAAAGCTATTTACTAAATTCTTAATTTTAGTTCTTATATTTTTCAATTCTAAGATTCCAATTGAAGTCTGTCTGATTACTACAGTATTTGTATCACATGTGAGTGTTTCTATTTTTATTTTCTATTGATTTTTGGTTATTTAACTTTATTTCTTGGAATACCTGATTATATCTGGTTGAATGATAAATATTGACTCTAAAAAGTAGTAGGGATTCTAGCTGATAATGTCTTAGATTTCTTTTTTCACTTTCTGAGAGTTTGGGAATATTACTTTGATATAGTTGAGGCTGGTCTATTTATAATTTGCGCTTACTCATTGATATATCTTTTCCAGGGTCTGTTTCAAAAGATGAGTCTTTCATCTTTGGTGAGACTTGCATTCCAGCTTTTGTCTCCTTGGCATCAGGAAACTGACAGATACTTTCCTTAGCTTTTTACCTTCTTAGTAAGTGTTCTGTTTGTTTGTTATTTTACTTTGTTTCTCTGCATTTTGTCTTGAGTTAAGCCTCTAAGAAATCAGAAAATACCTTGAGAAAAAATTGTATGTAGAATGTTGGTTTCCACTGTCCAGTCTTTCTCTCTTAATCTTGGTCCTGCATGCCGTAGCTGCTTAATTTAACCCTGCACTTCATTTTTTTATTTCTTCAGTCCAGTAAGATTGCCACAAACTAAAGATTACTATACTTCTTGTGCCTCTACGCCCTGATACTTGAATCGGCAAACAGACCAGGGGAAAACGTAGTTGTAAATGCAGAACTCAGTTTACCTCGATGTATTTCCCATCTCTTCAGGGTCTTGGCCCTCAGGTCTTGGCAGCACTGGTTGTTCTCCAGAGCGTCTGGATTTTGTTTTGTTTAGCTTTGTATTTTGTCCAAGATTTATAGTTATTCTTAGTAGGCAAATTATTCTGACTCTAGAACTCTGATTATATTCAGAAGCACAATATGTTTCCTTATTATATTCTAAACCAAAGTCCCTATTCATCATCTTGGTGATTTCTATGAGGTTCTGTTAATTCCTTCATGTTTAAGCTCCATAGTCACTTTCTTACCCATATTTTATGGGATGGCATATATTTGGGGACACAGTTATGGTAGCATTCATTTTTCTATAAACTTGGACTAGTCAATGAAAATTACCTGGTTATATATTGTAATTTTAAAAGAGTTGAAGATCTTGGTGCTATTTAATCTAGTATGTTTGTTTTACCTAATGGGCAGGAAACCACAGATTAACATAACTATGATGAGCAAGCCTTCACACTAACCATACAGCTTATTATACAAGATTCCAACTGGAAGCTATACAATTTAGATAATGTCCAAAACTGAGGACCCTCATATAGAGGAAAGTTGAATAACTATGCATTTGATTCAAATTCATATAATAAATGAATAATAAGGAAGAACCCAGATTTGATATACAAATCAAAGTTAATAAAAAAAAAATCTCTCCTTATAGTAAACCATGCTGGTGGAAGTGAAGTGGTAGAATGTTCTAGAGGTGAAGGGCATTTTAAGTTAGAAATTGTTGCCAAATATTAAGAAGACAGAAGATTAGGGAAGATATGAAAGTGTGTTAGTATGAAATAGTTTCATAATGTCCATTGGAAAAGGAGAAAATTGAAAAGGAATATAATATGAATTTCTGTTCAAAGGTAACACATATACTATGTGTTGAAAGAAGGAAGTCATCTTTTAGAAGGAAGTTGTACCATGGCTACCAGCTAAGTGATATCCTAATGGTGTACTTGGCAATTGACATTGGGAAGTTTGAGAAGAGGAGAAAAGGAATAGAAGAATTGGGAATCAAAAACATTCATAATATAGTCTTTTTTTTCAAGTAGTAAGACACTTGCTGGAAAGATTCAAGTCACTGACATTATACAAGTGGGATACAATTATTCATTAACACCTAGGGGGAAATTACTACCATTCATCAACACCTAATTGTGCTATGCAATATGAAATTCCATACTAAATCTCTTCAGAGGCAGCAAGCAAGAACAGCTGGAAAGTGATTTTCTGGGGAAAGTAGCCATATCTACAGCCCCTATTTCTATATTCACCTCCTGGTTCACTGCTATCTGAATTTTGTTTCAAGTTTTAGTAATAATCAGTCTGATTCAAGTCAACAAGGTGTATGTGTGCCTATCGTTCCAGTTACTCAGGAAGATGAGGCAGGAGGGAGATCGTTCAAGCCCAGGAGTTGGAAACTAGCCTGGGCAACAAAGTGAAAGCCTGTCTCAAAACAAAACAAACAAAAATCTGAAATGGTCAGTCACCTTAACTGACAGTCCCAGTGGAACTTAGCTCAAACACTATCTCCTTTGGGAAGCCTTCTGTAATCTCATAGACATGGTAAGATTCCCTTTCTTATGTTCTGCCAAAACATTCTGAGGCTATCTTTATTATGACACCTACTATACTTTATTGTGATTATTTACAGCTGTGTTATTCCTTCTGGATTTTCATGAGGTCAGAGTCTGTCTTACTCAACTTTGTATCCCTAGTACCAGGTATGGCATTGACTGGATTATTAATAAAATAAACAATATCACTCCCTCATTATCTCCTTCAACCCTTTGCAAGATATACTTGCAGAAAAAACACTGAAGATTTTTAAATATGATCAGATTAAAAGCTTCCAAATATAACCAAAATAGATATATTTTGTCTGCAAACATAACTTTCACCTTTTCTTATACAGTATATTAACTGTAACTATACATCATCAAATAATTAATACATGATTTATCCCCTCACATATTGCCACAATTTATTATCCATACTTCTGACTCTATGAGATTGTGATTGGATAAGGGCTTTATTGACTTAATTATTTTAAAGTGTTTCCTTTGAGATTCAAATATATATAAGAACCAATTAAAAGAAATACCTTACATGAATGAACATATTATTTATAATTTTATATAACATGGTTTTGTCTAGTTATATGGCTAATAGTATTGCTCATGGTCAGTAAAGAAGCTCAGAATGTTATTATTCTAATTGTTTCACCACATCCTTACATCCTTGAAATTTAAGAGTGAAGATGACTTTTTGTATTTTTATAAATGCACATACATACTCTTCATTTGTTTTTAAAATCCAGTTTTGCAAATGCTTTAGGATTTACTAACATTGATTCATGTGGCAGTTTGGAACTATCTTTGCTTTTTCCTCTTCCTTTTGCTCTCTTCTTCTAGCTGTTGCCAAGTTGTTTCTTCCAACCATCTACAAATTTTATATTTTCTATTAGTTTCTTCCATTCTGCTTGACATCTTATTTTCACACTTATACTTAACTATTTTAATTTCTTTCATTATCTTGTTCATCTGTTATTTTGATCATTTTACTCCTAAGAAAGATATTTCTATGACTATGGCAGGACCATTAACAAAAGATATTACTATACAAGCATCTACATATGCAGTGAAGATGTTCATCCAAAATAGACACTGGAGAAGTTTTGGAGCAGCACTGAATAAGGTAACAACAGGTATAAGGCTGTTATCTTTTAAGAATGTTTATATCAAATTCACATCCACTGCCTGACAAAGTTCAAGAAAACCAAGAACTTAAGAGTCTAAGAGGTAAAACATTCAAACTGTCAACTCATTATTGTTCCATGTGAGTTTATAATTTCCATGAAGAAATTTGATACATATTATGAATTTAAATAATAACTACAGTGTATAATCAAGTGCCAACAGGTGGTGGAGACAAATCTTCAATGACTGTCATATGAGGGGTGGGTGGAGTGGAACCAGGTAGGGCTGAGGGGGGAACAATGATGCTGTGATTTGATATTACTTGTGATACATTTTCTAATGTCCTCAATGAACTAGATATATATCCCATGTTTTTAAAAAAACATGTCTATTAAGCTCATTTCAATATTATCATTTTTATATTATGAGCTAAAATATGTGAGCAAAAGAATCTGCGAGTTTTGCTTCGGCTAAGAAATTTTCAGTTTAATAATGCTGAGCAAAACTATGTTTTGAAAATACAGATACATTTAAAACTCATAATTTTTAAAAGAATAAATGAATATCTGAACTTGTACTAGAATTTAGGTTGTGATTTTTCTTATAACAAAAACAAAGATAGAAAATCATTTGGATAATTAAAAGTTTGATGGTATAGAGGGTATTCAAGAAATGAATCATGTTTATATGTAGTTTTTTTTAAAATGTAAAATTAAAATATTTCCTTTTCCTTTAATAACTACGGTATTATTTGAGGAGGCAGCAATGGAATTTTTGCTTTTGCCTTTGAAACAGCATTATAGCATCTTTGGATTTTACATACATAGGAAGCATTAAAAAGACTGTCAATAGATTGAAGGAAAACTGAGTTAAAAAATCTTTCAAATGGCACCTCATTACCATTTCTAATGTAAAAATTTCTCACTTTTAATTATTATTTACTTCTAATAAAGTATAAACGATGTATATATGACAATGTTTGCTAGTGAGAGAATTTTAGAAAAAAATTGTAGGAAATAAAGTTTTTAAGAAATAAAGTGTTCTTTGTAGTATATCTGAACAAAATAAACAACAAAGATGTATAAGTATAAACAAGGTATACATTTCTTTAACTTTAAGGATGTAATATATTACATAAAACCATTCATTTTTAAAGCAAAGTATAATCATTTGCCACAAATATTTTTATATACTTTCCTTCTAAAATAAAGTTTTTAATTCAGGAAAGCAAAGTTTGGAATGGTAAGAGTTAAAAAAACAGCAACAGTAACTCCATTTAGATAAGGGGATAGAAGGGTGGGGCAAGGGAACAATACACTAAAGTGCTTTTCTTTCACAGATCTTGGTTCAAATTAAGGTTAAATTCCAAAGGAGGATGTGTTTTCCCCATATGGAGTCTTAAAGGACATGCCTTTGTTTCCAACTTCCCAGAGAAGCTATATGTTAACACACACAAAGCATTTCATAATAAATTTAACTTTTATAGAGTGACTAATGCCCTGTGGAGATAAGGCAGACTCTCAGTCACCTGTGCTTAATCCATGCTGCAGGAATTACGCCAAGGGCATAATGACAAACTTTATTCCTTTGGAGAAGATGGCAGCAACTTGGTAGGGAACAGAAAGGGTCTTGGTTTTTTAAAGTCTCCCTGGAATGACTCTCCCTCCCTCTCTGTGAACACAGTTTAGTGTTTATGTACTTTGGAAGGACACAGAGGTTAGGTAAGCCTGCCAAAATATGAACCTGTGTTTCTGGGAACCTGGTAGCAGATCACTGTTATACACATAAGAGAAACTGCAAAGAAGCTGTAGATGTAAGAAACCTGGAGTTGATCTGCAAATATCTATACTAAAGCCTGCATCTTGTTCTCCTTTGAGATTGCAAGTGAGGTGACAGGATGTTTAAAATGTCACAAAGCATCATTACTCCGTCCAACCAGGCTTGGGTGGGGGTGGCAGGTAGAACAGCATGAAAAGAGACAATTCTGTGCTAGAAGTATTCTACAGTCAACAGAAAAATAATCTTTAAATTTTTACTTGGGATCTTGCCAACAATAATAATTTATTAATCTATCTCCTTCTAAGAAAGATTAATAGCCCATTTGTGTAAGTAGTTCTTTTCTTACACTTCTAGCTTTATTTTCATATTGTTCTTTATCAAGAACAATGAGGTGTAATTATTAAATCCTTAATCTTGCAAAAACATCTCTGAATTTGTGGGTAGGTAAATTTACTCATTGTACCTATACATCTTGTTGCCATGTGGAAATCCTACTGACTCCAAATGAAGGGGTAAAAATTAGTCCCGTGGCATGTGAAGGAATTCTTCCTTTTGAGAGAGGGCAACAAAAATGTGTTTGTGTCAATCACATCTAACTGTGTATTATAAAATATTTAATTTTTACATTTATAAATTCATTGTTGATGAAAGGCTTAGGAAATCTATTTTAAAATTTAAACTGAATTGTGGTCTTCACTGTGCCTCACTCACTAAAAAAGGAGATACTGATATAAACTAAAGTTGCTTTATGAGAACTCTCTAAATACCCTTTTAGTATATTGAGCTGAGGTCATACTGACTCTAGACAAAATTAAACATAATCAGTTATTCCAAGCTACTCATTTATTTATAGTGCCCAGTTTCTTTCTTGTGCTTTGAATTAACACAAAATAAAGCAATGCCTTTCATCATTCTATGTTAGCCAGTGACTAACAAAGGGAATTTTTTTTTCTGATTCTGGACTCTAAACAAAGATAATGAGGTTTCTTTTTCTCAGACTGTAATACCAATCCAAATTTCAGAAATTAATTAACTTTTCAGATAGGAACACCACAAGGGGGCAGGTGAATCCAGGATAGGTCCTAGGTAAGAGGGTCTCAGTATTAGGGATTCTTGTCAAAAGAGGGGGAAAGATGAAGCAAGAATTAGGAACAACTCTAAAGATAGTATTTCTTCATGAACATAATAAGCATTTGATCTGGATCATCCAACGTAAAATTTTATTTAAAATATATCCAAAGACATTACTTACAATATAGCAAGAAGACAAAGTAGTCACACATTGAAAGCCCTTACTATGTTTAAGAAGGCCAATAAGATGGTTTTAAATCTTGTAAAGACTGTAAAATCTAGAATTCACTACAAAAACAAATCAAGGCATGCTTTAAAATAAATCCGGCCACATAGGCAAAGTATAAAATAATTAAAAAGAAATATAAGAAGAAATCTTTGCTTCAAGGTACCCTTAAAAACAATTTCATAAAAAGCATCAATTTTGAGTAGAGCTGTAGGAGTTTTTTCTATACAAAATTGATAATTTCAGACATCTTAGGATAGATAAAAGCCACTGTATAAAAAGCTTATTTAAAGTCTATTTTGCTTTTCACTAGAATTTAGACGGATCCTACCAATAGGAGGCAAAACTTGAGTTTTTAAAAAATGAGTTTTTAAAATGTTTTTGACACTAGATACCTCCCGTGAGAGTGTCAGTTATAGTAACTTCTGTGATCAACATATATACGTAACCTTCTATATGAAGTAACTAAGATTAATTCCATTTGGCAAAGCTGGATATTATTGCCAGCCTCCCTTTTACACCTTTTACATCTTTATTTGATGTGAACAGATAGTACATTATTATACCTTTAATAGATTAATAAAATGAAATGTACAGAATAGTGTAGATAAATAAAATGCACATTTTACCTTTTACTGATAGTTTCTATTTGTTCCTGCTAACAATTAGAATCTTTAAAATGAGCTTCCAAATTTCTCTTATTTATGATAAAATAAATGTATCTAGGAATTTTAAATAATTTTCTATAGCAACATGTAGAAGTCACTTTCTCTGATTATAAATCTATTAATTGATGAGGTCATCTCATAACAGACTTTAGAGAGTCTGGTTGGAGAACAGGGGGTTCAAGTTGAGCAGTTTATCTATTAAACCATGATATATTTTGGTTTTGTGATACCACAAGTTTAACGCTAGCTAAACTTTTTTTTTTTTTTTTTGTAGTGCTATGGATTGAACCCAGTGCCTTGCATATGCTAAGCAAGCATTCTATCACTGAGTTACATCCCCAGTCTCTAAACCTATTTTTCAGGCACAGCTCTGGACTCAAACGTGAATGATTATTTTTCTGTCATCTTAACAAAAGTTATTTCTCTAAAACTCACTCTTCTCCTTGTATAGTTACAAGTGCTATGAACAGATACACACTCATACACATAAATTCATACACATATACATACGTGATGCAGTCCATCAGTAGCGATATGTTAGAGTGCTCTTTCTCCCCTTTTCAATCTGTCTGTTACCCTTGTCTTTCTTTACCCCAAATCATTGCTGGGTCCTCATATTCTCTGTCACCTTCAGGAAATGGAAGCAGCTTCTGCAATGCTTCAAATAATAATGCTTTGGTTTGTCATTTTGAAAAGTTGAGTGGCTTTTAAAAGCTGACCAGTCCAGGGCTATGTGCACATAGTAGACATTCAATAAATATTTGTTGATTTGATTTATTCTAGGGTAAAGAACTGGATAACAACTCTTTTTGTCTTCACTGAAGTGGTATGGTTGAGCCTGTGTACAAATGCATTTATGAGTAAATATTAATGGTCATGGTCATTGAAGATGTTTTAAAGAGAAAAAAAATCTAGATCTACAGGCTGTTATGAATACCAAAGATTGGGAACATGTTTAATAAAATAAGTCAAATAATCAATGAAAGACACAAGAAAGTAAAGTCTTACTAATGGGCATCCTGATAAGTTCTCTGGAAACAAAGTAGGTCCTCCATAGTTTTTTAATCATTTCATCACATGTTGACAGTTTACACTTTTTCCCCAGGATCTTTTTATTTTTTTTAAATAGGGATATTTTGATTATAAAATTTAGTGAGACTATATAAGCAACATAATATTTCCTTTGGTATCTTCTTTCTTGCAATAGTTACAAAAATATTTATGAAAAGTTTTATTGACAATTTAGAGGCCTTGAATATAGAGAATGTGAATTTCTCCAAATTTCAAGTAATGTATAACTTTTAAGAAGTTAAACACTGTACTTCTTTCATTCAAAGAGCATATTAGATTTATTTCCTTTTCTGGATCACCAACAGTAAAAACTGTTTCTGAGCTTAAAACATGTTAAATTTTGGCTCAAGGCAAATTTACAATAGCAAGGTTTATGATAAAATCTGTCAAAACATTAACCATGATGGCACAAGCTTCAGCTCTTTAACAGATAGGGAAGCAGTAGAATTGACGAAATGAAGAGCTTAGGGATGGACATACATTTGTAATTCTAATTCTGAAAGTGCTTGCTGATGGCACATTATAAAAATTTCAATTCCTCTGTCCTAATTCTACCCAAATGTGAAAGTCCTGAAAGAAGAATAATGAATATGTGTTTTAATTCAGTAGTTACAAAAGATAAGAGATCCTAGAATTAAACATAATTCTAAGAAAAAAATTTGCTGAGCTTTTTTTTTTTCTAAGAGAGCTTTAGATATTCAAGACAAATGCTAAAATGTACAGCATTTTAATTTCTTGCCTGATGAATTTCAAGAAAAATTAGGTATGAACCTTTTAAGACAAATATGATTCATTTGCCTATGTGCCAACATTTCAGCATTATTCATTCAGATAACATTAATTTTTCAACATGGTAAACAGTGTTGGTAGTTTTGGCTTATTGTTCCATGATGAGTAAAGAAGCAAAACTTCTTAGAAAATGGAAACAAAATTCTTTTAGTAAATCACTCTCCCACCAGTCAATTATGATTAGGACAGTTAACTTTGTGAGTAGAAATAATTTTGGAGAAAGGCATACAATATCAAAAAATCTAACTTGGTTAGACACAGCCACAGCAAATTTATGAGACGAAAATATCTTCCAAGAACTTAGAGGTTTTTATTGTGTTAATGTCATGGCATTACAAGTTAAATGCAGTGAATATTCTAGGCTTCAATGTTTCAGAAAGTCTTTCAGACAACTGACCTATTTATTGAAGAATGGGATGCATTTTTAAAGATTTAGGACTTTCATTCAACAAGTTACATGACAAAAACTGATGAAGATTGAAGCAGAGACAAAATAAAATTAGTAACTAAATATTAATTTTTAAAGTAATTTGGAGGGTCATATTCATGTGCAATTTATTTTTGCTCTCAAATATCTTAAAATATGGCTTGGGGTTTGAAAGAATAACATACACCAAGAAGGTAAAAAAACCTCAAGAAAGTATAACAAAATAATCATAATTTAGAAAACCCAGTTACTTTTAGGAAATTGAGAGACTACTGAATTTGGAATTAAGATTTCAAGTAGAAGCAGCAACATCAAAGGTCATCCACATCCATCACACTGGTTTATACATGGCTTCCACTCTCCCTCTTATTACCTGAATTTGGGCGTGCTTGGTTCCAGAAGACAATTTAGTTATTACTCTTATTCAGTAATGATTTGATTGGCCTACTTGGTAGTCTGAAAATTTTGTGGTAATTTTGTAGTCAACAAACTGAAACCATGTCTTTATCGTGAAATGAAATTTCAAACTTTGAATTGTATGGGACCACAATTTAACAGCTATGCAAGAAATTCTGATTTAAAAAATCAACCAACCCAGCCATAAAGAATGAGAAACTAGAGACACTTATAGCTAAATGGATGCATATTGAGGCCATACTCTTGAGTGAAATAAATAGGACACACATGTTTAAATACCGAATAGTTTCTCAAGTGTGAGAAACTGAAAGTGTAAATAAGGATTAAAATGATTAAAATGAATAATTAATAATTGGAAATAGGAAGAAAAGGTTCAAAGGGGTGGGGAAGTGGGAGGGGAAGGGGAAAGGAAAGAAGGGAAAGGAAAAATTATGAGAAAAGGAAATAAAATGGAAATGATGCCTATGTAAACAGGGCACTGGGGAGGGGGTGAAGGGCGCACAGGTAATGGGGGAAAAAATAAGAACCAAGATACATCATGTACAGGTACAAGCACCCAATGATAAATGTAAACGTACTGTATACCTAAAATGTACCAATAAAAGAATTTAAGCAAAAAAAAAAAAAAATCAACCAACCAACCAAACAACAACAACAATAACACAATCTTACAATAACTCTTTAAATTGACTGTGGTTAAAAAGTGGTAGTCCTCAGATAAGCACCATGTCTGACCTGTGGCAGGTGCTACATAACTCAACATCATAGTATATCTTATTACTACCATTGTAGAAAAGAATATTCAAATTTTAATCTTTTAGTACGATTTTTGAAAAATATGTGATATAAACGTTTAGAAAATTAACACAGAATGAAAATGCAGGTTTTATCACTGAACACGAACAATTATTGAAGTATTTACCTGTGCAAAGAAATATGAGCAAGACTGAATCTCTGATCTGCAGAAGCTCGCATTCGAACAGGAGATAGTACAGAAATCCTGAAACAAGAGAAAACTTAATAACTACACTAACAGAGCTGCAGAGAGAGGTATAAGGCACACAGAAGAGAGATTGACTACAACTTGCTTGTGGGGTGGGGGTGGAGAATGAGGGAATGCTTCATGTAGGAGGTGGCATGTAAGTGTTCTTTGAAGGATGAACTGGATTTAAATATAGAAGGTATATTTGATTGAGTAGAGGTTTAAAATGGCAAATGCATTAAATAATGAAAAAATGGAGTAGGAACTGAAATGGAATGTATGCTTCAAGTACAAGGTCTAAAATATTTTCTTGCCATCCATATGAAAATAAAATAATGTGGCATAGGATATCTGTATATGATTTAGGCAATTGATTCTTAATAATCTAATATAGGCCCTGACAGTTATGATTAAAATTTAAAGACAATAATATCTGCAATATTTAAACTTTCAGCCCACAGTATAACTATGCTGTTGCAGTTTTTTACAAAAGCAGAAACAAAGTGATTATTATTGAGGTTTTAAATGAAATTTCTCATTTCAAAAGTTTTTCTTTACTTCTAGTGGACAAACAAAATTACTTATTCTTATCACTCTATGTCACCTAAAGAAAAGTATACAACTATTCTTTATAATATGACCATAAGTTAAGAAAAGATGCAAAAAGCATATCTAAGCAACAAGACTATGATGTAATAAGATGCAAGTAATTAGTAGCTGGTATGAAATTAGTGTACGCATTTAAGTAAAGTACAATTCTTAAAAGCAATAAAACTGAGCTGTTTTATGTCAAATTATATGATTGTTCCAACTATACTTGAACACCTCTCCTCACCCAGAATTATCTTGAGAATTGGACTGTTAATTAGAGAAGAAATGCAATCTTTTATCTTTTTAGTTTTAGATTCAAAACAGCATATTTAAAAATAAAATAAAGCCTAGAGATTTCAAAGCAGAACTTCTCCTTAGCAAGCCAATGTGTACATAATCTATATGGGTCTGAGAGACATTCTTTGAGATATTATCAGGAGGATCTCCCTAAGCAACAAAAAACATTGGCATGGAAGGAAAAGGCTACATGAGATAAAGTATACATAACCAGTGCGTCTGGCACTTCTCACCTTTCAAATGTTACATAATTTTAGTTCCTCTATTGAAATTTCTGCTGCAGTAGGTATGATTTTTGAAGTGAAAGTCACTTCTTAATTTAAGCTTTAAGTGTGCCTTTTTTATTCCTTTATTTTTTTATATGATTTTAAAAGACCAGTTTTTATGGAATAATTGGAATGGACAGGCAAGAGCAAGCTGCTTTATAAAGACATACAAATCATAGTTTTAATTATACTACCAGAAATTGCTGCTGTTTTCTAAGTCTTGCCTTACTGCAGCCAGTGTTAAAAGTTCGTTAGCTGGAGCTTAACAATACAATGGATGAAGGAATGGAGTTACCACACAAGTGTTTAAATTCCATGCTGGATCCCTAGCTACAAGGGAGAGGAGAGTTCAAACAACAGAAACAGAGTTGCAAGGTCTGAACTTGTGTGTTACGGATACCTCTTACTCATCACCAGCTGGCTCTTATTCAGGGCACCCAGGCCCTCCCAAGCAACATGGTTAATTGAATAAGGATTCTGAACCTTTTGGCTGCAGATAAACCAAAGTGGCACATGGCTCATAACTCAAACATTTCATTTTAGGCTGCTGTTAGTTTTCTTGCCCAGGCTAATTTGGATTATTCAATCATTTTCTCTTTTTTAATAATAAAAAAACTTTTTGTAGTTACTGGAGGGGGCAAAGAACTGCATTTATGGTTCTTGTAAGGTAAATTTATTTTCTGGTCATTTTGCTCATGTATACAAGTGATACTAAATTCAGAACATTTTACTAGCAGTACAATTTTCTCCCCAGCCATATAAGTTAATAACATTTGATCCATGACTACAATTCTGTTTCCTGCTGTGCTGCACCTAGCACTTCCTATAGCAAGAAACTAAAATTGTTGGATAGAAAATGACAAACGTCTTTTCAAGTGCATCAATATATGGCCCTCAGTAAGGAGTATTCAGAGGGCCAAATCTAAGTAAAACTAAGGAATATTCACAGGGCCAAATCTAAGTAAAACTGGAAACCCTCAGTGGTAAGTAACACAAAAGACATTTTTTAACCTTCATAACATTTATTTGCCTTATGATAGGGGTAAAGCTGAGCTTGGTTTCCATGGACTTCTAAGGCAGGAGGGGATAGGAGACAAAGCCCAGGACCTGCTCAGGACCTACCCAAGAACAGAAATCTTGAATTCAGGCTGAGTAGAAGCCAAAAGAATATTTCCCCTACACATTTTATAACAAGTCAGTCCTCAAGTGGTTGTTCAAGCAACATTAACATTACTTAAGTGAATCAATAAAGTTCAAATTAAGATTTAAAAGTGATCCAATGCCTATACATGCTTCCAAATAACTGGAAAAAGCAAATGTGAAGCCTCTATGGAGAAACCCACCATTAACCTATGCCTTAAAAAGATCCACAATGAGTAACTGTAAGAAATAAAAGCTCACATTCACAAATCACCAAACATCATAGGTAATGAAGCAACATAGATACAGCAGGAAAAATAAACAGGAACATTAGAGCACAAATAATTGAGATATTAAAATTATCAGGTATATACAGAATAAGTTTAAGGTATATAAGAAAATTTAAAAAGGGATTAGAAACACGAGACAGAAACAAAGCCTATAAAAGTGCATTTGGTAATGAAGGAATATTATTTCTAAAAATAACTATAATAGGAGAAATTAAAAACTCACTGGATTTGTTTCTATACAGAACAAAGTGGTTCATGGTAGACTGTCCCTTCTACTAAGAACATCTAGGAAAGCTGGTTAAACTACAGAAGGGTATTTATGTAAAAGTCAGGGATAAAACAAAGATTCCAGAAAGGAGAGGACAACAGAGAGGTAAACTGATGATCTGCAGCTACTTTCTCTTGAAAGCATTTGCTGGTATTGGGAGAAGATTAGAAAATGGATAATCTGGGCTTTGTTCAGCAGAGGACTGCTGCTAGGGACAGATAAACCAGCAGAGCTTTTGGTAGTCTTGCAGGGTTCACATAACAAAACTGGAGACCCAAAGGGGCTAAAATGCATGCCTAATTTTCCTTTCAAAAAACCTGGTAAATTCTGAGGTGACCTAAAGGTGGTTAAAAAAGCTAAAAATGAGAATATTTTAAAGGAGCCCGGTGAAGATATCACTTTCAACACTGAAAGCCCTAGTGAACTATGACACAGGAAAAGAAACGAATTAGAAAAAAATGGGATTTTACTCAAACTGTAACCCAGCTTCACTAGATTAAGGTAACTAGCTTCCACTCAATTTTCTCAACAGAGCAAAGGATATACTGTGTTGAGAGGAAGGCAAGAAAATCATCTGGAGGTTTAGGATGCCTTGTATTTGGTCAAAAATGTGTAGGCATGCCAAACGAAGAAATAGACAACAGAAAAAGATTCACAGATGACTCGGATTTTGGAGTTAAAAGACTTGAATTTTAAAACAACTATGATTAGTATTTTCAAGAAAAAGGTAAAGGGTGAGAAAATAGATTTAGCAAAATGAATATTTCACTGAGAGAACTGGAATGTACAAAACAAATAGGAAACCATAAACCTGAAAAATACACAGTCTCACATTAAGAATTTAATAGATAGTTTCACAACATAAGACAGAATTAGGGAAATGGAAAGACAGTTTTATTTCAAAATCAAAATTGATGAGTACAAAGTAAAAAAAATAGAATGGAAAATACAGAAGGAAAGAGATATACAGAAAAGCAGTGAAAATGTTAACATATAATTAATTGGCATCTCAGAAGGAGGAGAAACAGATATTGACTAAAGATTTTCTAAAACTTACATAATATATCAAATCAGAGATTTAATGAGGTTCCTGAACTCAGGCAAAAAAACACAAGAGACCATTTCTTTTTTGTATAAACAGAAGATCACATCTAGGCACAGAAAAAAACTGCCAAACAACAAAGTAAATGAAGAATATGTAATAAACATCCAGAAAAAAAAAAGACTTTACTTTCAGGAGAAGAACAAGAAGATAAGCAGTTGACATCTCAATAAGAAGAGGGACGCTAGTCATTAACATGATGCATTTTAAGTGTTACAGGAAGACTTTCACTCTTGGCTATAATGGGGTAACAGGTACTACATGTATCCTACCACATTAAAGAACTAGAAAAAATTCCCTTAGCAAAATACATGAAGCAATGTTTTTGGACTTGGGGCAACAGGTAGCACTACACAGTGACTCTTGAAAGAAAGGGAACAGAGTGAGCCCGACCAATGCTCCACTTATGGTCTGCAAAATTTACAGACCACAGAGCAGGGAGAGGGAACTGAAACTGGCTGTGGAGAAAGAGAGTGAATAAGTTCTGGGGAGCTGCAGAGGATTCCTTGGGTTTTCCTCTGGTATTTATCAGCACATGTATATAAGCAAATTATCAAGGACAGGTCAAAAACCACCGGAAAGAAATAGGCAAAACAGTGGCTTAAATTTACACATGGCCTAAAGTTGTTTTTGTTGTGATCAGTGGGAGTAGAAATGATTTAATAATAAACAAGGCCTAAGGTAGTGTGTTCAGCAGGGGTTATGGGAGTTGTATGGCTAAATCTGCCTTAGACTTACTAACAGCTGAGCTGGTCCTACTTATCAAAATTGAAAAAGCCTTAAGAGTATTAATCTATTTTCAAGTAATATAACTGGATCCTCAAACACAGCTGAAAACAATTTTAAAGAAATATAAGTATATCCTTCGCTCATGTGTGGTAAAAAGTTACCACACATGCAAACTAAGAAATATAACTCATTCTAAGGGGAAAAAAATAAGCAGAAACAGAAATTGAAAAAAAGGGCCTAGATGAGATTCATAGCTCATTAGACACTGCCAAAGAAAAGATTACTAAATCTGAAGACAAAGAAATAGAAACCATTCAAAATGAAACACAGAGAAAAATAAAAAAGACTGAAAATTAAAAAATACTGAAAAAATGCATGAAGCATGAACGAACTGTGTGACTAATGTATATCAAGCAGTAGTTCCAAAGGGAGGGGAAAAATGGTGAAAGACAGAAATATCAGTAAAAATAACAGCTGAAATTTTTCTAATGATAAAACACTACAAATCCACACATCCATGAAGTTCAGCAAAACATAGGCACAAAAAATGCAGGAATCTATAGCATAGCACATCATAATCAAATTGATTAAAATAAGTGACAAAAGAAAAAATTTTTAGAAGCTGCAAGAGGACACACTCCGTACAGAAGGCAAAAGGAAGAATGACAGCAGGAACAAAGCAAGTAAGAGATATTAGAGCCACCTTTCTAACATACTGAAACTAACAAAATCCCTGTTATCCTAAATTTCTATAACCAGAAAAAATTTTTTTTCATAAAATGAAAGGCAGCAAAGGAGAGATCTTTTCAGACATGCAAAAGTTGAGCCAATAGCCTAGCAGTAGATAAGATAATAAATATTCAGGTAAAAGGAAAATGATCCTGGAAATGGGTCTACACACACAGAAAAACATCAGTGGAAATGGTAAACACATGGGTAAATATAAAATACTTTACTTCATTTTTACTTCAAAAAGCTTCCTAAAATATTTGACTGTTTAAAAACAGTAACGATGTGAACATTGTATGCAAATGCAGAAGTAAAATAGATCACAGCAATATCACGAAGGGCTTGGTGAAGAAACACGGTGTTACACAACATGGAGACCACAGTTTTTAAAAAATATAGTTATGTGACAGTTTTGACACTATCCATTTATAGAATCTTTGTTCAGTCCCAGCCAAGTCCTCTTAAGCTTTAAATTTTCTTTTTACTACATATTATGTTACATAGCCTGTTTTATCTAATCCCGATTCAATAATCAAACACAGCAGAATCAGAGATTTTAGATTTCAATTCTTCGTTACACAAAATTCTAATACATATTCAAAAATTAGTAGCAGTACTCTGTAGTAGATTTGGATCAATGTATTATCTTTTTTTTTTTGTACCAGGGATCGAACTCAGGACCTTGTGCTTGCGAGGAAGGCGGGGGAACCATTGAGCTAAATCCCCGGCCTTATTATTATTATTTGCTCAAATTCTTTTATCGGTACATTTTAGGTACACAATTTTAGGTATACAATACATTTACATTTATCATTGGGTGCTTGTACTTGTACATGATGTATCTTGGTTCTTACTTTTTCCCCATTCCCTGAGCGCCCTTCACCCCCTCCACCCTTCCCTATTTACACAGACTTTGTTTCCATTTTTTTTCTTTTCTTGTAATTTTTCCTTTCCCTCCTTTCCTTTCCCCTTCCCCTCCCACTTCCCCTACTCCTTCGGACCTTTTCTTCCTATTTCCAATGATCAATTATTCGTTTTAATCCTTATTTACACTTTCAGTTTCTCACACTTATAGAAACTATTCGGTATTTAAACGTGTGTCCTATTATCTTTTAATTAAAATAATTTGATTTTCTTTTTAGGTTCATTCTAATTATATTTATTAAAATAATATTTCCCTTTAATATTCTATTACTATACTTTTATTTTATATCTAAATAGTTTTAAAAGGTTCCTAAGGTACCAAACAAATTTGCTCATATTGACTTTTTATCTTTATTAAGGAAAGCATACACAGTTTAATGGGTAATTTAATCTGTTTCCTTACTGAAATACACTTTATAGGGAATATATCCAGAACAGTATCTTCAGGACTGTACACTTATAAACTTGATAAAGATCAATGTTTAAGAATTGGATTCAAACATGTAGGATTTGCAATAGGGAATTTTTTGAGAATAAAAAGTAAATACATATTTTGCATATTTCAATTTGTGCATTAAATACATCTTTGTTAATAATCAGATAAGAAAGAAAGTTGGGGCTTCCAAAATGATAGCATACTCCAAAAGAATATTTAGAAAACAATAAAATTAAAAATAAGTATATTCAGACTTCTGTAAAAGAATATCGATAGTATATAATGTGTTAATGGTTCTCAAATATACACATTTATCATTACTAAATTCTATTTCTGAAGTCCTACTTTAAAAAGTAATGTCAACCTTTATAAATTTAACATAGTACATAACAAAAAAGAAATAAAAACCTCTTCAAAAAACTTATTCTAGTAAAAGGATTACAAAAGTTTTGTAACTTGAGATGCTATTCTGGAACGTATGCTACTAGGTCAAATATGCAAGCTCCAACTTAACAAATTTTTAAAATATTTGACTTTTTAAAGCTGTGCCAAAATAAGCCACATCTTTTCTAGAGATGACATATTTAGCTAAGTACAAGCAATATAAATCTTTCAACCATTTCATGTATTTGTTTAAAAGCCTCAGAAACCATGTGCATTTTCAATAAAACACAAACAAAATGCTGAAATCACTGAAGCCTAACAGTTGATTTACAAATCAATGTTTTAAAAAGGCAAATTACATTTGTGTGTCTGTGTGGGTATGTAGGTATGAATAGATAGGTAGGTTAGCTGTAAATAATAATTACCAAGAACATAATAATGTCTGAAAAATTGGGATTCCATACAAACCACAGGTGATAAGATAAAATTTGTCATGCCTTGTAAAAAATCATATATGCCTTATTAATCATAAGTATTTGAAATGGAAAACTGAAATAATTATGATCTTTAAAAATACTACATGTTAAAGTGCATTCTTACACAACTCTATGCATTATTAAAACTGCAAATCCTTAATAATTCTAATTTATTTGTGAAATAAACATTCTATCAGTAAGTGACCTAATAAAAAGATTCTTCAGTTTGTTTATTTAATTACTTATTTGTGGTACTGAGGATGAAACCTAGGTTCCCATGCACGCTAAGCATGCATTTTGTCACTGAGCTACACCTGCCCTCTTCAGTTTTTGGGAGAAGACATATACAAAGGATTAATTCATCATTGAAAAAAGTATATAACTTATTCTATAAAGCACTTTAACTGTTTCAAATACCTTTATACATAATGACATATTTATAAAAGTAGAATGAGAATCCTCACATATTAATATTTAATAAGTGGTGTAACTGCCTTGTCAATAGGCAATAACTTGGCTTATAACTTTCTTTTAAATCTCTAACAGTTACTCTAGGAGGTAGAGTGAGCCTTGAAGATTAGAATACCATTTTATAAAGCTGCACTGTCAGGTTTTAGCATTAGGTATAATTAAAAATAGTCCAAAGCAAGGTAGTTCAGTTTTTAAAACAGTGCCAAAATAAGTCACTTGAGAGCAAGATGCTCTGAGTTTGTTTCCTTATCTACAGAATGAATGTAATAATAATAATAACAATAATACTAATACTAAAATCCTCAAAATTACTATTATATAGTTTATATAATTTTTTATTACTATTATATGGTTGTTCATAGGATCTAATTTTTAAAGAGATATGAAACAACTTTGTAAATCAATTGTTACAGATGTTAGTGTTGCCTTTTTCTGTCTTTCCTCTGAACTACTTAATTTTTGTTTTTTTTACAAGAAATGGATTCTTATGTTACTATAGGAATGTGACTTGATGATTTAAAGCAAACTGAAAGCAACATCTCTGAGCAAAGCAGACCACTTCTGAAGCTGCACTATTACTGAATAGGTGGCTAACTGATTTTCAGTAAGGTTATTTCTTCATACAAAGAAAAAAAAAGACTACAGTATTTGAAATAATGTTGGTGGATATTTTTAAATGTAAGAAAGCAATTAAATCAATATATGGTAGTAATAGTTTGGATTTGTAATTTTATAGACAACTCATGTTTCAGGAAGATGGGGTATATTTTGGGAGATTACACTGAAGAATGTTAGATGTTAGAATTATAAGTTTTACTTTATAATATCATAGTCTATAAAAGTTTTCCATATTGATTACATGAATCAGTTGTTCTAATCTGATCAATTCTGTGTAGGAAGAGATGTTTGGAAATTATAAAGTGTTTTTATATTGCACTTTATGTGTTCTAAAATCCTAGACAACTCAAGAAAAGTTAGCTATTTTTCAAGACTAAATTGAAAATTCAAGTTTACTTGTCATTCATTTTAAGAGGGTTCAGGAATGGACTATTTTGTAAGAAGAACTGTTTCTCTTTACTTACCTCCATCTTCAGGAGGCTTAAAAGGAACTATTTCTGCACATAGGGAACTGTTATGAATTACAATTACAGCTCAGAGACAAGACTTCATGCATGACTAAGGTATTATAAATTTCTATATTTAAACTGTCACTGGTGTATGAGAGGCTAATCTATAGGATTAGATAGCAAATCCAGTATTTATTTTTAACCCATGTTATTCCTTACTTTCTAATTCTCACATTAAAAAATATCATTAAAAACGGGCAACATGAGTAAATTCCAAATTTGAATCCAGAGAGATGATTCTAACTGCCACTTAGTTTGATACATTTTTTTTTTTTTGGCACCAGGGATCGAACTTGGGTCCTTGTACTTGTGAGGCAGGCGGCGGAACCACTGAGCTAAATCCCTGGCCCTAATGGGTACAGTTTTAATAGGGAAGAAAAAGCATGTATTGTTCATCTTTTGTCACTTGTGATACAGCACCTCAAATTTTTACTGCAAAGTAAAAACAAAATAGATAATTTCTAATAGTATACAAAAGAATAATACAATAAATTATCCTTAATACACTTACCCTGAAAATAGGCAATTGTGGATAATGTAATCTTAAAGATGAATTAAAAATGTATAGACTTACAAAAATTTTCATTTGCCTAAACATTTTCACTAATTCAGTCTCTGCTTGTCTATTTCAGCCTGCTCCAGGCATAGTCATTTTCTATTGGCCTCTCACCTAATCCATCTAAAAAAGCAAAGAATTCTTTGTATAGCAAAATATATAACATCTCAGTTTTATTCATATTATTATAAGCTTTAACTACTTTAAGTTACCTCTTCAATAAAATAAAAAACTAGGTAACCTGAACCAAATTGCAGGTTTACTCTTTCCTAAGTCCTTACATTGTAGATTACAATTTTATGGTGTATTATATATTGTATTCTCTTTCTCCACAACAAAAATTCAAATCTAAAAAAAGATAATAAATAAAAATAATTAACAGATTTGATGACTTCTTGCCTTTTAGGATACAGACGTACTGGCACATGCTAATTTTCAAGCCCAAAGAGTTCCAGACTATTTGACAGAAACTTGGCAATTTCTTCACCTTAAGTGGAGCTTAGATAATTACCCAGGCTCAACATTACAAAAATACTAACAATATGAATTTATAAGTGCACATTAACAATCTTTTTTATTGAAAACAGTTTGCATTATATTTGAGTGAAATGAAAATCATGACTTGAATGTAATTTTAACATACTAAACTCCTATTAAAGCAAATTATACATTTATTCCATGGCAACTCTACTTAACAGCATTTAATACGAAGAAAGATTACATACATATGGAAGACTACACACTCTCGTGTCTGAGTCTTTCTCATCAGCTAAGAAATATACTCTATATTGGAAATTGCATTTATTTGAAGTTTTGACCTAACACAGTGGATTAAGGCTTAGACAATATTGACTTTGCTGCACTTTGATTCAGAAAGTACCATATGTGAAGTTGTGATCCTGACCAACTTCACTATATTTCTATAGTGGTCTTATAGTACAAAGATTTATATTAAACACATTGAGATATAAAATAGTTAAAAAATAAACTGCAACCTTATAGCTACCCATTGGTAAAAGTTAATATATTTGGATAAGTAACTCAAGTCAGCAGCAAAGTGGTTAAACATTTGTGATTTGATTTTATCTCAGCCTGGAATGTGGTTGGAGTGTCCCACTTCTAACAACTGTTTGCTGAGTTAAGGCTTTTAGTGTTTACACAGTGTTGAATGAAGCAGCCTGGTCACCAGATGTGATTGCTTCCCCCAGACTGTCGTTTTCTCAGTCAGATCACTGTCCTCATAGTCCCTGTTCCAACCTTCTTCCTCAGGACATCCACCAGCCTTTCCAACCTAGATTGGGAAAAGGGAGCAGGGCAGGGGAGAAGAAAAGTACAAGTATTGTCAGAAAAAGGACAGTATTTGCCTGTGACCAAGCAGTGTTGGTAGTCATGTTAAGGAACAAAGCAATATCGTAAGCGAGAGATATTCTTCATACAGAATACTCAAGGATTTGGGATTTAAAAAACAGCAACAACATAAACTTTAACTCATATTACATCAATGTTAGATGCTACACAAAACAATATAGGATACTCATTTAAATAATTTACCTCCTTGCATAAAGATTGTGAATAAACCATTTACAGTGCAGTGACAAAATAGCATATTAAGTATAGATCAACTTCAAACTGCATTTTCATAAGAGAACCACATATTTTAATACAGAAATATTAGCAATCGTACTTGTTACACAGCTAAGCAAGTGACACATTAGCTGGTATGCTGAACAACTCTTATGCATTACATTTTATTCTTTTTCAGAGTCAGTTGATGAAACTGAAAATAGGAATTAGATAGGAAAAATTTCATGTTCCAGTGACACTGTAATAATTTAAATATATGCAAATGATAATATAAAGCAGACATTCTGTACTACATTAAAAAAAACTTTATTTCTGAGTAGTACAGGACAGAAATTACTATAAAGATTTTATACTCAAAGAAAAGTGTTTTTCGTTTTTTTGAAACTAAAACTCCATGAATGTTATAGAGTCAAAAGTTCAGAAGTGTGCTCTGCAGTGCTCTTAGGCTACTCTCTGGGTGGGAGATCACATTCATGTGGATCAGGGAGAGTTTTCCTTAACAAAAGATGATGGAATCAGACCATTAACTGGCTTTCTTCTTTCATTTTCTGTACTGAAAGCATAAAACCTCAACTGAAAGTCTCTCTTGATGTTACACACAGACAAATCTTCCTTCCTAGTGAAAATCATGCCCAGCAGTTTTCATATATACAATCTCCCCTCCTCAAAGACTGGTGAGCGGCAGTCTAGTCTGCTCCACAGTTTGCCTCATTTATATGGATCCATGCATGACAGTCCTTTGCAAATAAACACAGCACAGAGCTAGACACCAAAGGAATGAAGGTATCCTTAGTGTCCTACACACTCGTTTAGACTATTTGGGAGTTGCAGGAAGGAATGGACAAATTAACTGCACACAACTCTAAAAACTAGCCCAAGTTTATTGGCAAAACCTGCATGTAGAAAGAATTCTGGTAAAACAAAATATTTCAATGCATAAAACTCTTTAAGAAATGTAGCAATAATCTTAGAATAAAAAGGTATATCTTGCCTAAATTTATTATTATATATCCACAAAACAGTCTAGAGGTACAAGTATCTGACCTGGAACATTCTTAAGAAAATTCATTGCATTCACAGATTAGTCTATGCTAGTTGAGCTTTGTCTAGTGGTTGGAAACTAGTACCAAAAAAACACCCCCCCCCCAAAAAAAACCCCCTAGTACCATCTTATATTAGTATGATTCATGGAATATGTGAATTCTTTTAGGTAAAGTTTTATTAATTTGAATTATGGAGGGTGGTAAAAATTTTAGTGTGAATAATATAGTATAAATTTACACAGTAAATTTTCTGTTAAACTTTGATAGCAACTTAAATTGTTAACAAATGCTTCTGAGGAGAAATCCTGAAAAGCCATTAATAGCATTTCTTTGCACAAGAATCAGAAAATGTTGCTTTCAGGTTGGTTAAATGTATTCCTCCTCAATAATATCACTTACATTATTAACAAACTTCCTCACAATATAAAAATAAATTCTACTTTGTATAGTTATTATTACTATTGCCAGAAATTCAGAATTAATGGAATGCTAAATCACCGATGAATCTATGTATCTGTTGTGCTTCTTTTGGCTTCTTCTCTATAGATAGGCTCATCTTACTTTTATTTCCTTTTTATACATTGGGACATCTTTCCGTTTAGAACTCATATCTTACTAAAGTAAGAGGTTAGGAGGAAATACTTAAATATCATGTTTTGAAATGCCTCTACTATATTTCAAGTATTGCTAGATCAACCACATTCTCAGTTTATCCAGGTTGAATGATTTATGAAAATTTGATCTTTGAAATGAGAAAAATGTCAATTACTTAGTTTTGCAAAAGCTTACTGACTTCTGAAACAGAATGAACCACCTATTCCTTTCTATATGGAATGGAATCCATCTGCCAAACAGAGGTTGTGCTAATAGGAAGGCGGGTATGTGTGTCTGCTGAAGCATCTTGCAGAATTTACCTGGAGGCTATACTTCACTGCCCAAATCAATAACATCCTTAAAACATTTTGGACCTCACTGAAAATATTACCCAGTTATATCTTCCCAAGGGCTTTAAGAAATAAGAAAAGGGCTAAAGTGAGGACTAGGAACTTATACCAAGTTCTGAGGTAAAACTGACAAATGTGGGCCTGGTTTCCTTGTTTCTAGTTCAGAGCTATTTCCATTAGGGTTTGCATTACCACTGACCCATAGATTACAGGTTAATTGATTATCTGTTTTAGTAATATCATTAAAATTTTTTCCTCAAATCTTTAAGTCAAATTAGAAAAGTACTTTTTGGCATGTTTCACTTGGTATTTTAATAAGAACACATTATAAGAAAGTAAATTCACAGCACTGTGCAGTAAAAATAAATAGTTAAATCTATTATTTATTATGATAATTTTTGTATCAACTTGAAGATTAAATTTACAGATATTTTAGGTAGATATTCTATTTTCTCAACCAATATTTTAATATTTTCTATGTCATTATATGTTCACACTATAGTGGAATGCAGTTTTGCATCAAGTAGATAAACCATGAGCTATTTAACAATTTTCCTAAATATTTTGCTCTCATTTTTCACTCTTAAAAAAATTTAATGATATATTTTGAAAGACAAGTAATACTGAATGAGTATTGTCTCTGTGCCAGGAATAAAGAGAAGTCATTCATACACATTTAAAATTTTCAGTGTAACTCTATGAAGTAGATATTACCATCCAATGACAAAACCCAAAGCGTCCAGAGGTTAATTTGACCAGAGCCACACAGTTAATGGGTTTCGAGTTGGGACATAATGCAAGGTCTAGCCACTACATCCTGCATCTCTCCAGTGCTATGCTACATGCAAAAGTACTGAGACCTTTAAGGATTATTTCTGAATTTTTGTGGGCTTGAATTACTCTTATGAATTAGATAATTTTACTGAACAGGAATGGGAAGGAGTTAAAACAGAACAAATTCCTTTTCATCAACTGAACTGTACCAAAATAAATACCTCAAAGATTTTACTTTTTTGAAAATAATTTTTGTATTTGTCAATGTAACAGCAGGAGAACTCTTACAGGCAATACAATTTTCTCTCCAGAAAAAGTATTCCTATTGTTTAGGCAATGAAGCTACTCCATCAAACATGTTTAGCTTTTAGAATCTCCTCCAGAAGGAACCAGGGAAATCCGAGATGGATAAAAATCATCCGGCAGCCTTCCAAAGCCACTAAAAATACTCCATGTAAGCATGGTTGTTAGTATCAAAGACCCTGACCTATTTCAATTATAGCAGAGGATCAGAAGACTTTAAGTGAAAAAAAATTTTAAATTAATTTTATTGGTACATTTTAGATATACAATAAAATGACATTCATCATTGGAAATTTGCACCTTTACATAATCTCTCTTGGTTCTTATTTTTTCCCCATTCCTCTGCCCTCCCTTCAACCCCTCAATCCCTCCCTATTTACAAAGACTTTGTTTCCATTTTTTCTTTTTCTCATACTAATTCCATTCCCTTCTTTCCTTTCTCCTCCTCCTCCCACTTCCCCTTCCCCTTTGCCCCTTTTCTTCCTATTTCACATTATCTAGTATACCTTTTAGTCCTTATTTATACTTTCAGTTTCTCACACTAGAGAAACTATTTGGCATTTACACATGTGTGTCCTAGTTATTTCACTTAAAGAGTATAGCCTCAATGTGCATCCATTTAGCTATAAATGTCTCTAATTTCTCATTTTTTATGGCTGAGTAGTACTCCATTTTATTAAAAAAAAAACAGTTTATCTTTATCCAGTCACCAGTTAATGAGCAATTGGGCTGCTTCCAAGCTTTAGCTATTACAAACTGTGCTGTTATGAACATGGGTATGATTCTTTTAATTTTTGGGGGAAGATCCCCAGCAGGGGTATAGCTGGGTCAAATGGGACTTCCAGTCCTAGTTCTTTGAGGTTATCTCCGCACTGATTTCCACAGTGGTTACACCAGTCTACACTCCCACCAGCAGTGGAGGAGGGTTTGTCTTTCCCCACAGCCCCACCAGCATTTGTTATTGGTTGATTTCATGATAGCAGCCATTCTTTCTGGGGTGAGGTGGAATCTCAGTGTTGTTTTCATCTGCATCTCTCGAATGGCCAGTAATGTTGAACATTTTTTCATATGTTTATTTGCTATTTCTACTTCTTTGTCTAAGAAATGTCTGCTCATTTCAGATGCCCATTTTTGGACTGGGTCTTTAAATTTGGGAGCTCTGATTTTTTAAAGTTCTTTATAGATTCTAGATAGTAGATCTTTGTCTGAAGGACAGCAGGTGAAATTTTTTTCCCATATTGTGGACTGTCTCTTCACACTGTTGGTGGTTTCTCTTGCTGTGCAGAAGCTTTTTAATAGGAAGAGATTCCACTTGTTGATTGTTTGTGCTAGTTCATGGGCAATGGAGGTTTTGTTCATAAAATCTTTTCCTACACCAATGTCATCAAGAGTTCTACCTAAACTCTCTTCCAGCTGATTTAGCGTTTCTGTTTTAATATTTAGATCTTTAATCCATTTTGATTTTAGTTTAGTGCATGGCAAGAGATATAGGTCTAGTTTTAGTCTTTGGCAAGTTGAAAGCCAGTTTTTCCAGCACCATTTATTAAAGAGGCTATCTTTCCTCCAGTGAGGGTGTTTGGCTCCTTTATTGAAGATAAGATGGGTGAGTGTGTCTGGCGTTGTTTCTGCATCTTCTAATCTGTTCCACTGGTCCTCAGGTCTGTTTCTTTGCCAGTAGCATGCTGTTTTTGTCATAGTAGCTTTGTAGTATAGTTTCAAGTTGGGGACTGTGATACTCCCTACCATGTCTCTGTTGCCTAGAATTGCTTTTGCTATTCTAGGTCTCTTCTTGTTCCAAATGAATTTTTGGATTGTTTTCTCAAGGTCTGTGACATATGCTACTGGAATTTCAATCAGGATTGCATTGAATCTGTATAGTAGTTTTAGAAGTATGGCCATTTTTCACTATATTGATTCTTCCTACCCACGAGCAAGGGATGTCTTTCCATTTTCTGATATCATCTTCCATCTCTCTTTTCAGAGTGCTACAGTTTTCAGAGAAGAGGGCTTTGATTTCTTTTGTTAGGTTGATTCCTAGGTATTTCATTTTTTTGGATGCTATTGTGAAAGGAATTGTTTGCCCTATTTCTCTCGCAGTGAGTCTGTTGTTCATGTAGAGGAAAGCTACTGACTTTTCTGTGTTGACCTTGTATCCAGCTACTTTACTAAAGTTGGTTATTAAGTCTAGAAGACTTTTGATGGAGTTCTTGGGGCCTTCTATATATAGTATCATGTCATCTACAAATAATGACAATTTGATTTCTTCATTTCCAATCTTTATTCCTTTCTCTTGTCTAATTGCTGTCACTAATATTTCCAAAACTACGTTGAACAGTAGTGATAGTGGACATCCTTGTCTTGTTCCTGATTTTAGTGTGAAGGATTTCAGTTTTTGACCATTTAGTATGATATTGGCTGTTGGTTTTTCATAGATAGCTTTTATCAGATTGAGGTAGAGACCATCTATTCCAACTTTTTGTAGGGTTTTTATCATAAATACATGGTGGATTTTGTTGATTTTTCTGCATCTATTGAGATGACTATGTGGTTTTTTTCCTGGGCTCTATTAATATAATGTATTACACTTATTGATTTGCATATGTTGCACCATCCCTGCATCCCTGGAATGAATCCCACTTGGTCAGGGTGTATGATCTTGACCATCATCTGCATTCTATTTGCCAGTATCTTATTAAGGATTTTTCTATCTATGTTCATTAGTGAGATTGACCTTTAGTTTTCTTTTTTGGTTGGGTCTTTCTCTGCTTTGGGGATCAAGGTGATGCTAGCTTCCAGGAATGAATTTGGGAGTATTGCTTCCCTTTCATTTCTTTGAAGAGTTTAAATAGTAGTGGAAGTAGTTCCTCTCTAAATTTCTTGTAGAATTCAGCAGTGAAGCTATCAGGGTTCTGGCTTTTGTTAGTTGGTAAGTTTTTAATTACGTTTTCAATTTCATTGATTGATATTGGATTGTTTAGAATTTTTAGGTCATCTTTGTTCAACTTTGGTAATTCATATGTATTTAGGTATCTGTCCATTTCTTCTGTATTTTCCATCTTATTGGCATATAGCTTCTCAAAGTAGGTATTGATGATCCTCTGGATTTCTATTAGGTCTGTAGTAATTCACCCTTTTCATTCCTAATTGCATGGAGCTGGGCCGTTTCTTTCCTTTTTCTGATAAGGTTGGCTAAGGGTTTGTCAATTTTGTTTATTCTTTTGAAGAACCAACTGTTTGCTTCCTTGATTTTTTGTATCATTCTCTTATTCTGCATTGCATTGATTTCTGCCCTGATCTTTATAATTTCCTCCCTTGTATGAGTTTTGGGTTTGTCCTGCTCTTCTTTTTCTACAAGCTTGAGCTTCAGCATCAGGTTGTTTAATTGGGCTCGTTCTGTTTTCCTAATATGCATATTCATTGCTATGAATTTCCCTCATAAGACTGCTTTCATGGTGTCCCACAGATTCCGATATGTTGTATTGTCATTGTCATTTAATTGCAGGAACTGTCTGATTTCTTTAATTTCCTCTGTGACTCATTGGCTATTCATAAATGTGTTGTTCAGTTTCCATGTGTTTATGAAGTTCTTCTGGTTTATTTATTTATTTATTTATTTATTTATTTATTTATTTATTGGTGCTGGGGATCAAACTAGGGACCTTGTGCTTGCAAGGCAGGCGCTGGAACCACTGAGCTAAATCCCCGGCCCCTCTTCTGGTTTCTTTTGCTATTGATCTCCAATTTCATTGCACTATGGTCTGATATATACAAGAGTTTGATTGAGTTTTAGTATTTTGTTCTTTATTTTTTGTCTAGTTTATCTATATATTTGTGACAATGGGGTGTTGAGGTCCCCCACTACTATTTATTTTATTAGTGCTTATTTGATTTTTCATGTCCATTAGTATTTGTTTTATATAGTTGGGTGCACTACTATTTGGTGCATAGATATTTATGATTGTCATCTCTTCCTCTTGGATTCTTCCCTTTACAGGGATGTAGTGGCCTTCTCTGTCTCTCTTAATCACTGTTGGTTTGAAATCTATTTGATATGTGAAGAGGATAGCCACTCCTGCTTTTTTTGGGTTCTTGTCTCATGGAGTATTGTTTTCCACCCTTTAACTTTCAGTCTGTGTGTTTCTTTTTGACTTAAGTGTTTCTCGTATGCAGCATATTGTTGGATCTTGCTTCTTGACCCATTCCACCAGTCTATTTCTTTTGATTGGTGAATTGAGACCATTAACATTGATCATTATAACTGATACATATTGACTTACCATTGTCATGACTTTTGCATTTTGTTGGATTCTCCCCCTTCGTGTTTAATTTCTTGTTGTGCCCGATGGATTCATTCTGCTAGGCTTCCTGGGGTTGTGATCCTCATTTTCTTTTCCTACAACATTGTTTAAAATTTTCTGGAGTGCTGGTTTGGTATTCATGAAGTTCCTAAGGTACTCTTTGTCATGAAATTACCTTATTTCTCCATCAATTTTGAAGGATAGTTTTGCAGGGTACATCAATCTGGGTTGGAGCCTGTTTTCCTTTAGGGCTTGAAATGTCACTCCAAGCTCTTCTTGCCTTGGGTCCACACAGCACTCAGGAGTCCAGAATTAGGACTTGACCCATCCTATTTTGCATTCAAGCTTCTTAGACTCCAATAATCAATGTACAAAGTCAACATGCCCAATATATACGTATATCAACTGTAATTGCTAAAGCCTGAAAGGAGCCAACATAAGCAGTCATGCTTTCAAGAGGACAGTAATGTGTAGAATGCTCACAAGCCTCAACTCAAGGATGACAAAATGGGGTGTGGGGTTACCTGGAGGGACTGAAGCTAGCAAAGCCATGTGGGGCTAGTCAGTGGCAAGGGAGGGAGTGTGGCCAAGTGCAGAACATGAAGCAGGGGAGTAGCCAAGAGCAGAAGAACGGGGCAGCAAAGGAAGTGGCCTTGGGGAAGCCTCAGCCTCCTGGGGTGCATGGGGGAGGTGGGGGGAAATTATGGTGCATGGTTAAAACCTGGAAGAGGAGAGCAGAGGTGCTCCTGGTGAGTAGTCCTGATTGGAAGAAAGAACAGGAACCATTTCATTGCCATTTGCTCTTGTGCTTGCTCCCCTTATACCAAAGCTGTGTCTCATTCAGGGAAGAGGACTTAATGTTTCAAAGCTCTCTATAGCCAGAAAGAGGGAAGCCAAACTTCTGTTTCTAAGAAGGAAAAGAAGTGGTTTATTGCTTTATTTAAGGGCTGCGGGGGTCTACCTAAGTGAATGTCATTTTTGTAAAAACAGTGCATATGCATTATAAGGAAGTTTTTTAAAAACCCTCTTGCCTTGAGGGTTTGTGTTGAGAAGTCTGCTGTGATTCTGATGGGCTTTCTTTTGTATGTGAATTATTTCTTTTCTCCAATTGCTTGTAGAATTTTGTTCTGTTGGGTTTCTGGAATCTTAAGTATTATATGTCTATGTGTAGTTTTTTTTGATCAAGGCTAGTTGGAGTCCTATAAGCCTCACTTATCTGTACGTTAAGTTCTTTTCCCCTGCTTGGGAAGTTTTCTTTCACTTCTGTGAACAGTTTTTTTTTTGGTACTGGGGACTGAACTTGGGTCCTTAGCTTGCAAGGCAGGCGGTGGAACCACTGAGCTAAATCCCTGGCCCTGTGAACAGTTTTTTAATGTTGTCTGCACTCTCCCCTGTTTCTTCATTAACTCTCATCAGTCTTATGCTATTCTTCTTTGTATCATCTAGCAGCTGCTGGATTGATTTCTTGTGGTCCCTTAGTATTTTAAAGCAACTTTTCTTTTCCTGGTCAGTAATTGCAATCCTATATTCTATATAGGAAATTCTATCCTCACATTGGCTCAGTCTGCTGTGTAATCTTTCAATGGAGTTTTTAATCTCCTGGAAATCTGTTTGCATCTGTTTTATGGATTCCATTTGTTTCCTATGTTGGGATTCCATCATGTTCCTCAGATCCTCTATTTTTTTTAATCTGTGTCCTCTCTAGATTTATTAATCATGTCTTGCTCTATGGGCACAATCTTTGCTGTTATCTGAGAAATTATTTCAGATTTCATTTTTCCCAGATCCTCTTTTGTTGTTAGTTCAGGGAGTCCAGGTGGTTGAGTATCAGATTGTTCCATCTTGTTTCCCTTTGCGGTTGCCTTAGATGATCTGGAAGTCTGGTTTTGAGACTTGTTTATGTGTCTTCTCATTTCAACAGATGCAGCCTTCTGTGCCTTTGTTGAGGCAACTTTTTGCTTACCCAGTGTTCTTTGATTCTCAGCAAGCCACTGAGCAGACTTTTCACTGCTCCTCACCAGTACACTAATTCCTGGGTTCAGAATGGTGGCCTTATGGATCCCTGAGCTGACCTGTTGTCTGGGCAGGCTTTTGGCAGGGGCCTGTGCACACTTGGGATGGTATCTAGGTGTGCCTCTGGCTAGGGCCCCTGGGTACCTGTTTTCTGGGAGGGCCTTTGGCTGGGGGCTGTGCACTCCAGTTCCTGCTGAGAGAGCAAGCTTCTGGCTAGGGTCTCATGCACTTACCAATATTATTGGGGCAAACCTCTGGCTGTAGCTTGTGTGCCTGTCCAGCTGTTTTCCAGGTGGGTCTTTGGCTTGGGCAGTGTGCCTGAGCCTCTGGGGTTGGGGCGGTGCCCTGGCTGGGATCTGCTTTCAGCCAGGCTGTTCTGGTCCACACTGCTGCTCCCCCAACTAAGGTGGTCTGGTGTGCCCTTAATGCAGAGATTTTCTTCACTTTTCCAGTGGGCTTCAGTTTTCATCAAGGAGCCTCAGAGAGGCCCTCTTTCTGTTGTTCACTTCTGCTCTATCTTCTGGAGCTCAGAATAATATCCTTTATGACCCCTGCAACTCTCCTCGGCACTGGGGGGGGCTCTACTCCTCCGTGCTCAGGGCTGGTGGTACAGGGGCCCGAGATGCTCCTAACTGAAAATTTATTTTTTTATCACTACTGCTGTTCTTTTGCTGTTTTAAGAAAATATTGTTATAGTTTATCATCTTTTCATTACACTTTTGAAATATCCCTCAAAAGATACTACTTACTCTTTTCATTCTACTTTCAAATTCAGACCTCTATCCCAAAATTCTCTCCTGAGATTTAGACTCACATATCCAACTGCTTTCACAACATCTCCTCTTACATATACACCACAGGTTTATGGTACTCTGCATATCTCAAACAAATATACCTCACCTCTCATGTATATTTCTCTATTTAATTGTCTTGATTGTTGTCATTCATTCATTCACTCAGTCTTTATGGTGGAAAAATTTAGAAAAACATGGGACACTGTATTTCTTCAGTCTTTATGCTGGAAAAATTTAGAAAAACATGGGACACTGTATTTCTTTTTCTCAGTTCAGCTTGGATCTAAAGAAACTTTGTAATGAAACTACTAATGTAGACAGTGGGAAGCAATGAAAGGGCTCCCATTTATCTAGTAATGTCATGTGTATTTTAGAAAGATCCCATTGGCAAGAAAGCAGAGATGGGATGGAAACTCACCTTAGCCTATAGGTAAGAAGACCAGAGGGCTCCTTATTAAAAAAATTCTGGTGAGCACAACAATGTGGAAGTACTTAATACAGTGAGGTATACACTTAAAAATGATTGAATGATAAATGTGTTGTAAATCTCTTACCAAGATAAGCACACCATAGACATGAAGGCTTTAATTAAGTTACAGCAAAACAGACAGGCATAAGGAGATGGATGTGAAAGCTATTTAGGATACTGGGTCAAAATGATGCATGACTTTTGAGAGTAGAATGGGGCAAGTAGGCAAGGAAAGAAGGTTGACTTCTAGGTACCTGGTCTTGCTGACTAGGTAAATAGTGATGCCCTAACCAAGACAATGGGTAGGAAAAGCAGCAGATTTCTCTGGTGAGTATGCATGTGAGGATGAGTCTGTCTGACACTTAAAACAATATTGAGGTGTTGTTGAGACATATAAGTGGTGATATTTAGGTCCATGGATGTAAGAGTTTGTGTTAAAGGGAGAATTTTGGGTAGATTTTCAGTTTCTAAACAGATATTGGTTGGGTAATTCCTATGTAAGAAGTATTTTCCTGGGCCTTGATTATTCAAAGAATAGGACATAGTCCTTGCTCATAAGGAGCAGCAAGGTGGGAAAGATCTTTGTATGGTTAACTCTAAAAGATTATTTGTAAATGCTGTAATAAAAGAATAAGCATAAGCATTAAACAGCACCTAGCTTTGGTATGGAAGGAGAGAAGAGGTCTTCAAAGACTTCTTAATAATGCGTGAGTTACATATTAAAGGATGAGAAAAAATAATCACTTCAAAAATGGGAGTGGAGACAGAGCAAGGAAGGGCATTCCAGGCAGAGGAGATAACATGTGAAGGCACAGAGGCAGGAACAACTTGATGTGTATCAAGTACTACCAGTGGTATGGTTTCCTAGGATGATGAAATAAGAGAGGGAGGATACCAGGTAATGAGGGTAGACAAGTGGGTCACAAAGAGGTCTTACTCTAGCTTGCAAATGAAGCCTTTGGAATAGATAGAAATGTTTAGAGAGAGAAATAAAAAAGAGGGGTAGAAGGAGCATAGAATCAAATGAAACAAATATGTAAAAGAAACTGGCAAAAGAATTTGAGAAAGAAGTCAGATAAGTAAAAGATGGACCAAACATGGGTGCTGTAGTAGAATCCAGACAGAACTTTGAGAAAGAAGTGACTCACAAAGTTAAGTGAGTGCTTCAACATGTTCAAGGTGAAAAGTGTCCATTTGATTGACAGGAAATAATAACGTTTTTTAGTGCAATTTTAGTGGTTTGATGGAAGTAGGATTAAGCATGAGTGGAAGGTAAAGAAGTGAAGACGAAGAACAGATTTTTCTAAGAGATTGGCTAGAATATAGAGAGGACCACAGTTATATAGAGAAGAATTAAATATATTTATAGATCATGGAAAAGGAGATATGGAAAGAGACTAACATATGTGGGGAAAAAAATGAAACCTTTTTAGGAAGAATCTCAGAGGATGGAACCATAAGCATGATCTTTGAGAATATGACTGGAAAACTTTTCCTTTGAGGTTCAAAGAGGTAGGATAAATACAACTGTGGGTCATTTTGTAGGCATGGAGAAGGAAATTGACAGAAATCATGCCTGCTAGTTTCATTTTTCCCATGGAGAAGGAGACACAGGTCTCTATTGAAAGCACAGATGAGGGAAAACCACATTAAGGGTTGAATACAAGAAAGGGAGATGAGGGCTATGTAAAAAGACTGTTAGGTAGACTGATAACCTGTTACAACTAGAGTCTATAATTTTGTAGAACACTTTGACCATCATAGTTATTATAACCCTTCACCAGTTCTATATATTGGGTGTAGAGATAGGAGGGAAAATTTTAATTAGTGCTTCAGAGTTTATGACTTTTTATGGCGAGTGGGCTGAGAAAGACAAGGATGTAGCAGACTGAATGTCCTGGGGAAACAGTGATTAAGCCTAGAACTCAGATTATGTAGAGAAGAACACAGATATATAAAGGGCTTTGAGTTTAGGCAGAAAATGGAGGGAGTAATTGACTGGATCTCTTGATCTGTTGTCACTAAAAAGGGTAGAGCCAACTGTGGTGGCACTTGCCTGTCATCCTAGCACTCTAGGAGGATGAACCAGGAGGATTCCAAGTTTGAGCACAGCTAAGAAACAGGGGGTGGGAGGAGCTTGAGCCAGCCTTGGGATTTAACTCAGTGGGAAGGCCCTAGGTTCAATCCTGTGGTTGTTTTCAGAGAAGTAATTTTGATCTTAGGATTGCAGAGGTATAAATTTTCTGATCCAGAGGGAGTAACTGAGGTTGAGAAGAGGTAAAGGTTATTAGCATTCCAGAGGCAGAAGAATAAGGCAGAGTGATTACTGACAATGATGCTGAAGTTTCTCAGCGTGAATACAGAAGATAAAGTAGAAAGGAAGACACTAAACCAGATGCCTCAAATTTATACTAAATGGATGGCACTGATCGGGAGATCAGCAGAAATCATTTAAAAAGAGCAATAAAGCTGAATGATATAAACCATAAAGGAACAAGGGATTTTACATGGATGCACAAATATGAAGGTACCAATGGGGAAACAAAAGAACTATGTGTCTTATTTTATGCGTATCGAGGGAAAGACTAGTGTGCAGTAGGCAGTTGGTAGAGATGTGTCCCTTGTCAGTTTACATTTCAACTAAAATATGAATGTGATGTATTCAGTGCAGAAGTTGGGGACAGACATGAGGTATTAACAATGGAAGGAAGGTTCCAGAAAGCAGATGGAAAAGAGCTGAGATCAGAAGGAAATGGAGGAGGGAAAGAAAGATAAGAGAGAAGAAGCACAGAATTGTATGGAAGAGGACAGGTAGTTGATGGGGCTTACCCATTCCCCCATGAAGAAATTGTAACTAATGAAATAAAAAACTTCATGTTTAGTTTTAGCCATAACTAATTGAAAGATATAAATATAGATTAAGATGCACACAGATTCATATAAAATATACATATACATATTTCTGAACATATAAAGTCATGGCCATATAAATATGAACACACATATATGCTCACAAAAGTACACATAAGAAATAAGGGAATATCAAACAAGAAGAGAATGAAGTTGAGAAAAGAAGACTACCAGTCACATTTGAAAGACCAGAAAGGATTTGAAGGTGAAAAGGTAAAGGTAGAAGAAAATGGGAGAGTGGGATGAAAAGTCATGGTGAATAAAGCAGAAATAAGAATTGATAGAAAGTGGTGAGAATGAGGAGTCAAATAATAATTACACAGACAGAAAATTATCCCTAATTTTAATAGAAAATCTGTCTCCTTAGGTCTTCCATTAACAGTTTTAAGTCATCACCTTATTGATTTCCTGTATGAGGTAGTTTCAAGATGTTAAAAGAGAATTATCATGTTTTTATCATGTCTTATTTTTCCAGACTAATACTTCAAAGTCTTCAAATGGCTTTGTATATTAAAGTTGCAGACTATTCACCATCATTCATTATTCTCTGTGCATGTACTCTAGCATGCCTGGTATCTTTAAAATACTGACTCCCATATAATAATCCAGTCTGATAACTACAAAAGAAAGTGGACCTATCTTTCCCTTGATCTGGAAATTTACTTCTATCTTAATGCTGCCATGTTTCACTGGAGGTTTACACTGAGCTGTGGGCAAATGATTCATCCACTAACACTCCAGCCTGCTTTGCCTGTAAAGCCAAGCGAAGCCTTTCCTTTTTTTGGGCAGATGCAATTACTATTTCTGTATTGGCTACTTACTTTTTCATAATAAACCACTCAAAAGTTAGAGGCTTGAAACAACAGCTACTTTATTTAATCATGTCAATTTCAGCTTGGCTCAGCTGGGCAGTCTGGCTGCCAGTCTCCCCTGGAATCACCCACGCAGCTGTACTCAGCTGGAGATAGTCACATGCCTGATAGTTCTGCCTTCTGGCTGGGGCTCCCTCTTTAAGTGATATCTTATTCTCAAGTAAAGTAGTCCAGATTTTCCAACATAGTGAGCACAGGCTAGGAAGAGGATAATATTGGAATCAGTGAAGTTTCTCAAGTCCTTGTTCAGAAGCTGTAAAACATCACATTTAAAAAAAAAATGGTCAAAGTGAGTCACAACTGGCCTAGATTCAAGTGGTAGAGAAACAGATTCTTTCTCTTGACAGAAGAAGCTGCAAACATTTGTGGCTATGTTTATTCCACTATAGTATTGATCATAAATGTAAGACTTTCTATCAGATTTCCCTGGTAAATGGTAGTACATTTCCCCAGAAATTAATATCTTTTGATATCCTAAAATTTGTCTATCAAGGATAGAACCAAGGATAAGGGAGAAACCTCTCTCTTAGAGCCAACCCTACAGAGTGTATTATGTATTACTATTTAATTAGCTGTGGTTTCTCTGAATTATCCAATCACTTCTGGATCTTACTCACAAAGATATTTTTGTCTGTCAAATGACTTCTGAAATCAGGATATATTAGTTTGTCAGACATGGTGGCATGCCCCTGTAATCTCAGCATGCAGGGGGCTGAGGCAGGAGGACTGTGAGTTCAAGGACAGTCTAGATAACACTGTGAGATAATGTTGATGAAAAAGACTTTTATTAGATATTTATTATTTATCTACCAACCCTATTTAAAAATTAGAATATGAAGAATTAGAGCTATACTGTATTTCCTTGTTTACAGTATCTCTAACATAATTTTAAGTTTTTTATTTAAAAGAGTAACTTTATATAATTTACCCAGGGCTTAATTAAGACTGTAACATGCATGTCTAGATTGTCCATTGGATTCTACTTAGTCTATGGCAACAGTAGTGCAGTGGATGGTACTATTAGGAAAGTATTGTACTTAACAGAAGATAATGGAACTATTTTTCTTAAGCCCCTAACTTAACATCAAAAAGTGACTGAGATAATAGATTAAGATCAAGTTATACTTTTATTGGGTCTTTCACTTTGCCTATCAGAAGATGTTTAAATCTTATGTATGATTTCTAAGAAAACTCAACACTAGTACCAAGTCTGTGAGGCCCCACAAGGGTAGAGACAATGTATATTTTGTTCATCATTGAATACTTGGTAACTAGCAGAACAGGATTTCAAAAATCAGTAAGATCCTGTTTATAAATATATTTTATATATGATTATACATAAGCTGGGAAAAAAGAGTATTTTCATGTACATTCTAAAGGAATGCATTGAAATTTCAATGATCACCCCTAAAAGTAGGTTTTAAAATTTTTAAAGAGTTCATTTCTCAGTGTGAAGATTTATAGTAAATATTTTTATTTAGTTAAAGGTCTTTGTAGAACACTCAATGATAATTATCTGAAGAGAATAGATTTCTCCCATTTTCAATGGACAGAGTTTGTGGGGCTTGGCAGGAAAGAGGAAATTTCACTCTGAGAACAAAGCCAAGGTTATTCTTTTGCATGAGGAGAAATTTAGCTGATATGAATTACTGATTCTGAAAACCAGCATCTTCAGTTCTTTGTGATTTCATAATTTATCAGGGGAGGGAAAGAGTAGGGAGGGAAGGACAGATAGAGAGAGGAAGAGTAAGGGGGGGAGAGGGGGAGAGGGGGAGAGAGGGAGAAACAGGGGGGGAGAGAGAGAGAGAGAGAGAGAGAGAGAGAGAGAGAGAGAGGGAAAGAACTGCCATGGTGTAGACTGCTTATACACCTTGTGTGTGTAAGAGGATCAGTCAAAACTAAGCAGGCATAAAAAGGATGTGAGAAAAGGAAACTAATAATCATTTTAACTATTCTACTTAAGATTCTTTTGATTTCTAAGAATGGGAAGAGGGTATATAAAATATTTTTTTAAAAAAGGCTGTTGATTAGTGGAAATGTTCCTCTTTTTTTTCCTTATTCTGGTGTCTGTTTTGCCCCTGTTCCTAACTTCTAGGACAGTGGTGGTGAACCTATGGCACACATGTTATTTGTTTTTCTTTAAAGACAAGAGATGCTAATGTATGAATTATTTTTTTCTAAACAAAAACCTTAGTATTTAGGTTTAATTACAGTGCTGGAATTTTGCGATAAAAAGGGGGTTTTGGGTTGCAGTTTGGGCACTCAGTCTCTAAAAGGTTCACCATCACTGTTTTAGGACAATCCATAATGAACAGCTGCTTAAGATATTTGAAGGCTCATAGAAAATTGTTTTTAAATTTTTTTTTTGCCTAAAATGGACTGTTTGTTGTATCACTGTTTTATTTAAAATATCTCCACTCTTAAGAGTATCTTCTGTTAAAAATTAAGTGACAAGTTATTTCTTTCTTAAATATTGTTTTTAAAGTACAATTACATTGTCCTTAAGTCTTTTCCCTTATGGAGAACTGACCCTTGGTTTCAAGACAAGTACACAATAAGTAGGAGTCTGAAGTATAATTAATGACAGTTTTAGACATTTGGGAGTCACTGCTTCTTTCTGGAGGAAAGACATCTTTCTAAACCATCAAAATTTAGTTAAAATAACGTAACTCTGAAAAGGCAATCTGAAATTTGTGGTATATACTCAACAAAAAAATGCTTTATTTAATTACAACTGCCATCATAACAATCTATAAAGGAAATGTTCTAAAGGCCTATACCACATACAATAAACAATGGAAAAGATTTATATTTTTATCTCAAAACTAACATTCATTACAAACATTTTTGTACTTTACAGTCAAAGCATTCTGGATGCATAGAGAGACTAGGATTTCAAGTTTCTTTTTTCTTTGATTTTTGATTTTTATAGGCCTCTTGTAAATGCAATTTCCATTCTTTAATATCCATTCACTTCACAGTTAATACTTTTTGAGTACTACAGATGACTTGAAATTAAATCAGACACATTTTTCTTTCATGTGTTAAAGTGTTAGAGCTAGGGATTAATGAGCTTTATTCTCAGTACCTGGATTATTCTTTGGTAGTCAATTTAGTGACATGGGAACACATTAACTCTTTTCAGCTGACAGGGTGCTATTTACTACACTCCATTAATAATCTTATATGCACAATAATCTTAAATATGAATTATATCTACATTCAAATTTACTTACAGTGAGTAGTTCATTCATATGATTTTAGACTTAGAGCGTTTGTAATGTTAACAATACACATAGAAGCAAAGATCATAAGGCTTCCTATATTTATAGTTATTAGGATTTACAGAATTCCAGAAGCCATTATGTAAAGTCAGTAAAAACTATTCGTTTGTCTTAATTGGTAAGCAATTTCTATCTGGTTGTAAAAAGAACAGCCTCAAACTTGCCTCCTGGTAAAATCTTAAAGGATTTTCCAATACCATACAAAGCATGACATAAGAACATTGTAATTTCTTGTTATTTTTCCTTAGATTAGTTTAAGTTTGGGTAATATGCAGTATCTACCTTGGTATGTGTTGTGTTATTCTTTTGAATAAATCACCTAGACAGCATTAATGAACAGTCGCTGTAAATCTTTGCTAATTGGTCATTTCATCCTGTGCTTTTGAAAATAAAATAATTAGTAAAATTCTCCCTACATTTTCCTTTCACCTGCTTAGATCTGGGCTTTTAAATATTCACACACTAAGCTGGTTCAGACAGTTCTTCCCAGTTTGAATGCCATCAGCTCAGGAATTCTCCGCTGTTTGCCCAGTGCAGGAGTTACATATTGCCTTTTGAAGAATGGCACCTCACACTGCAGCCTTGACATTTGGCCTATCTTTGAATGGCTTGAGATACAGCTCTTAAAAATAATCTTTATGATTCAGAATAACTTTGGACATTCTGACTTTTAGCACCAAACTCCACAGAAAGAGTTTAATTATGTGGGAAATGGGGTTATATAATCTAAATTGCTATCATTCCAGAGAAATTCTCATGGGTATTTCTATTATTCCCACAGAAGAATCCATAGAAGCCTTTCTCTTCTTTGGCAGTTCAGTTTCTGGAAGCCAGTTTTGATGAATTTTATATCTGCCACCTGGCAATACTGTTCTTAAATTCAACTTAATATTTTTTCTCATAAGTTTGTAAGTTAGGGTTACACAAAAAGAAAATGAAATTAGTTCTTAGCACTGAACTAAAGACATTCTATTAATGGCACTGTGTTGTTCTTATCTCTTAGGCAGAAAACCTTAAAATACTAACTTCTCTACCCTTCACTGCTTTGGTCACCAAATCATATTTTCTCTCTAGTGTTTCTGATAGGAATCTCTCCTATTCTCAGCTCTACCAGTGGACAGCAGCACACAGCTGTCTATCTTATATTATTATAATCACTTTTTAGCCAGTACTTTTCCTCTACCACTAACCAGTGTCAATCATCTGATGCTAAGGGGCAGACTGATGTTCCTAAAATGCTATTCTCATTAAGCAATCATTGTTGCTTTAAAAACTCCACTATGACTTACTTTTCCCTATCACATGAGTCTAAACATCTGTGCATACTTTGAAGGCTGTCAGTAATACAGCCAAGCCTTGCCTATTTGAGGCCATTCCACAGGAACCTCTGCTCCTGCCAGGCTGACTTCTGATGTCTCCTCTCAAATTACAGTTGCACTTGGGGCTCTGCCTCACTTATGCTGCTGCTCTCATCTTTATTAACCTCTCTTCTTTCCTTTCTGCTCATTTATATCTCACCCGTTCTCCAGGGCCCAATTCATTTTTCTTGGAGCCTTTCTTCTCTTGTGCTATCTGTACTGAACAACAAACAGGTTATTCTGCACCAGTCTATTCTATGAAACAGTAAATGAATGAGGAAGACTACTAGATTCTTTTTAACTCCATGATTCTACTTGCCAGAATCTGTGTCCTCTTCAAATATTTAGAGTACGTACTGTACAGTATGTTCAATGTAGCAGTATCTGAAAAAAATCTAAATGCCAATGCTATAAACTTCTTGTTTATAGGGAAGTATAGCATACCTTTAAAATATCTCACCAAGTTTAATACAGTGCTAATAAATGATGCAATGTTTTTGACGAGCTTTCTCAATATCTTGTCATAACAGTAGCAGAGATGAAAATAAAACCCAAATTTATTGCTTTTCTTTTTCTTCCACTGGTCCATGTCTTCCACTAAATCCCTTCTTTCCAAAAAGTGATAAAATATTCTTAATTCCATACAGCAAGTAGTCAGCCTAAGGAAAAAACCTTCTGTATTTATGCTTACCATGAGATAGCCAGGAGAAAAAGTGTTGCAAACTGTAATCAACAAATGGAAAGAGTTCATCTTATTCACAATTGTCATCTTGTTGCCAAAAAACCCCTTCCAAATGGTAATGCTTGTAAGGCTATGTTCATACACTCAAACATTTAAATAATTCACATTAATTTGTCAAAAGTGCTGGTCCATTATGCTGACATGCTTACTGAGCAGAGATGATTTATTATCCTGAAGCAAGTTATTAACTCTTTCCTAACCTTTCTCAATCTACTCAGATAACTTCTGGGCAGTCCTTTGACGGGACACACACTCTGCCCCTTCTGCCTACCCATTATTCTGCTCTGTTATGGACCAGTATCTTTGAGGTTATAAAATAACATTAAAATATAAGAAAGTGTAGGAATTTTTGAATAAATTTTCTCACTACTTGTACCACACATACAGATATATGTATTATAGTTTAAAATTTAGACATTCTTACCATAGAAAGTATTTATGATAGTATATTTTATAATTAGAGACAAAATAAAATATTAGTATAAAAAAACCTTCACTCTATTTTTCTTTTCCATATTCTGAGAGTTAAAAAAAAAACTACAGCTTTTAATGGTATTTTTATAAATAGCCTCGTTGTGCTTCCTTTCTCTGCCTCCCTCCCTTCCTCCCTTCTTCCCTTCCTCTCTTCCTCTCTTTTCTCTCCCTCACTTCTCTCCCTCTCTCCCTCTTTTTGTGCTATGGATTGAACCCAGGGCTTTGCACATACTAAGCACATACTCTATCACTGAGCTACATCCCTAGCCCCTTTTCTAACAATTGTAATTACTCTTTAGTGCACAACAATTTCACTTTCATAAATTTGTACCTTCTGTAATAATTGCAGATATGGACAAATATGCACTTGCAAGCATGTTCACTGCAGTGGTATTTCAAAACAACTAACCAGTAACAATAAATTAGTTAAATAAGTGATAGCACAACTATATAAGCGATTTAAAGCTCTTTAAATTAGTGAAAGAATAGACATAATGAAATAAATACATCATTTTTCAAAGACATGTCATAATACATCAGGTGATACAATTAGTTTATAAAATTGTACTTAATGTATGAAAATATTTTATAAATACGTTGTTGCTTAGCTAATTTTGAAATCTAAGATTAATTTATATTGCTTTAGTAATCTGCAAAATACACATAGTAAATAAAATAAGTATTTCTATATATTTATCCAATCAAAATGTTATTTGATATTTCTCTAAATCAAGATAAACATGTATACATAACTATTAAAAGTAAAAAGCAAGCGTGTATTTAAAAGAGAAAAATGCAACCATTTTTTTACTCTTTTCATTCTCCCTTAATTTTTGCTGATCTTCCCACAGGTTTCAGGATCTTATAAACCTGAGAAAAAAATGAAGTTTAAAATTTATATATGGCTGTGGGATTTATGTGAAGTATATATGCTATCTAGGTTTTATAATTTTACTTTTTTTCATTAATTAAAAAATTTTACTTCTTAATAGCTAGAAATTCCCCAGAAGGAAAGGACATATGGTTCACAAATAGGAAAGAACTACTTACTTCATTTTTTAAAACATAATAAATCAAGATCTTAAAAATCTTCTAAGTCAATAGTATTTAGAATATTTTAAAAATTATTTGAACTGAAAGAGACAGGTTTCCTTTTACAGTCAAGGCTATCTCAGGTGCTTTGTTTTAATCTCCCACACCCAAATGAATCCAGTCTAGCACTGGAGAGTTCAGACCTCTCATCATGTTTTGATCCTGTTTGTTTTATCCTTGAAGGATGTTTGCTTTGGAAGAGGAGATTTATGGCTGAAGAACTATGACTAAATAGCTTATTTGCTAAGATAAACTAATCTGAATTGGCATTAAAGTATGAAAACTATTATCTTCTGGACTTCTAATTAATAAAAACAACTCCTTATTTAAAGAAAAAAGTACACAAAGATCATTTAAAAATAATTTAAATGGTTTTTAGGTAATCAGAAATAATAATAAAAATAAACCTTAAAGAACCAACTCAAAAGAAGGCAAGCTGCCTTATTTATCATAAAATACTGCAATTTGACAAATAAACCCAACACTATAAAAGAAATAAAATATTGTTAAAAATAACATGAGAAAAGTTATATGCAGCAAAAATGCTTACAGTATATATAATAAAAACCAATTTATTTACTATTCAAAGAGTTCTTACAAATCAATAAAAATTCACAGTAGATTATAAAAACGGAAAAAGGCCATCAAGAGGAAGTTCACATAAAAAGGAAAACATATTATCAATATGAATATAAAAATGGTTAAGCTTATTTTTAAAGAAATACATACTAAAATGAAACACAATTTTTCATCTGTCAGACTGGAAGTTGACTACTTACTAAATAGGGCAAAGGCTTGGGGAAGTAAAGAGTCTTACAGATTACTAGTTGTTTGTGTGAGTTCTTTTTTCTTTTTTAAAAGAACAATTTGGCAATATTTAAAATTCAAAATCACATATTTTCCAAATCTTAAATTTCAGTTCTTAGAATTTATCCTATAGAGCATCAAAAGAAGTATACAAAAATATGCTTGAGGAAGGCTGTTCACTTATACTATCACTTATAACAGTAAATTAAAAAAATTCCAAGGCTGAGGATGTAGCTCAGCATCACAGTGCCTGCCTAGCAAGAGTGAGGCCCTGAGTTTGATTCCTGTAACAACAAAAAAAAGAATCCAAGTTCTTTTCTTGCAGAACTTGCACTCTAGTCTATAAAAGGTATTATGTATAGAGTAATTTTTTTAAGATTCAAATTATATTTTTTGTTTTATTTTGGTTCTGGTGCTGGGATTAACCCAGGGTGCTGTAAATGCTAAACATGCAAACAACCACTGGACTACAAATACCACACACCCTTCATATTGTATGTTTACAATATTTTACTGTATATTGATCAGAAATTAATAGTGCTTATAGTTCTGAAAGTCTCTAGAAGTGATGGTTAATCTTGATTGTCAACTTGATTGGCTTGAGAGAGGCCTAAGAGATTAGTGAAACACACTTCTAGGTGTGTCTGGGTGAGTCCTGGGAGCGTGACCTTGGGGATTGTGTCTGCTCCCTGGCTCCCCTCACTCTGCCTCTTTCCTGATCTGTTTCCTGGGTGCCACAAGGTAAGCAGCTTTTTTCTACCACTGCCTTCCACCATGGTGTTTCTGCCTTGGAGCCAGCCCATCATGAAATGAGACTTCTGAAACTGTGAGGTAAAACAAACCTTTCCTCCTGTTCATCGTGTATGTCAAGCATATGTTCTGTCAGGCATTTTGGTTCAGCAACACAGAGGTGGCTAAGACATTAGGGAAGCCGATATCTTTGAAGAGGCTGAAATTTCAGTTATTTTTTTTCTAGTACTATGAAGATTCACACATTTGCCTTATCTTTGTTGGGCACATAGTATAAATTATTACTTGTGAATTGGCAAAGTGCTTCACAAAAACAGAGATTATATTCACTAAATTGTAAAGAATGAAATTGTGGGGAGGGGTCAAAATATCTCTGTTTTGGTTTCAATGAGGAATCACAGCTCTAAATAATTTTAACTGTCAGTATCTTGTGTTCTCCTTTGGTAGTTCATCCCTCAAAAGCTACTTAGGGCCTGTAATAAAAAGATCTTTTTCTTATTTTGAGCAGGGCAAGCACTCTATCACCGAGGCCCATGTCAAGCCTTCTAAGGACATCTTTTGCAGAGAAAATTACAAATGCATCTTTCAGAAAAGTCTTTGTTGGCATTTGACTTTTTACTTAACCCAACTAAGAAGTGAATATGCACCTTATTAAAAAGAAAATCTGACTAACTTCTGAAATTCTGGAGAAAAATTAACAGCCATGAAATAAAGTTTTGGAAAATGGTGAAATACTGTAAGAAGCTCCCAGTTTCATAGATCATCATAATAAACTTGGCCTGGTCTACAAAGTTACTACATCAAACAGTATTATAAAGTACTATATAAACCACTACCCTGACCAGAGGGGGCTTGATATGAGCTTAGAGAGGCTAACATTTTGTTGTTATTAAAATTTATGTTCTAGAAATGCAGCTGAACTGAGATTTGCCTTGTGGTACCCCAGTGGTGGGTTTGGGAAGATGCTGTCTTCTTTAGTCCAGGCTGTGAGATGGAGAAAGCTCCAGCCCACTTCAGCTGCCCCCACCCTGAGGCCTTCTGCAGTAAACAAGGTAAGACAGGTTCTTAAGCCTAAGCGGGCAGGTTTGCAAGTCAGTGTCTGAACCAGGCTGTACAGAGTCATCCCTACACTGTGGCATACACAAACAAAAGGAGATTCTGATGATGAAGTTGTTCAAGGTGAAATCAGAATGTTCATCAGAAGAGAGAACAGCGGAGATTTTAGGATCAGAGATGGACTATGTTGAAAACAAACTATCCCGTGAGTTTGCTTCTATAAATCAAACATCAAAGGAACTTGCGGCTGTGGAGAAAACTTTTAGTGTTTGAAACCTCAGGACTCCTCTGGCTATAAACTCCAGGAAAGTTCATGGAAGCATTGGAGTTTACTGAGGACATTGTGTGACTGTTATGTGCTTAAGGTTTAGAATGTGTGGCAGCCTTGTGGGGAAAATAACCTGGTGCATTTTGCAAATGAAGCCAGTGAGTTAGATTCCAGAAGAAATGGTATTTTGGTATTTGTATTTTCTGTAGGAGGCAGAAAATGAGAAGCCATTGCCCTCTTTGGATCACTGTTCTATAAAGGAAAAAAAATCCTGCCCTGCACTTAACTCTTTTGCATCCTTTCTGTTAGAACCAGTTTCATGAAAACTGCCTTCCTGGTAAGAGTTCAGGAAATGAGTTAGAAGGAATGTACTCATTAGATCTCCTTCCCTTCTGTCCCCTCCCCTCCCCTCTCCTCTCCTTCCTTCTTTCTCTTTCTCTCTTTCAGACACGTTCTTGCTATGTTGCCCCAAGGCTGGCCTCAAACTTACAATCCTTCTGTCTCAGACTCCCAAGTCACTGGAATTACAAGTGTGCATCACTGCACCTAACTTGACATGATCTTTTTACATTTTTTTCAAAATGTCATTATTAGATACCTATTTGTGTATCCTTCAATGGTGCCAAGTAAAGATTTCCTTGAACTAGTTAGTACAGAGTAGTTCTCAGTAATGGTATCAAAAAGAGAGAAATGTTTCACCTTGGATTTTTTCCCCAAATAATTTATTTTGCTATTCTACAAATCTCTTCAAAATGGAGCTGACTTAGATCATTTTAATTGGAAAACCTCTTAAAAGCCATGTAGCCCACCCATGCATGTCATTTTATGTGAGGAAATACAAGCCCAGGAGAGCTGGAGAGCTTTTGTTAACACCACTCTGTGGGGCAGGAGAGAGGGGCCACTATACCTGCCTCTCCCTATCCACATTGGTGACACGTGCTCTGCACTCCAAGGCAGTCAGTGAAGGTAAATGGTGGTCTGGTTTTTTCACCTGGTCAACATTTTAATAGTTTCTCTGTAATCTGATGGAGATCATATTAGTTTTATTTTGAGCAGGAACAAGCCTACAATGACTCCTTTGAGCACAGCAGTAGTAATGAAGCAGAACACGGGCTCTTTTCTTAAAATTTTCAATACACATATACTTTGTGGTTCCTAAGTCCAGCTGCTAAAATTTTAAAACAATATTTTAACCTAACATTTTTATTTAATCTAACACCAACTTTTCTTTCTTTTTTTTTTTTTTTTGGTACCGGGGATCCAACTCAGGATCTTGTGTTTGCAAGGCAGGTGTGGGTACCACTGAGGTAAAAGCCCAGGCCTCCAACTTTTCTTTATAAAGTGCTTCCTTTCGTTGCTTAGTTTATTGATTCCTGGGGTTGACATACTATGTGAGATGACATACATACTTTTGTGAAAGTTGATTCTTATGAATTACAGTAGCTGAATTCCTTTGTTTGTCCTGTTTAACAGATATCTGGACCAAATAATCTACAGCACTAATTTTATGTGAATTTATCATGAATATAATTATTGATTCACTCATACTTTGCACATAGACACTGAGTTAACAATTAAAATTTGGCCTCTTAAAAATAAAACTCGGGCCAGGGATTTAGCTTAGTGGTTCTGCCGCCTGCCTCACAAGCGCAAGGTCTAGAGTTCTATTCCGGGTACCAAACCAAACAAAAACAAAACCTCATGTTTTAAAAGTATTTATCACGTTTTTGTGATTCTTCTGTCCATATAACTTAAGTAACTTTTTCTTTTTTGGTACTGGGGATGGAACTCAGGACCTCACATTTGCGCTGTGCCACTCAGCTACAACCTGGCCCTCAACTTAAGTAACTTTTGATATGCTGTAATCTCTCAGAAATACTGTGACAAGGAAGCCCAGGAATACCCTTTTCCCACTGATACTCTCCAGCCTTAAAGCATGCTCAATACAACATAAAAGAGGAATAGATATAACTGAGATTCTTCCTCTTAATTTCAGCGATTGATATTATAGGTACCACATAAAATTTCCATTGGGTATCTTTATTGTTAATTTATCAGATCTCATTATATTTTTATGGAACAGTATGCTATATTCATAATCCTTTAATGTAAAAAGTCTAGAAAGCTCTGAAAAATCACAAGTATTTTTATAAGTTTGCTGCAAACTCCTCTAGAGGTAAAACATGATCTGATTTAGGGCAACAATTCAGATGTGTCATTACATTTGTCTGATTACCAGGTGCTTCTCCAGAACAACTGAAGGTATTATGTAATAAAGGGACTGTACACCATGGTTTCTGTATAATCCTGTATTTGGAAAATTTTGAAACACATCCAGCATATACAAAAGATATTTAAATGAAGGTTATGGATCTGATTAGATTCTACATTATTCAATAGGTGAATAAAACTATGCATATACTATATCAAATTCAGTATTTAAAAATTATTTTTGAGGGGCTAATCTTCAATTTTAGAATTTTTTCCTATGGGATATTATAATAGTCAATTAAGATACCTAACAATACAAAGATAACTAACAATACAAAGATTTAATGATGCATATGTTTTTCACATCTAGACAACCTTTTCTGACTCATCCAAATCTGAGACAAGTGTTCTTAAGTGTCCCCACAGTGCCACACACTTCTCCTGTTATGATTGCTGTACATTTGTTGATGTCTCCTGCTAGACTGTAAGCTCAGCGATAGCAGGTGCTGCTGCCTTGAATTTTATTCACCAGTAATTCCCAATGTCTACCTCAGTGCTTGGTGTATTGTACTTACTTGATTAAGATAGTAATTGAATTGGAGAAGGAAAGAAATAAGGAATTTTCTAAGTGCCTTCACATAATTTAAGAATCTATCATTGTCAGAATGTGCATGCTTATTGGTACTTAATTTTGGCTCAAGCTGTGGTTTCTTTAGAAGTTTTGACCCTCCCATGACCTTTGGTTTCTTTAGCCAGGATCTTGTAGATTTTCAGAGATTTGTGATGGTGTCCCAAGGTTAGACTGTGATTGTGCATTTGCCTACAAATGTCACTGCTCATGAAACAATATCATTAACTGATTGTCTTACAGACCACCAATATCCAGCTACCCAAGGTCCAATACATGTAGCTTAACTTTTTATAAGCTTTGTGGAAGGCAGCTTCTGACATGGCTCCTAGTGATTCCTGCCTGATGGTGATGCCATTGTGTAACACCTCTCCCTTTGGTGTGGTCTACATCTAATGAACAAAATATGGTGAAAGTGATGGGGATGTTATATCTGTAATTAGTTTATAAACAATGAGTCCATTGTGTGTATCTCTCTCTTATTCTTTTTTTTTTGTACTGGGGATTAAACCCATCTTTGGACTAAGGTACATCTCCAGCCCCTTTTCATTTTGAGACAGGGTCTTTGTAAGTCACTAAATTGCCCTAGGTGAAGCTTGAACTTGAGATTCTCTTGCCTCACCCCCCAGAGTGCTGGTAGGGATTATAGGCATGTGACACCATGCTTAGCACTCTTACGCCTTTATTTATTCTGATTAAGCCAGCATTGTGTTGTAAGAGGACCACACAGCAAAGAACCAGAGGAGGCTGTGAGGGCATGAAGCCTTAGCCTGAAAGCCTGTCAGGAACTAAATTCTGACAACAGTCATGCGAGTCACCTACAAAGCAAATCTTCCCGGAGATGACTGCAGCCTCAGTGAAAGGCTCAAGAGCCAGAGGATTCAGCTAAGCTGCACTGAGATTTCTGACCCATAGAAGCTGTGAAATAAAATGTTTAAAAATGTTTTAAATCCATTATTTTTGAGGTAATTTGTTATACAGCAATAAATAACAAAACTAATATAAACTTAAAAGCAAAACATTTTTACCTTGAAAATATAAAATTATAGTCTCAAATTATATACTTGTCTGCTTAAAATGCATCCTTTATATCTTTCATTATAATACAAGTTCATTATTAGTAGGAAATACATATGGCAAAGAAGATTCTGGCACAAAAATAATTGACATCTAAGTGTAACAGTTTTAAAATCTACACTGAATTCTGGCACAATGATCCAATGAAAACTTTTCGGTAAAAATGATCTATTGGAAAGAAAAATAGATTTACTAAATACTGAGTCGAGGGCCGGGGATTTAGCTCTGTGGTTTCGCTGCCTGCTGCGCAAGCTCAAGAACCCGAGTTCGATCCCTGGTACCAAAAAAAAAAGAAAAAGAAAGAAAATACTGAGTCCATCCCATGTATTGTCAACATCAAACACATCACAGAATATCATCGGGCATCTTCATGTAGTCTAATGGTAAGGTTATCAGGCAAGAGAATTGAAGCTTTATCCTCTTTTCACTGAAATGTTTACAATAAATATGTTACCATAAATCTCAAATATTTTTGTAAGTGACCCTGTTAAGAATTCTGAAGGATTATTTGTTATAAATTTAACAGATAATTGAGAATCTAATATATCAAGGGGACGCCCTTAGATGTCTTACATACTATTTAGATTCAACCTGTTGAAAACATTATTTCATTTTAACTCTGTTCTTCCTCTAATCTTCCCCACCTCAATAAATGGTGTCTCTATCTATCAGGTTATGTAAAACAGGTATCTGGGACCTCTATTTGACACTGTACATCAATGTAGGAACTCTTCCACTCAAATACCTCTCAAGTCTCACCACTTCTTTCCATCGCCAATGACATCCCTGATCCAAGTCATCACAGTTTCCCTCACCAGGGGTACAGCTTCTGAGTAGGTCTTTCTGATTCATGCTCATCCCATTGTAATTATCCTCTATCCAGCAGTCAGAGTTAATCTTTCATAGACATAAATCAGCATATGTTCCCTGATAAAAACCCATCAAGAAATTCCATTGCACATAAGATAAAAAGTGGAGAACAGGTGCTTCTGGTGGCACACACCTAAAACCCCAGCTACTCAGGAGGCAGGGGTAGTAAGATCACAAATTTGAGGCCAGTCTGGGCAACTTAGCAAGACCCACTTCCAAAATTAAATTTTAAATGGGTTGGGGATGTAGCCGAAGTAGAGTGTTTTGTAATAGGTGCAAGGCCTTAGGTTTAATCCTCAGTAAAGAAGTACAAAATAACATGAAAACCTTATCACAGGATAAATGGTTCCGTAAGATCTGACGAAATCTGCATACCATTTTGTTCTCTTTTTTTGCTATGAGCTGCTCTCATTTTTCTACAAAGATTGTCTTCAGTTTTTCCAATAAGCCAGGTTCATTGCTTAGCTTATGGGAGGTCCATATGGAAGGATTTTTCTCCTATATAATAACGATTTATATTACTGGACTCAGTAATATAAAAAATCTCTTCCCCTACTATAAACTGTATACCCTTGTTATACTTTTCTGTAACTCCTGTAAGTTTTTCTTCATCATGTTAAACATAATTTATGTTATCCTTGTTTGTATGGATATTTTATCTCTCCTGAAAAACTGCTTCTTCATGAAGCCTAGGTACAGTCATTTTGCTCATCAGTGTCTACCACAGTGCTTGACACATAGTAGGTATTTAAAAAATGTTTGTTGAATAAAGACAGGAATAAAATGGAATGTAGCCTACTACTGCAGTTATAATTAGGAAAATACTTAAATTATGGCTTGTGGTAAATGTGCACAGGTCTTTCTTTCATCCTTTAGGAATCTGCCATTGTATCTTCTTGAGAATAAAATACATTTGTCTTTGAGATCTGAAAAAAACCCTTAATATTCATAGTTGTAGCTGGATTTTTTTGGTGCCGGGGATCGAACTCGGATCCTTCTGCTTGCGCAGCAGGTGGTGGAACCACTGAGCCAAATCCCCAGCCCCTAATATTCATATTTGGCATAGCTATTATACCTTTCTCACCCAACCTATCTATAATAATTTGTATTCAGATTTTTCACTTCACAGTAACTAATAAGGATACCTAGATCAAACAGTTATAAACATAAACAATTACTGTCTAGTAATCAAATAAGGTATTTTTGAAAGTGATAAAATCTATCAGGAAAGGAATATCAAAGGTAAGCTGATACTTAGTTTTTGAAAGCATGGTCTCATTAAAGATACATTAGTCAGATAGGTTAGCTATTTAAGAAAAAGTCAAATTCTAATGAGTAATGAAGCATGTTCATTAAGCAGGAATTGTGTTAAGAGTAGGAAAGGTTTATTGGGGAACAGAAATAGCTTCAGAGACAGGAGGAGACTCAAGTGGGCTGCCAAGCAGGAATTATTTTACAATGAGCAAACAGTAACTGCTAATGCAAATCTTTGATGCATGTGTCTTTTTTTGTGGTTGTTTGGTACTGGGGATCAATTTTGATGCATGTATCTTATTCTGTTGTAAACATATTTACCAAATCTGTGTGGAGATTTTGCTTATATTCTTACTTAGTGACACTTAAAAGTTTTAAAGGTTATTTTTGCTATCATAATATGATACAGGCAATGTATGAAATCAATAAAGAATTCAATCACTATGAATAAAAATTTTATTAACAGGCCCCAGTTTCACTCACTATGTAAGAAATGATTCCTATTAACTTGTCACTAACGTGTAGCTCTCCAGAATAACTGTTTAAAACGTATTCTCAGGAAATAAACATTTTTATTGTTTTACTATTCACTGGATATTCATTATTCAAAAAATTATGAGCAATGCTACAACCAATTTATGCTACACAATAGACAATGTATTCTATGAAAGTCAAATGTTTTCAGAGGCAATATAATCACAACATACATTTTTTGGATTCATGTGTTCACTTACAGTTTGCTTATTGCTGCTTTACAGAAATGGAAGTTTGTACATTACAATAAGGCCTTATTGATTTGTCTGTTACAGAATATACTAAGCATAATAAGTAAATTGGAAAAGCTAGGTTTGAGGCTAGTATCATGTAACAGCAAGTGATACAACAGTTCAAGGCAAAATCAGAATGTTGGCATAAGAAAGGTAAATGGTATAAACTGGACTAGCAATGACTAACATTTAGTAAGTCCAGAAGCACAAATTATTAGGTTTCAGACTTGTTGTTTGTCCATGATAAGAAAAACGTTTCTTCAAATAATCAGTCAATTATTCCATAGTAAACTATTAAATTTCTTTTTTAGAAAATGTTTTCTTATCTGAAGATATGTAAAGTAATCTTTAACACTAATTTAATAACATATGGCACAAATTTTTTTTCCCAGTAAACTATTCCTTTCAATCAGTAACTTCAATCTTGATTTAATGAATTCAGGGAATTTATTTGACTTTCATATGTATTTACAGGCTTTTGTGTTAGTAAGTAAAAAATTTTTAAAACACTTTTTTTAGATTTTAAATAAGTTATTTTCAAGCAACATGGGTTTCAAAATGTGTTAAAACTGACACAAATAAAAGATTGTGTAAAATTACATAATAAAATTCTCTAAAGCATTATTTTTAAAGCATGTAATTTAAAAATTCATAGATAATTTAGCCAAATGTGATGTTATCTGTTCAGTTCTATTTCTGAAGTGAAAGAATACAATTATCATTTGACTTTTTCAACTTTTAAAATGCAATCGTTTGATGACTTCTGACTGAAGGCAAATGAGCAAAGTAGGGTTTAAACAAAGATCAGAGTATGCTTTATGACTCAGTCTCTTATTTTGTCTATCTATCATCAGCAGAATATAGCGGGTCAGAATTTTATTTTGGGGCATAATGTTTTTCTTTATCACTTGTAACTTGTTTAATATCCATTTCTAATGGACCACTGAATACTCAGAGGAAACAAAGTACACTGATGTTGAACACAAATTAATGAAGAATATAAAAATAAATGTGCAAATTCAAAATTCACTTTAAGATTCTTTTCACCAGATCTATAAATTGTGGTCATTTGATCAAACTACTCAGGTTGTCTATTAAGTAAATGTTACTTAAAAAACAAAAAGAAAAAATATTGAGATAATGGTATTTAATTTAGGTTTCCATATAATATTGGAATAAAGACCAAAACACTCATAATGCACTGAGGAAATATTCTAGCAAATGGAGGCAGAAAATTTTTTATTATTTCATTTTAAGAGTAAAATGTTAAGAATTCCAAATATTATCTCATCAGCATTATTTAATGGCATAACATGGTACTAAATTTTAATCTACTTTTTTACTTATATTAAGTCTCTAAATCAAACTTAATATACTATTATAAAATTTAACAAATTTTAATGTCTTCTCTTATATAGCTGAAGACAAACAGCATGTGACATTATGTACTATGAATATTAAAGATTGTGTTTAAATAAAATTTATAAAGCAACCAATGTAAATTAACTTTTCTTATACCAATACAAAAAGAATGTTTAAAATACTACCTAGAGAATATATATTTCTATTAAAGAGATTCAAGAGTCAAGATAGGCTGAGAAATATTGCTATAACATTGCTAAGATTTTTGATCATTTTAAACCCAGAAAAGTTTCAATTAATGATGGAGGAAGTGAGTCACTGATTTTTATACTGCCAAGTGAAATGCAGCAAGCTAGAATAACTGGTTAGTTTTATTAAGGTATCTTATTAAGATGGCTTATTAAGCTACTCACTATTGTTTTCATAGGGCTTTAGGCTGATACTAAACTTTAAAATGTAGGATTCTTTCCTTCCTAACTTTCATAAAAGTCATATATAATTAGCACTGAATGAAATTTTCTAATGTCAACATTTCAAATTTTGATTAACAGGGAATACAAGTCAACCTTATTCAAGTTTAATTCAAAAGACTGGCAACATCCTTTGGGAGACTAGTAGAGATAAAGTATCAATGCAACTTCAAATTTCAGACTAAGCCATCAGACTACAAAGTAAAAGTAATATTCAACTTATTAAGCTGGCATGGTGACAGTCATTTTCTCCACTTGATTTAGTTTTGATTCATAGGCACTATATATTCTCAAATTGAAATAAACATTTAGGGTCTATAATGCAATTAGGATCCTTCTACTGATATAGTATGACCTACACAGAATATGAAAGATATTTGTAATAAAGACAAAGCAATAGTTCAAAAAAGTTATGCAGATACTGAACATAAAAGAAAGAGAAATTTAGGTAGTGGTAGGCTTTCTGGACAACATATAAGTAAAAGCCTGGCAAAATTCTACATGATGGGAAGGACTATAATTATTTAGATTCATACCTTTATATCCCTGAACATTAAATATCATTCAACAGAAATCATAAATAGGTAGGACAACTTAAAAAGTTATCATTCATTAATATTATTGAGTGAAGACAAATTAAGAGTCTCATTTTTTGCCTTTAGCTGCTTCTTTTATACATTATTTAGGGGTAGAACTAGTATGAAGTGAATGAGGTGCTCATCTTAAGTTAAAATTTAAGGGGGCATAAAAACCTCTCTAATAAAAATAGTATTTTAGTGAAATATATATATTTTAAACATGCAAGCTTTTTTCTTTTATTAGTGCATATAATTATACAGAATATTGGGCTTCACTGTGACATTTTCATATGTATATAGCATATTTTGATCCTTTTTCCATATGTCCTTTTAATTAAAATTTTAAACATTAAAATTAATTGAAACACCATGATAAAATACCAACATATTAAATAAGGAAAGTTTCTTTGAAAGATGAATTTTGATAAAAGGTTGGTGGTTTAAGTATATCTGCTATCATTTACATAAGCATAGAATATTTGAGTCAAAAAATTTTCAGTGTAAATTTTAATAATAAATATTGTTCAAAGGCACTTGATACCCTAAATTTCCATGTTTAAGACTATTCTAATTTTTAAGCACTAAACTCCTTAGTGTCTGTAAGTTTTCAGGAACTATTTAGTCTGACTGATTCCACTGCCACAGTTACTTCTTTTAACTAATCATATGGATGGTTGATGGTCTTTGTTTGAATTAATTGCACTAGGAGATCAGGTAGTAATTTTTTAATTCTGTCATTCTATCAGCATTTAATAACTGACATTCTTCTGTACAAAAGTTTTTATCCTCTCTGCCTTTCATCTCTCTGTTTTAGTTTCTCTAAACAAACTCTAAGATTTAAGAGTTTAACATTCTATACTCAAATCATTTTTTCCATGATGCACAAATTGTCCTAAGCTTTTCAAGCTTACTCCTGTGTCCTTTTCAACATAAGCCCATATTTCCACGACTACTGTAAGCACTTTCTTGCTCTCTGGCACAAAGTGATACTGCAGATTAAGTTTATACTTTCCATGACTCAGACCTAGGAGCTTCAGTATCTTTTAATAGGAAGTGGTTTTTAGAAACTAAAATCTGGATACTACATGTGTCCATTGTTGTAAGGCCCTTTGGGCAGGCAGAGGTAAGAAAAAAAATAATATTTAAAATCATTAGTTCATTACTGATAATTCCAGTTCAAATTTAATATTAACGTTTCTTTTCCTAATTCCATTTATTTTATAGTGAAAATCTTGGTCCTAATATTTATTTTTCCCAACCCTTCTATATCTGTATATCTATATCTATATTTGTTTCAAGATGTTGATAACAATAGTACTATCAATTATGAACAACACTGCAAAATTTAAGATTTCTTTGCATTTCTTTTTGTGCTTAGAGTATATGACATTAAGGATATACAGAGTATGATGATCAAAAGATACTTTAGCTAGGCATGGTGGCACATGCCTGTAATTACAGGGGCAGTAGCACTGTGGGAGGCTGGGGCAGTAGCACTGTAAATTCAAGGCCAGTCTAGCAACTTAGAAAGACCCTGTCTCAAGATAAAACTTAAAAAGGATTGGGGATGTAGCTCAATGGTGGTGTGCTTGCCAAAGATGTGCAAGGGACTGGGTTCAGTTCCTAGTATTGCAAAACAAAACAAAACAAATCATCCACCTGAATTATTTTCTCTCTGCAAGTATCTCATGAATTTGAAATACAATTAGCTATATTTATTTTTATGTGTACTCACTTTTCTGTCTTGCTTTTCATGTTTTAAATTTCATAATATTTAAAACATGTACATTCAAAAGTCAAAAGTACACAAAAAGTCATAATTTCAAAAGTTGCACTTCTGTCCTCTGCCTGTAACTCCTTCCCACCACCTCCAAAGGTAACCATTTTCATTAGTTTCTGGTTTATTCTTCCTATTGTCTTTATTTTTATTTTTCAGTAGCCCATGTAATTGATTTTTTTCCAGTTAGCAATTTTCAATATCAACTTTGAGACATCTTTCTTATTCTTTTTTATAGTTGTATTATCTTATGTGAATGAACACTAGTTTCTATGGCTACTTTATCATTTGGATTAATTTTATTTGCTATTAAAATAATACAATTTTTATGCTATTTGATATTCATGAAAGCATATTATCAGAATTGATCTCTAGAAGTGATCTTCCTCAGAGGATAAATGTAATCTTGTTAGATATTGGCAAATTCTCTGTCTAGTTGTTTTACTATCTTACATTCCCACTGGTAATGTATGAGAATACACAGAACCATCTTTACTTCCAATTTTTGAGATCTATTGTAAAATTCTCTTCTTTCAAAAGTTACACACTACTTACATTATTTATGAGACTAAAATATTATTTTTCCATTACTATTTTTAATTCTGGAGAGGTAGTTATAATTTTTAAATTTAAAGTGTATAAGTAGAAGACATTCAATGATTTACATTTATAGGGCACATTATATGTTTCAAAGCACTTTTGTGCATTTGCATTTCATTTGATCCTTACATCCATGTTTCAAAGTAGAGAGAGCAAGATCAGCTCCGTCTTCCAGACTGGGAGGAAACACAACTTAATGATTTATATGTACCTAAGGACTACCATAGGATCTGTTAGTTCACTGATATTTTTACTAGATAATAAGTTGCCTCTCTTTGAACTTGCAATTCTAATGTTTCAATTTATTATATGCTAATGTAACTAGCTAGATAAAAGCATTAGAAATACAGACTTAGGCATTATATTTACTTCACAAATAGCAGAAATAAGAAAGGTATTATTGAGTTAAGTTCATATTTTATTTTGGATAAAGCTTTATTTGTTTGGGTTTAGCTTAAGAATTTTACAAACTATTTAACCAATTCTAATAATAAGATTGATTTTGGAAAAATATGCCACATTTAATTTTGAAATAATTAAAATTTGAAATAAGTTATATAAACATAAGTACCATGATAAATGAAGTGAATTATCCTTTAATATATAAACAATTCTAAGATTTTAGAAAATCAAATGAAAAGTAGCAGAATATAATTTTAAGACTGGAGTAAAGTTCAAAGCCTTCTTTTATAATAAACAATGTCTCCTTATATTCCTTGAAAAGGTAAGAAAAAGTTTTATTCCACATATAAAATGCTTAATCTAAATTTTTAATTAGATTGACTCATTCTTGAGAATAACAAGGATATATTCATCCTATCATATGAGCTTCAAGAAAATATTAAAGTATGACATTAACAAACATTATAAATTGAGAGTCCTCAAACAGAAGCAATGAAATCAGTAAGCATAAATATAAGCCTGATTTTGGTCTTTTATTCATAATGTAAACTGTTCACCACAAAGCACAATCTGTATGTTAAAGATGTCATTTATTTTTGAAGTTGAAAAATAACAAAAAGACTTTAGACCCACAAATAAGAGGTACTCTTTTTATCCTTTTCTGAGACACTGACCTGTATACTCATTTAAAAATGAACACCACATCTTTACATTATTAAATCTTTGTTTTGATCTATTAGTATTCACCAAAGTGCCATTTTATAAAACCCTGCACTGAATAGACAAGGCTGGAGGTGACCATCTGCAGCTTTAGAGTCTGTGTTTGAACTGATGAAAAGAGCTTTGTGTTTTCATTGCCAAGTTTGATTCTTCCAGTCATTAGGCATTCCCCTCAGATCGCATCAATGAAGCCCTACTCCCTTACACCCATGTGTTAAATTCTCCTCTCCTCATGGTTTCCTTTGCCAGCTCTACTCAAGAATGACTACTGGGTCTTAGCCACATTCTTCTCACAGCTGTGTTAAAAAAGAGCATCAGAAAGTCTTCCTAAAACCCATATGTGTATCTGGTCACTTCTCTTTCTTAGGGTCACCTCACATTGTGGTGTGATTATACAGAGTCTCATTCTTGTTCTTGAACTGTGCTACTCCCATCATTCTGGGAAAGATTAGGCCCTCTGTGAGTCAGTACTATAGAACTTGGAAGGCTGATGTGAAATACACATAAATCAGCTCAGAAGGCAGATTACAAGGAAGATGTTTCAAGATACTATTTTTGTGTTATATTTACCATTTATATAGCTTTTCATATGGCAGATGGTTAACATAAAAAGAAATAACATATGTTTACACCTGCTTTTAGGATTCTATTGTATGTGACAAAGGGAAAAGTAAACTGATGATGATGTTCAATGAACTATTAATTTGTATGGTGTAAATGTCAAATCAACTAAAATTAGTAAGTTCTGAAATATCATTTGCTATGTACCTTTGGGAATCTTTTTTATTTATAGTCAGTCTGACAAAACAATCTTCAATAGCATAAATGCTTTTTCATTATACTTAGGTTAAAGAACTGAAAGGAGAAACTGCCTCTGTAGAATTTAAGAATATAAAACAATATAAGGAAGAAGGAAGATAACATTTTAGCTGCTATTGTATGCAATATTGTTATAGAATATTTTCCCTTTAAGTGTAAATGATTCAAAATGAATATACATATATATATATATGGACAGCGTTTTTGATTTCATGGTCAAAGTTACACTGAGACAAGCAAGATTTTTTTCCATTCTATATATTTACTGAGGGCCAAATATACACAAGTGCAAGTCCCTGACTTAGTGGGTAGAAATAATCAATCATGGAATTTTAGAATCCAAGTTAAATTTGTATTTTTACTTCTTTTTGTGTTCAACCGAGATTTTTTCTAATTATACTTTGGGAATAAAAACTGGACCTCACAAGGAGTTTGGACTTACTCTGTGTTTAGATAAATTATACAAGTGCGTGCATCAGATTTTAGAGGACTATACTGAGGATTTAAAATAAGCAAAGACTCTCATTTGTATAAAAGGTATATATTTCCTATATTAACAAATAGATACATTATATCTAATCTATGTGTTTAAGAATAGAGAAAGCAAAGGGAGAAGTTCTGAGTTAGTTATATCAAGTACCTATATATATTATAGCAAACATTATATTAAGTATACTGAGGTTGAGCAACATTGAATCAGAAATGATGGAAATTTCTAAAAATCTAATTTTTACTACTAAAATATTTTAAATATATTAGTGATTAGTGTCATTAAGTAACCTTTCCTAGGGAGTTCAAATCACTTTATATATTTTATTTTTTAATCTACTTTGAAGCTGAACTTCAAATGGACAAGTTCTGTTTTTATAGAAGTACCCAGGAGCTATACAGTCTGTTAGGAGTTAAACAATAAAAAGGATTTTGATTGCAACTAATAGAACCAAGGAAAAAGATACTTGTTAGATTATATATCAGTTCTCAGGAATTTATACAAGCACATGACAATCATATTTGAATTTCTCTGAGGTATAAGAACTCTCGCTTTTTTAGCTTATCAAATTCTAGTCAAACTATGTGTGATCATTGTAAGTGGATTGTATAATTTCCCTAAAATGACAGGAACTCTGTCTGACTTTTAATCACTGTAGTACTAGGATTAATAAGAAAAACAACAAAAAAAAGGAACAAAAAGTCCCATAATTTAGGTTTAAACCAAAAGATTATGGATTATATATCTTTTAGTCTTTTGTTCTTTTTCTTTTATTCCTCTCTATTGTGCCTGCCTGAAATATGTTCATTTGTCTTAGTGTGCAGAAATATATAGCCCACCTACAGTTTATCTACTAGAAGACAGCTTCTGAAATGAATATTAAATATAAGAAATCACATTAAGTTTTTAGCTCCTACTTTCATTCTTGTTTTTATTATTTCTGTAAAGCTAATCATAATTAGGAATCTAATTTATCAGGGAAAGTACAGAATCTAAGATTTAGAGAGCTCATTTTCTTCATTATCCTGGATCCTTCACTTTCTGCTCTACTGGAATCTCTAAAATTCTGAGTTAGGCTTCTATCCTAATAATCCTACATTAATCCTTCCCTGGTATAAGGAGTGAGCCATACAATCAAAAACTATGTTTCTTCTTCATGTCAAAGTGAGACATTTCCCAAAGGTTAAACTATAAGCCCAAATTCTTTAGTTTTATAAATAAGTAAATATGATTATATCTGTCAAACATGGTAGGTATCTCAGTGTATAATAAAAGTAGCTCCAAAAAACCTACTTTAAGTAGTTGATGAATGAGAAAAGTGATCCTGTACAAATATCTAATAGAACTGATAGTTTTCATAAAATATATACTTGTTTGACAGAGTACAAGATTTGGATTTTATCAGTAAACTATGTAATCCAGATATTTGAAAATGTTTGATTCACAACTCTAGAATATTGTATTTAAAAAAGCATATCATGTGTCCAAAAATAGAAATTAATCATGTATAGATGCTGTACATTTTACAATGATTGCTTAAGAGTCATCTGAGTCTATCTTCCACATGTAAATGACAATTAAGCTATATCTAATTAAATCTGGGTTTAGAAGACGCTTTTCAAAATGGATGGTTGTAAATAAACTATCACAAATAAATATTTGACGTATTATTTACTGAGATATGTATCATATTTCACAGAACCTTCAAATCTCAAACATAAAAAACATTTTGAAGAAAAATTTCAGAAATGTTTTAAGGCCTCTCACTTAATACTAATGAATCAATTTAAATATTGTTAAATATCGATTTTTAGCTTATGCTGAGTTGAGAGTTTTTGAAACTTTTTCTTGATTACTTAATCTACAAAGTATTTACAATGTTCAGACATGCTGAATGTTGCCTTATAAATAACATAGTACTACCAAGATTTTCTAGGGAAAAATCACAGGTAAAGTTGACAAGAAGCAGAAAAATTTTATTGAAAAGGTGGTATAATTCTAAAAACATCACAGAGGCTTTTCATATTAAGCTCCTTAAGAATATTTTAGCATAATTAATTTTCCTTATAGTTAAAGTCAGATTCTGGAGCTAGCAATAAAACTAAAAAGTCTATCAGAGTCTTTTGATGAAAATAGTAAGCTTTTTATTTTTTAATCAAGAAACTGTGTTCCTAGCATGCAGAGTCATCTATCCTGTTTTATAATTCAACCTGCAAACAGATTAAGCAGCTGAGTTTGTGGAAAGTATGTTTGCTCTGCACTAAGAACCCTTGAGGGGTACTGCAGTGACTCCCCTGACACTTGGAAAGGAACGATAGTCAGTTCTTACTCATCAGCAGGGAAATTGGCCTGAGAATTCACAATTTCTTTGTAATATCAACTTTTTCATAGAAATCAGTATTTGGCCAAGAGGCGGGAAAAACTTTGCTAGCTGTATGAGTTCTCCTCCCACCTCTGTCAATATCACTAAAAAAGACGCAGGATGCTCTGTATTTCAAAAGACTATTTACTACTTTGAAAATCTATCAATTGAAATGTTTCATCTTGATATTTGATATTTTAATTAGCTTATAAAATTTTAAATGAGAACTCATGCAAATTTTAAGGAACTGATTTTTTTTTTGAAAAGTATAGACACAAGGAGGAATTTCTGAAGAGTTGACAAGTTTTTGCTCATAAATGTTTAAAATTTATAATTTTCTACATCTATATGTCTGATTTATTCATTATATACTTATAGTTTATGAGGAAATTTGAATCTGATCCCTGTAAATCTGGCCTACAATACAGATGATATGTGATAAAAATTATGTCAACGTAAACTCTAGGTCTGCAAGAGATTTTTTAATCTTACAAGCATGGCTGTAATTGCTTTTATTTTAAGTATAACTATATGTAGCATAGGCATGCTAAGCATAGGAAAATGTATTTTAAAAAATTTTCTGGAACTTTTGTTTTAGGCCACAAGAAGCATACTTAGATGGAAAATAGTATATAGTATAAAGCATTATTGAGTTTTAAATCTCTCATGATGATAAAAACATTCATTTAATGAATTAGTATGCCAGCTTTCTCTTTGTTAAATGGGGATTAGAGATGGTCCTTAGAAAAGCTACTATAGAGATAAGTTTTCCCTACAAAGTTTCTGTGTTTTTTAACCTTTTATTTGGTTTCCTGTATCTCTACAGGACTCCTCTGTCCAAAACCAAGTATCAGAAAAAAAAGCTACAAGTCAATCGCGATGTGCTATTCTTCTAAAAACATACTCATTTTAAAAAAAAGAAGTTAACCAAAGTTAAAAGAAATATATAGTGCTTAACCCAAAGGAATTGATTTTTACTGGTGAAATTTCACATTTTATGACAGTTGAGCCAAGAACTATTTTTGGGCAAATGAGTTCTGGCATTCACTGACTTTTACTCTACAATTATGTCCAGGCCAAATTATGGATGGTAATTCTGCACAACTCTTTTTTTCCAGGAATACTCCTATATGTTAAAAATACTTGAGAAAACAAATAATTTCATGAATAAAAAACAAGATACAAACTTGAAATTCTACAATTAGTAATAGTATATAGTCTTTCTCCACTATTGCTAAAAGTTTCATGTCTCATATGTAATTAAACTTTATGAAGTGGTGACTAGAACAGGGTTAAAATCTGGTCACGAGGAAATAAGAGATCCCAGTTCCTAGGAGAGAAGGTCCATGGTGGTCCCAGTGAGGGGAGGTGAGCCAGGCCGACCACAAAGGAAATCATGCTTTTCTATGAACGCTTTGGGTAGTGGGTTGGGAGAAAAAGGTTTTACCTAGGGTATAAAGCAGATCTGAGTACACCTAAAGTTTTCCAATGTATTCCTGAGGGACCAGATTTTACTTTAGTTCATTATCGTATTAACTCATTAAGTCATATTAGTTCATTTGTTTGTAAGTATTTATGAAGTACCTACTTTACAATAGGCATCTGCTTGGATTTTTGGAGGAGATGGGGATATGAAGGTGAGTAAAAATGTTAATGTCTTGGAAAATCTAGGACACAGTAGGAGTAGATAGGAAATATATATTCAAAACAATTGTAACACCTAGATGACTAAGACCTCTATTAAAAGTATGGATTAAGTACTATGAAAAAAATAGAAAAGGATATAAAAAAGAACTGGTAGAAGCTAGTTAAAGCTTCATTATAGGAGTAATGTTTGGGCTGGACATTAGGGAATAACAAAAGTGTGGCCATGTACTAAAAGGTAGGGATATGTTCTTACAAGGAATAACATGTACAAAGATGTGTGGTAAGGATCGTAGGAGAAAACGATACTAGAACAAAGGGAGAAGGGCAGGGATGGCCTCATATGTCATGTTAAAGAAGAAAATAATATGATCCAGATTTTGTGCTAGAAAGATTAACTCTGCTGGTAGTGAAGAGGATAAACCTGAGAGAACTAATTGTGGCCAAACTAGCTTTATGGCTGTTATGACAGACTAGATGAGGAATAATCAGGATCAGAGGAAATGCAATAAATTACTGAGAATGGGTGTAGGGAATCAGGAGATGTTTAGGCAACAGACAACAGAATTTGGTGCCAAAGTAAACGTGAAAGGTGAAAAGGAGAAAGGCAACAGGGACAGAGTTAAAATTATTGAAGTTCATGAACTGAATTAAGACAGAAAATACAGGGGAATGAGGAAGACTTTACTTTCAAGAGAGGGAAATGTAAAGAATTTGGGAACATGACACTGGATCTCAGAGGAGAGATGAGTACTCAAAGATTTGGAAGTTATTTGGGCAATAGTGATTAAAGCCTATGAAAATGGATGACATTTCCTGGACATTATGTAGAGGCAATCTTTACAGCAATCATTATTCAGGGATAGTCAGCAGCCATAATACCTGAAAGAAATGGAATAGAAATAAAGAAGTAGTACAAGGAAAAGAATCTCAGAAAAAGCATTAAGAAGGAGTGATGGGGGCTGGGGATTTAGCTCAGTGGTTCTGCCACCTGTCTCGCAAGCTCAAGGACCTGAGTTCAATCCCCAGCACCAAAAAAAAAAAAAAAAACAAGAAGGAATGGTGAAGAGTATTAAATGATAGAATACATATAAAAGTTGACTGCATTTGTCACTGGTGCACTTACTAACCTTAGTAGTGATCATATGGTTATGTCTTAGCATCTTTATAATTCCCAGACCTCTGAATATAAGCTTTCCATCTCCCTCCCTGTTTCCAAAACAACATTCATAAAGTACATTCATAGGTAAAGTGTATCGTATAAATTTTTAGGACATGTTTCCTATGCTCAAAGGAGGAAAGGCATATAAATGAAACAAATATATATCAACATATAAATAATATAGCACAATAACTATCTTTGGGTATGGCAACAGGCTACAAGGTTCAACAAAGTGAACATGCTACTGACTGGAAAACCTTCTCATATGCATGTTTTTAAAAAAGCAAAATATACAGATACACACAAAAAGAATGCTTTTACTTTCTAGGAAAATTGAGAAGACTGTAGAGAAAATGCAATTGAACTGTTCTTGCTATACTAATGAATACAATGATACTAATAATACAGTTTACACAAAGCTTATAATAGTAACTGACACTGCACTAGGCATTTACCTGTTATTAAATTTATTCTTCACAAGAACACTGTCTCTGAAGTCAGTACTACTGTCTCAGCTTATCTGAGGGACTTTTCCTCATACAAGGTAAGTAACTTGCTCCAAATCTCACAGGAAATAAGGAGGGAAGCAGGCATTCAAACCAGGACTTTCTTACTTGATTACACAGCCCGTTTTCTGTCCTCTATGCTGCACTGACTCTCATAGGAGAGGGGGCAAAAGGCTCCAAGCAGAGGGCTGGATGTATGCAAAGGCATTAGTCTTGAAAAGGCAGAGTCCTTTTGAAGAATGAGGTGGTGCAATGTGGAGAGAGATGACAAGAGGATATGTAACATACATTTTTCTTTTGCATGTATTATTTCATCTTATTCTCATAAAACATCATGAGGCAAGAGCATCTTTGTTCACATTAGCACGAGGTTTTAAAATAAAATGTCCAAGTTTACACCTACTCATTGTGAATCCAAAGCTTGAGCTTTTAAACCATTATGCTATATTGCTAAAGACATGGAAGCATGTTTCTTCATTTTTACCATGATCATATATAAGTTGTAAAACAAAAATGTGGTTAAAAATGGACCACTGATATAGCAGTTAGAAATTACTGGCGATTTTGGAAAGAACAATTTCAGCATAAGAACCAGCTATAGTAAAATAAGTAGCAGAAGAATGAATGGGAATTGAAAAATTAGTGATGGTGACTAAAAATTAGTTATTCAAGAAATTTGGCTGCAAAAGGGAAGAGGTAAGTCAGATCTCTTTAGTTTTAATTTTAAAATGCTTGGAATACTGATATATTTTCAAAGACTTTCCAACATGTTCATTAATAGCAGTAATTTCGGATTGTAGAGAGAAAATTAATATCATCTTACAAATTAATATCATCTTATTAGTTGGTTTCTTTTCAGAGGATAATCTTCATCTTAAACCAAATAAAACAGACTGATGGCCCCCTTCACTGTAATGAAGATACACTATGCCTAAATGATGGCAATTCAAAATGAAATATAATGAATTCAACTTTAAAAGGAACCTGCTCATATTTCATCTAGGCTTGTTGGAAATCATAATAAAAGATTTAACATTTTAATTTAACACTTAACTCTTGTAAATAACATAGCTGTTGTATTAAATCTGATTAACAGATCGGAGACATTCCATTAAAAAGTTTTCATCTGTCTAGGATTAAATGTGCAAAATAAGGATGATATACATACACAAAGTTTGTTAAAATACTCAATTTAAAGCATTATCTGAGGTGATGTTCATTCTACTTTTTGGTATACAAAAGTTCTTTGTTTTTACAAAATGATAGTGATAGTTGATGAGATATAAAATTAAAAAAATAAAAAGCTGACAATATTTCTATTTTTGGAAAACCAAATTGGCATCTGGGAGCTACTGTTTTAAAGAATTTTAGTCACATGTAGAAATTAAAGGATTACATATAAATAAAACTTTGTAATTACTTATAGACTTTGAGCAAATAGAGCTAAATCAGGTCCTGACTGTCAAGGGTTACTGATTGTGATTTACAATGAAATGCAATACATTTATGTACATCATGGCTCTTAGACTGTTAATGTACATTGTGAATAACTACATAGTTTAGGACTGAATATTAACCTAATCATTAAACCTAAAAATGTATAATATTTATATAGGGCAAGAGTTTAAATGTACATTGGTAGTAGATATTAATATACATAATCTGTAAACTGTTTTAAAATGGTTTTGACTACAGTTTCACCCGACTTTGGGCTATTAATTGAAATATAATTTCAAAGATGTTGTGGAAGTTGTGATTTATTTTCAAATGAGAAGCAGGAGGAAGTAAGAAACATTGAAGTGAGCACTGCTTCATACTATAAAAGTAGAAAAAAAGATTATGGAAAAAGGTATGTACTAAAAATTTAAGGTGATTTTGTGAATTCTGTAGTGCTGTTAACAATATATAAAGAAGGTCAGAGTGACAAGTTCTATTATATTAAAATTTCCTCAGAAAATTCCACTACAGTGTTCAAGTTCCATCAATTAACAAGTGACACCTTCACCTGGTAAATTGTTAACATTCTGCTAGCTGGCATAAAGAATGACTGATTATGCAGCTCTATTTAAATTTTAATAAAAATGAAAAGATCATTCAAAATAAACAAATATAATTATGCATTTCAAAAAGCTGTACTGAATACTTCAGAAGAGCAACACATGAAAATTAATTTCACTGTACTGAATTCTATGGATTTAGAGGTCTCAGATTGCAAGGTCATAGTTGATTCCAGCTGGATTATCATGAACCTAAATGAGTACAGGTGGTAACTTGACTGCCTCTTCTTTTTGCAAATAACTTTGCCTATTAATATGAGTGAGTGGAAGGATTTAAATAGTATGGGCTCCATAAACTGATGAAGATCTGTTATTAAATAAAAAGCCTGTCCTAAATAGTAATAATTATTCCCAAGAAAATGATTTTTGACCCCAAACATGGATTATGATTTGTAATCTAAAAAAGCTCATTTGGTTTAATCTACCTTTGTCTTAAACCATTAACAGTACAAATGATACTACATACATAATGTTTAGTTCTCAAAAGAAGAGGGTTTGTGTTTTGTTTTGTGTTTTAAAAATAATCCAAGATCATTTTACTTACTTCTGAACTTTTTCATTGGCCACCTGGGAGGTTTCCACTGCATGCTGAAGCTGTAATTCCATGTTTGCTCGCTCTGTCAGAGCTTGCTGCAGTTGGGTAGCCAGTTCCTCATTTTGTTGTTGAGTGATGGAAACAATGTTCTCTCTGTTTTTCAAAGCTTCTTCATAGGTACTAAGGGTATGGTTAAACTGATCCTTTAGGTTTTCTTCTTGAGATAAAGATTTGTGTAAACTGAGAAAAATATCAAAATAATTTAAATATAAATAAGGTAGGCTGACCAATCAATGATTCATTTAATACAAATCTCCATTTAGAAATTTCCACTTCTAAAAATCAATACAGATACTTAATGGGTAAATGAAAATAGTATTTATATCAATATTATAATTGATAATTATTCCATAACTTGGCTTGTAGGTTTAAAGCTCTCCAGACAAATGATTATCTATGCTACCAAAGCACACAGAAAGATACTGCAAGATGTAAATTTAATTATATCAATGTAAATATTACATTCAATTTTCTTTAAAGGAATAGCAGAGAATTGGAAAATAGAGTATCTCTAGGTAAATGAAACAATATAATAAGCCAACGGCAAAGAAGTGGGAAGTGAGAGAATGGGCATCAGTTTAGGAGATCTAGGGTCTATTCTGCTAAGCACTTAATGAGAATGAATGAGGTTTGTGCAAATACCAACCGACTGGTCAGTATTTTCACACAGAATTTTCTACTTGTCACAGTTGGGATAGTATAATGAAGTTAAAACCACTAGTCAGATTGCACAGAAATAATATGTATTCAGATATATATTTTATGGTTAATGAATCTTATGCCAAATACATCCACTTATTAAGTCATACAGAGAAATAGCATATAAATTAAGACTAAATGAATGCAGAAGAAAATGCAGATAAATAGAATCCTAAAATGCTAAAGGTCAAATCTTTGATATGTCATTACACCTACCACCTGAGGTTATTTCAAAATGGCTCCAAGCACCTCACTCAATTAAATAAAGACATTTTGAAAATATAAATATTTAATAAGGGAAATTTAAAATCCACATAGGAGATGTTCTTTTTTATTAAATAAAATCATTTCAGTATATGCATACAAAGGAAATGGGGTTTGGAGACTTGAAGTACAACAACCTACATATAATACAGATTAATCATGTGAAAGAAAGCAATATAATTCTTAAAGATGCAAAAAGCTAGTCAGAGAACTTTAGATGGGCCTTATATCTGGTCTGTTACTTTATTTAAAACTGTTCAAGTTATAATTATTTATTTTAAGGTTACCTATTAGCCTTTACAGTGTTTTCACTTTGGAGTAGGTGTCACATAGAAATAAAATGCACATGAAAAAAGGAGAGGTGATAAATCAAACAAAATCATTTGAAAATTCAATTTATTCCCTAAGCAAAGAGACTGTTGCTGAACTCTGGTGAGTTGTTTACTATATATAAAATTAGAGTGATGTGCAGATGGACAGGTGATTGGACCCTTTGCTCTTAAAAAGCTACTCATTGTTCAAAATGCTTTGGGATCCTTTTAATTTCCATCAGATGTTCTCAAACAGGAACAGTAGCTGAAGTGAACTTTTCAAAAAGAAAGTAGATAATGTTACTTAAAATCCTGCAATAGCATTTCATTGCACTAAAAAATCTCTAAAAATAAAAATGACATATTTTAACTCACTAAACCTGAGAACAACCTGTTTGAGAAGTTCTATTAATATTTCTTTTCTTATTGATGAAGAAGTTGAGACAGAGAGGTAAGAAATGTAATCAACCACATGGCTCCAGCAGAGCCAGAACAGTCTTCCTCCCCTAGTTTGGTCACTCCTATATACTTGCCCTGGAAGACAGAGCCCTGCATTATCTGGCCTTTCCACCCACTCACTTGTCAGCCAGTTATCAGTTTCTCAAGTACATCAGCCTTTTTGCCTGGTTAAGGAATTTGTTTGGATTGCTGTTTCATCTGATTTGATCTGACAAACTCCTAGTCATCCAGTAAGACACAGCAAAAGTACCACTTTCTCAGAAAACTTTTGTGTCTCTTCAGATCTAAATTTTTTTTGGTATATCCTTTTATTGGTACATTTTAGGTGTACAATATAATGACATTCATCATTGGAGATATGCAACTTTACATAATCTCTCTTGGTTCTTATTTTTTCCCCCTTCCCCTGCCCTCCCTTCAACCCTTCCATCCCTATTTACAAAGACTTTGCTTTTTTTCATTTTCTCATATAAATTCCATTCCCTTCTTTCCTTTCCCCTACCCCTCCCACTTCCCCTTCCCCTTTGCCCCTTTTCTTCCTATTTCACATTATCTATTTTACCTTTTAGTCCTTATTTACACTTTCAGTTTCTCACACTAGAGAAACTATTAGGTATTTACACATGTGTGTCCTATTTATTTCACTTAAGAGTATTGCCTCAATGTGCATCCATTTAGCAATAAATGTCTCTAATTTCTCATTTTTTATGGCTGAGTAGTACTCCATTTTATAAAAAACCACATTTTCTTTATCCAGTCTCCAGCTGATGGGCAATCGGGCTGCTTCCAAGTTTTAGCTATTACAAACTGTGCTGCTATGAACATGGGCACACATATATCACTGTGGTATGATTCTTTTAATTCTTTGGGGAAGATACCCAGGAGGGAAATAGCTGGGTCAAATGGGACTTCCAGTCCCAGTTCTTTGCCGTATCTCCATACTGATATCCACAGTGGTTGCACCAGTCTACACTCCTAATTTTGATGCTTTCTCTTTGTTAGTATCTCTTACTCTTTCCTCCTTAGAATTTACAATGATTTAGTTCCCACTCACAATATGTTAATACTACATTTATATCAATCAATTTTTTTTTTTTTTGGTACCGGGGATTGAACTTGGGTCCTTGTGCTTGTGCAGCAGGTGGTGAAACCACTGAGCTAAATCCCTGGCCCTATATCAATCAATTTTATTTTATGAGAAGCACATATTCCTCTAGAGTTTGAATAGACAAAAATATTCACAACTCTTAGGAAAGTTTTCTAAAGGAAAAAAGGTGAAGGAGAGTATGTTCCCAGTATATATAAATCTATAACCATGGAAGGCCATTTTTTGGATTTAGTGCTGTTTTCACTCTGAGAATGCTCTTTCTTCCCTAGATGACACCTAAGGCCCAATGTTTAGCTTTCTTCAGGGAATCATCACATTTAGCCTCTTTCCAATGTGACTTATCTTCAGATACATTTTCTGGCATATCAGCAGGATTATAACTGAAGGGTATTTAAATTATATGGGAATATGTTTTAAGTTAAAATAAAATAGCAGAAGAATCACTGAATCACTCTTAGAAATTCAAACATAAGTAATAGTGTGGCTCACACAATATTTACCTAGGATGATAACAATTTCTAATTACTATGAAGGTAATATAATATTTCTAGTTATATTTCATATTATTATATTTATAATTCACATCAAATAAGACTAGACATTATCTCTTATACTACATTGCTCATCACATTAATTTCAATAAAAGGTCAGTGTAGAAAAACGCCCTTCAATGGGCACTACTGTACTCCAATAAATACCATGTAATACATTTTTTTTTCTGCACTGGGGATTGAACCGAGGGCCTTAACACTGAGTTACATTCCCATCCTTTTTCATTTTCTAATATTGAGACAGGCCTTTGCTAAATTCCCAAGTTCCCCAGGTTGGGCTTGAACTTGTGATCCTCTTGCCCCAGCCTCTTACAGTGCTTGTATTACAGGCACTGTGCCATAATGCCTGACTAAAATTTCCTTTCTGTAATCGTTTTTGTTTTAGTTTCAATATCTCCTAGTCTACTTTCTCATGTCTTTGGACCTATCTTCCTAGTCCCTGACTCCTTGTACTTCTTCAGCTTGGAACCTATCAGGCTTATTACTCACTTATATTTATATATTTTACTTGAAGATATTTATGATCTTTTCAATTTATCTGCTTACTTGTCTCCTCAGCTTGTCTGTGGAACTCTCTCTCTCCCAATTGTAATGTCATGCATGGACTAAGCTTAGTCTTCCAACTAGTACTTTTCCATTTGTCAAGTTTTGATGCTACTTTGCCTGATTTTCTCTTTTGTCTTCATGATCAGGTATTACTCAATGCCTTACATTAGATCATTTGACTCATCATCCTATATATGCACTTACTCTTCTCTATATGTTTCATATATTTTATAGTTGCTTAATCATTTGTGTTCTATATAAGTTGCTTAATTGAATGAATTCATTTAATATTACAATTTAGAAGCAAGGTACCATAATACAGAGAAGTAGTTCTTAACTGGGTGTATTTCTGTCCCTCAGAGGACATTATACAATATCCAGAGATATTTTTGGTTGTCATAACCAGAATGATGCTACTATCATTTAATTGATAGAGACCAGAAATGCCACTATATATCCTCTACTCCAGAATACAGACCCTCACAACAAAGAAGTATCCAGTCCAGTACATCAAGGATATTGAACTTGGAGTAGATGAAAAGATGTTGGGTTGGACTTAGAGCATATAGATTCAAATGTGAGTCTTGTTATTCACTCTGACTCCTTTGGGGAAATACTTTACTCCCTGAATATTAATTTCCTCAACTCTAAAACAATGATAAAAGTCTCATGAGTTCATATAAGAATGAAATGAGCTAACTTACATGTGTGAAAATATCTAGTGCAATATCTGGCCAAGAATAGGCATTCATACTTACATAATTTCTAAGAGAAATTATTCATATCTAACTTTGTACAAAATCTTACACATCATTCAGACTTTTTATAAATACTTCAGTGAAAAACAGTTGCCTGTTTCTACAAGTTTTTCATAAATTAGGAGATGTAAACTAGTTTTCTCAACCTTTATTCACTTACTGATAACATTCTTAAATCATTGTTTTTTTAAAAAAGGCAGGTTTAGCTTGTTTTACTAAATTAAAATAAATAAAACCAAAGCAAGTATGAAAGGTGAAAGTATGTGCAGTCTTTCTGAGAGGACAGTGTCTGCTTTTACTTCCTGGTTTACTGCATCAATTAATCTGTTAAGGCCTTTCAAGCAAATAATACTTGACCTTCTCGCTTAATTTTGAGGAAATTAACTTATGCTCCAATAGGCTATAATTCTGAGTGACACCCAGATAGAAGAAAATATATTCAGAATGGTTAAGAGGGTGGATGAGATTTAATCTGCAGATCAGTTTAGTGTTTCCACTGATTTACTGCTTCTTTTGCTGCAGTTGATTCAGTTTAAATCAATAACATATTAAAATTATTTACTATGAATAATACTTCTTTGCTATAAAGAATAATAATTTCTTTGTTTTAAAGAATACCAAACCATGCTGAACTTTAAGTTTTTAATAATTTTAAGATGGGTATATTGGTGAATTTATTTATCAATATTTATTAAAAGACAGATACTATTAAATATTTGTTGAATTTAATGAATGGAAAAGAAAGGTATCAATCTATACAAAAATTTCTAAGGAATAATTAAAAAATATCTAACTGTTAGGACACACACGTGTAAATACCGAACACTTTCTCTAGTGTGAGAAACTGAAAGTGTAAATAAGGACGAAAAGGTATAATAAATAATGCGAAATAGGAAGAAAAGGGGCAAAGGGGAGGGGAACTGGGAGGGTTAGGGGAAAGGAAAGAAGGGAATGGAATTAATATGAGAAAATGAAAAAAAGCAAACCAAGTCTCTGTAAATGGAGGGGTTGAAGGGAGGGCAGGGGAAGGGGGAAATAATTAGAACCAAGATATTATGTAAAGGTGCAAACTTCCAATGATGAATGTCATTATATTGTATGCCTACAATGTACCAATAAAAAGATACATAAAGAAAAAAATTAACAATTAACTGGAAAAAAATATCTGTTAAATGTACAATAGCACTTGAAACTGATGTTGGGCCACTTCCTCATTACCCAAGAGAGGACTACATGCTTCATGAATTTGGTGACCTGGGAATGAGAGCAGCAGGATTATGCTCCCAAAGCCACTTATATTTACCACTACTTAGATTATAAGGAATAAATGATATTAAAGTTATATCATGTAACACATTACTTCTCAGCCTTTTGGCTAAGATCAAGTGTAGTATCATATAACACATAAGTATGTTTTTATAGCCATGTTAAAAATTATAGAGCAGGAGCCATGACTGGAAATAAAATGAAAATAATACTTTCTAATATAATAGAAGACAGACTTTTGAGAAGCTGGAAGAAAAAGGAGATGTAATGAAGAAATATGAAAATTTCAGAACTGAAAAATGTAATAACCGAAGTGAATAGCCTGGTGGATGGGCCCAACAACAAAACTCAGAGGACAAAGAAAAGAATTACCAAACTGAAAGCCGAAACAATAAAAATGACTTAATATGAACAATAAACACATAGATTAAAAAAAAAACCCAGAGCTTCAATGTCCTCTGGAGTATACTAAAAGCACTAACATTCACATTATCAGAGTTAGAGAAAGAGAAATGAAAGAGTACTTAAGGGAAATAATGACTGAAAACTCCCCAAGATTGGGAAGGAGCATAAACTTACAAGAAGCTGACAACTCCACATGAAGAAAATCCATGTAAGTACATGCAGAGATACATATCATTAAAGTTCTGAAGAGTAAAAGCAAAGACAAAATCTTGAGAGTAGTCTGTAAATGGCTCTTACACACAGGGGAAAATCAATTTAAATACAGAAGATTTCTATTCAGAAACTATCAAGGCCAGATGAAAGTGGCATATTACTTTTCCCAAAAGCTGAATGAAAAGAACTCTCAACCCATATATGTTCTGGACTTGGAGAAATATGCTTCAAGAATGAAGACAGAAATCAAGATATTCTCAGATGAAGGAAAACTAGGAGAATTTGTCCTGTGCAGATCTACTAAAAAGAATAGCTAAAGGAAGTTATCTAAACATAAGACAAAAGATAAAACTGCAAACCTTAGAATGTCAGGAAGGAAGAAAGAACACTACAAGCAAAATATAAATTCGTACAATAGGCCAACTTGAGTTTTAAAAGTTAGGTTAGATGATTGAAGAAAAACTTAACAATGCTATGGCATGGTTCTAAATGAGTGCAGAGTATATATTGAAAACAATTATAAGCAAGGAAAAGCAAATGAATACAAAAATGGTAAAGTTTCTATATTCCACTAGGAATCATAAAATGACATCAGCAGACAGCATTAATATCTGCATTAATGTAACACCTATGGCAACAATTTAAAAAGATAAAAAAGACAGACACTCAAAAATACTGTAGGAATATAAAAATAGAATTCTGAAATTTGTTCAACTAAGCCACAAAAAGACAAAAAAAGTCCCCAGAGAAACAAGACAACAAATCCCAACAAACAAACGTCATGGTGAACATTAGAAAACAAATAATAAAATAGTAGTCTTAGTAACTTAAATATAAGTAGTCTAAATACAACAATTAAAATACAGAGATTGACAGATAATTTAAAACATGGCCCAACCATATTCTGTCTACAAGAAAGTCATTATAAATATGATGACATAGAGAAATTAAAGAAAAAGGATATAACAAGGTAAATCATAAAAATATTAACCAAAGGAAAGTAGAGGTGGCTATGTTAATATAGATAAAATAGACATTTGAGCAAAGAAAGGAATCAAATAAGAGCATTATATTATAATAAAAGAATCAATCTATCAAAAGGACATACCAACCTTAAATATGTACACATCAAACAGAACCAAAAATATGTGAAGCAAAAATTGACAGAATCCACAATTACAGTTGAAGACATCACATCCACAACTGTTTTACCTAGACAGAAAACAGCCCAAGGATACAGAAAAACTCAATAATATCATCAAACACCAGCATATAGCCAATACAGACATTCTACACAACCACTATTGGGCATATACTTTCAAATGCCCAGAGAATATACACCAAGATACAGCATGGTTTAGGCCCTAAAACATACTTTAATAAATTCAGAAGATCTGAAGTCATACACCCTGTGTTCCCTGACCACAATAACATCAAACCAGAGATCAATAACAGAAATTTACTGTTGTTGTAGGTATTATATTAACAGGAAAAAATCACAAAACACTTAGAAACTAAACAACACATCTCTAAACCATAAATAAAAAGACATTATCATAAGGAATTAAAAAATACATAGAAGCACATGTCAGTAAAATACAACATACAAAAACTTGTGAGATATGGCTGAGATGAAAGTTTATAGCACTAAAACGCATATAGGAAAACTGAAAATGTATCAAATCAACACTATAAGCTTCCACTTCAACAACCTTGAAATAAAACAGCAAATGTTAAGCAAGAAGGAGGAAAACAATAAAGATAAGCGCAGAAAGAAAAACACACAAATGTCAGGAATAAACAAGGAATAATATCATTTCTGATCTTTCAGACATAAAATGGATAAATTTTAACTAAGAACTGCATATTCCATACATAAAAATGTACACTTAAAAGAAATGGACCATTTCTTTAAAAAATACTGGTACCTTTTTCGTAGACTTACTTTTATGTGAGAATATTAAAATCTACTCTTTTTGGGAATTTCAGGTATTACAATATAGGATTGTTAAGTATAGTTACTATGCTGTATAAAGATAGCCAGGATTTATTAACCCTGAATATCTGAAATTTTGTACCCTTTGGCTAACATTTCTCCATCTCGCCCCACCTCCAAATCTTGGTAACCAACACTGCTCTGGCTTCTGAGTTAGACTCCACATGTAGCATTTCTCTTTCTCTCTTTAGTTGACTTCACTTAGTATAATGTTCTCTAGGTTTACCCATATTGTCAACAATGACAAGATTTCCTTTTTTAAAAGGCTGAAGAATTTTACATTGAGTATGTATACCATATTTTGTTTTCCATTTGCCAACTGATAGATACTTAGAATATTTCCATATTTTGGCTATTGTGAATAATACTGCAATGAATACCGTAGCACAGACATCTCTTCAACACAGTAATTTTATTTCCTTTGGATATATGTACATAGGTGGAATTGCTGGATCATTTCATTGTTTTCTTTTTTATTAGTTCATCTTTGTAATGTAGAATAATGATGTCTGTTTTGGAGAATTGGTACATATATAATAAATCTTGATCATTTTTGATCCCTTTTCCCTCTCCCTTTCATTCCCCCTCTCCCAATCCCCTTCCCATCCACCTCCAAGAATCTATCTTCTAATCTCCTATTATTTCTCCTTATTATTTTAAAAAACTTGACAGAAATTCCATAATGTTGTCCATAATGGCTGTACTAATGTACATTCCCACCAACAGGGAACAAGTGTTTCCTTTTCTCCACATCTTCGCCAACACTTATCTTTCTTATGTTTGATATTGGCCATTCCAAACATCAACAAGATCTAACTGGTATTCAACAACAGCACAATATATATTCTTTTCAAGCTTACATGAAACAGTCACTAAGACATACCATGTGAGCCATAAAACACATCTCAAATTTAAAAGAAATCATACAAATGTTTTCAGACCCCTATGAAATTAAACTTTAAATCAACGTTCAAACATAAATGGAAATAAAATATATTTTGAGATTAAAAAACAAACTTTCAATATAGATCTAAGAAGAAATTTCAAGAGAAAGTAAAAGATGACTTGAACTAAGTGAAAAGGAAAAATAATCAACAGTTTTGAGATGCAGCAAAATACAGCATAGAGGGAAATTTACAGAACTGAATACATATAGCAGAAAGAAGAAAGATCTGAAATCAATGATATAAGCTTCCATTTTAGGAAACTAGACAAGGAAGGGCAATATAATCCTAAGTCAAGCATACAAGATGAAATAATAAAATTCAGAGTACCAATAGTCAAAACTGAAAACAGATAAACAACAGAGAAAAACAACAAAATCAGAAGTTGGTTATTTGAAAAGATCATTGCATTAGTTTCCTAGGGCTACTTTAACAAATTACCAGTTTAGTGGGTTAAAACAACAGAAATTGATTCTGTCAGTCTGACAGCTAGAAGTCTGAAATCAAGAATGGCAAAGCCACTGTCCCTCCTGAGGATTTAGGGAAAATTCATTTATTTGCCCCTTTCAGCTTCTGGTCACTGTTGGTATTATTTCACTTATTCCAATCCTTCACATCACTTCAATCTTCACCTCCATCTTCATATAACTTCTCCTTTGTGTATGTTTCTCTCAAGAGTCCCTACTTTTCTCTTACAAGGTGACATGTGATTCTGTTTAGGATAATCCAGAATAAGCTCCTCTTCTCAAATTCTTTAGCTTAATCACATGTTTCCTCACATAAGGTAACACTCAAAGGTTCCAGTGATTTAATGTGGGTCTCTTATAAGGAGGCCATTTTCTAGCCAATAAAATCCACAATCAATAAAATAGATAAGCTTCTAGCTAGCTTAATCAAGAAAAAGAGAAGAAAGACAAAATGATTAAGTCGGAAATAAAAAGGTGTTCATCACTACTAATCCCAAAGGTATCAGAAGGACAATAAAAGAATGCTATGAAAAATTCCATATACTCAAATTTAATAACTTAGATGAAATAGGGAAATTCTTCGAAAGACACAAACTCCTAAAATGCACACAGGAGAAATAATCTGAATATGGTTTAATTTATTAAATAAATTAAATCAATAGTCAATAACATTAAAAAAAGAGAAAGAACCAAGTTCAGATGATTTCATTTGTGAATTCTTCCAAATATTGAAGGAAGAAATGATAACAAGTCTCTATAATTGCTTCCCGGAAACAGAAGAGGAAACACTTCCCAAGTTAATCAGTGAGGCCAGTATAACCCTCATACCAAAACCAGAAAAAGATAGTCATTACAAAAAAGGCAAATTCGCAGGTCAATATCTCTCATAAACACAGATGCAAAAGCTCTCAGCAAAACATTAGCAAATAAAACCTAACAAAATATATAAAAATTAAATACTGCGATGGAGGACTGACAGTAATAGTTACAGTCATCAAGACAGCACTGTGTTGCAAAAGAATAGACAAATAAAAACTTGTGTGCTGCCATAAGAATGAAAAGACAATTCATAGAGTGGAAGAAAAAAAGTTTTTTGCAAAATATATTAGATGATAAAGGATTGGTATGCAAATCATATATTGAACTCCCAAAACTCAACAATAAGAAAATAAAAGATCTGAACAAGCATTTCAGCAAAGAAGATATACAGATAGCAAGGAAGCATATGAAAAGATGCTCAACAGCCCACGTCATTAGGGAATTACAAATTAAAACAGCAATAAAGTATCACCATACATCCATTAAAATGACTAGAATCTGAAACACTAACATACCAATTGCTGGTGAGGAACCAGAACAATAAGAATTTTCATTTATCACTGGTGGAAATGCAAAATGACACAACCACTTTTTTTTTATACAACTTTTTTTTTTGATACAACCACTTTGAAAGTCAGTTTGAGTGTTTCTTACAAAACCAAATAAAGTCTTATATGATCCAGCATCTGTGTTCCTAAGTATTTATCTAATAGAGTTGAAAACATATGTCCATACAAAAACATGTTCATTAATATTTACAGGTGCTTTATTCATAATTTTCTAAAACTGAAAGCAACCAAAATATCTTTCAGTATAATAAATATTTCAGATAAATAAACTGTGCCACATCCCTATAACAGAATATTACTTCATGATAAAAATGAGCTATCAAGCCATGAACATGCATGGAGGAAAATTAAATACGAATACATATTGCTTAGAAGAAAAAGCTAATGTGAAAAGGTAATAGGCTGCATGATTCAAACTATATTACATGTGGAAAATGTAAAACTATAGGTAGTAAAAGGGATTCAGATCCAAGGAAAGAGTGATAAAAAGTAGAACACAGATTTTTGAGTGTAGCAAAACAATTTTGTATGATTCTATAGTGGTAGAGCTATGACTTTATGTATTTTTCAAGACCCATAGAGCTACACAACCTAACATGAGATATAAAAGAATAGTCAAACATGGCCAGTACGGTATCCACACCAGCCCTGACCAGACTTGAACTCAGTTACATCGATAATAGTTTATAATAGAGATAAGTCAAAGCACTTTCATGGAGAGCTTACCAGGTAGGGGGGTGACCTGTACAACTTACTGTGTTAAGTTAAGCTAAAAAATAGTTGGAGAAACAGATGGCCAGGAATTGAGAAACATTAAAGGACTGTGGTAAATACCTTCAAGTATTTGAAGAGGCAGTTTATAGAGTTTAATACTGCTTCATAGGCTAACAGATTCTAGCTCAAAATGAGATCTACTTATTAAAATTGTACACTTCTAATGTGTAATACAGTATTGACACTGTACAAAAAATAAAATGTACTTACTATACTAATGTCACCATTAGATAACAAGCAGTTAGATGTGATACAGAAGTACTACCTGCATGGTATTGAGAGCTACATTAAATTACCCATAGATAATAAATGATCTTTTAACATAGAGGTTTAAGTAAATGCTAGGTAAGATAATTTCTCATCCTAATCCTACTTAGACAGGATATCCCATCTATGAACAGTGATAAAGGAAGAGTATTAAATAAGAGTCAGTATTAGACAAAAAGCTTTTGAGGAGCTCAGCACACCCTCTCACGAGCCAACTTCTTAGCAAATGACTAAGGAGATTTTTCAGATATTAAAAATTATACCCCAAATCATCAGCATGAATAATTATATTAAAAATATAAAAACAAAAAATAACCAACTGTTCTTATACAGTATCACTATTTTTCAGTTTTATTAGTTCAATTAACTCCATGCAGAAAAGTAAGTCAAGTTTTTATTAAATATATAGTTTTATACTACATTATATATATTAGGGATAAGAAGGGATACTGATTTTAGATATGAGGTCTAAATAAATTCATTTTATGAAGCTATTACAAATGCATATTACAGTATGCCCAAATACATAGGTGTTCCTGAATAGCTGTTTGATTAACTGAATTGGTAAAGACAAGGTTCAGTCAATACATGCATATAATAAACATGCTTTGCTTTGCTTTGCAGGTATTTAGAACTGAGTGGCTGCATTTTGACATCTCAGGCTTCATTTCTCTTACAAATGAATGACTACTTTGTTCAGGGTATCTTGAGAAGGCTAAAGAGAAGAGTATTGACTAAAAATACTTCAACTTATTATAAATGCTATGAAAGATGGGTGATGACAAAAATAGAACAGTACTAATTAAATATATTTCAAATTATTACAAATTCTATAAGAGGGGTGATGACATTTGAGTTGAGACTTAAAAGGTATTAATCAGAGGAAGGGTGAAGAAAAAAAGAAATTTAGGCATAGGGAAGAATATGTGCAAGGCCTCAAGTTTAAAAGAAAGGATACTGAAGAGCTAAATGAAGGCCTGTTAGGTTAGTATTGAGACCATTGGAAAAATGGAGGGGGCCACGTTACACAAGGTCTTTTTGGAATGAGCAGGATCTTGTTCATTAGGTAAGACAAACAAGGAGGTACTGTACAATTTAAAAGACAGGGTAAAAAGATTTGCCTTTTTAAAAAACAGCTCTATTTAGGGGACATTTTGTATAGCTAAAGTGTTTCCATTACCTGACAGGATATTGTGCCTGTAACAGAATATATATAACAGTAATATTTTCATTTTACTCCTCTGACTTGGCTAGCTCTGGAATTGCAAGAGAATATGGAACCATGCTGAGGCTCAAATTTAGGAAATATAGTAAAGATCAGAAACTCACCTTTTAGCCACCTGGACTACAAATACAACAAGAGAGATATTTACTTTTGTCTTGTACCAGGGATTCCAACTCAATAAACTCCCCAGATATTCCAGTTTGATTTAAAAGATGGGATTTCCCTAGGAACTATTTGGTATCACCTCATTTAGAATCAAGTTGTCTATGCCTGCTATCTTCACGATCTCCAAGATGCTGCAATCTTCTCCACCCCCAATTGTACCAGTGAGGTGGCTAAATATAAAAGACACATTTCAATCTTACCTATTTGACCTATATCTGAAGCCAATTCTAATTGAAAATATCTTCCTTGTCTGCTTTCCATGACAATGCACTTCTGGTTTTATTTTAACTTTTCTTGACACTTCTCAATATCCTTTCGGGGCTTTGTTTCCTCTACTCAACATTTAACTACTGGTGACTTCCTTCTGCTCATTCGCCTTTGATTTCAACCTACTCTCATGGCTGCACTTAATCATCTACATAAGTAATTTCTTTCCAGCCCAGATATTTTCCTGAGCAATAGTTCTACATAGCTACCTTGTGGACAACCCCAACTGACCATTCTGCATATATCTACAACTCAGCGTTTAATACTAAACACATAATCTCATTTCATTCTCCTGTCCAAGCTCTCTTTCTTCCCCCCTTTTCCCCTGGGCATCACCATCTACTCTAGCTGTTCAAGCCCCAAATCTATGTATCACCTTAACATCTATCTCTCACTTCACAATCTAATCAGTTCTGCTCATTTATACTTAAATTGTCTTGGCACCTTACAATTTCCAGCTCCATTACCCTTATCTTTATTTAGAGAGCTTGCTATTTGTTTCTCAAGCAGACTACTGCATAGTTTTCTCACTTGTTCCTTCCCTTGAGTGATTTTTCAAAGGCATAGATATGAACTATTCTTTCTTGCATTATTAAAATAACTTACATTTCCTGAGTCCAAATTTCTTAATTTCTGAAGACCTTCATGCCTCTCTTTCTAGCTCTTTTCTCATCATTTACTTGCTTACCCTTAAACTTCAGTTCAGGATGAGTAACTTTCACATTACCTAGAACACTCATCTGCCCCCTTTACTTAATTCTCTCCTACTTATCCTTTTATTTATTTAGTTTTTACTTCATTTATTTTATTAGTACATTTGTGGTACATAATGGATATGTTCAATATGGGTAGGGTACACGTACATGACTCATCTTAATTCTTTTCACATCCCCTTCCTCCTGCCCTCCACCCTCCAGCTGTCTCTCAGCCCCCTTTACATTTGCCAGATATCTATTTTGCTAGTTCCTATTGTCTATCTTTTATTTTGCTCTTTGATTCATTTATATTTTGGGTTTCTCATAAAAGAGAAACTATATGATTTTTAAACTTATGTGTCTGACTTATTTCACTTAACATTACACATTCAAGGTATATCCATCTTCCTACAAATGGCTCAAATATACCCTTCTTTATAACACAGTAGTACTTCATTGTGTCTAAGTATCACATTTTCTTTATCCATTTATCTGTTGATGAACATATAGGCTACTTCCATAATTTAGCTATTATGCTGCAATCAACATACATATGCATGTATCACTGTAATGTGATGTCTTTAACTCTTTTGGGAAGATACCTAACAGGGGAAATAGCTGGGTCATGTGGAATTTCTATTTTAAGTTTTTTGAGAAATACTGATTTCCATTTCCATTCCAGTTTACATTCTCACAAACAACGTAAAAGAGTTCTTCTTGCCCTGCAGCCTCACTAGCATTCATTATTATTTGATTTATTGATGATTGTCATTCTTTCTGGAGTAAGATGGCATCTCAATGTTATTTTAATTTGCATTTCTCTAATGATTAGTGGATGTTGAATACTTTTTCATGTATTTATTGGTCCTCTGTCTTCTAAGAAGCGTCTATTCACTTCACTTGCCAATTTTTGATTGGGTCTTTTATTCTTGTGGGTCTATCACCCTTTTTTTTTTTTTGGTACCGGTGATCGAACTCAGGTCCTTGCGCTTGCACAGCAGGCGACAAAACCACTGAGCTAAATCCCCGGCCCATCTATCACCCTTTTATATCCAAGTTTACACACCAACTTCTTCAAGAAAAAGAATCTGGTGTCCAGTTAGTCTCATGTATTCTCACTCTGATAGATAGTAGGCACCAGGAACATTTTTTTTCACCATTTGATCTTTACTACCCAGGAAGAGGTTAACTAAATATTTGTGAAATTGACTAATCAATTACTGGTTGCTTATGCTTAGTCATTTGGTTCTTAATTTTTATGCTTTAACGGCTGACAAGAATCTTTGCTATTTGAGGGTGCCCTAAAGAATATAAGCCCTGGGTATTAGTGATCAATGTGAATTATACATTGGTTGCTTTGTGAACATTAAGAGTAATAAAAAGCTTAAGATTTAAAAAGAAAATGAAATAAAAAAGTAAACATAAAGAACTTCCATGAGTTATTCTTTTATAAGAGTAATTTTAAATGGACTGTCATTACTGTAGCAGCCTTGTGGATTTCAGTAGCTTTCCTGGAGTATTGAAAACAAGTGCTACCAGAGGCCCCCCTTGTGGCTGAGTGAACATCTGCTGTAGAGAAATAACTTTTGAAACAAATCATTCCGTCAATAGATACTCACTGAGCAATTAGACAGACACACACATATACACAGAGTATAACAAGTACAAAGTAAGTGCTCAGGGAACACAATAGGAATCAAAGGTGATACAGATCTCTAATCCTATAGAGATTTAAAAAAATTTTTATTGTTATTGTTGTTATTTGGTGGGAGGGGTTGAATCTACGGACTCATGCATGCTAAGCTCATATTGTCCTATTGAGTCACACACTTGGTCCCTATCTTATAGAGATATTACTTATCATTTTATCTTTAGTGCCTACAAGAATCATTACTGAGTATTTGTGAATTAACTATTTCTCAAAGCCTGTACCCAATTTGAATCATCTGTATTTCCTTGTCTAGGTGGTCTTCCATTCTAGATGTGATATTATATGGCAGGTCCCATAGTTAAGGAAAGAAGTAACTTCTACTTCTCTACTATTTTCCTATAGTTTTCTGATTTTAAAATCATTTCACCATAATTCAGTATAATTACCAAAATTTTAGTTAGTGAAATTTAAAGCAGGTTATTTTATTGTGGACAGACAGAAGACTATAAGAAATTTTCTTTTATCACAATTTATTGATGATTTTGCCTATATAATTATATAGAAATTATATTCATTCACATTAGGATGGCCTTAATTTTTGAGAATAACATATGTACCCAATGCATCCTATTTAAAAGAGGATGTTTCATTTTCAGTAGTTTCTCTGCAGAAATTGAGAACTTGACAAAGTGAACCCAAGCTTCTGTCAGGTGCTTTATCTACATGTTTTAGGGATTATAAAGATAAAAGTAAGGTTATTGTTTCTTTTAGAGCTAAAGTACTCATTAAAGTAAAGCATTCACTGAGGTTTCTTCAAAGGGGAATACTTGGCCTATCAGCAGTCTGATAACACTAAAACATGCCTTGTAACACATTTATAAGCATCAGAATTCTTTCAGAAAATGTAATAATCAGATTGAATGTCATTTAATTTTGTTTGGGTATCCAGGGAATACTGTTTACTTTTCTTTAAAATTTATGTGAGTCATTTGGTTATATGCCTTTTTTTAATTAGTTTGAAGGAAGCAATCACTGGGGAGAAAGCGGAAATCAATTCTGATCCGATATTGATAGCTACTGTGCTGTAAACTGTGTGTCCTTTCTAATTAAATGTAAACATGTTCAGTTCTAAAGTCCAGCAGCAATGACAACAGTCACTAGGAAAGATTGCTTAAGTACTGCTCAACTGATTTGCCTGGCCTTTATTTCTTTCAAAGTTGTGCTTGCACAATCATCGGTGGGGTGAATGCTGGTTGTAACTAACTTTTTTTAGGCCATCTTCAGAGAAAAGATTTGCCAAGAATGTAGAGTGCTCTGTAATACTTAAAGTTACTTATTAACTCTGTCCTTCTGATAGCTAATCAATGGCATTGCATAGAGTCAATCTGGTGCACTAAACTGCCCCTTTGCCCAAAGCCAAGTCTTGGTAAATATTTAATGGCTGTAAAGGTGTTTTGCTGGTTATCAAACTGATATGTTAAAGAACTCTTAAAAGCAACTTTATCTTGCCTTTCTCTCCATAAATAATTTGCTCAGCAATATAGTATGTAGGTGTAAAAGCATTTGGATTATTTTATTTTATTATTTTGTTCAGAAAAACATCAAATGATAATATAAAATAATGTTCATTTAAATTAAGTACAGTACTATGTCATTTAAACATAAGTGGAAAAACAATCACCAAACTTTTTTCCTTGTAAAATGCCAACTTAAAGTATAAAACAACCCAGGCTCTTTCACAGCTGCTCTCAAACGGAAATGTTATAAAATTTCTATTCCTATAGAGTTGCAACATATTGTAAAATTAGAATGCATTTGGATTTTTGTTTTTTATTCAGCATAGCAAAGGCCAAGCTTTATATATTTACCTTTCTAGTCATCCACTGAGTTTTAGGGCTCTTTGTTTTGCCTATTTTAACACCTAGCTATAAAAAACATTGGTATTTTCTAAATACAAAGAAATCTCTCCAGATGTAAACTTTATTAGAATACTTGGTGATTGTTCAGGTTCTTTGTAGAAATGAGACTGATTTCTTTAAAATTGTACATATTTCATGCTTCTAGACTGTTAACATGCTCCTTTTTTATTCTGGCAGGAGAAACAGTTTACATGTATTTCAGTGTAAAAATGTATTACACTTAATAAAGGTTGACTGGAGTAGAAAATCACAAATCATTTTCCCAATGGAAGAGAGCTAACAGCTTCTCACTATCAGTGATATACAAAGTTAATTTTATTTTTTAAGATGTTACTGAAGGTCCAAATGCTAAGATAAGCTGTTTTTCTAAACCCTGTCAAAAGATTACTTAAGGATATTGTATTATGTACTTTGAAAGAGCAAGGCACAATGTTCTAACTTTAGAAGGAGTTTTATTTTGTATGCCAAATTTTATAAAGAAAGCATAGGAAATAAATGTTTTAAAACTAGTATTCTGATTTTTGCCTCCTAAAGATTTCTATACTGATTTTGATCTCTAAAATGTTATAAATTTTCTTATTTCTCAAACTTTGTCCATGGACAAAGGGAAGGCAAGGACTAGGGGTTAAGGTATCAGGTACCTGTCTAGGGCTTCAATGCACAATGCCCACAGAAACTTCACTGGAATAAACTTAAAATCTGATGCTAGTTAATTGAGGTTGACAGGTAAATACTTACTCTTGTAAACAGAAAAATGTTCATTGGGTATACTACTGCTGAAATAGATGAGTACCTTGACAGGAAATTAAAACAATTTTTTCTAGCTGTGACACACACTTGCACATATGTGCAAAGACAAACTACATCAACTCCACTGTAACAGCTCATTAACTTTTGAAAACAGGTAACATATGTTATGATGCTACAGGTGATTTAGTTCTAAGTCTTTTAATTAATATTTTTCTTCAAAAATCGTGTAGCTTGTAAAATTGCAAAGGACAAGAACAAGAATCTATGGTAGTTCAGACTAGGGGCACATAACCCAGAATAAAAGATTAGGAGGGATTTCTTCAAAGGCATGATATCTAAGCTGAGTCTTAAAAAGTAAGAGTTGATCAATTAAAGAGAAATATAGTAAAGGGTGTTCCAGTCAGAGACGCTCATGTGTATTAATGTGGTGGCAAAAGAAAAATCTTTGCTGAAAATATTTGTCTTTATAGGCCTGCAAATATGGCTAGTTCTAAACAGAAGCTTTCAGATCTCTGTAAAACAGGTGAGGAAAAGAGTTCTTAAAGAAGGAAAGATAGAGTCCTCATTTCTCTACTTCCAAGTATTTTCTGAAACCAAGAAGAAAATAAACCATCTACTAATAACTGGGAGGCCAATGAGGGCAAACATTTGGGCCTGGTTGAGGACATGCTCTTTCCCATTCATTCACCAAATATTTACAGAGAACCTCCTTTCTACTAGATATTGTTCTAGGCTAGTGATGGTGAACCTTTTAGAGGCTGAGTGACCGAACTGCAACTCAAAACCCATTCATTTATCCCAAAGTGCCAACACTACAATTAAACCTGAATACTAAGCTTACTGTAACAAAAAAATGTTAGGGTCTTTTCAATAAGCAAAACTTTTTCTGAAAAATTCATAGATGCAATATGATTATTTTCCATTTATTAAGTTCCTATTATAGTTATTAATGAATTTATCCTTAATACAAATATGAAGATGATCCAAGAACTCTAATATCCACCTGGTGACATTCTTGCAATGGGCTCACGAATAAAAACTACCAATATTAACGTCATGTAGAAGAAGGTCACAGGTAGAAGAAAATTCTTCTACAGGAAATTAATGAGACAAGGATTTTACAAAAATATCAGCATATCCTTTTTTTGCAGTTTATTAAAATACACCAAGCAACAGAAAATTTTAACAGATGAGTAATTTATTTCAATGAAAAAATGGTATAAATAAATCCAATTTGGTAAACATAAACATCAGTTTTAGCTGTTAAAGAAATTACTGACAGCATATACATTTTTAAGTAAAATCATGTTGTTTTCATGAAATAACACTAATTTTCCAGAAGTGCATTACATTTTAAAAATCCATGCCTATAATATACGAAACACATTTGTAGTCTTGGTGTTACACACTAAATAGGAGTATCCTTACCTTGAGAAATCCAAGTGCAGTTGAGAAGACAAATAATTACAATACAGTGTGGAGGCAGGCAAGCACATGCAATTTTACTAGTGAAGGGAAGGAGGAAATGGTAGCAGATGATCTGAAGAGAACAAATCCCGAAAGGAAAGCATGATACGACATGGACAGAGGAATAGTATTGAAAAAAGAACAGTATATGGGTAACTACAAGTAGTCTGTTGCAGATATGGCCTCAAGCACATGATGGGGAAAGACAATACTAGATATAGAAAGACTATTTCAGAAGCTCAAGGAAGATAATGAAGGTTTTAACAGTGTATTGGTAATAACAGAGAAAAGAGACTCTAGAAATATGCGTCTTCGTGTGATGAAAGGTCTCACACTGCAAGACAGCACTCTCTATATAATTTTTATTGTTTTCACATAAGACACTCTTATCAACTGTCAGCAAGAGGTTCATGGGCTGTGATTGAAAGGTAAAAAAAAGTATGATGTTTGTTGCGAAAATCTGGGCTTTTCCATTTAATATCTATGTGACTTTGGGTAGACTGTTTAAGTCTATTTTATATTCTTTAATTGTGATGGGGAAATCGCTTAATCTATTTTAGATTCTTTAATTGTGAGACAGTGTTGCTTACTGTACATAATTGCTATGAGGATCAACTTAGATCTTATATATGAAAGAACTCTGCCAAAGTAGTTTTATTTAAATGTCAGCTAATAGTATCATTATGTCTTCTGTGATAGACTATTTAGATAGCATGGGAAGCAAGGAATGGAAGGTCAAGAACAATGGTGCAATGAAGATTGGCTCCAGAGAAGGTCACATCCACAGAGCATCCTGCAGCCTGTAAGCAAACTGGAGTACAGGATCTGGTGTCATGAGCAGAGTCAGTAGATAGATCACAAGGTTTCATGGATAAGGAGACATTGATCCTAGGGCAGCTGTATAACATATTGTGAAAATGCCTTATGTTATTTATTCTAGGTCATGGCTAACTAGACCCACGTTGCAGATTCTGATAAATGGCTACTGACAAACCTCTCTTGAAGTCAGAACTTGATCGTACCCATCTAAAAATGAAAGATCCTTAAACCACATACCCATAAAACAAAATCTGGGATTCTAGTCTAAATGATAGATATTCATATCTAAAATTTGAGGACAGAAAAAAGAAAGTGAAGATATTATTGAATAGTGTAAGTTAATGAGTTGCTGCCCTATATAATTTCAATAACTGCAAATATCGTCCATGGAACAAACCTGGTTTTGGATAGTATGTACCGGTTCTCATTCCATTTGTACTACTAACAAACCATGTACTTCTCTCTAATATGTTTTATTCCTGTAGGTTTGATTCTAAATCTGTAGGTAATAATAAAAACAGTATCTATTGTTTTACCGAGTGCCTTCTTTAGACACTTATATGCAATTATATTATATACATTATATCATTCTATATAATAATCCTGAAAGATACATTTCTATTTAACCTGAAGAAAAAGAAAAAGGAGCCAAAGACAACAAGTAATTTGTTCAGAGTCAAGCAAGAAAATGGTTGAACTAGGATGCCAACCACAACATGCCTTCTTCCAAAAATGTTCTCAAGGATATTTTAGCCTTAAAATTTTATGACCAATATTTTATCAAGAATAATGAGCTCAAATAGAAATTCTAAATTTTATCATGTACTATACCAAAGATTAGTTATGAGATCTTGAGAAAAACTATAATTATCTGCCTTTTTCACCACTTTTCAAACCATTTAAATGGAGATAATCTATGCCACTAAGTATCTCAAAAGAAGTTGGAAATAAAAACTGCTTGACCTTATATAGAAGACCTTGATATAAAAGAGACAAAAGTACAGGTAATAATATAATTGCCTACTTCTTAAAGTTAAAAAAATACAGTTTTATCTTGCATGCTTAATGCATGACTTAAAAAACATCAGATACAAATTAAAGGAAATTTCTTCCATTGGTAAATAAAATGCACATGGGTCACATCATTTATTTTTCAATCCATTATTGCTGTTTCTTAATACCACTACCTGGTTTCTGAAAGGCAATTCCTTAGAAGGCCATTTAGCAAAAAACACCTAAAGACTAAAGCTTAAGGAAGAGAGAGTGAACATCCTGTTACTTGACATTAATCACATTAACTCAGAGTACCTAAAAGACTGCTCTGGCATTACTCCTAACTGGAAGACACCGAAATTAAAGCTCAGGGCTTTTAAAGTTAATCGGAGTTGCACAACTGAAACACTCTATGTCAACTTGATAATATGCCCCTAAGTTATTGTTCATGGATAGTGCCATTCCTCTGTTTAATCAAGAGTTAAAGCATGTGCAGTAATTCCCTATTTTCACAATATTCCTCTGACAATAAAGATAACAACTAGGAGAAGTTTTTAGCTGGCTAAACCTGATGTACTGGTTTTGTTAATAAAAAATTCATGACGATTAATGAAATGGATCTATTAGAGACAGTCACCCAACGTAGTACAGCTGCCCCACCTTCAAATGAACTTCTCATGACCTACATTATTCAGAAAGAACTGTAGTAACTTGCATTAAAAATGGTTACATACAAAAGGTTCAAACCAAATCAAAGCATTACTCAGAAGCTGGCAAGATACTTGTGAAGTGAAGAATGCTTGATATGGCAACCTTTAATCAAGTTTTCTTTTATTGTTTGTGCTTATAAGATTGTTTCTGTAATTCATGCTTTTCTACTATATTTAATTTTAGTAAAACACAAATCTAGGTTTAAAAATAATTTTAAGGTAATTATAACTAACACTTGGCTGACTTTCAGATTTCATACTTTGTTATTCTAACTGCATTGAAAAGAGTGGCTGTTTAGTAGCCCTATCTCTTTTCATCTAAGTCCTTAATGGTAAGTGGTAGGCAAAGAGAATAGGCAAAAGAACCTCAAGATTCATAATGAGCTTCTTGAAATGCTTTGACAAACATAACTCAGAAGAATATTTATTTTATATAATTTCCCCCTTAAAAATAATCCTTTGCTCTAACTCATGCTTTGATTTTCAAAATCTACTGGACGTCAATTGTTTTTCTACTATAAATGTATTTTCTTTCAGTAAATAATTTTATCACTTGTATGAACAGTAAACAAATCCACTTCCATGTCCCAGAATCAGATTTGATGCAGCAAATCTCAGTGTTTAAGAATAAATGCTCAGCCCAGAAAGCTAGGTGAATGTGTTGTCTACAATGAAGATATGGAAAACTATTGATACATACATTTTTCTAAACCAAAGAAGACTCACCTTATTTGAAACTGTCCTTCACTTAGAAACAAAGTTATTTTTAAAAGTTCTTTGAATATACTCAGGTAGGAGAAACACTGGTTACTAAGACACTTACAAGGCTATCTCAATGGCTGCTTTCTTTCTCTTCCACAGGTGATGGTTCGGCAGCTACACCAATGTACAAGATAGCTTGGTGATAAGGTGATGATGTAAGAGATAAGACACAGTTGAATGAGCAAGATGACTATTCAAGCAGGTGTTGGTACATGGGTGGAGAGTGCATGGCAGTGTATAAAGTAGCTAATATTACTTTGGGGAGGGAATGTTAAAAAAAACTCCATAAAAATATTCATTTTGATGAAGAAATGTGCTACAGCTAATAAAAAATTAAAAATTTAGTAATATGAATAGAGGACATGTTTCTATTTAAATATAATATTATTAAATTAACTTTATAGATACTGAGTTAACTTTATACAGTTGTAAAGTTACTTTACTTAATTTCTGAGACAATTTTTTAGGAATCAGGATATAAAGCTTCTTCATAAATTCAGATTCAGGAAAACATACACATTCAAGTCAAATGTACATGAAATACATTCAAATGACTAAGGAGTAGAAAAATGTGTTTTGATTTTTAAAGCAGCTGGGTCCTAGATGATACTTACATTTTTGTTTCTTTATTATGATTTTTAAATTTGAAAAGCTACAGAGTGAAAAGAAATCAAAACATTCTGCACTCACAGAACTATCTGGCTAACTTAATTGTGTACAGAATATGTTTATTGCTGGGGAGTAAAACATACAGTACATATATTATCCACCTGAGAGCATACTGAAATAAAGATATCACAGTTTAAAGAGAAAAAAATTAATGAAAGGGAAGAGAGGAGAGCTTTGAGCAGAGGTGTTGGTTAAGAAATCTGAATTTATTCAGGAAGGCACAAAGTTGATGAATGTGTCAACACAAAAATTAGGAATAGAAAAAGCATCCTAGTACACTACAGCACTAAAGAAGGAAGTGCTATGGCTCTGGACTAAGGTGACAGGAATAGTGATAAAAAGATGGGGTCTTAAAGCAAAGGGTTAATTAAAAGTCTCATAGATACCTTTAACCTGAGCATACAGGGCTGGCACCTTGATGTACAACTGCAAGCAAAGGGCCTGCCATCTTTTTGTCTAAAGAAATTCTTAAACTGTCAGGAAAATGAATTACCTGGAGGAAGCTGCTCTGGATGTACACCCCCAAGTCAAACATACTTTGCTTTGGCACTTGTGGAATTACTTACCCACTAACTAAAACTAAAGTGAATATTGCTAGTGTATGTTCCCTGTTCAACCTCAGATGGTACTTTCCAACAGAATTTCCACACAAAAAAGAAACAGATCTACTTACATGACAGCTACTGAAGTCTACACAGGACACTCGGGCCTTCTTTATTTTACCTATGAGGACAGATATTGAGGCTCACAGGATGAAAGAGAAACAAGCTAAACAACAGAAAAACTGATCCCTAAAGAAATGCATAGTTCAAATAAGTGTAAGAAAAAATAATATCTAGAGATATAAAAAGGCATATAGGAGGGTTGACTGTGCAGCAAGGCCAATGGACTGAATGCCACTGGACTGCAAACATAAATGGTTAGCACACTAAATTTTAAGTTATCTATTTTACTACAATTAAAAACAAAATGAAAGTGTAGCTTTTACCCAACTTGCTAAATGGGAAAGTATTTCCCAGAAAAGTGTCTCTTAACCAATACCTGTAATAGAAATTTTGTATCTCTATGCAACTTGTTTTATGTCATAAAACTAAATGTTAATTAAAGATAACAACAAGGAAACATATATTGTTATATTTAGACAAATAATGTTTCAAACACAATGGCCAAAGAAAGACTTGAAATAAAGAAATTCCTGAGATCATGCACTAGAAATTTAAGGATTTAGGAAACAGAAAGAAAAATACTAATCAGTCAATGAGGTACAACATGTAGGAACCAGGAACATTAGGGGTCAAATGGAGGGAAAAAACTATCAAATACTCTTAAGGAGTATTACTCAGAGATGAAAGATGAACATCTTCATATTGAAAGCATCTGTAAGTGCAGATCACAATAAATGAAAGATCCATTCCCAGACACCTTCTTATGAGATTTTGGAATACCAAGATGAAGAAAATTTTAATATCTTCCATGAGAAAAAGTCTACAAGAGGAAGACTGATTTCACTCATTGTGGAAATCAGTTAGCTGGAAGCAGGAAAAGAGGGGTACTATCTTAAAAGGGTTGAAGGGATGTAATGTTCAAAACTGAATTCTATATTGAGAAAACTTCTGTGGTTGGAAGTTACTTGAAGAGGGAATAAAGCAAGGAAGAAGAGACAGAATCCTTGACACAGTAAAATCAACCCAGGGAAGTGAAAAGAAATCCTAGCAGGGCAATGGTGCAACAGCCAAGAGCCAGCAGCAGCAGCAGCAGGTCCAGAACAGAGCAAAACAGGATGGGAAAAGCTGAAATAATAAAGCACAAGATCCAAGAAAAAGATAATTAGAAACTTCAGACAAAATTTTAAAAGTTATAGGAAACTCGTGGCTGAAGTAAGAAAGAAACCCAAAATATGGTATGGCTTTCAGTATTTGAGGGAGTATTAAAAATTCTTTTGTCTTGATCCAAAAAATACTCTATTTGTCACAGGACTGACAGATTCAATCCAAAAGAAAAGAACTATAATTCTAGAATACTACTTGGCTAGCACAGACAATAATGCTGCTTCTTATTTTGAAGTCATAGCATCAACCTGCAGATAAAGCCATAAATTTCATTACTAATTCTACTGAAAGGTAGATAGTAAAAAGAATAAAAGCTTCACTTTTTTGGGCTGGGGATTTGGCTCAGTGGTTTTGCCGCCTGCTGCGCAAGCGCAAGGACCGAAGTTTGATCCCCGGTACCAAAAAAAAAAAGAAAACAAAGCTTCACTTTTTTTACTTTCAAATTGTTGAAATGCTCTTTTGGACTATTTAAGACAATGATAATTCTTTAGAAATTTGCACGTTTGCTATTTCAATGTTTCCCAAAGTCTATGGTTTTCATTATTTACAATGATAAACATAAATATTTGAAATATAGTATGAGTGTATGCACACCTTATTTAAGAGTCTGATCAACTGTTTGCAGATTATCATGGTCAAAATAGTTTTTCTATTTTTTATTGGTAAACTCTATTGCAGAATCTACAAACAGGGCAATGAAAAGAAAATGGAATAAGCTATTGATTATTTTCTTCTTTAAGCTATTGATTCTTACAATGATTTTGACATGGCAAAATTGCAGCAACCTGTCTGATCAAGTACCATGCGTGGAATGTGAAAAATACTCCTCAGGTGACAGAAGGAAGAATGTGATCTTGCTGCCATTCTCTTCTTTGTTGGCATAAACCAGAAATTATTTTAAGGTGGTTCTTGAGGATGTCTATGGAGTTAAAAAGCGAATTTGAAAATTAGAAGTTTTGTTCTTTTACTATAATTAAGTGAAAAGCAAGACTTTTAGTTCTCTAGGATCCCTTTAAAAGTTTTCTCTTTTTCTATACTTTCTTCCTTGACCCCACCACCCTGATATTAAAAGGTAACCACACACCAAATGACATTAACTTCCTTATAAAGATCTTAAAACTATTTAAAGTGCTAAAGAATAAAGTGAACTGTTGAGATTTTGAAAACTGCTAGTTTTTGCTAGTTATTAACATTTATTGGGAAATCAAATAATCCTTTATAGGTAAGAATAGTTAGAATAGTTTGGAAAGTATTATAATTTTGGGATACATTAGAAACTATTTTTAATAATATCACTTAACAAATGTTATTTACTAACAGTGACAAGGTGGTCATTTTGTAAACCAGTTTCAAAGTAAGCAGCATATATAGGACACCCTGAATTATATTTGTTTCTGCAATAATACATCTCCAGTTCTGTGTTACCCCACAGTGGCTATGGATACTATTGGTGTGGTGTAGTCTTCCTTAAGAGTAAGATTAGCAGGTAATGAAGAATTAAAAAGGACTACATTAATTGGGTTTTTCTCTGTGGTGCAGTGACTTAAATACAGTTTTGGAGAAACATGTTTTGTTTTTGTTTTGTCAGATTCAATTTTTGTTGTTAAAGAGTTTGCAGCCAGGTATTGAGTTAGGTGTTCAAAAGTACAGACTTTTTAAGGATTATTTTTATGAAATTAGCCATCAAGAGTCCTGAACTTTGGCTGTGACTTTGTTCTTCTTTGTCAATGGCCAAATCATTTGATCTCTTTAGTTCATCTACCAACATTAATCACTGCCTATCTACCCAATGTTGAAAAGATAGGTAGCAATATTCTTTAAGTTCTTTGAGCAAAATAAAGTCACATTATATCTATATTATTAAAAAACAGAGAGCTCGCTGGAATTAAAGTATTAGAATAAACGAGTGAGTCGTGTTGACTCTAGCTGCCAGTGGGAGTGAAATGCAAATCAGCAGCATCAACAAATAGTATTGAATTATCTACAGGCTCATATCATTGTTCTGCCTCTTGTTTCTCTATTTAAGCTTAACATGTTCTCATTCTTGTAGCTTGTAATACATACAAATGCAGTAACACACACAAAAAATCTGACACTGTAAAGCATTTCAGTGCCAGGGGACTGCATCCTAAAGCTGTGACTGGAAAAGGTATCCAGATTGAGAAAGTGAAATGAGGGAACTAGAACCTGTCTAATTAGGTCATATCGTTTTGAAGCTAAAATATAGTTTGTGTAGCTTATTGAAGCATGATAGTTACCCTTCATTGAGATTAGAGCCAGAAACCAGCAAAACTAGAGTGTAGTCACTTATTTTTATGCAATTAATTATTTAGTACTTACTATCAGCCTGACAGCACATTAGGTGTGGAAATCAAAAGTCAAATAAAAAGATTCTCTCAAGGAAATTTCCACAGAACATGTGAGGTAAGAGTTAAGAAATTCTTTTTTGTTTTTTAAACATAATTATTGAGTTCTACCAACACTAGTTTTTGAAATGTAAAGTTTTTCTTACGAATTTGTAGTCTTCATTGTTGAAAATAAATTGATCATTCATATGGGACTCTACTTTATTCTGATGCTCTATATCTACGTCTATTCTTTTACCAATACCAGTGTCTTGCTATCCTTAGGCTTTACAGGATATATCTTGAAAATTAGGTAGTATAATTTTCCAAAATTATTCTTTTATAAAATTATTTGGCAATTCTAAATCATCTGCATTTTCATATAATTATATCTACAATTAAGATAACAATTTTTGTTGGGATAATGTGAAGTCTAAGACCAATTTGCATAGAATTTATATCTTAGCAATACTGAGTCTTTCATATATGAACTCTGTATATTTCTCTACTTAGGTTTACCATAACTGCTGTAAGAATTGTCTATAAATTTCTCATAATTTTGGTTTTTTTGGTACTGGGGACTGAACTCAGGACCTTGCACTTGCAAGGCAGGTGCAGCGCCACTGAGCTAAATCCCTGGCCCTAATTTTTCATAATTTTGAATAAGATTTTATTTCTTACATTTTTTGTGGTTTTTAAATTGAAAAATAATATTTATAGATGTTAATGGGTACATTATGATAATCTCATACATATATAAAAGGTATAATAATCAAGTCAGGGTAATAAATGTACTTGACTGCAACTTTAAAAGAAACTCAGGTTTTAAATTTCATTTTCAATTTTTCCATTAAACAAAAATACAGTTGACTGTTATATATTTACCTGAATTCACTTATTCTAGCAGCTTTTTAAAAAAGATTCCAACTGTATGTGTATACAATTTTTTGTGAACAAAGGGCAACTTTACCTTTTCTTCAATTTCCACTGATTATGAGGCCATACAGAATGTTGAAGTGGTGAGTTGGATATCAACATTTTCACTTGTTTCTACATAAAAGTCACTGAGGCTTCAACATTAAATATGATAGTTGTAAGTTTTTCCCTAGATGTGCTCTATCAGTCAGATTGAGCAACTAATTGGGTTTTGAGTTACATCATATTTCTTTTCTGCATCCATTGAAAGGACTGACTGCTCCATCGCCCTTATTTTGTTAGCATTGCAAATAACAATGACCTGCAAACATTAAGCTAATGCTTTTCCATATATTAGTGGATTTGGTTTGCTATCTTTGGTTGAGAGTTTTTTTTTGTTGTTGTTGTTCATGAGGGACATCAGCCTGTAGTTTTTTGTTTTGTTTTGCTTTGTTTTTTACAATGTCTCTGCCTATTTTTTATTCTAAAATAAAATCTGTTCAATTTCTTTCTGCCTTTATTTACTGGAAAATGGTTATATCACAATTGTTGTATCTTCCTTAAGTAGCTAACAAAACTTACTATGAAAACATTAGGGGCTGGAGTTTTTTTTTAATGCTTTACATTATAAATTCAATTTCTTTAATAAATAGAGAGCTGTTATAAACATCGATATGCATGCATCATAGTAATATGATGACTTTAGCTCTTTCAGGGAACTATCAGAAAAGGTACACCTCGATCAACTGGAATTTGTATTTGTATTTTTTATTTTTGAAACTACATTTTAATAGAAAACAAAATACAAAATAACTTAACAGGAAACAGAAATATTTAATACTTTCCCCATACATTAGAACTTGCCTTATCCTCAGGGCACAGTTTGACATGTGCATGCTCACTTAGGATTCACCTCATGATGCACTCACCGCTGGAGAGTGAGTGGAAATGCTAAACTCTGGTTAACAGTCACTCCGAAATCTAATTCTATCTTGTGACTTACTCCAACTTCTTCTTCTTTTTTTTTTTTTTTTGGTACTGGGAATCAAACTCAGAGACTTGTGCATGTCAGACAAATGCTGCTCTGCTGAGCTATATTCCCAGCCCTTCAAGTTATTCTTAACCATAATCTTTTTTTTTTTTTTTTGGTGGTACTGGGGATTGAACCCAGGGCCTCCCACATGCTAGGCAAATGTGCTACCACTAAGCTGCACCCCTCCTACCATAATCTTTCTTTTCAGGAAAGAGAATTATTGATAGAGGTGCAGCTAAGAAAGACTCTTTCCCACCATTATTGCCAGAGAGTCCAGTGTTCTCAGTCAACTCACCCTCCAATTTCCATAACCATGCTGTTTGGTGTGCTCAGTGCACACCCAAGATTTCCCTTTCTCCTGATACACTGTGCCACCAAAATCTCTGAATTCCCTGAAGCTCAAAATTCCAAGTTTCACAGCCAGTGGCAGGAGTCAAACCTGAAGATAAAAGCAGAGATGTTCCCCTCTGCCAGTGCTAGGTTTCTTCTTTGCAATAATAATCATCATCATAATAACAACAATAAAAAATCCTGGTCCTACCATTCAGGAAAAGGATTGTCCCTCCCTTTGCCAGCTCTGTCCCCACTTCCCTCAAGGGTGGCCCAAGTAGGGGTGCTGTGGAGGGCACTTGGCAACTGCCCTCAGTTAGCATGCTGGGAGGAGGAGAAGACCCAAATGGGAAGGCGCTTGCACATAGGGTCCCAAGGATCCTCTGGGAACATGCCACTGACCTCAGAGCACCCCAGCGCTCATCTCGAGTCCGGACATCACTGAGCCATCCCCAGCCCTGACTGAATCCCATGACAACAAGGCTGCATTGGGGGAGGGCTCTTTCACAGTCTGTCAGTAACTTGCTCACCATATCCATGTCCATTCTGCGGCCAGAGGCCTCTCACCACAGCCCAGTCCATTCCAGCCAAGGTAAGAATCAATGTTCCTGATCCTCCTGTGTGATCCCAGTCACAAGAAGCAGGTTGCAGGCCATGAAATGCATGCTCAGGACACTGCTCATCTACCCAGTGTAGACACCCACGAGCTCACTGGAGGAGCCACCTGTGGGCTTGCTACAGCATGTGTTCCAGAGCTCCCAGAAGCACACTGAGTTGTCCATGGAGGCAGAGGCATCTAGGCCAGTGTCAGGCTGAAGGCAAGGCTGGTGATGCTGTCTCTGGCTTCTCAGCTCTTTAAAAAGGGCCTCGGAGACCAGGTCCCACAGTTTTAACTGCTGGTTCTTGCCAGAGGATGCCAAGTACTTCCCGTTGGGAGAGAAAGCTAGAGAGAGCACAGGGCCATGGTGGCCTGTGAAAGAGCCTCAGTGAGTTCCCCTCCTGGGTGCTCCACAGCTGGACAGTCTTGTCAGTTGAGCCCGTGGCTAAGTAGAGTTAGGGTGGAATCTGACACAGTCCACATCTGCCAGGTGTCCTGTATATATCCTCAGTGGGTACGTCTGATCGAAGGACCACAGCCTGGTGGTGAGGTCGTGGGACCCACTGGCAAAGTACAGGGTGTATGGGGTGATGTCCAGGACCCACATGGGATAGGCATGTCCTTGGTACTGCACAGTGTTGGTGAAACTCCCTAGATCACAGTACCGGACGGACATGTCCTCAGAACAAGAGAGGAACCCTGAGCTGCCCGAGAGGAAACATGTGCTGTACACTGGTCCACAGTGTCCCCACAGGATCTTCATCTCCGTGTCTGTGCTGTCCTCCTCCTCCTTCTCCTCCAGAGTATCACAAGCCAAGTGGATATGTGATGTGTCTATAAGGTGGGGCTCTGATTTCAACTTCTTGGACTGCAGACTCCACAGTTTTATGCAGGAGTTGTTAAACCCAGCAGCAAGCAGCTTGTTATCGGGGGCAATTTCTGCAGTGTTTAGCAGCTGCTCTGTGTTGTAGAAGGCATAGAAGCAGCGTTGGTGAGGGAGGGGGGCCATCCTTGATGCATTTGATGGTCTCTTGTAAGATCTCCAGTGTGCCTCGTTCTGCAGAATGGGGCTGGGCACATCCGCTGCTCTCACTATGGGAGGAGCCACCACTGCCGTTGAGTTGGTAGTCTGTTCTCTTGGCAGGCTGCACATCCAGGTGGATATATAAGGTGAGGACCTTGCACAGGACAGTGTTGGTGTCACTTTGGAGGTGGCATATCAGGTAGTAGTAGCTGTCTTCCTGGAGACGACCACGTACTTGTTATCTAGGAATGCACGAAGCTTGAAATCGGACAGGATGTCCTGGATGGTCTGAGTGGTCTGCAGCTGCTCAATAAGATCCTTCTGGCTTGCATTCTGCAGGAACATTCCATGGAAGCGGCTATAGAAACTTTCCACTGTGCTCTTCCTGCTGCTCTGGACCAGGCTGAGATGGAGGTAGAAAAACAATGGGTAGAGGAGAGGCATAACTTCATGGCTGTACTGGGAATCACAATCAGTGAGAAAATTCTGCAGTCGTCCAAGCTGTATGTCCTATTGCTGGGGTTCTGCCTGGCACGGGGCTGCAGACACTATGCTGGCACAAACAGATTCTGACTGGAAAAACAGCCATTCCAGACGGAGTCAAGACCAGCTTTTCGGTAGTCTGATTTCAAAACTGTGAGGTTGGGTGCCATCTCTTCAGCAGTCTGAGACAGATGCAGGCCTCGCTTCAGTGGGCCATCTGAATCCACGTACTGCTGGCGCTTGAGGTAGCAGGACACCAGGATCTGGACGGCTCGGTGCGGTCCCATTTCACGACTGAACATCCCGGGCGGCTCCCGCTCCCGCTGCCGCCCGCTGCAGGGCCTCGCTCCACTGCGGCTAGCCAGGCCTCCGCGCCTCTCGCCTCGCAGTGCCCGCGGTTCTCTGTATTTTTATTTTTTTGATGCATCTCCATACTGATATTCATAGTGGTTATAAGTTTACATTCCCACCAGCAGCATTCTTTTGCCTCCTACAAACCCTAAAAAGGTTCCTTTTCCCCCTACAAACTCACCAGAATTTTGAGTACTTGAAAATAGCCATTCTTATTAAAATAAGGTAGGATCTCAGCATTGTTTTGATTTGCATTTCTCTAAGGGCCAAAGATGCTGAAAATTTTGTCATGTATTTATTGGCCATTTATAGTTGTTCTTCTGAGAAGTATCTATTTATCCCAACTGCCCATTTTTTGATTGGGACTTTTATTTGATTGGGGTTAATTTTTTAATATTCTTTATATATTCTAGGCATCAGTCCTCTGTTTCAAGAATAGTTGACAAAATTTTTTTCCATTCTGTAGGTCCTCTTTTCATTCTGTTGTTTCTTTTGTTGTGCAGAAGCTTTTTAATTTGATATGATCCCTTTTGTTGATTCTTGGTATTATGCCTTGTGCAATTAGAGTTCTGTTCAGGAAGTCTTTGCCTATGCTTATGTCTGCAAGAGTTTAACTATTTTTTTTCTTCCAGGAGATTCAATGTTTGTGTTTTTATATATAGGTCTTTGATACATTTTGATTTGATTTTAGTACAAGGTGAAAAATATAGATGGAGATTCATTCTTCTGCAATTGATAACCAGTTTTCCCAGCATCATTTATTAGAGGCTATCTTTTCCCCAGAATATATTTTTGGCTTCTCTGTTGAAAGTCAATGGCTGAAGGTGATTGGGATTCTTTCTGCATCCTCTAATCTATTCCACTGACCAATATGTCTGTTTTTTTGTGCCATGTTTATAGTAGCACAATTCACAATAGCTAAAGCATGGAAACAGCCTTATCAACAGATGAATGGATAAAGAAAATGTGGTATGTATACATAATGGAGTAGTACTCAACCATAAAGAAGGATAAATTTGAGTCATTTGTAGGAAAATAGATGGATCTTTATCTCATAATGCTAAGTCACATGGTTGCTTTAGTATGAGTGAAACAAAACGCTAATAATTTAAAGAGCAAACTAAAAGAGACATGTTAGGAAACAGAGATAGATTTTGTACAGATCTGGGGAAGAAGAGGGAGGGGTGGACTGGGGGGCATGCAGGGTTAGTAAAAATGATCAAGATGGGGTCTATACATGTATCAATTCCCCAAGCAGAATGTAAGTACTATGTACTGCAAACATAACAGATAAAATAAAAATAAAAATACAGATATAGGGCTGGTGAGAGTTATTTTTTAAATTAGCTATGGATTTATTTCTGGACTCAATTTTATTTTGTTTCTAGACTTCTTGATTTAGATGTGGATCCTTATACTACTACCATGGTGGGTTTTTTTAAATTTATTTTTTGTTCATTTGTTCTAGCTATATATTCCATGCTGGCCTCAGATTCATTGTGTAGCCCAGGCTGCCCTTGAACTCTTGATGTCCTGCCTCAGTCCTCAGAATGCCAGGACCACACATTATTGATTAATTTATCTTTGTAATAAGTTTTGAAAGCAGGTAGCATGAGTCTGCCTACTTTGTTCTTCTTTTTCAAAATTGTTTGGCTAATCTTTTCAATTTATGTTTAATTTAGGGTTACTTTCAATTCTGATTCTCTAAAAAAGTCAGCTGAGATTCTCACAGGAATTGTGTTGAATCTGTATATCAAACTTGAGGAGTCAGTCTTACCATCTTAACAAAACTAGACAGAACACACATAATGTAAAATTTACCACTAATGACATTTCATGTATTCACAATGTTATGCCACCATCACCATTATTTAGTTCCAGAACACTTTTATCAACCCCAAAAGAAACCCTGTACCCTGTAAACAATCAGTCAATCTCACAATCTTTGTTTCTTGGCAACCACTAATTGGCTTTCTGTGTCTATGTATTTGCTGATTCTGGATGTTTCATATTAAAAAATCATGTAATATATGCCTCTGCATTTAGTTTATTTGACTTACCATGCTTAATGGCTTCAGAATAATCATAAGATTTGAATATGAATTTGTTGCATTCATACACATATCAGGCATCAATTCATTCACTAATGTACATTTCAGTTTTTCATATCACGTATCATATTGCTCATTTCATATCACATATCGATTCACTGACATTTTGGTTGTTTTCACCTTTAAGACATTGTGGACAATGCTGTGATTAATACTAGTGCAAAGTTTTTGTTTGAACATCTATTTTCAATTCTTTTGGCTATATACATAGTAATGGAACTGCTGGGTAAAATGTTAATTCTATGTTTAACTTACAAAGCAACTACCAAACTTTTTTCCACCATGGCCGTACCATTTACATTTCACAAGCAATGTACCAGTGTTCTGGGTTTTCTGTATCCTCATCAATATTTGTTATCTTCTTTAAAAAAAAATAGGTTGTCCTGCTGTCTATAAATGTTGTTAGTGAGAATTGGAATTTTCTTCCATTTTAAGTTAGTTTAGTAGAAGACAATTTTGTGACTAAGTAAACTTGAAGGATCTTCTTTCACTATATTTCAATGCTTGAAATGATGGTTCAAGGAACTTCACTATATTTCTCTTAAAGTTTTGTTGTAGGAACTATGCTAGGAAGTAGTACCATAAAAGAATATTACAACAAAATCTGTATCATAATCTTGTGAATGGAGTCCAAGGTGCCACTTTTATGGAATTCTAAATGTTAATCTCTGTTCATAATAGCGAGTTAAAGTCTAGGTAGGAATCAGCATATTTATTTTAACTTTTGCCTATTACCAGCTGTGAGAAATATGAAAGAGGTTAAGAATTAGTGTCAGTATTCATCAAAAAGCATAAGTGAAAGGACACATAATGCAGGAATTACAGTATAGTATAATATATGATTTAAGAAATGTAATTAGTAACTATATACTTTTGAAAATGAAAAATAGCTAAACACAGAAAAAAATAGTTAAAGATTATATATTCCAAAGTATCATGAAAACACTGATAGAACTAAAGCTCATTTATTTTTAAATTTGCACTTGCCATTATCAACTTTACATACAGGAATTACCTACATTAAAAAACTACAAAAGATTTTCTTTGGACAAAATAGATATTTATTGTTTTGTTTTTATATCAGTTTTTCCTCTCCTGTCAATTTCTCCCTTATTTTAAATTTCATGACATTAAGGGCAAACATATAATAATAAAAAGAAGCATGTGAAGACTAAGATGAATGATACTCATTCTTAAAAAATTGATATTGTCCTCCCTCCCTAAACATTAGTAGTATAAAATAAGTATACTTGAAAAATTTATTCAATGTTATCTATATCATAAGGATGCTATGAAAACCTTAAAAACAAAAAACTGGTTTCAAAAAACAAACAATAAAAAATTAAAGAAACTTATAGGTTGAAAATACTTATCTATTAGCTGCAAAGTGTGGATTTTATTTACATCCCAATCAAGACAAATTAATAAAACATTTTGGCATCAATGAGACCAATGTAAGTTTCAACACTGACTGGATATTTGATGACATTAAGAAATTATTGTTCAATAGTTTTTAACTATGTTATAGTATTACAATGATATTAAATTAAGGATCCTTGGGCCGGGGATTTAGCTCAGTGGTTTTGCTGCCTGCTGCGCAAGAGCAAGGACCCGAGTTTGATCCCCGGTACCAAAAAAAAAAAAAAAGAATCCTCTTCTTTTAGAGATACATACTCTTGTAAGAACATATTTATAAATGACATGACATGATATATGGGGTTTACTTTAACACATTACCAGACAATGGGGGAATGTGTGTGAGTGTGGATGGAACAGGACTGACCAAAAGATTACGGTTTGGGGGGGGGCAAGTGAGAATACATGTGGGTTTCATTCTGTTTGCATTAGTATGACTTCAAAATTTTCTATAACAAGCCTTTAAAAATTCATTTAAGCTTTTAAAATGCTTTAAATTTTATATAAATTACAGAAATATTTCAGGATATGTTATATTGTTAAGAATACGTTTCAGATTCCTAAGGCCATCCAGGAAATAATCAAAATTAAATGGATGTTGGTATTAACATTCTCACAAATTTCTCTCAATTCCATAATGTAATGATTATGCTCATTACCATCTCTTTCCTTTTGTTTCAACTGTTCTTCCAAGGTAAAATGCCTTTCTTCCTTCTCTTTCCTATCAGGATTCTATTGGTTCATACCTCAATTCCCAAGCATTCTTCACAGTATTATTTATTCTGGCTTACAATAATCTCTCTCTTCTCTGACCTTCTATGAAAATGTCCAAGTTGTTTCATTTAACAGCATATAGTATTATATGCTCATTTTGAGTATTTTTTCTATCTACTTTATAATTTATTTATGGGTAGCAACTGTATTTTATCTTCTATTATTTTATTTTTCCATGGGATTCTACAGAGTTCTTCATATATAGTATGGGCTTAATAAATTCATATGAAACTCAAAATGGCTATCTAGTTAATGATCACTTTTAAATATGTCTATTGTTAGTGATCATGCTAGAGCTCTGATAAAACAACAAACTAATACAACAACATACTAATGAAAATAAAGTATTACAATTGTGTGGATAAAATTACTGTTAGGCACAGTATTTACCTTTTGCAACCTGACATACGATATAATGCTAGAGCTAAAATGTTTTCAAAAAAAATTTCACAGGTAGTCTATAAATCCAGACATTGACTGCAGTTGTAATATGTGTAGTTTAGTTGAACACAAACAAAGGCTATTAAACTTTAAAGCAGGTCAGATTCTTTCACTGTTTAACGTGTCTTTAACATGGTCCCACATTGTGTTTTGTGCAATAAACGTATCAAGCATATCCAAATCAGGAAAATAATGCTGAAGTACCAGTTTTGCCTCAGGAGTATTTCAGAAGGAGGTGGAGTTGGGAAAGCTGTCTAGTAGGCAGGGTAAAAGGCCTGGTTATCAGATGAGTTAGGTCATATTTATCCTTCTTTCATTGGCCCTGGTGTAACCTAAGGCATGTTAGTTCATCTCTCTGTGATCTAGTTTCCCCATTTGTAAAAGGGATAATGTCTCATAATGATGTGGAAGAGATTAAAGAAGATAATGTATGTACCAAACTTCAAGTTATAAGACAGAAGGAATTAGAAATGTGGCTTTATAAAAATCATATCTTATTTTCTGAAGTAAAATCTTTAACAGAAAATATTGGCATAAGTGGTACACTTTGGATGTGTACTCTGTGGAAAAAAATGTGGTTTTAACAGCTTAGAAGAAAAGTGATGAAACTTATTACATTTCTAACTCTCAGTAGATTTCTGAACATTAAAATGCCCCTGTGTGAATAAACAACTCTTGAAAATAAACTGCAAATCTAAAAGAGCCAAATCTAAATTGAAACACATTGTTTTGACTGAATTTTTTAAAGTGCCTTATAAGAAGTAAAAATATAAACCTCTTAATTCCAGTGAAAACTTGTTCCCAAAGGAAAAAAGTCAAAACAATTTCATATTGCTGTCATAATACTGCATTTAGGGCCTAAAGTACTCAAAGAAATCTGTTATGTATTAAAAGACTCTCAAGGAAAAGCTAATAATGGCAATATAAACACAACATAGAGATTAAAACAATGGTTCACCTTTATTAAACATCTACTTTTATATCCAGGTATTGTAGAGAGCACTGTATATACACTGTTTCACCTAATTATTCTCAACAATGATATGAGATCGGTGTAATTACAATTTATTTTATTTTACAAGTTAGGAAATTGAGGATTTGAGAAGTTAATTACCTGTCAAAACTATTCAGATAGAAAGTCAAAATATGTATTGTCTTAAAATAGTCTTAGTTCTGAATTAAAATATATACAAAGAATGAACGCAAAACAAAAAATTTTAATGGTTAAAGAGATAAAGACCCGTATAAAGCAGATGTAGAGATATATTAACTCATTTTGGATTGCAACTTAGGTCAATAGTATGTCTAACTTTCTAGAACAAAATCTCAATTCTCAACTTTTTTTTAAATAAAACTGATGTTTTAGAAAATTTTAATTGTTTTATAGTTCAGAATAGCTAATAAACCTTGACAGAAAAACAATACTTCCCATGGATTAGAGTAAATTAAAATATTTATCAGATTAATACTTTCTAATAAAACTAAACTTTAAAAAGTCCCAAAGTGCATGAACTCTGTGAACTCTTGTTTCACAGAATAACTGAATATATACTGTTTATTTCTGATTCAATCAGTACCAGGAAATCTTAAGACATTTAAGGAAATGACTAGAACTATATTAACATCATACTAATAGTCATAGAATCCTTATAAGCCTAAAAGAAATAAGACATACTGTACAACAACATTAAAAACTTAAAAACAGAATATTTACATAAACTCCAAAAATTTCATAAATATCTTAGGTTTGAAATAGTACATAGAATATAATAGTTTAATAATGAACTGAGTTTATAAAACAACTTTTTTGTTTTTAATTATGGTAAAAACATTAATCAAGTCTATTTTGACTGTGGTGCACTTTTGTAGTATCAATGTAAACTGCAGAGAAAAATAACTTCATCATTTAAAGAGTGAAAGCTCTAGCTGCTTCGTATATAGTTGAATCAGGAATATTTGCACATTTAAATGCTGAACCGCAAGTAAACATTTATCCTTTGGGGAGTGGCCCAGGTAGAAGGGCCCTTGGCAAAATAACAATGTTAAGCCCCGGATATCTGATTGTCCTACCAGTGCCATCCAGTCTTAAAAATACTGCCGGCTCATCATCCTCATCATTAGTCAATATTTACTAAGCTCTTTAGGACAGCAGTGACATTAGAAAGTATAAGAAATCAAAAGTAGCTTAAATAGCTCAGTTTATTATGTCATGTACTGTATGTGAACACTGTTTTTACATGTGAAATACCTAAATTATTCGTCTTGGGGAAGTGGTACATTTACATACCACATCTTGGTCATTTTCACTGTCTGCCTTTTTTTCTCTCCTTCTCTAGATTCCCTTCCCTTCTCCACAGAGGATACTTCCCTGTTTCCTGCCATCTCCCTTTTATTTTGCTCTTTACTTATATTTTGGGCCTGTCATATTATGGCCATCTCATATTTAGTCTTCCATGTCTCCACTTAGCATTATGGTATCAAGATCCATCCATTTTCCTACAAATGACTCAGATTTATCCTTTTCCGTGGCTGAGTGCTACTCTACAATGTATCGATATCACATTTTCTTTATCAGTTCATCTGCTGATTGGTATCTACACTGTTTCCATAATTTTTAGCTATTATGAGTTGTGATGCTGTAAACAAGTATATGTATGTATCAATGTAATATGATGATTGTAACTCTTTTAGGAAGATATCCAGAACAGAATTTCTATTTTTAGTTTTTTAAGGAATCTCCATGCCAATTTCCATAGTGGCTGTACTACTTAACATTCCCACCAACAATGTAAAACAGTTTCATTTCGCCCAGAGACTTATCAGCATTTGCTTTTATAAAATTTATTAGAATATAATGTTAAATGAAATAAATCAGTCACACAATCTTACATACTGCATTTGTTGTTTAGTGTGTCCTTTATAATAGCCATTGTTTCTGAAAGTGGAATCTCAGTGTTGTTGTCACTTGTATTCCTCTAATGACCAAGGATGCTGAATATTTTTCATGAGTTTATTGGCCATTTGAACTTCTTCTGAGAATATCTATTCATTTCAATTGCTTGCTTTTGATTGGCTCTTTAATTTTGGGGGGTCTGATTTTTTGAATTCTTTATATTCTAGATATTAGTTCTCTGTCAGAGGAGTAGCTGGCTGTAATGTTACCACTGTTATTTACTGTTTTTGCAGTTAATAATGTTCCTGAGTAAGGTTTCTAATTATTAGCTATTTTTTCCAATATTTGTCCAATGTTGTAACTAGTTATATTAAAAAACTTTAATGCATTTAATGATATATATATATATCTTATGAAGAAAGGAGAGATGAAACACTTATGATTCAAATATGCAAAAAAATCTACTTGTAATGAGTAAAGTTTTTTGAAATACAAGCAAATTCTCTCCTTAATTGTCATTTCTGGCCATAGCTAATATTCATAGGATTTAATTTTTTGAAAAATCATCTTTCTTACCAAATTGTGACAGGCACTCAGGTCTATCAAATGGAAGAGAAATGTTAAAGTTGATACTTCTTTTGAAGTTGATAATATTTTCTTAAACATTTTATTTAGTTTTAAAAAGTGCTTTGTGGAGATGGTAAGGGCTTCTGGGAATGGGAGTAAATGGTAGGAAGGAATGGGAGAAATGGAGGGGAAAGGGAAGTAAAAAGGATCAAAATGTAATATATACACATATCAATAAGCCATTGTGGAGATCAGATGGAAAGAATGAGACCTAATTGGCCTCCTCAGTGAGCACTAAGAAAGAGGGCATGCTAGTGTGCTAACACACTGCAGGGAAAAGTAAAACACCTGAGGTTAAGTTGTTTACCTGGAGAAGAACCACGGAGGGTGGAAGACAGACGGGTCCTGGGGAACTCTAATTGCTCGTTCCCGTGTCTGAGTGAATAAAGCCTGGGTGTGTGAGTCATTTGGGGCTCTATGTCAAAGGGAGACGTGAGCCCTCTGGACCCTCCGGATTTTAATTCATTTCTGTGTCTCTATATTTTCCATCTTTGTCACCCCTTGGTCAGGTTTGAGTTCAGCTTGTAGGCTGGTTCCTACAAGCCATGATGAATATATTAATTATGGGTCCCAAACATACAATAAAAATTTTTTTAAATGCTTGATTTCCTCAACATACAGTACTTTCAGAAAAACCATTAAAATATTTGGCATAATTAAAATTAAAATTATAGATTATTAAATTATCAATTATTGATCTTATCTATATGGAAAATTTTCATAATGTAGGCAAATAAATGTACTTTGGATTTTAACTCCTATATCTATTTTTCCTTACAAAAAAGTATAACACTAATAACATGCAGTTTTCATAGATACATATATTTCTAGGTAGGCTATTTATGGATAATAATACTTTAGGTTATTAGAGATAAAGGGTTTTTTAAAAATTATAAATTTGTTTTTATACTTTTTATATACAAGAAAAGAACATACAAATTCGAATAATTTACCAGGGTATGAAATGAAAATTTAAATTTACTTTCTTTTCATTTCCACACATTCTATAAGAAATCTGACTACTAGACTCAGTCCCACTTTCCAGATAACCTGCTGTTAAGATCTTGATATGTCGCCTTTCACCTACGGCCTCTGCGCCGGCTGCCTCAACCTGCAGAGCTCTGGACACGTGTGCGAATGGCTGATGGTGGGCTTCAGGCAGATGAGACCCCAGGATGATGTAAAAAGCAGTATTCTTTACCCTCCTGAAAAGATGAAATAATGGCAGGTGGACATTGTGGGTATGGAGTTTTCAGATACTTTCTTGTGAATGAGAAACCTGCCTCTGTCAGGACTTCAGATGTCTGACACCCCCTGTGACACACTGAGTAATAGCTCTTGAGCTCAGCTGGTCCCAGCACCCGGAAGGAAGCTCCCCCACCACCATCCCAAGCTCCTAGAGCAGAGAAGCTGAGCTGGTCCCAGAACCCGGAAAGAAGCTCCCCTACTGTCATCCCAAGCTCCTAGGGCAGAGAAGGTGAGCCGCGTGGGAGCCAGAAGCACCCCCCCCCCCCGTGGAAATGAGGAAACACATAAACAAGCCTCAAAAACAGAGTTCCAGATCACCAACAGCAACCCCAAAAGGAAATGAGATGGAACAATCTGATACTCAACTACCTGGACTCTCTGAACTGGCAACAAAAGAGGATCTGGGAAAAATGAAATCAGAAATAATTATTCAGATAACAGCAAAGATTTTGCTCATGGTGCAAGACATGATTAATAAATCTAGAGAGGACACAGATAAAAAAATAGAGGATCTGAGGAACATGATGGAATCCCAACATAGGAAACAAATGGAATCCATACAACAGATACAAACAGATTTCCAAGTGATTAAAAACTCCATGGAAAGTCTGTGCAGCAGAATGAACCAATGTGAGGATAGAATTTCACATATAGAAGATAAGATTGCAATTAGTGAGGAGGAAAAGAAAAATTGCTTTAAAATTATAAAGCAACACGAGAAATCAATGCAGCAGCTGCTAGATGATGCAAAAAAGAATAACATAAGACTACTGGAGTCAATGAAGAAAGAGGAGAGAGTGCAGATGACATAAAAAAAAAAACTCCACAGAAGTGATGGCAGAAAACTTCCCAAGGAGGGGAAAAGAACTTGACATACAGATAAGTGAGGCATATAGGACTCCAGCTAGCCTTAATAAAAAAAAATCTACACATAGGCATATAATAGTTAGGATTCCAGAAATCCAACAGAAGAACAAAATTCTACAAGCAGTGAGAGAAAAGAAACAAATCACATACAAAGGAAAGCCCATCAGAATCACAGCACACTTCTCAATGCAAACCCTCAAGGCAAGAAGAGCTTGGAGGGATGTATTTCAAGCCCTAAAGGAAAACAGCCTCCAACTCAGATTGATGTACCCTGCAAAACTATCTTTCAAAATTGATGGAGAAATAAGATACTTTCATGATAAAGAGCACCTCAGGAACTTCATGAATACCAAGCTGGCACTCCGAAAAATTTTAGACAATACCCAGGAAAAGACAATGAGGATCACAACCCCAGGAAACCCAGCAGAATGAATCCATTGGGAGTGACAAATTAAACGCAAAGGGGGAGAATCCAACAAAAAGAAAAAGTCATGACAAGGCTTTTAAAACTTTTAACTTCATCTCCCTAATGAGTGTATAATTCAATCTTCTTATTGTACTGATTAGTATTTTTCTGATTCTAGAGTTGCACATCATTTCTTGTGCTATCCTGGCTATGTATCATCTTCTTATGTCTACATTTTAATTGGGTTGTCTATTAATGAGCTCTAAGAATTCTTTATATATTCTGGTCATAGGTTATATGCAGTGTAAATATGGTCTGTTTAAGGACTACTTTTCATTTTAATGATGTCATTTAAAGTTCTAAATTTTGATGGAATCTCATTTATCAATTTTTTTCTTTTATGCATCATGTTTTTTGTATCCTAGGTAGTTCTTGCCTGCCCTGAATTCATAAATATTTTCCCTTATAATTTCTTCTTAAAGTTTTATACTTTTAGGCTTTCTTATTTAGGTTCATAGATCCTTTCAAGTTATTTTCATGTATGGAAAAAAAGGGTTGAGGTTAATTTTTTATATATGGATACCAGGTGTTCTAGTGCTGTTTGCTGAAAACACTCTCTCTTCCTCGGCTCTTGAATTGAGTTTATATTCTATAAAATGCTAATGTTAAATAATCTTTCAAAACTCAGTGGACCATATATGTGTGGTTCTATTTCTAGATTCTCTGTTTTATTCAAATGATCTATATGTCTTTCCTTACACCAACACTGCCTTGATTAGTGTAGCTTTAGAAGAAGTCTTAAAATTAGGTATTAAACATCTTCCAACACTGTTTTTGTTTTTATCTTTTCTAGGTCCTTTGTACTAATACATAACTTTCAAATTTCAATATCCAATTCTTCATTTATAGCAAGTATACACAGACCTGAATTTTTACATATACCTTGTGTTTTCTAATCCTGCTAAATTCAAGTACAGGTTCTAATGGCTCCTAGAGATTTCTTAGTATTTTCTCTGTAGATGATCATTTCATCTACATATAAAGATTTTACTTCTACCTTGCCAATCCTATCCTAATTGTGTCATTTTATTGCCAGACTATTTTGGTGGGGCCTTGGTTTCAAAGTTTAATGGACAGATGAAGAGTAGGCATGTCTGCCCTTGTTCTTCACTTTAAGGAGAAAGCATTGTATCTTCTCCATTCATATAAGGCATTTTTGCTGGAAGTATGGAGTACATGTCTTTAATCTGTTGAGAAGGTTCTGTTCTACTTCTAGTCTCCTGATAGCTTTTACCATGAACAGCTGTAGAATTTAGACCAATACTTTTTCTCCAACTAGTGACAGGATCACATGGCTTTTTCCTTTCCTCTGTTTAAATGATGACTTTTGGGGGTGGATCTTCCAATGGTGACCCAACAATGCCATCCCTATAACAAAACCACTTTCTACATCCTGCCAGATTTGACTTCCAATAGTTTGTTTTGTTAAACAAATTTCTATCTATGTTCATACTTTTTTCATCTATTATCTTTATCCAGTTTTAGGATTAGCACAATGTTGAGTTCCTAAAATGAGGGGAGAAGTGTTCCTTCTTTTTTCTGCTTTAATTGTTTGATATAATTTATCAGTTAAAATGTATATGAGGCTGTTGTTGTCATATAGGTAGGTTTTCAAGCTAGGAATATACTTTCTTTAATAGGTGCTATTCCAATTTTATATTTCCTCCAGAGTTAGTTTCATTAATTTGTCTTCTAAGTTACTTCTTAGAAGTTGTCAAATTTATTTCAAAAAAGATTTTTGTAATATGCTTTCTATATTCTTTTAAATTCTGTAAAATCTGTGGTAATGTCTCCTAGATCTTAATATTGTAATTTTAAAAATGTATAACTGATATTGTGTAACAGGAAGAAAAGGTCTAAAAGAGCAGGGGAATTGGGAGGGGTAGGGGAAGGGAAAAAAGAGAAAGGAAAAAATATGAGAATAGGAAAAAAAATGGAAACAAGGTCTTTGCAAATAGGGAAGGGTGGAAGGGGTGAAGGGAGGGCAAGAGAAGGGGGAAAAAAAATAAGAACCAAGATACTCATGTAATGGTACAAGATCCCAATGATGAATGTAACTGTATTTTATACCAAAAATGTACCAATAAACTTAATGGGGGGGAAAAAAGATCTTGATATGTCACAGTGTTTGATATATCACAATGTATGTTCACTCATTCATTTATTCAAAAACACTGAATATCCAATATGTGTCAAGCACGGATTCAAGTGTAAGAAGCAGGGGTAAGCAAAACAAAATTATTCTTCTTGAAGAGTGTATATTGTAGAGGACAACTCATCGGTCTAGTTCAGTGTCATGTGGGCATGTCTACTATGAAAAAAATGAATAAGGGTCATGAATAGAGGAATGTAGTTTTAGACAGTGAGATTACTAACATTTAAATAGTGAACAAAGTAAAAGAGCAGACTTGTGGTAGAACACTACGACACAGAAAACAAATGTCAAGGTCTTGAGATGTGAGGTAAGTTTAAAATGTTTGAGATAATAAGGGAGCTAGTGTGGCTGGGGTGAACCAAGAGGAGAAACATGTTAAGAAATGTTGTTAGGTATCCAGGGAGAGAGTATGTGTATACCTGCACAAATATCTTTCTATAGATAATTAACATTATTGCACATACATAGGCACAATCTTAAATGCCAATAGCCTCGGATTTATGACTTTAAATTAAATAGGCAGAATGGGAAATATAGTCAAGTGGACAGTGCTCCTTTTAGAGAAGATAACTTTTATTAGCTCCAGTCAATTGTTAAAATGGACATGTGTGAGTCAGAGCCCAAATCTGTGGTGGAAAGAATGGCTATCATCAAGAAATCAATGAATGACAAATGCTGCAGGGGATGTGGGGATAAAGGAACCCCTCTCCATTGCTGTTGGGAGTGTAGACTGGTGCAACCACTGTGGAAATCAGTGTGGAGATTCCTCAAAAAACTTAAACTATCAGATCCATTTGATCCAGCTATTCCCCTTGGTATCTTCGTGAGTTAAAAAGCATCATATCACAGTGACATTTGCACACCCATGTTTATAGCAGTGCAATTTGTAATGTCTAAATCTTGGAAACAACCCAAATGCCCATCAAGGAATGAATGGGTAAAGATATAGTGTTTTTATACAATGGAGTACTACTCTGCCATAAAGAAGGATAAACTTGAGACATTTCCAGTTAAATGGATGAACCTGGAGACCATGCTTTTAAATGAAATAAATGTGACACCCATGTTTAATTAAATATCACATTGTTTCTGTGGTATGAGAAACTAAAAGTGTAAAAAATGTATAATAGATATTGGGAAATGAGAAGAAAATGATCAAATGGGAAGGGGAAAAAGGGAGAGAGGAGGGAAAAAAGAAAGAAAAAGAAAAAAAGAATATGAGGAAAAAATGGAAACAAAGCTTTTGCAAATAAGGAGGGAAAGAGGGGTTGAAGGGATGGGAGGGGATTGGGGAAAAAAAAGAAGAATCAAGATATATTATGCACAGGTATAAATTCCCTATGATGAATGTGACCATTATGTATATCTAAAACATATGAATAAAATTAACAAAAAATAAAAAAGGGAAAAAATGCACATGTGTAATGGCTATATGTCAACTTGGATATGCTATGGAACCCAGATATTTGATAAAGCACCAATCTAAAATGTTTCAGTGAAGGTACTTTTTAGATATGATTAACATTTAAATCAGCAGACTCTGAGTAAAACAAATTACCTTCCATAATGCAGTAGTCCTTGTCCAATCAGTTGAAAGCCTTCCGAGAAAAAGACTGAGCCCCTGACTAAAAAGGAGTTCTGCATCTGGGAACTCAAGACTGTAACAGAAACTCTTCTTAGGTTCTCCTGCTTGCTGGCTTCCCTGCAGATTTCAGACTTGGTTAGTTCCCACACTGCCTGAGCCAATTCCTTTAAATTAGTCTTTTTCTCTGTATATGTTTGGTCTGTTGGTTCTACTTCTCTGGAGAACCCTGACTGATATACACTCCATAAGGGTCCTATGTTGTCAGATATACTAATTTTTATTTTAGTAGCCAATTCTGTATTTTTAAACAATGTGTAGACCAAATAAAACATCCATTGGAAAGACTAATTTATTTTTCCACTATAAGAAACAATGCTGTAATTAACACTGGATAATAATCCATGATCCCTGCTACCAAAAAAAAAAAAATCTTTCTCCTAAAGTTTTGATTTAATTCTAAATTTCAAGAAAGGTAAAAATTCAAATAAATGTCTCTGATGACAGTTTTCAAATTTGAGTACTGTAGCCTTGGAAAAAAAAAGAAACTTTGTTGGTAGGTGAGATAAGTGTTGGTAAGTGTTTCACTATATGGAGATCCATTTTTGCCCCATCTCTATGAGTAAACTAGATGCTGGAATTGGTTCATGGTATATCAAAACATTTCATTCATGTACACATTTATTAGTGAGTTCTTAGTATATGCACTGCACAGACAACTATTGTGCCGAAGAAACTTGGAAGAAACTATTTATATAGTTTTAAAGTTCATTATTTACTCATTTTAGGAACATATCCACTGAAGGCCTACTATATATTCTTTATATATAAAGAATAGAGGCCTTCATTGAGGAATTATGTGGCACATTTATTTAACCATTGCACAGGGAAGCTTGGAGTATATATTGTAAATGAATTACTGTAAATAAATAGGGTAGGAATGTTAGGTAGAAAATGATCACTTCTGGTGGAGCAGATCATAAAAACATTAATGGGATAGTTGGTATTTAAACTGTATTATGAAGGCTCAATGAGAATAGTTATGGAGTATTGTAAGAGGAATAGATGACATAGGGAAATACTGAATGGGAAAATGCTGTGCTCATGAAATAGTGGACAATTTATTTTGGGAGTGCAGAAAAATGGTTAATTCACTGTGACAAATATTTGATGAATGCCCACTGTGTAGAACACAGTGCACCAATGTTACAAATTTGAATGAAACTTGGAGGAAAAAAGATGAATGATAAAATATTAAATCAGAAACAGATATGTGTGGTAGGTAAAAAGGTTTGGAATTCATTGCATATTTATTGTTAAGTACTGTTGAAGAGAGGTTAAATGAGAAGTTAAAAATAATGCATCTGGAAATTGAAGAGGAAAAAGGAATGCAGACACCTTGGTAAGTATCAAGAAAAGGTTGCTTATGAAATTATTCAAGTGTAGGCTAAGCCAGGAGAAGGCAAAAATGACAATGACTGCAAGGAAAAGTCTCGCAAAATCTAGCTATAAATTAAAGAGACAAACCGAAAGATTACCTGTATAGGAGTCAACTGATACCTGTGGAACTGTAATAATAATGACTATGAGTTCTAATACCAAGAGAAATAATGTAATTTTTTATCTAGCAAAATATAAAATTAAAATTTTTGTCAAGCTAATATAGAGATAATGTTTATAAATGCCAATAGCATGATCTAATATTGGCAAACCCATTTTTATACTAACTCTGGTTCCTTTGCTGGTTACAGCCATTAAATGACAAAAATATTTTGTAAAATTCTTTTTAAGAAGTGGGTTGAGTAATTTTGTAAAATAATAACTAGCAGTTGAGAGATACACATATCAAAATTTACCCTCTCACTCTGCTGTGATAACCTGGGAATACTCTACTACTGAGCTAAATCTTTATACTTTTCTATTTATTTTAAATAAATTTTGACACAGAGTCTCACTAATTTGCTCAGAGTGGCTTTGAACTTGTGATCTTCCTGCCTCAGCCTCCCCAGTGCTGAGATTACAGGTATGTACCACCACGCCTGGCTTTAGTTTTATTTTTAAAACTTATATGGCATAGAAAATAGTGAACACTGAGAATGCAAAACACATTCTTCTGGATATAAAGTCATATATGATATAAACTATTTCTAAAGCACCTCACCCCCCTTTTTGGTACTGGGGATGGAACTAGGGTCTTTCCACTGAGCTACATCCCCAGCTCTTTACATTTAAAAAGAAAAAATAGTTTAGACAGGGTCTTCCGGAGTGGCTATGTTCACCTGACTAGACTCAAACTTGCAATCCTCCTGCCTCATCATCTCAGAATTCTAGGATTACAGATGTGTGCCACAACACTCAGCTCTAATTTATTGTCTCATGTCTCAAAAATTAACACTATTAATATATTTTCTTTGCATAGTGCTTTAAAGTTTTCCAAAAAATTTAAATACACCATTTAACTGATTTTCACAATAAACCTATCAGTTTTAGCTCTGTTCACAGGTGAAGTGATTAACATTTAGAAGTAACTTTATTCAATGCTACTTCTACAGGTGGTGAAGAGGAAGGGAAGAATCTTTAAATAGATGCAAAACTAGCTGGACAGTGTAAACTTTAAATTTTTTGTTTGTTCTTAAACTTTGCTTTAATTTTGTTAGGCATTCTAGAGTGACTAATCAATATGCATGGTGAATTGAACAGTAAAGATGAAGCAAGCTGTGCATTAAAAGGTCTTGAAAACAGGTACACCTTAATGGCATGAGAAGACAGTTCTGATCCTAAACATTACTAAACAAAAATTGAATCTACCTCATTTGAAGGGGTAATAAATGTAAAATGTAAGAACTAGATAAAGCCTATGGTGTCAAAACAAAAACCTAGATTTAGGAACTTATCTATAATAGAAAACATCATATGGAAGTATAATTCAAATCTTTGAGTTTTTAGCACTGTTACTACAATGTGCTATAGCTCCACAGATAGTTAATTCTTGTACAACATGTGGAGGTGATAAAATGTCCATGTCACTGTGTAGGCGAACTGTGCAATCAATTAGAACATAGAACCAATGAGATCAGGATTGCACGTTCAACTCTACTGTTTTGTTTTTGTTTTTAGACAAGATCTCACTATACATGCAATTCAGGCTGGCCTTGACACTCTCTGTAGCCCATGCTGGCCTTGAATTTGTGGTAGTCCTCCTGCCGCAGCTTCCCATGTGCTAGGATTACAGGATGCACCATCACAATTCTCTGATTTAATGTGATTTTATGAAAGTTAATTATATTTCTTACACGGCTGCATAAATGATGCTTACCAATTCATATGTGAAAAGCAGCTATGAGATACTAGGGTTTTCCTCAAAAGCTCCTTACATTCTAGAAGCAAAGAAAAAGTTCCATCTTATATGAAGAAAACCAAGGGTATTCTGTAATTTTTAGATAGATAGATAGATAGGGATGCATTGACTGATCTCATAGATAATAAATTATGTCTAGTAAGGTATGAAAAAAAATACAACTTATAATACAAATAATTAATTCCACTCCCCATGAGGGGTTTACATTGATAAAAATATTACTTCATGGATAGAGTTTACACACTACAATCAGTCTTGACTTATACCAATTCATAGTTCTGACCAAGGACAATATGATTCAACAAAGAACTATTATCACCAGAACAACCAGATCCTAGTGACAACCCTAATATTTCTGTAAGAATATATAGACAAAAATGTACATAAGAAGAAAAATACTCATTAAATAACATTTATAAAAAGAGTTGGTAAGGTTTAAATGTGTCCCCAGAACTTGTGCTGAAACTTAGTCCTAGATGCAGCAGTGTTAGGAGGTAGGGGCAAATGAAAAGTAGTGATTACGGCATGAGGACTCAGCACTCCTGAATGGATTAGTGTTGTTGCTGCAGGAATGAGCACTTATCACAAGAGTAGGATTGTTACAAAAGTGAGTTTGGCCCCCTCTCCTACGTTCATTTTCACCCTCTCTTGCCCTTCTTCCTCTTGCTATGGGAAGATGCAACACCAGATGCCAGTGAAATGAACATCTTGGCCTGGCCTCCAGGGCTGTAAACCAAATACACGTCTTACCCAGTTTGTGGTATGCTATATTAAGATATATATAATATGATATAAATATATACCAATTATTATATTATTATATATAATATAATATAAATATATTTAAGATACAGAGTCCATATACATTATAAATAGTCCATATAAAATGGAATAAGATATGAATGTAGAAAGAAATTAAGAATTTCATGTTTTTTGAGTATATTTCGTATGGACTCTATATCTTCATGGCTTTTATGACTTTGAAATATATATTGCAAGCCCAGTAAGTAGGGTTTTGATTGGCCCATTTTCACTACATTAAACATTTATATATTGTATTTAATTATTTAAAAAACAAGTACAATCATAGGAAATATACTACCTGAAAATATGGTACAATCTATTCAATATTCTGGCTCTAAAATGTGAAATGTACCATTTTCTGAATAAGCAATACAAATTCATATGTGGAATCACACAAAAATTTAAAACACATTAATTGCTATTAGGATAAATAAATATATTAAATATTTTATTGGATCAATAGGATCTAATTTTTGTCTAAAGACTTAAATTTTTACTTTCTTTAAGCAAAAGCACATATAAGGAAACACTATAAAATCAGCAAACATTGAAACTTAGGCATTCCTCCGTTAGGAAAGAATTTGTTATTATTATGCCTCTTGAACTTTGGAATGCAGCACTGCAGGTTTACAACAACAGGGAAAAAATCATTACTAAATACAAATCTAATTCTACAAATTCAAGATTCATCCATACTAATGAAGCTGTTGCAAACAGATTTTTAGCAATTAGCACAGGAATAGGTTACTAATACTTTACTAATAGTACTGTTAAAATAAATGAACTTTATTTTAAACAGTCATATTATTATTTTTCTCCTGCTTAGCTTTATGTGAAAGAGCTATCAGTTACAGTAGTAAATTTGATATTTCTACCGACCAACTTTACCAGTCCTTGATCTTAACTTTGCCAAAGGAAATAAAGGGCCAACATTTCCCTTCCTTTTCTTAGTACTCAAAGTCTTCTTCAAAATCCAAAAGAAGCAAAAGGAACAAGAAACTAAAAAATGTATTTCCATACAATGAATTGGATGCTTATACAACAGTAGCTCTTATTCTAACCAAGTAAAAGCAAGTAGTTTTTTGGGAAAAAATTTAGACGAAGGTTAACATCACAAACTAGAAAATTAAATACGTGCAAAACCAAAATCATCAGGATGTCTTAACATGCCCCTCAAATTAATAACTGGTCATGCATTCTCTTCTTTGGCTTAGACAATTCAGTGCCATTCTTGGGATTTACTGCTTCATACCATATACATACAAGCTATAATATTGACTCATTTCTGGCTCCAGTTAAATGTCCTACATTTTTTCTTACCTCATTTTTCTTAATTATCAACAGAAAACTATTTAATACAATAATATATATGTATATATTTGTATATGTAAAATGTAAATCTGATTTGAATAGCTGAAGTTGTATTATTTTTTTCATACCTTACTAGACATAATTTATTATCTATGAGATCAGTCAATGCATCTCTATCTATCTATCTAAAAATTACAGAATACCCTTGGTTTTCTTCATATAAGATGGAACTTTTTCTTTGCTTCTAGAATGTAAGGAGCTTTTGAGGAAAACCCTAGTATCTCATAGCTGCTTTTCACATATGGATTTGTAAGCATCATTTATGCAACCGTGTAAGAAATATTATTAACTTTCATAAAATCAGGTTAAATCAGAATCTAAGCTACCTGAAAACTCAAGCTTGGCTGTTTTTGGTAACTTCTTCCCTCTTTCTAGAGTTCTACATCCCAGGGATGTTATCTCTATTTTATTTTAAATAAATTTATGTATCTCTTCACTGAATTTTCTCTGTACTGTTTTTAAAAACTGTGGTAAGATAATATAAAATGTACCATTGTAACTATACAATTCAGTGGCAATAAATACATTCATAATTCTAATACTTTAAAAAATTATCCTAAATGGAAGTTCTGTACCTGTTACACAGCACCCCAGCCCTGGACCTCTCTATTCTACCTTCTATTACTATGAATTTGCCTATTTTAGGGACTTTATATAAGTGGAATCATAATATGACATTTTGTTGTGCTTATTTTACCTTGCATAATATTTGAAAAGTTCATGTATGTTGCAGCATAACAGAATTTCATTCCTCTTTAAGGCTGAATAATTATATATATACACTTTCTTTATCCATTCATCTGCTTGACTTGGGTCTTTTACTCATCTGTATTCAGTTGTCCCTCTCATTCTCTTCAGTGGCTATTCTAACATTTCTCACTTCTGTCAAAGTCTCCTGACTTCTTACGTTCAGAAGCCCTGAATTTTATAGGGCTAGATATATTTATACTCACAACTATTCTTATCTGATTCATTCCTGTCTGTGATCACAATTTGTCTTCCTTATTCAAGATGACTCTTTTGCTGACAACTTAAAATTCTATCTCTTTCCCTTCCTTTGCAATTCTGTTTGGTAACATTTCTATCGGCTCCTTTTAATTAGCCACACATGCTCAAGAATTTGCCATTTTTCGAAAACATAAAATCAAAATCCTTAAATGACCTTCTCCTCTTCTCAACTATATTCTCTCTCTGTCTCTCTCTCTCTCATGTGTGTGTGTATAGTTTGAACCCAGAGCTTTTGCACCGAGCTACACACTCAGTCTTTTAAATTTTTTTATTTAGTAACAGTGTTTCACTAAGTCACCCAGGCCTGGCTTAAACTTGCTATTTTCCTGTCTCAGCTTCATTACCATCTTTCTTACTCAATTTTCTTCAAGGACTATTCTGTTGTCCAAATTGCTATGTTTCTTTACCTCTTAATTACTCTTCAATTTGTAGAAAACTAGTTTCTATATCTAATACTCTGTTAAAGCTAATGTTTTGGGGAGTAAATAATAAGGAAATTTCAAACACAAAAGATACTTTTAGTCCTTATCTTAACCACTTGGCAATATTTTTTTTTTCTATTTCTAACTCTCTTTTATTGGTTTCAATAATCTCATACTCTTCAATTCATCTACCTCACAAAAATCTTGTTTTAAGAAAATTTTGTGCGGGCTGGGGATTTAGCTCACTGGCACCATGCCTGCCTCAGAAGTGCAAGGTTCTGAGTTCGATCCCTGGTACCAAAAAAAAAGAAAGAAAATTTTGTGGGAGACTGAAACATTGATTATGTCCCAAAGCAGGCTGTAAGCAGTGTAGGCTGTAGAGAGTTAACCACCCAATTGGCTTGTTTATAGAAGTGAGTCTGGCTGAAGCCTGAGGCCATAAAGGCCATAGTTATAAGCTCCAGAAAATACAATAGAAGTGAACAAGAGAGAGAAGGCCTCTCTAAGGCTCCTTGAGGAAAATTGAAACCCACTGGGAAAGTGCAGAAAATCTCTGCAATAGAGGCACACTGGAGCAGCGTTGTTGGTAAGCTGGTCGGATTAGCACCTCTCATAGAAACACAGACTTGCTTTGTGGAAAGGGCAGATGGAACCTGCAGTAGAACCTTGCAGAGTTCAATCCTGCAGGAAGTCAGGGACCTCAATTGGACCTTGTAGGGAGAAATCAGCCTGAATCTCAGTGGACAACTGGCTTGCTGAGACTAATCGACTTAGATCTGCACAATGCTGCCTACATTGTCTATTGTGACAGCAGAGACATACCCTGGAGGCCCCTATTTATTTTCTTTTCCCTTTTTCTCTTTCTCCCTTCTTGTTCTTCATTTCTCTCCCTTTTTGTTTTTGTTCCTGTCCTATTTTTCTATTTTGGATTTTTTTCTCTCTCTTTCCTTTTCTTTTTTTGGTACTGGGGATCGAACTCAGGTCCTTGTGCTTGCAAGGCAGGCCGCGGAACCACTGAGCTAAATCCCAGGCCCTCTCTTTCCTTTTCTTGACTGTCATTGTTTTCATAGGAAGGTGAATACAGCTTCTAGCTTCCCTATGATTGTTAGTTTGTTCTGTTCTTTGTTCCTTCTCTGTCTTTTCCTCTTATCTTCAAGTTTCCCAACTTTGTGTGATGTTCCTCTGTCCTCTAACCTAACTTCTAATCTTTCCTTCTCCTTCTATCTCTCTATCCCTTCTTCGATAACTCCTTCTACAACCTAATTTGGAAGGGTAAATTTGCTATATGGAAAGTTAATTTAATACAAATGTATTTTGGGCTGGTCCTCGATTTTGATCTAGTTCACATGGTTAAAGGTGACAGATTAATAACTACCACAAATTGTCATTTTTGAAGCTGTGTTTGATGCTCTTGTTGTTGCTCACTGTATCACTAGGGTTAAGTTGTCCTGACTGATCTAATCAGTTGTCCTTCCTGGTATACTGAAAATGAGACTGCCTAAGAGTCATTAGAGATACTCAAAACCTAAAGACCAGCTATACCTGAAAGACACCTCTGAGAAGCAGTCATTCCTTAAGGGTACTAAAAAGAAGAAATACAGATACTCACAATAAGCAATATTGAAGAATCAACCCAAGAATTAAACAAAAAACAGCACCACCAACAAAAATAGAAAGGAGAAGACACTTAAATAAGGTGCAAACTCAGATTTCCAGCTCAGCAAAGGTAAATTCTGGGGCCAACAAAGTGGAAAAATCTGATAATCTACCACCTGGATACCCTAAACTGATAGCACAGGAAGTAACAAAACAGATGAATGAGGCTCTTGAAAAATTCAAAACAGAAATAATTTCCCAGATAACTACAGAGATGGTGAGCAAAATGAAAGACATGATTAGAGACTCTAGAACAGAAAGAGATTAAAAAAATAGATGAGCTCAGGACCATGATGGAAGCCATGAATGCCTAGCATAGCAAAGAAATGGAATTCATGAAACAGATTCAAACAGGTATCCAGGAGATTAAATTCCATTGAAAGTATTAATAGCAGAATGAGCCACCATGAAGGCAAAATATCAGATGTAGAAGACAGGATTGTGGTTAGTGACCATGAAAAGAGATTTCTTGAAAATAGTAAGGGACCATGAGAAATCAATCCAGCAGCTACTAGATGACTCAAAGAAGAATAACATAAGACTGATAGGAATCCAGGAAAAAACTGGGGAAAGTACAAATGACATTAAAAACTGTTCACAGAAGTAATGGCAGAAAACTTCTCAAGCAGGGGAAAAGAATGTGACAGATACAGATAAATGAAGCATATAGGACTCCAACTACCCTTGATCAAAGAAAATCTACACCTAGACATATAATAGTCAAGATTCCAGAAACCCAACAGAAGAATAAAATAATACAAGCAGTCAGAGAAAAGAAACAAATCACATTCAAAGCAAGCCCCATCAAAATCACAGTAGGCTTTTCAACACAAGCCCTCAAGTCAAGGAGAGCCTGAAGTATTTCAAGCCCTAAAACAAAACAACCTCAACCTAGATTTCCGTATCCTGCAAAACTATCTTTCAAAATTGATGGGGTAATGAGATACTTCCACAACAAAGAACACCTGAGAAACTTCATGAATACCAAACAGCACTCCAAACAATTCTACCCAATATTCTAGAAAAAAACAATGAGGGTCAGACCTCCATGTGTCCCAACAGAGTGAAGTCATCAGACAAGGCAAGAAATTCAAGGAAAAGGGAGGAAAATAAAAAATAAAAGAGCCACCAATAGGAAAATAACATAAGGATAAGTAAAGACATATCAGTTATAACCATCAATGTTAAGCCTCAATTCACCAATCAAAAGAAATTGACTGAAAAAATGGATTAAGAAGCAAAATCCAACAATATGCCGTATAAAAGAAACACACCTAATTCAAAAAGAAATTCATAGACTGAAAGTAAAGGGATGGAAAACAGTTCTCCATGCCACAGGAACCCAGAAAAAAGCAGGGGTAGCTATCTTATTTGCAGACAAAGTAGATTTCAAACCAAAACTAATTAAGAGAGACAAATAAGGTCACTACATCCTTCTAAAAGGAACAATCCAAGAGGAAGAGATGACAATCATAAATATATATGCAAGAAATACTAATGCCTCCAACTATACAAAACAAATATTAATGGACATGAAAAAACCACATAAGCACTAATACAATTATAGTGGGAGAACTCAATACCCCACTGTCACAAATAGACAGATCATACAGACAAAAAATCAACAACAAAATACTAGAACTGAATCAAGCTTTTGAACACATTGACTTAATAGACATCTACAGTGTTCCACCGCACAAAATCAGAATATAGGTTCTTTTCAGATTCATTTGAAGGTCATCCTTCAAAATAGACCACATGCTAACTCATAGACCATGTTTAAGTAAATGCAAAGGAACTGAAGTTATCCCCTGTATAATAACTGAATCTGTCAATTAATCAGACAATAGTGCAATTACATTGGAGATGAATAGCATAACAAACTGCAAGAACTCCATAAACACATGGAAATGAAATAACACTCTTCTGAACAACCAATGGGTCACAGAGGAAATTAAAGAAGAAATTAGATAGTTTCTACAATTAAATGATAATACCAATACAACATACAGGAGTCTATGGGACACAATGAAAGCAGTGCTATGAGGGAAATTCATAGCAGTAAATGCCCACACTAGGAAAATAGAATGAGCTCAAATAAACAACCTAATGCAGAACCTCAAGCTCCTAGAAAAAGAAGAGCAATACAGGCCCAAAGCTCATACAAGGGAGGAAATTACAAAGATCAGAGCAAAAATCAATGCAATGGAGATTAAGAGAACAATACAAAAAAAAATGAATGAAGAGTTGGTTCTTTAAAAGGATAAATAAAATCAATAAACCCTTAGCCAACCTTATAAAGCAAAGGAAAGAAAAGGTTCAAATCCATGCAGTTAGGAACGAAAAGGGTGAAATCACAATGGATCCAGGAGAAATCCAGAGGATCATCAATACCTACTTCAAGAACCTGTACTCCAATAAAATGGAAAACACAGAAGAAATGGACAGATTCCTAGATATATACAAATTACTGAAGTTGAACAAACAGGATATAAAAATTATAATCATTCCAATTTCAATCAGTGAAATTGAAAGTGTAATTAAAAATTTACCAACAAAGAAAAGCCCAGGTCCTGATGGCTTCACTGCTGAATTCTACAAGAAATTTAGGCAAGAGCTGATGCCATTATGTCTCAAACTCTTTAATGAAATTGAGGGCCGGGGATTTAGCTCAGTGGTTCCATTGCCTGTCCAGCAAGCGCAAGGACCTGAGTTTGATCCCCGGTACCAAAAAAAAAAAAAAAAGAAATTGAAAGGAAAGCAATACTCCAAAATTCACTTCTGGAAGCAAGCATTACTTTGATTTCAAAAGCAGAGAAAGACCCAACCAAAAAAGAGAAATACAGGGCAATCTACAAAAATCTTCAATAAAATACTGGCAAACAGAATACAGAGGATCATCAAGAAGATCATACAAACTGACCAAGTGGGATTCATCCCAGGTATGCAAGGATGGTTCAACATACATAGCTAAATAAATGTAATACACAATATTAACAGAGTCAGGGACACAAATGATATGATCGTCTCAACAGATGTATAAAAAGCATTTGACAAAATCCAACTTCCATTCATGATAAAAACCCTACAGAAAATTGAAATAGATGGTCTTTATCTCAACCTGATAAAGGCTATCTATGAAAAACCAACAGCGAACATCGTATTAAATGGTCAAAACTAAAATCTTTCAAACTGAAATCAAGAACAAAACAAGGATGTCCACTATCACCACTCCTGTTCAATATAGTTATGGAAACATTAGCTACAGCAATTAGACAAGAGAAAGAAATAAAAGGAATAAAGATAGGAAAGGAAGAAGTTAAACTCATTATTTGCTGATGACATGATCCTCTACATAGGAGACCCAAAAAACTCCACCAAAAGACTTCTAGACTTAATTGACAGATTCAGCAGAGTAGCTGGGTACAAGGTCAAAACACAAAAATCAATAACCTTCTTATACACAAATAACAGACTCAATGAGAGAGAAATTGGGGAAATAATTTCTTTCACAACAGCATCCAAAATAATGGAATATCTAGGAATCAATATAACGAAGGAAGTAAAAGACCTCTACTCTGAAAACTACAGCACTCTGAAAAAAGAGAATGAAGAGGACATAAGAAAATGAAAAGACACCCCTTGTTCCTGGGTAGGAAGAACCAATATAGTGAAAATGGCCATAATTCCAAAACTGCTATATAGATTCAATGCAATCCTGATTGAAATCCCAACAGTATATTTCACAGAACTAGAGAAAACAATCCAAAAATTCATTTGGAACCAGAAGAGACCTAGAATAGCAAAAGCAATTCTAGGCAACAGAGACATGACAGGGGTATCACAAGCCTCAACATGAAACTATACTACAAACCCACTGTGATAAAAACAGCATGGAGGGCCGGGGATTTAACTCAGTGGTTCAGCCACCTGCCTCACAAGTGCAAGGACCCGAGTTCGATCCCCATTACCAAAACAAAAAACAAACAAACAACAAAAAAACCCAGCATGGTACTGGCAAAGAAACAGACCTGAGGATCAGTGGAATAGATTATAAGATGCAGAAATAATTCCAGACACACTCAGCCACCTCATCTTCGACAAAGGAGCCATACACCCTCACTAGAGGAAAGATAGCCTCTTTAATAAATGATGCTGGAAAAACTGGATTTCAACCTGCCAAAGATTAAAACTAAACCCATATATTTCATCATGGATTAAACTAAAATCGAAGTGATTAAAGAACTAAATATTAAAACAGAAACACTAAACTTACTGGAAGATAGGCTAGGTAGAACTCTTGAAGACATCAGAATAGGGAAAGACTTTATGAACAAAACCTCAGTAGCACGGGAACTAGCACAAAGAATCAACAACTAGAATCTCATCTTATTAAAAAGCTTCTGCACTGCAAGACAAACCACTAACAAAGCTAAGAGACAGCCTACAATGTAGGAAAAATTTTTTTACCAGCTTTTCCTCTAGACTACTATCTAGAATATATAAAGAATTTAAGAAAATCGGATCCCCCACATTTAAAGACCCAATTAAAAAATGGGCATCCAAAATGAACATACATTTCTCAGATAAAGAAGTAGAAATAGCAAATAAACATATGAAAAAATGTTCAACATCACTGGTCATTCCAGAGATGCAAATGAAAACAATGCTGAGATTCCACCTCAGCCCGGAAAGAATGGCTATCATACAATCAACCAACAACAAACGCTGGCAGGGTTTTGGAGAGAAAGGCACCCTTCCCATTGTTGTTGGGAATGCAGACTGATGCAACCACTGTGGAAATCAATATGGAAATGCCTCAAAAACTAGGATTAGAAGTCCCATTTGACCCAGCTATTTCCTTGCTGGGTATCTTCCCCAAAGAATTAAAAAAATCACATCACAGCGATATATGTGCACCCATGTTCACAGCGGCACAGTTTGTATAGCTAAAATTTGTAAACAGCCCAATTGCCCATCAACCAGAGACTGGATAAAGAAGATGTGGTTTTTTTATGGTACTACTCAGCCATAAAAAATGAGAAATTAGAGACATTTATAGCTAAATGGATGCACATTGAGGCCATACTCTTAAGTGAAGTAACTAGGACACACGCATAAATACCAAACAGTTTCTCTGGTTTGAGAAACTGAAAGTGTAAATAAAGGATCAAAATGTTTAACAGATAATGTGAAATAGGAAGAAAAGGAGCAAAGGGGAAGGGGAACTGGGAGGGGTAGTGGAAAGGAAAGACAGGAAAGGGAAAAATATGAGAAAAGGAAAAAATGGAAACAAAGTCTTTGTAAATAGAGAGCAGTGGAGGAGTTGAAGGAATAGCAGGGGAATGGAGAAAAAATAAGAACCAAGATATGGCATGTAAAGGTACAAATTCCCAATGATGAATGTCATATTGTATACCTAAAATGTACCAATAAACTCAATGAAAAAAAAAAACTCTTTGTAACAATAGAGTAAATATACTACTTTCCATATCATAATATCAATGGTCAGGACACAAATCACGTAATATTCACAAATAGTAATTTAGATCTCTTTTTATTACTTTACCAAGAAGAGACCTTAACTTAATGCAGCTAACTGAAATACACACATGAAACATTAATTATCAAACTTGGTTATGTGTGAGGCTTTCTAGGGGTCTTTAAAATATCCCGATACCTAATGTAATTGACCAGTGCTGGGTTGGGTACCAGAATTTTTAGAGGCTTCTCAAATAATTCTAACAGAAGCTGCAGTTGAGAATCACTGGTACAAAATAGAGAGAGAAGGCTGTAATATACGCTTTATAGACTAGAACAAACAAACAAAAAATCCTTGGTAAGATGTATTCCTTCACCATCAGAATTTGCCTACCTGTTTATAGACAAAGCAGTGTTTCTTATAAATGCAGACAGTTACCAGTAAATGATAATTGACAGCTGAATTAATTTCCTAGAGCTGGTGTAACAAAGTGTCATAAACATGGTGCCTTAAAGCAATAGAAATTTAATGTCACCCACTTTTGGATATTAGAATTGTGAAATTAAGTTTCAACTAGGCTGTGCTCTTTCTCAGAGTGATAAATAAAATCCTTCCTGGCCTCTCTCAGTGTTCAGAGTTTGCTGTCAGTCTTTGGCACTCCTTGGCTTGTACACGCATTAACTCTAGTCATATAGCTGTCTTTTCCTTGCATGCCTTTGGATTCTCTTCCCCCTCTGCATGTCTGCCTCTGTATCAAGGTTTCCAATATTTTCATGAGCACACCAGTCATACTGGATTAGAACTTACTCTAATTACCTCAGTTTAAATTGACTACCTCTCTAATGCCCGTGTTTCAAAATAAGGTCATATTCTGAGTTACTGGGAGTTAGGAGTTCAGCATATCTTTTTGGGTGGAGAAAGGAGACAATTTAATCTATAATAGTAACCAACTGTTACAAATGTCAGTGACAAGTCTCCAAAGCAGGTGTTCTTAACTTGGGAATGGGAAAAGAATTAATTTTTATTTTCACAAATTCTCATGGAAGTACAGTGTTCCCTACCACTATGAGTACAGTAATAAATCACAGTGTAGTATAAGTGATTCTTAAGAGTTTGCAGCTATACAAGTCACTGGTATTTTCATGTTGCATTTTAGTATTTTTAAAATAATATTAATGATATTAACAATAATCAGTAGATTGCAACTATAGTTATCATAGATCTGCTGCTATATCTAGTGATTTAATGCATTAATAATGATGTACACATGCAGTAATATATTGTTACATAATAATTTCATGGTTTTATTACAGTAAAACTGATTTTAATTGCAGTGTAGGCATTAAACATTATTCTGAAAAGAGGTCTAAAGTTTAAAAAATCTTCAATAACCTATAGTCTCAATCAGACTTGAGGGTTTTTTTAAACTTAGTAATCAAAAAATATATAGAGCATTATATATTAGTGTTGTTAAACTTTTATTTTACTGTGATCCACTATGAGAACATATATTTTACATATAACCCAATATGCAGTCTTATCTTTCACTTAGCTCAAAACTGAAACAAACGGATCACAAAACAATACACGGTATGCACTCTGGAATTTTCTATTCTAATTCTTTTCATTTAAAAAAATGCCAGATTTGGCCCACTGAATTCACTTCATAACTACTCCTGGAACATAAATTAAGTAAGCCTTTTAAAAATGTTTCAGTGACATTTCTTTAGAAATGCCTCATAGCATATTATAATAGGTAAAATGTTATGACTGCTACTCATGTACTATTTTAAAAATATACATCATCATTTTAGAGGTACAATTTAGATGGGCAACAACTCAACTGTTCAATAGCTAGCTAGGCTTCATTTAGATAATTAGTAATGCAAATTTTATAATTTGGATGGGAGTATAAATTTAAATTTTACCAAATGTTGGAAGGGTAAGAGGTACAATATTGAATATTTTATGCCTAAATCCTTTTAAAATATTAAATGCTTTAAATAAATAATGTTAAATTTCATGAAGGATATTTACTCATCTTCTACTGTAAAATCAGGTAGAAACATTTTCCAAACCAGTAATACTTAATCCCAAAGAAAAACAATTTACCTGTAGTAAACTTGTAGTGTCTGAATTTCTTCTTCCAGTTTCTTGTATTGTTCAACTGCAGTTTCTTTTGCTTGATGCATTGATAACAACTTTGCCTGCAAGTAATTGATATGTTTTGAAAATATAGTATTAATTTTTTTGTAAAAATGGAGTAGTACAGTATGAATAGGAATCTTGCATTTGTTAGTTTAAAATCCTACAATATTTTTAGTAGTATAACAATTTCCCACAAAATATTTCAAATATATTAATGACAAAAATACTAAAGTCAGGAATATATTAAATTAACCAACTTTGCTCATTACTAAACTTCAACCTTATTTTATCTGCATCATCAGATATATGGCCTTCTGCAATGTTTAACTTTATACATAGTATTCAGAATGTGGAACACAGGTTTGGAGCAATATCTACAGTAGAGATAAGCACAATGGGTGTTTCACGCACAAACTGAATGTGGCTCCACTGCCTGAACACACTAGATTTTCTTTTAACTTTATTAATAGTAAAACTCAGAAAATTCGAAATGTTGTTAAGCTATCTTTGATATTTAATGTGAAAAAATACACAAGACTGCAATCTGATTCTTACAGATATAATTTAACCTTTTCTATTCCTTTTCTGCACAGAAATAATGCCTGAAAAGAGAATGACAACAACCTTGAATGTTAGAGATATTGTATTTAAGTGATGCGACTGATCCTCCCTAACTATAATATTCGAGTTTCAAAGAACAGGCAATCAGCTTTTAAAAATGCTTAGATTAATTTTTAACTAATCACAAAAACATAAAAATTATACCAATTAATGGGTAACATTATGCTTTGATAAATATATGCAATGTGGAACATTTAATTAAGGTTAAGCATATCTATCATCTCAAACATCTCTCATGTCTTTATGGCAAAAAACTTTCAACATATTTTCTTCTAGCATTTTGAAATGTACAGTTCATTACTGTTATCTATAAGTTTTTTTTCTGACAAGGTTTAAAGTAGTAATTTAAAAATAATTTATTGCCTTCTCACCATCATTTCTGTTGGACATTAAACAGTGTCAAAAAGGTTTTCAACATTAACTTTTTAAATATGATACTGATAAGTCAGGTTTTAGTATTGTTTGTTTAAAGTTTAATTTACAGGAAAAGATTGTCTTTTTTCTTCAAGTGATGTTTGATATATAACATAGCACATAGATAATCCTCACAAACAACACCAAAGTCAACAATGAAAAATAATTAAAAATTTAAAGGCGGAGTTTCAGAATTTTGCTGAACACATATGATTTCACTGGAATTATTTTTTTCCTAAGAATCTAGCCATAAGAAAAATCATGAAATCCTAATTATAGGAAAATTAATTAGTGTAATGAAAGTGAACATTAAAGAATGCTCATTAATGCCATGTAGTTTAGATCTTTGTATAGAAGTTTATGCACAAGATATTAATTTGTTCTTTATCAGGACTAGTGGACTCTAACAAAGAATAACTTTTTAATTAAATTTAAGATGGCTGAATACTTTTTTTTAACATGCTGTATTCTGCAATAGATGAAACATTCTCAAAAAGTGCAAAAAGTGTTTAAAATAAAAAACTGGTTGGTTCTTGATGTCAATTATTAACTGCTTTGCTATTTTTCACTGTACTAAAAGTATGATTGAAATGATAACTTGGAAGGCACAGATACTATGACTAAGGGCAAGTTTAAAAGAATCACAAAAAAATAGATGTATCACATTCAACTTACAAAACTTTAAACATCCTGTTGCATGCATTTAAGGAATACCTATCAAATACCAGACAGGTGATAGAGAATTTAAATAAATAAACATATTATTAATCCCAAGTACCTATAAACAGTGAAATATATTGTCAATAAGGAAATTAACTTGATAGTAAAAACGTAAAATATCCTCGAAGAAGGATACCCTACTTTATGTAATACCATACATTACTGTAAAGGGAATGTTCTTATGGAAAATCAGAAAGTGTAGATTTTGCCTAGAAATTTCCATAAAGAAAATGCAATCATGGTAACTTTACTTAAACTTTCATGCTTAACGTAATATTGAATATTTTACTTTCACTCTACACACAGCTGACAATGAAGAAAGATAAATTTGAGTCATGTGTAGGAAAATGAATTCACCTTGATGCCATAAGGTTAAATGACATAAATCAGACTCGTAAGTGTAAATATCACATGGCTTCTCTTAAATGAGAAACCCAGATTTTAAATAGAGAAAAAAATCAAAGACAGCTAGTAAGAAGTAAGGACAGATCTTTGTCAAATGGAAAGAAGATCAAGAAAATGGAGGGAGGCAGAGAGAGGAGGGAAAAGGGATGAAAAAAGAATTAAGATGTGCTATGTACATGTACTAACTCCACACAAGAGATGTAAGCATTATACCCTGCAAACATGCTACTAAAAAAAGAAATTCACTCAGTTTCTTATTTCCCAATGTCTCATTTCCTGTCTAGGCCCTGGTGGCTATCTTCCAAGTTGTTATAAACTTTCTGGCTGTACAGTCTCCTTTGTCAGACATGTGCTTATCTGGCCAGCATGTCTTTTTTTGGTAAATATCCTTGCATCAAGGATGAACTTCAGGTGTCATAACCTCAGGCCTAAGATCCGGGTTGTCTCATCAGAGTGTTCTATTACACTAGCCCCAGGTGAAAGCAAATCTTGATGATATCATTTGTACTCCTGGATCCATGTGCACAGAAGACAGATCCAGATCTATTTTGTTTTTTAAAGTTTTATAAATTTTTACTAGCACATGTTTGTTTACACTGATTTGGGAAAACTTCCTGGGTATATAAATCCATTTTTTTTTTGGTGGGGGGAGTGGAAACTTGGTTTAGTTTGAGTTGGATGTCCGTTACATGCACTGTAAAAGCACTGTCATTTAAATGTTGTTTATTTCTATTGTATTTCCAAGATTCACTATTAACATATAATTCCATCACTATAGTAAAACATAAATTTCTTTTAAAAAACAATAAAGAAATTAATATTCTATAAAAGTTTCTTATTTTTTTCTTACATCCTATTCCCACGTTTGTGGCACTTACTTTTATAAAAACTGTACACATTCATATATACACATGACAACTAAATGCATCCATTAAATAAAACTAGAGAAACAGTGTGAGACAATATACAATATAAAGTCTCCCATCTCCAACCTTCAGTACTACACATCCCCTCTACTGGGATTGTTGCATATCCTTCAAGAGAAAATCTATACATATAAGAGCATATATGAATATTTGAAAATAAATACACATTTTTACAAAATGATAAACTGAGATTTTAGTGACAAGTCTTCCTTTAAATTTTAAAAAATGCTTGTTATTTTATTTCAGTTTTTGAAACAATACTTCACCTTGTCCCACATACTCCAGTATTTTCCCTTCCTTCTCTCCCAGCCCCAAAGTAAAACACTTCCATGAATTTGGATTCATCATTTTCAAGAACATTTTACACTCTTCTATAGAATTAATATCTTTATTGACAATATATATTATTTTAAGGGTTTTAAACGTTATATAAGTGATATTCTATTTATTTCATACATAATTGTTTTGGTCAATTATTCAAATCGATACATGTAACTATTCTTTATAATGTTTATCTTCATACATGTATCCTGTGATTACAGATATAGCTGGATTTATTTTTATATATTATTACATATTTTTTGTTTAGTATTTTTTTTGCTTTTTTCTCTGACTTATGTTGGATTAATTTTTCTACATTTCCCTATATACTGTTTAGAACCTCCATGTACTCTATCTTCAAAGTTCTAATAAAATACCTTAAAATATATATTATTTAGCAGGCTGTACTGTAAGACAGGATTTCTACATATTATCATATTTTTAGGTAAATATGTTATACAAGTATAAATTTTTGTTATATTTTAAGGTAAAATTTTATCAAAATGAAGCATTCGTGCAATATCACATAAGTAAACACATGGATATACACATGGATTTCTAAAATTAGGTTATTGAGTTTTAGTTGACAGAAAGTAAAAATGCACCGATTTCTAGTACATAGGTCTGTATTGACAAACACAGGCATCCATGTAACAACTATCACAATCAAGATATAAATAAGCCATTACCTCTTACGTTCCACTGTGCTCCACTGCAGTCAATGGCCTCCCTTTACACCTAGCACTCGGAAACCACTGATATGACTTTTGTCCCCACAGTTGTACCCTTTCTAGAAAGTTATATAAATGTCATGAAGTCTTCTGATCTGGATTCTTTTATTTAATTTAATGCCTTTAAGATTCATTTATATTATTGCATGCATCAGTAGTTATTTCCTTTACTCACTGAGTAGTACTACACTGTGTTCACAAATCACAATTTGAATATACATTTACCAACTGACTGACATTTTGATTTTTTTCTAGTCTTTGGCAATTATTAGTCAAGTGGCTATAAATACCTGCATATATGTCATTTTGTGGAAATACTCCTTCATTTCTTGGAACCTAGAAGTGGAACTGCCGGGTCTTAAGGTGTGTGTTTTTATACTTTATAAAGAAATTATTAATTTTGCTTACTATACTGAAACAAAGCATTATGCTCAACTACAATACCAATGCAAATTGTTGAATGTCTACTATGGGTTGGACACTGACCATATCAAGTACTTGAAATATATTACTATGATCTATGCCTGCAAACAAGCTATGAGATATTTCAATTATCCCAGTATTACAGGTGATAAAACATGTTCATAGGGCTTAAATAACTTATAAATACAATAGAGATAATGAGTGTTAGGCTCAAAAATATACATTTTCTCTTTATACCACTGCACAACATGTGGCGTAAAACATATATCTATTTCCTGCAGAAAAAAACGCCAGACACACTCAGCCATCTTATCTTCGATAAAGGAGCCAAACACCCTCACTGGAGGAAAGATAACCTCTTTAATAAATGGTGCTGGAAAAATTGGGTTTCAACTTGCCAAAGATTAAAACTAGACCTGTATCTCTCGCCATGCACTAAACTAAAATTGAAATGGATTAAAGATCTAAATATTAAAATAGAAACACTGAACCAGTTGGAACAGAGGTTAAGCAGAACTCTTGAAGACATTGGTGTAGGAAAAGATTTTATGAACAAACCCTCAGTTGCCCGTGAACTAGCACAAACAATCAACAAGTGGGATCTCTTCTTATTAAAAAGCTTCTGCACAGCAAGAGAAACCACCAGCAGTGTGAAGAGACAACCCACAATGTGGGAAAAAATCTTCACCTGCTCTTCCTCAGAAAAAGGTCTACTATCTCGAATCTATAAAGAACTTCAAAAGATCAGACCTCCTAAATTTAAAGACCCAATCCAAAAATGGGCATCTGAAATGAAGAGACATTTCTCAGACAAGGAAGTAGAAATAGCAAATAAATACATGAAAAAATGTTCAACATCACTGGTCATTCGAGAGATGCAAATGAAAACAATGCTGAGACTCCACCTCACTCCAGAAAGAATGGCTGCTATCATGAAATCCACCAATAACAAATGCTGGCGGGGCTGTGGGGAAAGAGGAACCCTGCTCCACTGCTGGTGGGAGTATAGACTGGTGCAAACACTGTGGAAATCAGTATGGAGATACCTCAAAGAACTAGGACTGGAAGTCCCATTTGACTCTGCTATACCACTGCTGGGGATCTTCCCCAAAGAATTCAAAGAATCATACCACAGTGATATATGTGCATCCATGTTCATAGCAGCACAGTTTGTGATCGCTAAAACTTGGAAACAGCCCAAATGCCCATCAACTGGAGACTGGATAAAGAAAATGTGATTTTTTAATAAAATGGAGTACTACTCAGCCATAAAAAATGAGAAATTAGAGACATTTATAGCTAAATAGATGCACATTGAGGCAATACTCTTAAGTGAAATAAATAGGACACACATGTGTAAATACCGAATAATTTCTCTGGTGTGAGAAACTGAAAGTGTAAATAAGGACTAAAATGTATAATAGGTAATGTGAAATAGGAAGAAAAGGGGCAAAGGGGAAGGAAGTGGGAGCTCTAGGGGAAAGGAAAGAAGGGTATGGAATTAATATGAGAAAATGGAAAAATAGGAAGAAAATCTTTGTAAATAGGGAGGACTGGAGGGGTTGAAGGGAGGGCTGGGCAAGGGTGAAAAATAAGAACCAAGAGAGACTATGTAAAGGTGCAAATTACCAATGATGAATGTCATTATATTGTATACCTAAAATGTACCAATGATTAGAATGAATAATTGATAATATAAAATAAGAAGAAAAGGTCCAAAGGGGTAGGGGTAGTGAGAGGGGCAGGGGAAAGGAAAGAAGGGAAAGGAAAAATGATGAGAAATGGAAAAAATGGAAATAAAGTCTTTGTAAATAGGGAAGGAGGGGTGGAGGGGGTGAAGGGAGGGCTAGGCATGCGGAAAAAATAAGAAGCAAGATGCATCATGTAAAGGTACAATTCCCAATGAGAAATATAATTGTGTTGTATACCTACAATGTACCAATAAAAGAATTAAAATATATATATATATATATCTATTTCCTTCTATGTGAAACAATGAAATAAATCATTTGGTAAAAGAGTTATAGACAATAAGGGGGGTTCACAGAATAATCAGAACCTGTTTTCCATCTTCAGTCTACTTGCATTATACCTGAAGTGACTGAAAAAAAAAAAAGGTTCATTAACGAATATTATGTTAATCTTCAAGTTAAATATTCCTTTACATAGTTATATTGAGAAATGACATCAACTGGGACAACCATTTGTATGGAGACTATATTAGAAAATTATTACATATTTTCCTTATAGTTTTATCTAGTGATTTAGAATGACAACAAAGAAAAGACTACATTGCTCACATCACTGATCACTATTTATTATGGGTGCTGTGGGTAAATCACTCTTATCTTACTTAAAAATCTTGTTATATTTGGTTTAAGTGTGTTTTAAATAATTATAATCTGATATAGCTTGCCTTTTTTGGTAACTCCAAGGTCATTAATGGAAATCTATTTTTATGATAGAACAGAGGCAGTTGATCTGATGTATGATATATGCAAGATAAAGCAGGACAGAGTACAAAGTAAATCACAAAGCCAAATAATTTTAGAATTGGAAAGGATCTTAGGACTAATATAGTACCTAACTTTTATAGCTGAGGAAGTTATTGCTAACACAACATGTCAAAGAAAACATTTGGAAACTGTCCAAAGTTTCACATTAATTAGAAGAAAAGTTGGACTACAATCCACATATCCAGAAAATACTGCTTATTTTACTGTACACAACCATATTTCAATACGGTATAATTTAATATGCCTGTTCATTGCTTTAATAAAATTATTTTAGAATATCCATAAATATATGATGTACTATTAACTGCATCTGTAAGACATCTAATTAGATATGTTTAAAGGACATGTCTACTTAGACTATTACTCAAATAACATGAGTATAGCCATCCTAGAATTTAGGTTTTTAACCTCATAAGCAGATTAGGTAGGAATATAACTGAAACACTATCTTGCAAAAACAATACCTAAAAAAAGATATTATCAAAAAGAACAAAAATAACAAGGTTTTATTTATATCTCTTTTCATAGGAAGACCTGGATTGCAAGCTACCCATGTAAGGCTCTTTAAAAGTGATTCCTTAGAGGTGTGTTTCGTTTCCATGTCATGACTTTTAGCTTGTCACATATAAGAGGGGGAAGTCAATAACTTGTAGTAGAGATGCAGAAATCAAAGCACAAGTAGGCAGAAATTGATTCATGAACAGTGACCAGAAGCCGTGAACAGAGAAAGGGAGAGTACAGAGAAGTGTGCCAGAAATACAGCACAGCAGTCTGTGGAACCAGAACGACTGGGACTGCATCCTGGCTCTATCACTACACAACTATTTTACCGTGGCAAGTTAACATATCTTTATGTGCCTAAATTTGCTTACTTACAAAACTGGGTAATTGTATTCTGTATCTTTGAAGAGAGACATCAGAGGAAAAAGTGAGAAGAAACTTGTACGTGATTACTTGGAAATAGTAGGAGAATCATATGAAGAACCAGCAAAGATCTTCCATAAAGCAGGTGAAGAAAATAAAATTCCATGTAGACCTGTGTTTTATTCTTAAGATCTTTTCTCTCTGTCTGAAAGATGTTAGCAGTCCCATTGAGTTCTTGGTGTTTGTAGTTTTCTTTATGAATCCACATATATGCTATGGTTTACATCTAAAGTAGCTCCCCAAAGTCTCAAGTGTTCAGAGGGACTGGATCATGGGTACACTATACCCATCAGGGGATTAATCCATTGATGAGTTCAGAGTTGAATGTGGTGTTAGGAGGTGAGCCCTTGCTGGAGGAGGTGGGTCACTGGGGGCTGTGTCTTTGCAGAATATATCTCTGGTTTTTGGCTCTTTCTGCTCTTTTGGCTTCTGGCTACCATACAGTGAACACCTGTCCTCTGCCATGTCCTTTCACCGTGCTATTTCTGCCTTTGAGCCATCTGATCATGGACTCAAACTGTAAGCAAAAATAAATTTTTTCCTTCTTTCAATTGTGTATATCAGATATTTTGGTCCAAGTGTCAGAAAAGCTGTCTAATAAAGTATCTTTATCATAAAATTCTCTGTTGATCAAAGTAACAAGTACACATCTACACTTTGGCATGAATCACACAAACTTTCTTCCTTATAAAATTAGTATACAGTATGTAGTATTTCTCAAGAATCTCCTTTTAACATGTGGAATTTCAGTGACCACCTTAAAAAATAGAAAATAATTTAAAGATTTGATTCTAGAGATATATTTCATTAAGCATAGTTGAAGTTGATTGCTCTTTACCATTATTATCAGTATCATCACTTATAATAATGCTTGAAATATTTATGATATGAGGATTATAAAAGACAGGAACTTGAACGCTTTGGTTAATAAATAAATGCTATACTATATCTATCATTTTAGAAGATAGTAAAATAAGAGAAAGATTATTAATTACACAAATTGTCTATTAATAAAGAGTAGAACTTAGAAAAATATCCTGGCCTTCTTCCAAGTCATCATGATATGGTGCCATAATTTAACACATACACATAGCAAAACAGAAAAACTATGTGCCAGGGACTTTTCTAAGTGCATTAGATATATGCATTTACTTCTCATACCACATCTTTGGGGTAGCTATGGCTAATAATTTCCATTTTACTGATGAAGAAATTGCTAAGTTAACTTACTAAATGTCAGGCAGCTAACTCAGTATCACTCCAAAGTCCTTCCTCTTAACTTCCTTCTAACTTAACTAATGCTATAGGCAAAATTTGGTGCTTATATAAAGAACTTAGTATAAAAAGTATTTTACAAGGAGGAGTTTATTTTAATACAATACCCAAACATTTCTTGGAGGCACACATACGGTTTTAGAGTATTAGTCTATTTAATGACAAGACAGCATCTATAGTTTCCCTTAACTTTTCAGATCATTCATAAAAAAGTAACATTATAGCTACTCATAAATATTAGTAACTGTATACAACTTAATTTTAAAGATAATGATGATGATGATTTCTCTGCACAATAACTGTATTCCAAGGAATCCTGTCCTATTTTGAGGGGGTGGGGGTGGCAAAAGTTTCCAAACATTGATGCAGTTACTCATAGTTTAGGTAAGGTAGAGAGAGAAAACTGTCTCTCTACTAGATATAGCAAAGATTCAGTATTTGTTGTGTTTAAGTTGTAAGTTTGTTATAGTTTTTAACATACCATTTTCAGCCTATGCTATTTCCTAATTCTTAAATTAATCTTGATACAGATCTGTATCCCTTTACCTAGATTCAGTTTCTGCCTATCATCTTCTATTCTGTGTGGATTTATGAACACTAACTTCTAATGTGTTCATCTTAATCATGCTTCCATCTGTGACCTATTACTGGACAAAAATATGGGCTTAATTATTTGGTTTTGTCATTCCATTTGACCCAATCCACTCAATTCTGATGTCCCTATTTTAATGAGCTTCCCAGTTTGTAGTTTGTAACTCAAATACAATCCATTTCACAACTCGCAAATGTAGTCCCTCTGGTGTTGCTTAATCCACATGTTACTTCTCACTGCTTATTTGGTTGTTTAGGTACTGGGTATGGAACTCTTGGAGTTTATTTTTTAGAGGATCCTAAAGCAATTCTCAGGCCTCTTCAAAACACTAAATACTGGAAAAAAAAAAAGGAGGCATTGATATGTAGTTATGTTTCTGTATTAGTAGTCAAAGACAACAAGGAAATTGTAAAGGAGCAAAAAATAAATCACTCATCATGTAAAAGGAACTTTCAATAGGATTAACAGCAGATTTCTTATGAGAAATCATGGAGGGCAGGGGCAACGAGATGGCATTATGAAAAGGAGGAAACAAAAGACCTGAATACACATTTCACAAAAGATGTTCACATGCTGATAAACATATTCAATATCACTACTTATCAGGGAAACAAAATTTAAGTCACAATATGCTTTCACTTCATCTACAATGAAATAGCTAAAAGTGTATAAATTAGTATAACACTTTTGGGAAAATTTTAAACAATATTGATATCCTATGATCCGCTTTGAATTTTAATGACTGATGAATCATATATCATCTACTAAATTAAGAGAAGTCAAGCCAGGGATGTAGCTCAGTGGTGCTGTGCCTGCCTTGCAAGTGCAAGGTCCTGAGTTCGATCGTGGGTACCAAAAAAAAAAAAAAAAAAAAGAGAACTCTTTCACAAGTAATATGAATAGTTAAAAAAGACTATTACGTTAATTTTCAATAAAATCATTAAAATTAAAGTTCATAATCATTTATTCATGATACTAAAGCCCCCAAATTTCTGAACACCAAAAACATTTTTAAATTTTGGTACTAAAATTCATCAATGATAAAAGTAAGGTAGAACTGATATAAAACTATTTATGCTTTTCCTTTATCTCAGTGTAAATATTCACATTCTGATACAGCTAAATTGGTTTGATTATTGAGGATTCTGTATAATATATAACACATCTACTTTATTACATTTCTAAAATCTGAAAAATTTAGAATTATAAAATTCATCTAGCCTGCTTGATGTGTCAGAATGGACATCTATGTTGATAAAATACTTTTAATATATGAATACATTTTTTATTAGTACCTGTTTGTAACATAATTGTGTTTTTGGGGAAGTGGTACATGTATATCTTGATCATTTTTGATCCCTTTACTGGTCCAAAGGGGATAAAATACTTTTTATTTAAAATGGATTCTTTATGGTTCATGATGACAATTAAAAAAAAAATTAATGGAATTCTTATAGTTACATTTATTTCTTTGAAATCTCTGAATTTAGACAAAATCTGAGAAACACTGGAGTAGATGATGCTGAAGATCTTACAGTAATTTGAAGTCCATTACAGACTCTAGGCCTGTTTATGTATACAAGCTCATTCTTGCAGCATATAAAAAATGGCCATTGCTAATATTAAATACATTAGTATTAAAATCATTTTTCAGATACTTTGCAAGTTTTAAAGAACAAAATATTTTATTTCGTTTATTTAAACTTTGCACTTATTTTTCTCTAATTTAAACTTATGTTTTATCTTATTAAACTAAAAATTTACACAAAATTTACATACAAACACCATTATTCATTTGATCTTTTATAACTGATATATATCACACATACATTTGTATCTAACAAATACTGACAGAAAAGAAGAAAAAAATTTAATCTAGATTTTAACCTATATTTGACTTCCAAGTATTCAAGCCTTCATGTAGGGCCTTTCAGGCCTTTCCTGTATGTGGTGTGGTGTTTTGTTTTGAGACAAGATCTCCCTATATAGTTCAGGCTGCAGCAGGACTCAAAGTCTTTTTTTTTTTTTGGTACCAGGGATCGAACTCGGGTGCTTGCGCTTGCTCAGCAGGCAGCGAAACCACTGAGCTAAATCCCCGCCCCAAATTTCTTTATTTATCTTGGGGGGGCAGGTACCAGGGACTGAACTCGGGACTTTGTGCTTACAAGTCAGGCACTGGAACCACTGAGCTAAATATAGTTCAGGCTGGCCTTGAATTCATTATGTAACCCAGGATGGGCTTGAACTCACAGGGATTCTCCTGTCTCAGCCTCCTGAGCACTGGAATTACAGGCATGCACCACCACATCCAGCTTCTTTCCTGTATTTTGTTTATATGCTAAAACAGCCTACTAAAAGCCTTTAAACTAAGAAGTCTTTAAAACTGCCATGTTTCCTAATCCTTTACTCCAACCAAATGTTCTACTTGATCACACCTGTGGTTTCGTGTCCACACGTATTCTGGAAACAGTTCTTATCCTTGTGAAAAGATAGGACAGTGGTTCCTGAAAAGTCTTACATCAGACTCCTCAGAGTCTGTGAATACGTTGTTACATGACAAAGGGAAATCAAAGTTGCAGATGGAATTAAGGTGCTAATCAGTTGACTGTGAAACTGAAATCATAAAGCAGAAGAATCACAAGTTCAAGTCCAGCCTGGGCAACATAGAGATTTAAAAAAAAAATTTAAAGCACTGAGGATGTAATGTGGTGTGAAGGCTCTGGATTCAATCCCCAGTACTGGCAAAAAACAGGAAATCATTCTGGATTACTTGGATAAGCTCAACATAAACCCAAATGGACTTATAAATGGGGGAAGGAGGCAAAAGAAAAGAGAACCACAGAAACAGCAGTGTAAGAAAAATTAAATAGACCATTACTGATTTTGAAGACAGAAAAGATCAACTTTCCTCTAATTGGAACGTCTGGCACAGCTTTTAGTCCATCTCATTTTCTTGAGATTTTGTTATTGCTATTTTAAAAATATTTACATTAATATTTATATTTAAATAATCATTTAGTAATATTAGAAGAATACTCCTTTCTGAGCTGCAAGCTCCTTGAGAGTTGAAACCATGCTCGTGTATATGTATGCTTTTATACATGGAATGAAGAAGATGTGTAATAAACATCTGTAAATATTGAAATTAGAAAGTACAAAACAACTCCTGGCATTTAATGCCTTCTGTGACAAGGCTTTGAATTCCTCTCCCAGTTTTTATTCTCCCATCATCACTTTAGCCAAGAAGTGAGGACATGGCCTAAATTCTGCCTAATCATAGCATTTCTTCCACCCAGGGCACTAAATCTATTCCCTGCTACCAATCCACATCAATCCTTCCAGACTCATCTTAATTATTACTTCCTCCATAAAGTCTTTTCTTGATTCCCTTCCATACACCATAAGATTTCTTCCACCTAAATAACTGTTAGTAATGTCTTTAAATGTCATTTTATTCTATATGAATGTTTTTTGAAGTACAATGTACAAGCAACAGAGTTCAGAGCTCAATCAATTTTCACTAAAGCCTGTAAAACCAGAACTAAATAGAATACAGTGGATTCTCAAGTTACCACCAGCCTGACATACATACAACTTGGGTTAACTAGATTAGTAGGTGATTCATCTGCCTTTTGTTATTTATAGCGTGTACCCAGGTAAACATCCAGATCTCAGTTGTATTGACTTAAAACCAACTTGAATTACAACCAGCCCTCAGGAACCGATCAAATTCGAAAGTTAAGGGGATATCCACTGTATACCCATAATTTCATACCTCTTCATGGTTCTACCTAATGTATACCTTTCTTAATGGTAACTATCATTGCAATGTACAACACCATGTATTAGCTATGCCTGTTTTGAACCCACACATTTAAGAATATATATTTTATTATTCATTTAATGAGGCATCATGTAATGTTTCAGTACATAGAAACATCATAAAATGTTTAAATCAGTTTAAATACATCTATTTTCTAAACATCATTTTTTTTCAAAATTTTGTTTTTATTATTTATTTTTTAGTCAATTTTATTCATACATTTTAGATATACATAATGGTCACATTCATCGTAGGAAATTTGTACCTGTACATAATAGATCTTTTTTTTTTTTTTTTTTAGTTCTTTTGGTACATTTTAGGTATACAATTCATTTACATTTATCATTGGGTGTTTGTACCTGTACATGATATATCTTGGCTCTTATTTTTTCTCCATTACCTATGTGCCCATCTTTTTTCTCCAATCCCCTTCCCTCTCTTCAATCCCTCTTCTCTTTCCTTATTTTTAAAAGCTTTGTTTCCATTTTTTCCTTCTACTCTCTTTTTATTATTTTCCCTTCCTTCCTTTCCCTCTCTCCACCTCCCTTGTTTCCCTTCCCATTTGAACATTTTCTTCTCATTTCCTAGTATCTATTATACATTTTGGTCCTTATTTACACTTCCAGTTTCTCACACCAGAGAAAAAATGTGATATTTAATTAAACATGGGTGTCACATTTATTTCATTTAAGAGTATGGTCTCAAGGTTCATCCATTTAACTGAAAATGTCTCAAGTTTATCCTTCTTTATGGCAGAGCAGTACTTCTTTGTATGAAAACACATCTTCTTTATCCATTCATCCATTCATCCACTGATGGGCAATCGGGCTATTTCCAAGATTTAAATATTACAAATTGTGCTACTATAAACATGGGTGTGCATATATGGCCATGATATGAAGGTTTTAACTCTTTTGGGAAGATATCAAGAAGGGAAATAGCTGGGTCAAATGGAACCGATGGTTTAAGTTTTTTGAGGAATCTCCACACTGATTTCCACAGTGGGTGCACCAGGCTATACTCCCACCAGAAGTGGAGAAGGGTTCCTTTTTCCCCAAAGCCCTTCCAGCATTTGCCATTGATTGATTTCTTGACAGCCATTCTTTCTGGAGATGAAATCTCAGTGTTGTTTTAATTTGTATCTCTTGAATGATCAGTGATATTGAAAAATTTTTCATATATTTGTGTGCCATTTGTACTTTGTCTGAAAAGTGTCTATTCATTTCAGATTCCCATGTCTTTTAAATCTGGAAGGGGTCTTTTTATTTTTAGTTCTTTATACATTCTATATATTAGTTCTTTGTCAGAGGAACACCTGGCAAAAATTTTTCCTCACTCTATGGGTTGTTTCTTCACTCTGTTGGTGGTCTCTTCTGATGTGCTTTTTAATAAGATGAGGTCCCATTTATTGATTCTTTGTAATACTTCCTGTGTGATTGGGGTTTTGTTCATAAAATCTTTGTCTAAACCTATGTCTTCAAGAGTTCTACCCATTCTATCTTCCAACAGAAATAATGTTTTTGTTTTCTCTGGTCCACTTCAATTTTAGTTCAGTGCATGGTGAGCAATATGGGTCTAGGTTTAATCTTCAGCATGTGGAAAGCCAGTTTTTCCAGGACCATTTGTTACAGAGACTATCTTTCTTCCAGTGAGGGTATTTTCTCCCTTTGTCAAAGATAAGGTGGCTGAGCATGTCTAGAGTCATTATTGTATCTTCTAATCTGTTCCATTGATTCTCAGGTCTATTTTTTTTTGTTGTTGCCAGTACCATGCTGTTTGTATCATGGTAGGTTTGTAGTAGGATTCATCCTATGGATGCAAGGATGGTTCAACATATGCAAATCAATAAATGTATCTCTAATAAACATGGATCCAAAAATCCTCAATAAGACACTGGCAAACAGAATACAAAAAGTCATCAGAAAGATTACACCTCATAACCAAGTATAATTCATCCCAGGAATGCAGGGATAGTTCAACATACACAGGTCAGAAATGTAATACACCAAAGTAAAAGAACGAAGGACAAAAAATACATGGTCATCTCAATAGACTCAGAAAAAGTCCAACACCCATTCATGATAAAAATCCTACAGAAAACTGGAAGATGGTCTTTATTTCAACCTGATAAAAGCCATCTATGACAAACCAACAGTCAACATCATACTAAATGATCAAAAAACTGAAAGCTTTCTCTTTAAAATCAAGAACAAGACAAGGATGTCCACTATAACCACTCCTATTCAATACAGTGCTGGAAACATTAGTCAGAGCAATTAGACAAGAGAAAGAAATAAAAAGAATAAGGATAGGCAATGAAAAAGCTAAATTATCATTATTTGCAGATGACATGATATTCTACATAGAAGTCCCCAAAAGCTTCACCAAAAGACTTCTAGATTTAATAACCAAATTCAGCAGCACAGCTGGATACAAAGTGAATACTCAAAACTCAATAGCATTGCTGTACACAAATTATAAATCCACTGAGCGAGAAATTAAGGAAACAACATCTTTCACAATAGCTTAGAAAAAAATGAAATACTTAGGAACCAATCTAAGAGAGTAAAAGACTTTTACATTGAAAACGACAGTACTCTGAAAAAGGAGATCAAAGAAGATACCAAAAAATGGAAAGATATCCCTTGTTCTTGGGTAGGAAGAGCCAATATAATCAAAATGGCCATATTTCCAGAATTATTATATAGATTTATTTATTTTTTTAAAAATTTTTTAATTCTTTTCCAACAGTTTAATGAAATTATCTTACTAAGAAACATTTTAAATTTATTATAAACTGGTTTTGGATTGTGGCTGTGCCTGAATCACAAAGGACAGAGGTAATTACAGAACATAATCGATTTGAGACTTTGCATAAATGACTATAGAATTAAAATTTCATTAAAGAATATAAAAAATTTGATACTACATATCAATCACATCAACACTCATGGTTGTAGTTCCCTTCCATTTTCATGAAAATATAAATTTAATTTGAACTGGTTAAGTCTGTTATGTGTATCTAGGGAAAAAAAAAGGTGTATCAGTATACTATCATTTACTTCATCTATACATCATTAATAAAAGGTCATAAAAATTATTATTTGGGGAATTTTTCCACCAGGAAAATACATCTAATGTATTTTTTTAATTTTTAAAATGAGGACATGTCATATAAGGAATGGATTTCCAGATTATGTTTTCTTATTCATATGTAATTTGTCTTCATATGTGAAGTGTCTTGGAAAAATATCTGACTCGACTTCATTTACACTGTTAGAATGTATTTCTTAGCTAGCTAATGTTGTTTTCCCATTAAATTTTTGGAATTAGTTTATTAATTTAATATATCATTATTGATTAAAATAGAATATTTGGTTCAGTCCCTAAGCTTGTTTACCTTACCCACTTTGCATTATTTTCATTTTATTACTGAATCAATTCTAAAACCTTATACTACAAAGCCAATATTTATAAATAGCCAATACTGACTGGCTAAGCTTCTAATTACAGCATTGAATATCAACTAAGTTATCTCAAGGTAATCGTGCTTCATGATCTATGAAAAAAATCTTCTTACAAGTCTTGTTTTATTTATTAGACAAAATTATGTCTTAAGAGTTTTAAATATTTTAAAATGTATATGAAACTCACCTCTAAACTATGAAAGGATCCATTCCAGAAGCCCTTTTCAGAATTTATACAAAGTGAGCAGCTTCTCTTCTTACTGACTTAGTACTTTAAGCCATGAATCAGCAAACTGTATGACTTTCAGGGCAAATCCAGCCTGCTGCCTGTTTTTGCAAATGAAGTTTTACTGGAAAAGAGCTGTGACTATTTCTGTATAGCCCATGACTATTCATGTATTTCTGTCTATCCTTGCTTTTGTTACAGCAGCACAGTTGAGTACCTGCTATAGAGACCACATGGCCTACAGAGTCTAAAATATCTACTGTCTAGGTCTTTACTCAAAAAATTTGCCAAACTCTATCTTCAATACTTTCATATTAAAAAACTATTTAAATGTTGTTAGAATTATAAGGATGCAACTATTTTTCAATTTTCTTCATTATAAATTTCTGTGGACTAACCTGGATTATCTAAATACTCCTTATAACCTTGGTCCTATGAATTCTTTAAAAGACCAAGTTTACCTTTCCAATCAGGTTTATGGAAGCAGCCAATCATGGAAAGCTATTGGCAACAGCAAGCACTGTTCCAATATAAATCTAAGGTTTATTTACCCACATATAAAAACAACAAAAACTCTTTAATATTTGAAATTTCCCAAATCTTAAAAGTAAAAAACTACAATGGCTTTTAAGATTATATGGAATCAATTTTTCAGATAATATACTGTTAAAATTCAGTATTAACATGTTCATATTCAGTAACATATTCATATTACTTTCATATTTAACTTATTGGTCATCCAAAGGTTTTGCAAATTATCTTCTCTACTAATCCTACCTCTCTTCCTCATCTTTAATATTCAAATTCTAGTTTTTAATCTGATTTATTAAAACTTTGTTGGTATTCTTTCTTTACTTAACCAAATACATTTTTACCCACATCTCTTTAAGTGCTAGGAAGTAACTTTTAAAAGCACTGGCCCCACCAATATCACAAGGGCCATGGAATAAATTCCAGTGATTTGTTTAGGTATCATCAGAAGATCACCTTCTGGTGACTTTAAAATCTTGGAAAGAAATATATGTATTTTGTACTACTTACTTGTATGCATGATTTATATAACTCAAAAATTCAACTACTTTTTCACAAATATTAAAATATCAGAAAGTACTGATTTTCTTAAGTTTTCAAAATCATTAGACTTTCATATCATTCAGTAGAAAAATAAAATGAAGCTACCACACTTACAATTTAGGCAAAAAAAGTTTTTTCAACAAAAACATAGAAATATTTTGATTTATATATTACAATGAGTCAATATAAAGTCAAAATCCACAATTAAGGTTTATAAAAATTCTGAACACCATCCTCAGAACAGTTTCTGTACAAGATTTACAGATGTCTAGTGCATGCCGTTCTTCCTCAGTATGCTACAGAGTTTAGAGGTTCTGCTCGAATATTCCCCAAGTCAAGTGCAGAATCTGTCTCTTCATTAATTTCTCCAATGACTGCAACATTGTCACCTCTTACGATGTATAATCGTAGTACCACTTGTTCAACTCCCTGTGAAGAGTTGAATACTCGTTCATGGCTTTCATCCAAAATCAAATTAATGGTCTGGTCAAAACCTTTAAGTGTACCCGCAATCATTCTGCCATCAGAAGTAATAACAGCAACAGTTTGGTTAATGTAATTCTCCAAGGCAGACGTCATGTTGCTCAGCCCAGAGGTTCCAGGCCACAGCTATATAGATTTAATGCAATCCCAATGAAAATACCAGCACCATTACCTCACAGAATAAGAGAAAAGGATCCCCAAATTCATTTGGAACAAAAAAGACCTAGAGTATAAAGCAATTCTGGGCAAGAAAGGCAAGGCAGGAGGCATCGCAATCCATCACTTGAAATTATTCTACTAAACATAATTTCTTTATAGTGAAATCTTTCAAAATCCTTTTAGTTTTTGAAACATACAGTATATTATCTATAATCACTCTATTGTGCAGTTATACATCTGAATTCCTTCCTCTTAAGTAACCAAAGACATATTGATCAACTTTTACCTATCTCTCCCTGCCAGCTATTTTCCCTGCCCTCTGGTAATCACCATCCTATTCTCCTTCTATGATAGCAACTTTTTTAGCCTTCACATGAGTGAGATCATGTGGTACTTATCTTTATGTGCCTGGCTTATTTCACATAACATAATGATCTGGATTCAGTTCCATCCATGTTGTCACGTATTGCATTTTCACTTATGGCTGAACAGTACTCCATTGAGTGTATATACCACTTTTATTCATTCATCAGTTGATGGACATGTAGATTGTTTTCATTTTTTGAAATGAATATTATGAATTATGAATAGGGCTGCAATGTACACATAACTGCAGATGTCTTTTTGATATACTCTAGTCATTTCCTTTGGATATATATCCAGTAGTGGGATTGCTAGATCTTATGGCAATTCTATTATTTCTTGAGGAACCTTCATACTGTTTTCCACAATAGATGTATTAATTTACATTCTCATCAGTAGTGAGTTAGGATTCTCTTTTGTCCACATCATTGTCAGCACTTGTTATCTTTAATCTTTTAGATAGTAGCCATTCTTAATGAGGTGAGGTGATACCTCACTGTGATTTTTGATTTGCATTTCTCTGATGATTTGAAATATTAAACATTTTTTTCATATACTTGTTGGCTATTTGTATGTCTTCTTTTGGGAAATGTCTATTTAGAACTATTGTCCATTTTTAATTGGGTTGTATTTTCGCTATTGAGTTTACTAGAGTTCATTAAAGACATTAATCCCTTGTCAGGTATGTAGTTGGCCATTTAATTTTACAGTCAGATAAAATTTATTGTTAAGCCAGAGTAATTTAAAATCTTTGCTTCGAACCATTTCTTTACACATTAATTCAGACTGTGGAGGCTTCATATTTTCCTTGTATCTTTTAAGTTGAATGAACTCACATCATTAAATACTGTGGTGTTAAATGTTGCTAGTTAGGTGTCAGTTAGATGTCTTGTCCCAGAGACTTCTTGAGTATACCTCAGAAAGTTAAATTTATTGATATGTAGAAAACCACTGACTATTTCACTGGCTTCACTAATAATCCATTTATCATTTAATGAGATTTGCCTCTTTTAGTATTTGGAATATGGGTTACTCATGGAGTATTTATGGAGAGTAACTTAAATTATTGAATTTATTATGACACTTGTTCTTGAGGTCATCTCTTAAGAAATAAATTAATATGCATGAAAACACTTAAAGTATCAGTCAAACTGTAGGTTCCTAGGCTAGGGAAGTAGTTCAGGGGTAGAGCATGTACTTAGCATGCAAGTTCATAAAAAAAGCCCACAGGATACATTCCTTTCATTAAGCTCTATGGTACTACCTAAGATATAAGCACACAGAGAAAATTAAATTCTTATTTAAGCTCAAGAAGCAAACATTTCCCAAAAAGGCAATATTCCCCTTCTTTACACTTGAGTAGTAAACATTTCTCTACATGCCAGTACCTTTCTCTTTAGTCAGAATTTTAGCCAGCACTATTTTGTTTATTTGTTCAGGATCATGTATATTTTTCATTACATCTATAGTACACTTCATCGCCTGAACACCTGCTAAAATAAACTTGTCTTGCCAGCAAAAATTTTTGAAATTATGCAATCTGCAATTCAGTCCATGGCAAGCACTTGGGTAGAATTTCTTCTATACCTTTCAATGTCAATTAAAGAACCTGCTGCATAGAAATACTGCCAACTGAAAAGTTAGTGAAGCAAGTTTTATCAAGTGAACTTGACTATCATTTTAGCTAAGGACTTTTTGCATAGTCATACCAAGTACCATAATTGCTGTCTATCAGATTAACCAAAAAGTCCTTCTAAAGTTTTATGATGTGTTGAATGGAAATAAATCATACTGATGTATGATGATTATATGATCTCTAATTAATAAACATATATTCATTCATCAAAAAGCCTTTATATATATATAGAATAGAAAGATATAAAAATTATAAAACCAGCTACAGAAAAATTCAGTCATGAGAACTGAAAAATAAATTCTTAAAAGAAAACATTTTAATTAATGATATTTTTAATGCCAAGTTTTAAAACAGAGAAGCAGATTTTGACATGTAGACTAGCAAAAATTACACAAAGCACAAATAGAAAGCTTGATAAACAGGGCTATATGAAATATATATTTTTAAATAAACATTTCACAATTATGAGTACTGTATTAAAATAAAAGAAACATATATAAGTTTTTCATTTGGAAATAGTTTTATTAAGATGTCTAAGTCGAAGCCTATAAATTTCCTATTCACTTAGTATAAAAAACAGAAATTAAAGTTATCTGAATTAAAGATAACTTTTTGAAAATATCACATTTGAAAGAAAAATAGGCAAAGATTTTACAAATACAGTAAAAGTTTTCCTAAATACTTAGAACTGATATACAGGCATTAAAGTAAGTAACTAAAGTTTTTCAGAGGTGACAGTTTAAATAGTTTTTAAGTAAAGGAAGGTGTGCTATACCTGACCTTATTTATGTTAACCAACATATGCAGTAATTTAGACAAAAATTCAGTACACGAATGTGGAAATGTTTGGGAGTTGTGCCTAAGCATGTGAAAAAGCATAAGAAAAAAGAATTCCGTTTCCTTCTGGATGCTCCAGACAACAGCAACACAGCCTAGGGCACACTGCTATGGATTTTTAACTGTTGTATGGAACTACTCAAAATGCTTTTGATCCATTTTATCTTGGAAGTTAGCAAAGAAATGTTGCAATAAGAAACACCAACAAAGATCTGAAAAAGTTAAGCTCTGGATTACCATATTGTGTTCTCCTACCATTCAATGCTTTATACAAAGGCAGTGGCATTCAAAGTAAGAAAGAAAAAAAAAGTAAGGGGAAAGAGAAACTCGTCTCCGAAAGTGCAAAGCACAAAGTAAATAATATTCTTCTACATCCCTTCTTTTTCACAGATTGGATGTTAAAAGAGTTGCAGCAATTAGGCTTTTGTTAATTACCAGCTGTTGAAACAGATGTGTTGACTATCCTTATTAGTTAACAGCTGGGTGAGAAGAACAATTGATGCTCTCTAAAACCAACAGCCAGCTGCTCTGAAGTAATTATCTCCAATTAATAATACAGGTGATAATGGCAAAAAGCTCCTGTTTCTCCTTTTCAATAACTTTGGTAGTTTCAATAACTATGGCTTTATTATTACCCAGTAATGGAGAATACATTTATTACAAGTAAGGCTGATATAATAGAGTTGTATTAACTCTATGGTTAGTTACCATTATGCAATTTCTGGAGGAGTCTGACAAGTGCTAAAAGTAGAAGCAGACATTCTGTAGGCTTTTATTTATCATATTTCAAATGTCACTGCCAACTTACTTCTCTAGTACTAACAATAATAGCTAAGCACTTAAGTTCTTTGAAAAAGAGAAGCATAACTAAAATCTGTTTTTTTTATTTCCAGGTGTTTTCACTGATCATGTTTTATATTCAGTTCACTGAAGCAATATATTTTCTCTTGGTATGCCCAAATATTAGTGTCTTGTTCCCCAGCTTACATTTCCTAGGTGACTGGTAGAAGCAATTTTACCAAACCCAAAAGGAATTTATCTCAGAGCAGTAAACATTTCATGTATACAAAGAGATCAGAAAGGCAAGCAAGCAGGAAAACAAAAAGAAAATCATTTTATTTTGCAGACGCCATTTTATGACATATGATATTCAAGTGTCATTATGATGTCAGAAAAAGAAATATGATAATAAATCATACAAATAAAATAGCAATGATGACATGTTTAAAATTATTTCTATTTCCTACTTATTAAATGTTCATACTAAAACTTTATTTACAAAAATTGTCCAACAAAGATTTAAGCAGGGCAGGCAAATCATCAGTGTTTTATGAAAAAGGTATCTATAAGAATTTACAAGCATATCTATTCACTAGTTAGAGAACACTTAAAGACACTGCTTTTCTGAAAACAAGGATTACAGCTGGATGAATACACCCCTTTCACAAACCTTCTTCCTGTCTCTGTTGGGTCATCATAAGCAGCTTGTTTTTAGAGCATTAAATAGAGAAGCTTACTGATTATCAGTTCTGAGCACCTCAGTTAGGAACCAAGACAACAGGGACAGAAACTTTAAACAACATGTAAATAAATCATTTCACCACAAGAGGCTATAATAATAAACAGTGAACAAAGATAAACTTTCTTTAAAGTATTATTATTTAGGTTGCCACTTGGGTAATATGGATGTCGGATAGAAAAACATTAATTAGAAACTCTCTCCCTTATTCTATGTAATTATGGCTCCTAAAGTATGAGTATCAACATTTATATGATAACAAAACAACAGAGATAAGCACATTACCAAAAAAATAAATCAAACTCTCATGGGAATCTGTGCAATATTTAAGATTCTGTAATTTACAGGGAATCTTCTGATATATGGAAGCTAACTAAATGTGTGAATAGAGAAACAACTGTGAGCTTTATGTTTGAAAATCTCTATTAGGCCATAGAATTATTCTGTGATTTTTCAATTGTAAGAATTTCTTTGCACAGTAGCAGTGAAAGTCAGTATCTTCCATCCTGACATTGGGCAGTCATCCTTTCCCTCCCAGGAGGCAGGACTATTTGAGATGTACACAATCAACATAGCAGCCAATCATGCTTTTCTCTTTTCTGTATAATGCAACAGGTTGTGGTTACCATCTAATAAGTCACCACATGTTAAGCAAGCAAGGCCATAGCAATTCCTGAAGCAAGGGGGCCATTCCTCATTATCTGACATGACCCAAACAGGGAAAGTAAGAGGGAAACCTTTTTTGAAGCCACAGTTCCTAAGTTCATTGGTTTTTAAAAATAACCCTGGAAATTTATATGTTCTTTCCTCTGCAAAAGACTAACAATATGTAGTAAAACCGTGATTGTTGTACACAATTCTTCATTCTTTGAAATTTAAAAATACTCAGCTCTTACTCCAAACAGGACTAGAGTATTCAAAGCAGTTTTCAATAGGCAGTACCGGAGACCAATTTCAATTTCAGAATTTCATGAGATGGCTTAATTACCTGAGATAAGCACCTGCATTTTCTCCTCCATAATATATGTCCCAACTATTCAGTATGCTTTGCCACTTTGTTCACTGACAGACTCATACATCCTTACAGTTAAGTCTTCCACACTTATTTCCTATGTTTCATTATACCTTGTGCATAAATCTATCATCAAATTAATTTTATCTACATTTTGATATATGGATATTTCTTTTGTATTGTCAAGATATAAAATATCATTAAACATTTTCAGTAAATATTTTGTCTAATTGTTCAAAATATAAAATTTTATAAATCATAAATGTGCAATCATATCATATACCCTAAAGCTATGATTTGCATAATCTAGTATATATATATATATATATATATATATATATCCCTAGGAAAATGTATTTCTTTAACTGAAATAATCATTTTAGTTTTATTCCCTTATCCTTTCTTGTTAAAAAATAAAACTTTTTTTTGTTCTCTTGTATAAATAATATATTTTTTTTGCTTAAATTCTTTTATTGGTACATTTTAGGTATACAATATGTTTACATTTATCATTGGGGTGCTTGTACCTGTACATGATGTATCTTGGTTCTTATTTCTTCCCCATTACCTGTGTGCCCTTCACCCCTCCACCCTTCCCTGTTTACATACTTTGTTTCTATTTTTTTTCTTTTCTCATAAATGGAAAGGAAAAATTATAAATAATATTTGATTAGATATAGGATCTTTAAATTCAGTTCTTTTCCCCAGAAATTTATAAACATAATTCTGTATCATGTTGCAAGTCAGAAATGGGATACCAGTATGATGTTCTTTCATTTATAATCAGTTTTATACAATTTTATGATAAATATTATAAAGGCATAACATTACTCTTAATCATTAAAGACATTTTACTTAGATATGTCTACAAATTTAGCATATGTACATAAATGTACACAGGTAAATGTTTTTAGAAATATTCTACTCAGATATTGGTATAGAATTTCATTTTGATAACTCAATTTTCTTTAGCTCAAGACAGTTTTCTTCAGTTATTTCTTTCAATTTTGTTTTTCTTAGTTTGCTTCTTTTGCTTCCATATGCATGAAAATTTCCATTTACATGCATATCCATTACAGTGACAGGATGAAAAACTGCTTTCAATGTTGGCTCTCTTTTCTTGCTTTTCATTCACTCATTCATTCAATAAACTGGTGATTTCACCAAACTATGAATAATCAAGGTGAAAAAATGATTCAAATGGTTACGTGTATAAAGATATATCACTTAAAATATTATAATTTCCCTGTATTTCAATCAATTTATCCTTCCTTGAAAAATGTTTCCCTTCATTTATCACCTCATTTTTCAAATAACTGTGTTACGGCTTAGACCTGGGATATCCCCTAAAACTCTCATGTGCCCAGAGGTGGGGATTCCGGAAGCTGAGTGGATCATGGGAGTGGTATGCTCATGGGTAGATTCATCTACTGGTGAGTTCCATAGTTAAGTGTGCTATTAGGAGACAGCCCCTGGTTAAAAGCTGATCACTGAGGGCAGGACTTAGAAGAATAAATTTCCATCCCCTCCACCTCTCTTCTCTTCCTGCTTCCTGGCTGATATGACATGAGCAGCTTTCCTCTGTCACAGGTCCTTCCATTATGTCAAGTCTACATTTGAGCATGTCAATCAAAGACAGAAATTTCTGAAACTGTGAGCCAAAATAAACCTCTTCTCCTTTAAATTGTGGGTATTGGCTGCAGACAGGCAGGTCTGTGCATGCCTACCGAGGTCCCGAGTCCTGTGGAACATGCCGAATCAGCCCGTGCCCCAGCAACAATCCACTGGACCCCAACCCCCGCTCCTCTGTACAGCTACCTAGTTCCACACTACAAAGACACAGAGGACACCGGACCACCAGACCACGGTACTGAGTCCCGCTGCTTCCTGGCCAGAGGTAGGGGCTTCTGAGCCATCGTCCCACTGCTCCTGGTCCAGAGGAAGGGGCTTCCCAGCCACCATCCCTCCCACTGCTCCCAGCCCAGAGGATAGGGCTTTTGGGCCACCTTCTGTCCCGCCACTTCTGGCCCAGAGGAAGGGGCTTCCAGGCCACCATCCCTCCCACCGATCCTGACCCAGAGGTAGGGGCTGCTGAGCTGCCATCCCACTGCTCCTGGAGCAGGGGAAGGGGCTTCCCAGCCACCATCCCTCCCGCTGCTCCCAGCCCACAGGAAAGGACTTTTGGGTCACCATCCCTACCACTGGTCCTGCCCTCTGTCCCACCTGTCCCAGCTCAGAGGAGGTAATCCGTGCAGGCGCCAACAGCCCCCACCCCAGTGAAATGAGAAAACACATAAATAAGTCTCAAAACCAGACTTCCAGATCAACTAGAGCAACCCCAAAGGGAAATGAGATGGAACACTCTGATACTCAACCACCTGGACCCAATGAACTGGCAAAAAAAGGGGATCTGGAAAAAATGAAATCAGAAATAATTTCTCAGATAACAGGAGAAATTGTGCCCCTAGTGCAAGACATGATTAATAAATCTAGAGAGGAGCTCAGGAACATGATGGAATCCCAACATAGGAAACAAATGGAATCCATAAAACAGATGCAAATAGATTTCCAGGACATGAAAAACTCCATTGAAAGTCTACACAGCAGAATGAGCCAATGTGAGGACAGAATTTCAGATATAGAAGATAAGATTGCAATTAGTGACCAGGAAAAGAAAAATTGCTTCAAAATTATAAGGGAAGATGAGAAATCAATCCAGCAGCTGCTAGATGATGCAAAGAAGAATAACATAAGACTGATTGGACTCAATGAAGAAACAGGAGAGAGTGCAGATGACATAAAAAAATCTCTTCACAGAAATAATGACAGAAAACTTCCCAAGCAGGAGAAAAGAGCTTGACATACAGAAAAGTGAGGCATATAGGACTCCAAATAGCCTTCATCAAAAAAAATCTACACATAGGCATATAATTGTTAAGATTCCAGAAACACAACAGAAGAACAAAGTTCTCCAATAGTCAGAGAAAAAAAACAAATCACATACAAAGGAAAGCCCATCAGAATCACAGCAGACTTCTCAACACAAACCATCAAGGCAAGAAGAGCTTGGAGTGACATATTCCAAGCCCTAAAAGAAAACAGCCTCCAACCCAGATTGATGTACCCTGCAAAACTATCTTTCAAAATTGATGGAGAAATAAGATACTTTCATGACAAAGAGTACCTTAGGAACTTCATGAATACGAAACCAGCACTCCAAAGAATTTTACACAATATCCTAGGAACAAACATTGAGGATCACAACGCCAGGAAGCAAAGCAGAATGAACCCATCTGGCATGACAAGAAATTAAATGGAAAGGGCGAGAACCCAACAAAAAGAAAAAGTCATGGCAATGACAAGTCAATACGTGTCAGTTATAACCATCAATGTTAATGGTCTCAATTCACCAATCAAAAGAAACAGACTGGCAGAATGGGTCAAGAAGCAAAATCCAACAATATGTTGCATACAAGAAACACACTTCATTCAAAAGGAAACTCATAGACTGAAAGTGAAAGGGTGGAAAACAATACGCCATGCAACAGGAACCCGAAAAAAAGCAGGAGTAGCTATCCTCTTTGCAGATCAAGTAGATTTCGAACCAACACTGATTAAGAGAGATGAAGAAGGACACTACATACTTGTAAAGAGAAGAATCCAAGAGGAAGAGATGACAATCATAAATATCTATGCACCAAACACTAGTGCACCCAACTATATAAAACAAATATTAACAGGCATGAAAAGTCATATATGCACTAACACAATTGTAGTGGGGGACCTCAACACCCCACTGTCACAAATAGATAGATCAACTAGACAAAAATTAAGTAATGAAATACTAGAACTCAATCAAACTCTTGAACAAATGAATTTAACAGATGTTTATAGAGTCTTCCACCCCACAAAATCAGAATACGGATTCTTCTCAGATGCACATGGGTCATTCTCCACAATAGACCACATACTCACACATAGAACATGTTTAAGTAAGTGCAACGGAATTGAAGTTATCCCTTGTATATCATCAGACCATAGTGCGATGAAATTGGAGATCCATAGCAAAAGAAACTCAAAAGATTTCATAAACATGTGGAAACTGAACAACACACTTCTGAATAACCAATGGGTCACAGAGGAAATTAAAGAAGAAATCAGACAGTTCCTTCAATTAAATGACAACGACAATACAACATATCGGAATCTATCGGACACAATGAAAGCAGTCTTACGAGGGAAATTCATAGCAGTGAATAAGCATGTTAGGAAAACAGAATGAGCCCAATTAAGCAACCTGATGCTGAACCTCAAGCTTCTAGAAAAAGAAGAGCAGGACAACCCCAAAGCTCATACAAGGGAGGAAATTATAAAGATCAGGGCAGAAATCAATGCAATGGAGACTAAGAGAACGATACAAAAAATCAATGAAGCCAAGAGTTGGTTCTTTGAAAGAATCAACAAAATTGACAAACCTTTAGCCAACCTTGTCAGAAAAAGGAAAGAAAAGGCCCAAATCCATGCAATTAGGAATGAAAAGGGTGAAATCACAACAGACCCAGCAGAAATCCAGAGGATCATCAATACCTACTTCCAGAACCTATATGCCAATAAGATGGACAACACAGAAGAAATGGACAGATTCCTAGATATATATGAATTACCAAAGTTGAACAAAGAAGACCTAAAAATTCTGAACAACCCAATATCAACCAATGAAATTGAAAATGTAATTAAAAACTTATCAACTAAGAAAAGCCTGGGCCCTGATGGCTTCACTGCTGAATTCTACAAGACATTTAGACAGGAACTGCTGCCACTACTGTTTAAACTCTTCAATGAAATTGAAAGGGAAGCAATACTTCCAAATTCATTCCTGGAAGCAAGCATCACCTTGATCCCCAAAGCAGAGAAAGACCCAAACGAAAAGGAGAACTATAGGCCAATCTCACTAATGAACATAGATGCAAAAATCCTTAATAAGATACTGGCAAACAGAATGCAGAAGATCATCAAGAAGATCATACACCCTGACCAAGTGGGAGTCATCCCAAGGATGCAGGGATGGTTCAACATATGCCAATCAATCAATATAATACACTTTATCAATAGAGCCAAGGTCAAAAACCATATGATTATTTCCATAGATGCAGAAAAAGCATTTCACAAAATCCAACATGCATTTATGATAAAAACCCTACAAAAAATTGGAATAGATGGTCTCTACCTCAAACTGATAGAAGCCATCTATGAAAAACCAACAGCCAATATCATACTAAATGGTCAAAAACTGAAATCCTTCACACTAAAATCAGGAACAAGACAAGGATGTCCACTATCACCACTCTTGTTCAATATAGTTCTGGAAACATTAGCCAGGGCAATTAGACAAGAGAAAGAAATAAAAGGAATAAAGACAGGAAATGAAGAAGTCAAACTGTCATTATTTGCAGATGACATGATACTCTATATAGAAGACCCCAAGAACTCCACCAAAAGTCTTCTAGACTTAATAACCAAATTCAGTCAAGCAGCTGGTTACAAGGTCAACACACAAAAATCAATAGCTTTCCTCTACACCAATGACAGACTCACTGAGAGAGAAATAGGCAAATAATTCCTTTCACAATAGCATCCAAAAAACTGAAATACCTAGGAATCAACCTAACGAAAGAAATCAAAGACCTCTTCTCTGAAAATTACGGCACTCTGAAAAGAGAGATTGAAGATGATATCAGAAAATGGACAGATATCCCCTGCTCCTGGGTAGGAAGGATTAATATAGTGAAAATGGCCATACTTCCAAAACTGCTATATAGATTTAATGCAATTCCAATTGAGATCCCAGCAGCATACTTCATAGACCTCGAGAAAACAATCCAAAAATTCATTTGGAACAAGAAGAGACCCAGAATAGCAAAAGCAATTCTAGGTAACAGAGACATGGCAGGGAGTATCACAATCCCCAACCTGCAACTATACTACAAAGCTACTGTGATTAAAAAAAAAAAAAGCATGGTACTGGCAAAGAAACAGACTTGAGGACCAGTGGAACAGATTAGAAGATGCAAAAAAAAACGTCAGACACACTCAGCCATCTCATCTTCGATCAAGGAGCCAAACACCCTCAGTGGTGGAAAGATAGCCTCTTTAATAAATGGTGCCAGAAAAATTGGGTTTCAACTTGCCAAAGATTAAAACTAGACCTGTATTTCTCACCATGAACTAAACTGAAATCAAAATGGATTAAAGATCTAAATATTAAAATAGAAACTCTGAACCAGTTGGAAGAGAGCTTAGGTAGAGCCCTTGAAGACATCGGTGTAGGAAAAGATTTTATGAACTAAACCTCAGTTGTCCGTGAACTAGCACAAACAATCAACAAGTGGGATCTCTTCTTATTAAAAGACTTCTGCACAGCAAGAGAAACCACCAGCAGTGTGAAAAGACAACCCTCAATGTGGGAAAAAATCTTCACCTGCTCTTCCTCAGACAAAGGTCTAGTATCTCGAATCTATAAAGAATTACAAAGATCAGACCTCCCAAATTTAAAGACCCAATCCAAAAATGGGCATCTGAAATGAAGAGACATTTCTCAGACAAGGAAGTAGAAATAGCAAATAAATACATGAAAAAATGTTCAACATCACTGGTCATTTGAGAGATGCAAATGAAAACAATGCTGAGACTCCACCTCACTCCAGAAAGAATGGCTGCTCTCATGAAATCCACCAATAACAAATGCTGGCAGGGCTGTGGGGAAAGAGGAACCCTACTCCACTGCTGGTGGGAGTGTAGACTGGTGCAAACACTGTAGAAATCAGTATGGAGATACCTCAAAGAACTAGGACTGGAAGTCCCATTTGACTCCGCTATTCCACTGCTGGGGATCTTCCCCAAAGAATTAAAAGAATCATACCACAGTGATATATGTGCGTCCATGTTCATAGCAGCACAGTTTGTAATAGCTAAAACTTGGAAACAGTCCAAATGCCCATCAACTGGAGACTGGATAAAGAAAATGTGGGTTTTTTTTTTTATAAAATGGAGTACTACTCACCATAACAAATGAGAAATTAGAGACATTTATAGCTAAGTGGATGCACATTGAGGCAATACTCTTAAGTGAAATAAATAGGACACACATGTATAAATACCGAGTAGTTTCTCTGGTGTGAGAAACTGAAAGTGTAAATAAGGATGAAATGTATAATAGGTAATGTGAAATAGGAAAAAAACGGGCAAAAGGGAAGGAAGGGGGAGGGCTAGGGGAAAGGACAGAAGGGAATGGGATTAATATGAGAAAATGGAAAAATAGGAACAAAATCTTTGTAAATAGGACGGAATGGAGGGGCTGAAGGGAAGGCCGAGTAAGGATGAAAAATAAGAACCAAGAGAGACTATGTAAAGGTGCAAATTTCCAAGGATGAATGTCATTATATTGTATACCTAAAATGTACCAATGATTAGAATGAATAATCGATAATGCAAAATAGGAAGAAAAGGTCCAAAGGGGTAGGGGTAGTGAGAAGGGCAGGGGAAAGGAAAGAAGGGAAAGGAAAAATGATGAGAAATGGAAAAAATGGAAATAAAGTCTTTGTAAAGAGGGAAGGGTTTGGGGGGTGAAGGGAGGGCTAGGAATGGGGAAAAAATAAGAACCAAGATGCATCATGTAAAGGTACAATTTGCAATGAGAAATGTAATTGTGTTGTATACCTAAAATATACCAATAAAAGAATTCAATAAAAAAATAAATAAATAAATTGTGGGTATTGAGTATTTTGTCCTAGTGATGAAAAGTGACTCAGATTTTGGTTCTAGGAATAGGGCCATTGTTATTTTTGTACCTAACTATGTGGTCTGAAGCTGGTTTACAGGAGGAGTTTGCAATGGTTTGAAGATGTGGTCTAGAAAAGCTTGAATGCTGTGAGACAAACTTGATGGGGGATTCTGGTCAGAGCTCAGATGGTCAGAATACAGTGGTACCTCGGTTCACAAACTTGATTCTTTCCATGATTCTGGTCACAAACTGAGTTAGATGAAAATCAAATCAAATGCAATGGTTAGGTTCAAGGTTGACCTTATGGGGAAATTTTATTCAGTTCTCATCCAGTTTGGTATGTGACCAGAATTTTGGAGAGAATTGTTTGTGAACCAAAGTATCACTGTACTAAAAGAAACGCAAATGCAAGGCTCAAAAGCTTCCATTTGAGAAAAGGAACTCTGCTGGCAAGTGAACTCCAGGTTATGCTATGCTCTGGCAGAAAAATCTGTCACATTTTGCTCATGTCCAGATTGTGAGACAGATTAATGGTGACAGACTAATTAATCTGGCAGAGGAAATTTCAAGGCAGCCCTACTTTTAAACTCTAACATAGGTATTGATTGCACTTTTAGCATGATCTACAGTGAAAACCTGGAGGAAAAAGTCCATTTAAGAGTTTTTAGTTTTCCAAGAAAAGAAGCACTCACAAATTTGGAGCAAAGAAGAACACCAATGCTAAAAAGAAGACAGGTACTTTACATCAGGACACTAGGAAAGATGTCTTGAGGGCATCTCAGGAATCAGGAAGACTCCACCCTTCACAGGCTCAGGGGTGCAACACTGGAAATCTTTCATTCGAGAAGAATCTCCCTGGGCCCTATCATGGAGAAGGGCAACCGAGAGAATTGGTTCACCTAGATTCATTTCAACAGTGCTCAGTCATCTAGGCACTTAAAGGCTGATATAGTCAACAACACAAGGAAGTGACTATTGTTCAGGCTGACAGCAGAGCCTGGTGTCATCTACATGGTGCTGGTTTTTTATCACATGCAGAATGCAAGAATTGTGGGGCCAGGTAGAGTTCCACTAAGATTTGAAAAGAAGGTATAGGACAGATATGGTGAACTTTTTAGAACTTTCAATGATAACAGCCTGCTGCAAACATGCATGCCATGGATTTGTCACCACTGGCCTAGGAAGTGAGGCAGCACACCTCTGAGAGGGTAGTGCATGAAGATATGAAAGTGAAGTCAAAAGTGCAGGAATCTGGAGAACCCAGGAACATAGAACCTCTAAGGAAAGCCACAGGCAGCAAGCAGAGCTAACCCAAAGGAGAGGCCATAAGGGTATCAATTGGCAATGTACTAGGTGCAGGGCCACCCAAGCCCTTTGGAGTTCACATCTCACCACAACCTGCTCTGGGTACTGAAGATGGAGCTATGAGATTAAATGTTTGACCTGCTGGGATTAAGTATTACTTTGGTCTGATTTTTTTTCTATCTTCCTATTCCTCCTTTTTGGAATTGGAATGTGTACCCTGTGCCACTGTATGTAGGCAGTATTTGAATTTCTTCTTTATTTTTTTACAGGGGCTCACAACTAAGAGTTTGCCTTGAGTCTCAGAAGAGACTTTAGTCTTGGACTTTTCAGGAATGTTGGAACTGTTAAGACTTTGGCAACTCTTAAAGATGGACTAAATGCATTTCTCAAGAAGAGATAACATATGAGATCTTTGGGTGGCAGGCACGGAATGTTATGGTTTAGATCTGGGATTCCCTCCCAAAATTTTTCTGCACACATAGGTAAGGTTTTGGGGAAGTGAGTGGATCATGGGATTGCTATGCTTATTGGTAGATTCATCTATTTGGTGAGTTCAGCAGCTGAGTGTGCTATTAGAAGGTGAGGCCTAGATAGAGGCCAATCACTGAGAATGACCCAGAAGGGTATATCTTCTCTAACTCCTCCTTTCTTTCTGTTCCCTAGCTGATATGACATGGCAGTTTCTTCCACAGGAGGCTCTTCCACCATGCCATTTCTACATTTGATGCTGTCAACAATGAACATAAACTTCTGCAACTGTAAGCCAAAGTAAACCTCTCATTTAAGTTATGGGTACCAGCTATTTTGTCCCAGTGACGGAAAATGACTAAGTTGCTATGCAACAAATTCCCTGAAATTTTAAAATGTTATTTCAATTTCATCATTATGCATCTTCTCTTAACCTTACTCCAAAGTATCCATTTTTTTTCATTCAAACTGCTCCTATAGGGGTAACCATAAACCTCCCCTCAGTCAAATCCAAAAAACAGTATTTTATTTTCCTTTTCCTGGATGAGCTGAAACTTTCTTTGGTTTCTGAGATATTCCATGCTCCTGTTTCTTTCTACTTCTCTTTTGCTGGGGTTCCTTTTCTCTTTAATCTCAATGTGCTGAAATGACATAGATCTCCATCTTGTTTCTCTTCTCTATCTATATTCTTCATTTAAATACTCCAATTCAGTCACATGTATCATATATAGAGGTGACTAAAATAAATTTTGTTTCTTGCATTGGCCTCATCTCTGAGAACTGCAAATCTCTGTATCTAACTGTCACCATGTTGGGATAAATTTGATATTTTATGTTGAATACAGCATACCGCCCAAAACATCAAGTTCTACTTCATTTCTTCTAAATATTCCTGTCTTAGCTATACATCACTGACAACCTAATGTCAAAAATTGATTATTCTTTTCTCAAGCTACCCTTCAAAATCTCTCATTAAACACTATCACTATTGCTGTTACCATATACACACATACAGGGCAAATACAGTGCATTCATAGGTACTTTCTACTGCTGATAAAGAATCTTAATCCTATCTATTTTCCCATCTTTACTTCTAGCACCCTAATATAAGCCACGCTCATCTTTTTCCTAAACTATTATAATAGTCTACTTCCATTTTTCTCCATTTACAAATACTATCACTCATAGTAGCCAGAGATCTTCTAAGCTCTAAATTATCACTAATTTGATATTAACCATAACTGATTTAGATTTATCATAAAATCCAAAACATAATTCCAAAGGACATATAAAACACAACACTCTATCTTTACTTTTTAGACCCAATTTTATATATCCTGGTCTCCTCATTCACTATGATCCAGGCAACCTGGATTTCTATTTGCTCATCCTATCATAATACATTCATGCATCAAATGTTTACTTCATTTATTTTCTCTCCCTGACATGCTCTTTCCATAGGTCCTTATCTGTCAGGCTTATTATCATCCTTCGTCTGTTCTAAAAAACTTGTGTTATGGCCCAACATGTGATTTATTTTAGTAAAGTGCCATTTTCACTTGAACGCTGAGTACAAAGTTCTATACAGGTCAATTAGGTCAAGTTTGTTAACTGTAATGTTGAAATCTTCTATACCCTTTCTGGTTTTTGATCTGCTTGTTCTAGCATTACTGAGAAAGATGTGTTATATTAGACCACATGATCATAACTTTATTTCCCCTTTCAGTTCTAATAATTTTTGCTTTATATATTAATGAAGCTACTATGCACTGGGAGATACAGATTTAGTACTGTTATATTTTCCTGGTGTTTATCAATATTAGATATTACAAGAAGGCTTCCTGACTATTTATTTTTAATATGAATATCAATATTCAGCTTTCTTTTAATAGTCATATGCCTTGTGTCCTTTCTTTGCTTTTCTCCCTTTCCTTCCTTCCTTCCTTCCTTCCTTCCTTCCTTCCTTCCTTCCTTCCTTCCTTCCTTTCTTTCCTTTCTTCTGTGTGCAGTACTGATGACTAAATGCAAGCTCCTCACAATGAGCTGCATCCTCAGCCCTTTTAAAAAATATTTTATTTTGAGACAGGGTCTTATTAAGTTGCTAAGTTGCCCAGATAGGGCTTGAACTGCCTATCCTACCTCAGCTTCCCAGAGTGCTGGGATTACAGGAGCTCAACAAGAAAACTGGCCACTACATAACTTTTTGCATTATGTGACTTGTAACATTTTGTGCCATTACAATTTAAGACATATTTCTGGAGTGGGAGCTGGTTATTTTAATTCAATTAAGATCTGTGCAATTTAGATGCTGGTTTGTAACCCCCAGATCTTACAAAATAGCTATAAAGTTAATTTGCTTTAGAGTGACTTTCTGTTTATGTTTTTAATCTCCTAACTCATATATTTGAAACACCCTGAAGATGCTATTGATTGTAAGCTTGGCACTCTCTCCCTTTAATATCAATAGAAAATCTGCTGGGTTTTGTACATCCTGGCAGTGGTTCTTCATGGGTATCGAGGTAAAATTTCAGATTTCTTCCAGGAGATAACCAATAAATACGTAAAGGATAAAACTAGCTATAGACATCAGAGCTCCTTTCAGGTTCTTCACATCTACTGCCTTTGCTTCTCTAGTATCACTGCTCCAACAGCACTCTAATATCTTAAAAAGATTTTTGTTGTGATTAAAAGCTTCTCCAGAATCAAAAATCAAGACTCATAAGACAGAACATAGAATATATGCTATAGAAATTGACAGAAAAAATAAAGATATAGATGATCAGAGGAATCCAGTTGGAAAACCACAGATCTCAAAGTAAACTTCTCTAGTAGGGACAATGTATATGTACGTATGTTTACATACATATACACATATGTATGTCAAGTATGCGATTATCATTCTTTAATGGTTGAAAGGTAAGGGATCAAAACAAAATTGTTTCATTATGACAGCATATAATTCTTAGTCATATAATGAATACATATTATTACAGATGAAATACAATTTTGGTTCTTTTGCTTTTGCCCCCCCTCATCTGAGCAAAAAGTGTTTCAAATTTTTTAGAAAACACTTTTTTCCTACTACATAACCTAATATAAGGGAAGACTCAGACTGTCCTAAGGGAGTTCAGTATACTTTATTCATTTAGCCAAAGCAATTATTTTAAAGGTAAAGTGATCAAGCAAATGACCCCCAGCAATCTAATCAAAGTTAACAAGACTCAATTCTAGGATTTTTGTTTCTATTTTTGGTAAATAATCTCTTTACTTTTATATTTCAATTGGAAAGCAGAAAGATTCAAACTTCTATCTTCACATAACTTGAAAATAGAGACAACACAGAGAAGAGAGCAAACAAAACTCAGGAACAGAAAAAAGCCTTTTGAGTTCTAACCAAGACTCCCTTGAGTTAAAAGGGGAATAAACTACAGTTACAGCACAGTATGAATGAATCTCAAGCTCATTATGCTGAAAGAAGGCAGACATAAAAGTACACATTACAGATTTCATTATATAGCATTCTTGAAAATGCAAATGGACATACAGTGACAAAAAAGCATTAGAAGCGGTGGCCCTGGTCTAGGGATCAGAGGCACAGATAAACTGGAAATCAGCACAGACTTAGTGGAGCAGTGGAAATCTCTGTTCCTTCATTATGGTAGATACAGATCTGTCAAAATGTATTGAGCCATATACCTTAAATGGATATAATTTATTGTATGCACATTATACATCAATAAAATTGACTGAATCCAAAGCAAAATCATAGCTTGGTATTTGTAGGGAACTAGTTCCAAAACACCATGGGTACCAAAATCTGAGGATGATACTACTTGCACATATATAACTCATTCACATCCTTTTATATCTTTTAAATAATCTCTAGGTTACTTATAATACCTAATATAATTTAAAGGTGTATAAATAATTAATAGTTGTTATATTATATTGTTTAGGGAAAATGACAAAAACTCTATACATATTCAATACAGATGCAATCACCATAGGCCTAAGTACATTTTCAATCCATAGTCAGATTAATCCACAGAAGTGGAATATGTGGATAGGAAGGCCTGGATGCAATCTGAAAGTTAGACATATCCTTGTTCTTTTCAGTTACATGAACACTAACTTTCATTTTGGTTAAGCAATTTGGGGTATGGTTTTTCTGATCCCTGAAACAAGCAAATACAATCTGATACAAATATATTCAATTTTCAAAATTTACTATGGAAAGCAAATGTACTAATACATTTTTTAAAAACAGTACATAATGGTTGAAGTAAAAGGGCTTACAGTCACTTCAGTTTTCTTTTTAAATAAAATTTACAATTCCCCAAAAAAGCTGGTTAGTTCCAATTTATTTTTAATTCTGAGAGTTCAACAATATTTTTAAGCTGTTATATACTGTTTTGCCTAATCATTGATTTAGTAATTTTTCTGTTCACACTTACTTCTACTTGGAATATATATATTTTCTTTAAGTGACATTAAATATTTTATACAAGTTGTATCTTTGGCTTTCTTCTTGGTTCAATTACCTTAATTTCTACTTAATTTTATTTATTTATTTTATAGTATATTTTGGATCTTAAAGTTTTCACATTTCCCCCTTTAAAGTATCATTGGAAAATATTAGCTGTAGAGAAATATGAACTGTAAAAACTAATACTATGAAAACTACACTCCAAACATAAAACTGATAGCTTTAAGACTGAGAAAACCTGCCACATACACATAGAGAGGCACAGTCTTATAAATGGGAAAGTTGAAAATATGCTAGAGACAGATACACATATTAAATTTTCATTAGGGAACTATAAATCCTATATAACACAATAAAATGAATGCACATGAAGTAGATTGAAATTTACAGATAGACAGTACTACCTAATGGGAATTGTCACCAGGACAAAACTGACACACCCAGTGGAAATACTGTATCAGGTTTCATGATTTAAGTTAAGCAATTTGAGTTTCTGGAAACAAATGTACTAACAGCCTGAAAAGAATCTTTTCTCTATTTCCTCATCAGCAGTGAGGGGAAAATAATAAAAATGGAAGGCTTCAAATAAAATTATATTTTTCTCAGTAGTTTCATCTGGCCAAAATACAGTAGTTCTCATCCATATTAAACTATATACAACACAGTATTGTAATAAATCCTTAATATATTAGTTGTTATATAATTTATGTCACTTAAAATAATGTACTTTTTTTCTATGTTTAAAAATTATTTTTATTGTTCATTGTATTTTTAACAAGTGCTTGCATATTTTCAACTCAGCTATTATGTATTTTCCGCAAGGTTCATTATCTTCTAGGTAATGCACATTATTATTATATATAATTTTATTAAGGTGCCATCTACAACTGTATATTTCTCACCTAGACAGATGTCTACATGAAAATTATTCAAAAGGGATTCGAATATACAAAATGCCAAAAAAGGTAAATAGAAAAATGAAGATTAATCTCTAAATATAGAATTATTTTTTTATACATCAATCAGGCTCCACAGTAACTGTAATCTCACAGAAATCTCCACTACTATAGTCAGAAACTTGAATATAGAGAGAACACACTAGAGAATATATGACCATTAACTGTGTCTATTATACTAAAGAATTAGGAGGTTTAAAAATAAAAACAAAAAACCTCAAGTTTATTCAAACAAAATGTCATAAAAAGGAACTTCCCAAATTGAGAACAATAAAGTTTACATTATATGTAGGTATCATGCGAATGTCACAAAGTAGTAAGAAGTGTAGGAAAGAATTATTTAAAGAGAATGTATCTCTAAATTAGAAAACAAAGATCAGCTAAGAACTGATAGGTAAGGTGAAAAATCAACCAACTTTTGAAACCACTAAACAAAACAAAACAAAACTAAAAGGGAAAAATTACAATTGTAGATTTATAATAACATTTTAAAAGCTAAACCTATAAAGCCAAAAAATAACAATATTAAAGACTGAAAATTTCCTAATAGAAGAGTAAAGAATTAACAAAATAATATGGTACATACTAGAACATATTGGGCTCATATAATTTTCTCCCCGTATAATTTCTCCACCAAAAACATTAATTTTCATTTTTTTCACAAACTTCTTATTTTGAAAATACATGTGTACAGTGAATTTTAACAGCTTTTTAAAGCAATTTTTTCCTAGTCAGTGAACAAGAGTTAAAAAAGTAATAATATATCTATAAAAATAGGTATGCTATAGTATAATGTATAAATTATTTAATTCATATATTATGCACATATAATCTAGTGATAAAATGTATAAAATAAGAAAAGGGAACTAAATGCTTGCAACAGAAAACAGAATTGTCAAGACTGTTTTTTTTCCCCTCTCTCCTATAAAAACCAGCCATCGTGAAGGCCTGTGCCATTCTTAGGCCACTTTCAGGCAGATTCTGAAAAGCTGGAAAGTAAACACAGGTGTTTTAAAACTAGAGCTGCTGTCACGGACAACCACAAACACCCTTAACTCTGATGTGGCAACGCCTCTTTCCCGCCCTCTGTTTTTTAAAGCAATGGCCAAAAAGAAAATGTCAAATGTTTCACCTTTCAACACCTCAGAATAAGTAAGAGCTTAAAGTATTGTTTTGCAAATCTCTAGCAAATAATCATTTTTTCACTACTTTTAAATGTAGCCAATTAAACATTAATTGCAGAAAATAAAAAGTAGAATATCTTGAAGAGTTACCACTACCCCTAACCTTATACCCCATCTTCCACTACAACTTACAACAGTTTCTTTAGTTTCCACCACATTTTACAATTTAGTCAGTGAACAAGAACCAAAAAGAGTAATGAGAAGATGTCTTAAAAAATGGGTATGTTATAGTACAATACATAGATTGTACAAATCATGCATTACTTTATGGACATATATAAGTATATGTAGGGATAAAATGTATATCTAAGAAAACAGAACTAAATGTTTGCAACAGAAAGCAAAAGTGTAGTTTTCCCCTACTAAAAAAATCTTTTAACATATTAAGTCTTTATTCTGTCATGTAATTTTTACAGAAGGTATGATTTATTCCTGAGTAACATACAAATAAGTAGAATCTCTAAAAAGTTCAGAGATTTAATTAAGATATGTATTTCTCTTTTAGAAAAATGTACCCTAACAGATAATCTAAATTAGAAATCATTACCTGCACAGAAAATAAAACAACAAAAAAGTGAGTAAAATACTGTAACTCTCAAATGGCTACAAAACATAGAACTTGCATTCATAAATGTAATTTTCTAACACTGAAATAACCTAGTCCCTCTAATTGCATAAAACATCTAAAAGGCAGGCATAAAATTCATCAGTAATTGATGAGTTGTTATATAACTAGTGAATATAAAAACTAAAGTAGAATGAATTCTTCACATTTTACTATAAACATCAAGAAGCAGGTGTTAATAAGTGAATGGCCAAGTATCTATCAGTTCCCAGAATAATCTTGAGGATAATTTTGAGAGCTTTTAGCCTTGCCCTCAGAATTCCATAAATAATTCTTTTGTGTACTCCAGACAAGAACTGTGCTATGAAAACACACTTGTGTATTTGATTTTTCATAATAAAACATTAATAGTTTCTCAATGCACCAATAGCGATATCTTTTTTAAATGATAAAAATCAAAAGAAATAAAAATTAAAACTGAAGAACAGTTTCTATCAGCATCTATAGTTTTTTCAAAAATATCTTCAAATATTTTATAACTTTCTCTTATATTTCCTTGTTTAAAACATGAACTAATACTAGAGTTGTATATTTGGCTAATAGAGACAATCATCTATAAATGAAGAAAAGTAAACTCTAGCATCTTCTTCAGATCAACCATGTATTACTTTATCTCACACGTGAAGGACATTATATAGCATTAAAAGACAAAATAATAATGTTAAGTTGTGACATAAACCAACAAACTAAAGAAATTCAGAATTAAACTTGACAGTTCCTGAGTCCACTGTACTTTGGTAGTATAACACACAAGATACTTTCGGGCACAAAGGAGCAAGGAAAGGGCAGTGTGTCAGCCTTAGAAGTTAATTTCCTTGCTTTTGTTGGTTTATATTACCATCTAATATTACGTAAACAATCTGTTTCTAGGGAATTTATTTTTTCTTCAGTCATGATGAGCTGAGTTCATTTTTACGCTAAAGATCTTTCTGCATATAAAAATCCAGTTATACAGCAACAAAAGCTGATAAAGGAATGTCACTTAAAAATGAAATTTACAAAAAATATAAAATATTCAAAAATTGCTTAATTGGAAGGATCACTTCTACTTATTTTGCAACCTCTCAAAAGGTGAAGGTAATTAATACAACAGAATTTATTAAAAATAAATGGTTTATTGTGGAATGATCAGGACTTATTAGTAATTCTTGATTTTGTTAAAAGTAATCACCTGAAAACTTACAGATCTAGATAAAGATCAACAAGGTAACTAAAACATGTTAGATTTTAAAAAACTACTGGAATAAGTGAGTTTTTGAAGAAGCACCTTAGAGTTAAAAGCTGACCATCGTACAATGGAGCAAAAATGCAATGGACAAATGTACTTTTTTGGGTTATTGTGATCACAAATTAATTTCTTTATCTTCTTCTTATGGGAAAAACAAATAGTCACTTTAATATTTAAGGCAAAAAAATTTATGCAATAAAATTCATTTAAAATGTCATTTGTAGGAAGATGGACAGAAATGCTGATAGATCTCAGGAGTAAAATGTATAAAAGTGATTCTGGACTTAAAATAACAAGTATCAAAAGAAAGTGATGATTTAACTATATAAACATAAACCACAAATAATACAAGAAATAGGATACTGAGTTATACTGGAAACATTTCCATATAAAACTATACTGCATAATTTTATGAAAGTATTAAGGAACAGAAATAAAAGATAGTACAAATGCCACTCAGATACAGTAAGATTCAAAGTTAACATTTTCTAAAGAAAAGGCTACAAGTTATCACCCCCGCACACACATACCATTATTACTCATATGAAAATACAGGGAAGTTTTTTCAACACTGAGAAATATACTCTATGAATATATTTTTTCTATGAATATATGTAATATAAATAAAAAACCACAAAAATGTTGGCAATATTCTTTTTGTATTGAATTTTAAATACTAAGCAATAAGTATAGGATAGTTAAAAATGTGTCTCTGAGTCAGTAGGCAAGAGTGATTTTCCAAGATGCCTTTTTTGTTTCAGTTAAAATTAAAATCCACACTGTCTAATCCTTGGAGTCAATTTGTAATTAAGGGGATTTGATGAGAGACCAGGCACTGAATTAATGATAAAATTTAATATCTGTTTTAACGCATCAACATAACACAAAAACTAACCAACACGGAACAACACAATAAAGTCATTTTGTTACAGAGAAAAGACTACTGCTATGTCAGTTTGTGAATGTTAGTGTTTTTGAAAATAAGTGTACATGTGAGAAATCAACATTTATGTCAAAAATCAACATTTATGTAAAAAATACTAATAGAACAAGGGTTGTTTTTGGTATAGTGCAGTTACTTTTACTGACAGTTTTATATAATCTTTAATGAAGGACTCAACTACTTTCCGTATGTCTCAAAGGAGAAATATTTTATTTAGTAGCTAGAATAAGTTAATTGTAGTTCACAATGTAAAACTGTTTTTTTAAATGTATTATTAGTTTAGAAAGAACATACAGTTAAAAATCCATCAAATTGAATTTCATAATGTCTTAAGCAATCATTTAGATTTTGTATTGCATTTTTCACAATTCGTCAGACAATTTAATCACTTTAGTGCTCAACTTCATTTTGGTTATTGGAAACAGCTAAAAATGAAAGAGTATATTTCATTTGATCAGCATTCTCCATGTAGTGTCATGAAACTTAGCCCCCCACAGAATCACTCAAAAATCACTCAAAACAAAATCACTCAAAAAAGACATAAAATGAAAAATTGCACCAAAATAATGACCTCGGTGAATATAGATATCAAGTCAAAAATGAAGCAGAACTAAAATTGAAAGGCACAGTTGTTATCTTTTTAAAAACAAAAAGTCTACAGGCCTAAAACAAAGAGGGGAAATATTTTCCCGACTTTACTTTTCAAACACACTCTGTATTGGGCAAGTTTTCAGATTCATAGTAAGATATTGCAATTCACTAAGCCTTGAGTCAGGCCCACATTTATTATTTTGAAAAATATTCTTTTGATGATTCTAACATATAAACTCCTGTAAAGATCTACTGATCTCATTACCTACCAACCAACCAACTGAATCTCTACTAGGTATCACATTAATTCTACCTAGGGCATTGCTCTCAACAGTGTATTATGGAAATCTACTCCTCTACATATTCTGGCCACTATTATACTAAAAGTTTACAGGTCAAGAAAAAGAGGGAGGAGATCACAGGGGGAGAGCAGACATAAGGAGGAAGTGAGTAATAAAGGAACTGTTGATGGGGCAGAAATAAGAAAGGCCTGCCCAACCCGCCAGCAAAGAGGAGGCAAGCCACTCCCAGAACACAAGAGGAGGCTTCCGAGCTCCCGTGTCCCCACCAGCAAAGAGGTGAGCCTCTCACAGCACACAAGAGCAGGCTTCCAGGCCGCTGTACCCCGACCAGCACACAGCAGGTGAGCCACTTGCAGCGCACAGAGGAGGCTTCTGGGCCGCCATACCCCGCATCGAGCACAGAGGAGGTGAGCCACTCCCAGAGCACAAGAGGAGGCTTCTGGACCTCCATACTACCCCCCGCCCCCGCCCAGCACAGAGGAGGTGAGCCACCCCTAGTCCACAAGAGGAGGCTTCTGGGGTGCTGGACTTCCCCCGCTAGCACAGAGGAGGTGAGCCACTCCCATCGCACAAGAGGAGGCTTCTGGGCTGCCGTACCGCCCCCCCCCCAGCACAGAGGAGGTGAGGCACGCAAGCGCCGCCAGCAACTGCCCTCCCCCCGGCCTTTGAAATGAGAAGACACATAAACAAGTTTCAAAACCAGACCTCAAGATCACCTAAAACAACCCCAAAGGGAAATGAGATGGAACAATCTGATACTCAACTATCTGGACTCCGTGAACTACCAACAAAAGAGGATCTGGAAAAAAAATGAAATCAGAAATAATTTCTCAGATAACAGCAGAGATTGTGCCCATACTTCAAGACATGATTAATAAATCTAGAGAGGACACATAAAAAAATAGAGGAGCTGAGGAACATAATGGAATTCCAACACAGAAAAGAAATGTAATCCATAAAACATACAAACAGATTTCCAGGAGATTAAAAACTCCATTGAAAGTCTATGCAGCAGAATGAACCAATGTGAGGACAGAATTTCAGATATAGAAGATAAGATTGCAATTAGTGACCAGAAAAGAAAAATTGCTTTAAAGTTATAAGGGACCGCGAGAAATCAATCCAGCAGCTGCTAGATGATGAAAAGAAGAGTAACATAAGACTGATTGGTGTCAATGAAGAAACAGGAGAGAATGCAGATGACATAAAAAAAAAACTGTTCACAGAAGTGATGACAGAAAACTTCCCAAGCAGGGGAAAAGAACTTGACATACAGATAAGTGAGGCATATAGGACTCCAAGTAGTCATGATCAAAAAAAGTCTACATATAGGCATATAATAGTTAAGATCCCAGAAACCCAAAAGAAGAACAAAATTCTACAAGCAGTTAGAGAAAAGAAACAAATCACATACAAAGGAAAGCCCATCAGAATCACAGCAGACTTCTTAACGCAAACCCTCAAGGCAAGAAGAGCTTGGAGTGTTGTATTTCAAGCCCTAAAGGAAAACAGCCTCCAACTCAGATTGATGTACCCTGTAAAATTATCTTTCAAAACTGATGGAGAAACAACATACTTTCATGACAAAGAGCACCTTAGGAACTTCATGAATACCAAAACAGCACTCCAAAAAATTTTAGACATATCCTAGGAAAAGACAACATGGACCACAAACCCAGGAAGCCCAGCAAAATGAATCTGACGCAACAAGAAATTAAATGCAAAGGGGGAGAATCCAACAAAAAGAAAAAGTCATGACAATGATAAGTCAATATGTATGAGTTATAACCATTAATGTTAATGGTCTCAGTTCATGAATCAAGAAATAGACTGGCAGAATGGGTCAAGAAGCAAGAGCCAACAATATGCTGCACACAAGAAACACATTTAATTCAAAAAGAAACTCATAGACTGAAAGTTAAAGGGTGGAAAACAATACTCCATGTGACAGGAACCTGAAAAAAAAAGCAGAGTAGCTATCCTCTTTGCAGATCAAGTGGATTTCAAACGAAAATCTGAAACACTCTGGTCCCAGAAATTTCAGACAAGGATAGTCAACTTGTATGTACAAATCTGTTGTGAACATGTGTTCTAATTCCTCTCAAATAAAAACTTAAGAACAGGACTGTTGGTTCTTAACAGTAGTACAATAAATTTCTATATTGTTTTCCAAAATGGTTTTATCACTTTACATTCACATTAGTAGTATTAGTAAGTTCTAACTGGTTCACACCTTAGCTGACATTTGTCCTTTTAAAACTTTGAACTTCATCTCCCTAATGAGTGTATAATTCAATCTTGTTATTGTACTGATTAGTGTATTTCTGATTCTAGTGTTGCACACCTTTCCTTGTGCTATACTGGCTATTTATCATCTTCTTGAGTCTACTTTTTAATTGGGTTGTCTATTAATGAGCCGTAATAGTTCTTTACATATTTTGGTCTTAGGTTATATACACTATAAATATGGTCTGTTTAAGGACTACTTTTCATTTTCTTAACGATGTCATTTAAAGTTCCAAATTTTGATGGAATTTCATTTATCAATTTTTTTATACATCATGTTTTTTATAGCCTAGGAAATTCTTGCCTACCCTAAATTCATAAACATTTTCCCTTATAATTTCTTCTTAAAGTTTTATAGCTTTAGTCTTTCATATTTAGGTTCATAGATCCTTTCAAGTTATTTGTATGTATGGAAATAAAGGGTTAAGGTTAATTTTTTATATTCAGACTCCAGGTGATCTAGTGGCATTTGCTGAAAACACTAACTTTTCCTCTGCCCTGGAATTGAGTTTATGTTCTATAAAATCTTAATGTTAAATAATCTTTCAAGACTCAGTGGACCATATATGTGTGGTTCTATTTCTAGATTTTGTTTTATTCCATTGATCTATATATCTTTCTTTAACCAACACTGCCTTGATTACTGTAGCTTTAGAAGAAGTCTTAAAATTAGATAATAAATGTCTTCCAACACTTTGTCTTTTTACTTTTCTAGGTCCTTTGTACTCCTACATAACTTTTAAATTTCAATATCCAATTCTTCATTTATAGCAAGAATACATAGACCTGAATTTTTATATATATCTTGTGTTTTCTCATCCTGCTAAATTCAAATACAAGTTCTAGCGGCTCCTAGAGATTTCTTAGTATTTTCTCTGTAGATGATCATTTCATCTACACATAAAGATTTTACTTCTACCTTGTCAATCCTATCCTAATTGTGTCATTTTATTGCCAGACTATTTTGGTGTGGGCCTATGTTTCAAAGTTTAATGGACAGATGAAGAGTAGGCATATCTGCTCTTGTTCCTCACCTTAGGGAGAAAGCATTGTATCTTCTCCATTCATATAAGGCGTTTTTGCTGGAAGTATGAAGTACATGTCTTTGATCTGTTGAGAAGGTTCTGTTCTACTTCTAGTCTCCTGATAGCTTTTACCATGAATAGCTGAAGAATTCAGTCCAATACTTTTTCTGCAACTACTGACAGGATCATATGACTTTATCCTTTCCTCTGTTAAAATGATGACTTTTGGGGGTGGATCTTCCAATGATGAATTAACACTGCCATCCCTATAATAAAACCACTTTCTACATACTGCCAGAGCTGGCTTCTAATAGTTTGTTTTGTTAAACAAATTTCTATCTATGTTCATACTTTTTTCGTCTATTATCTTTATCCAGTTTTAGGATTAGCACAATGTTGATTTCCTAAAATGAGGGGAGAAGTGTTCCTTCTTTTTTCTGCTTTAAATGTTTGATATAATTTATCAGTTAAAATGTATATGAGCCTGCTGTTGTCATATAGGTAGGTTTTCAAGCTAGGAATATACTTTCTTTATTAGATGCTATTCAAATTTTATATTTCCTCCAGAGTTAGTTTCATTAATTTGTCTTCTAAGTTACTTCTTAGAAGTTGTCAAATTTATTTCAAAAAAGATTTTTGTAATATGCTTTCTATATCTTTTTAAATTCTGTAAAATCTGTGGTAATGTCTTCTAGATCTTGGTATTGTAATTTAAAAAATGTATAACTGATATTGTGTAATAGGAAGAAAAGGTCTGTACGAGTAGGGGAAGTGGGAGGTGTAGGGGAAAGGAAAGGGAAAAGAAAAAATATGAGAAAAGGAAAAAAAATGGAAACAAAGTCTTTGCAAATACGGAAGGGTGGAGGGGGTGAATGGAGGGCAGGGGAAGGGGAAAAAATAAGAACCAAGATACATCATGTAAAGGTACAAGATCCAAATGATGAAGGTAACTGTATTTTATACCTAAAGTGTACCAATAAACTTAATGGGGAAAAAAAAGAAAACAATTTTTAAAAAATTAAAAATGAAAGGCCTGGGAGAGGAAATCTTGAAATGTTGGAAGTTTCTCACATGATCCATTTCTTTTCAGATAAGTGCTCATTTTCACAGTAAAATAATTTCATTCTACCATTACCAAAATCATCGCTAGTTTAACCACAGACAAGAGGAATGTGGCCAAACTGAAGGTAGGATGAATAGGTATTAGTAGGTACTGGAAGAAGAGAAACAGGCTTTGGTGATGTAGAGCATTTCAGTTGAAGGAAATACCAGGTCCAAAGACTGGTGCTACAAAAACAATGAAAGGTTTTCAGGATCTAGCCCAAGCCATTTTACATATTAATCTGCATGTTATGCTCAAAATTCAGTCTCCTACTGAAAATTTAATCCTCTTTTCAAGTACTCATTAAGACATTTTTGACATTAAAATTGTATAAATAATTGTAGTTAAATTTTCAATATAATTTTATATCTATTATTATTTGTCAAAATAAATATCAAATTCAAATACTATGAAATGAAATTAGAAAAGCATCATTAGTGACCAATGCTAAAAGCAATTAATGCAAGAATCACCAAGTATTTCATTGTGTTTGTAATTAATAATCTCCATAGGAGATCACACCATAGTCTGTATTACTTTTATTGCAATGGTTATAGTTCACAGTTGTTTCATCTGCACGTCATCAGTTTTTATTATATTTCGATAGACTTGAAGAAGCTTCATAAGCTTTAATGATTCGGCTATAACTGGTACTTCATTTAGAAAGCCCATAGTGAATGCTGTCAGTATTACCTCATTTTGTAGGTAAAATAAAACTGGTGTAGCTTAGAGTATTGCCTGTAAAGAAATACACTCTTCAGAAAAAATTTATTACATTGTTATGGTTTGGGTCTATGGCCTCATGTCATAGGTGGGTGAATCTAGAGTGTGTGATTCTAGGATTATGGGCATGTGATTATTAAACCACTACACGAGTGACTGGTTTGGCACCATCCTAATCCTGGTGGTCTGAATAGGATAAAGGGAGCAGAAAGATGCTGTTAGTATGTTTTTGCCTTTGCTATCTTATGCATGCCATGTTGTTTCTCCTCTGTGAGGCCTGTTTGTTAGCCCTGTCTTGGAGCCAGCTGACTATGGACTGAAACCTGTATGAACTGTGAGCTAAATAGACTCTTTCCCCTTTACCTTTAGGTGTCAGGTATTTTGTCTCAGCAATGAGAGAAAAATAACTGACAGATATGTGGAAAACAAAGCCTACCAAATCAAACAGAGAATTGATCTTAATCAATTTTGTGGCAATATTTGACACAGTGAATCACTCCCTCCATAAAACTTTATTTAATCCCAAAATTTTGTGATAACACAATCTCTGAGTCATCTTCCTATCTTTCTTTTTCTTTTTGGGCTTCTTTGTAAATTACTTATTTGTACAACATTTAAGTACTAGAATGAACTAGTGTTCCATCTTTCTATTTCTCTCCTCCTGAATGTTCTGAGCATTCCCATATAATTCACGTCTAACTATAATCTGTACAAGATCTGGTACCATTGTCTTCCTCTTCCAACTGTTTTCTGTCACTGTTGTTTCCTACTGTATGGTTACTTATGCACTAAACGAAAGATAAAAATGCAAGAGGACTTATCAATGTCTTGCTTAAAATATTGAGAAGTTAGAAACAATCTGAATGCTCTGTAATAGGGAACTGAGAAAATTAAATGTTGCCTATCAAGGCATTGGGATCTACAGATCCTAAGAAAAGGGTCCTGTTGATCTGTATTTATAGAGATGGAGAAATCGCGTTATCTAAGTTACTCCAGTTTTGTTTAAAAATATTCATAATAATGAGAAAAAAATCTTGAATACTGACTTCACTTGGTACACATGCTCATTTCTGAAGCAATTATTTTTGAGGGAAAAGGTTTAGATATTCTTATTGATCAAGACTGTGAGTTAGAATTACATCGGAAGATGGAAGAAGGTTCATTATCTTTTAGGAGAATTAGGATGATAACATGAAATTCAAGGCAAATTAACTCTTGTGTAGCAAAATTATTGCTGAGCAGCACCACTATACTAGGTAAATGTAAAAAGAGAGAAAGGAAGTAAGGAAGTTATACAGAAAGGAAGGAAATAAGAGAGAGAAGTAGGGAGGGTAGTGGTACATATAAGAACATAAAGTTCTGAAGCTTTCAGGAGCCCAAAGGAGAAATTAATTCAATGGTGGAATACATACATATAACCTACAAAGAAGTAATAGTTATAAGTAGCATAAGCTTCATCCTTACATTCATTCTTTTGCTCCCCAAGTTCCATGGGAACAATGTAGAGAGACTCAGGCTAATAATGAACACATAGTCGGATCACAGCAGAAAAACTGCGAGCTTAAGGAACCCAAATATTTTGAAATATACTGTGCAACTTTTGCTTGAAAGGAAGACATTATTCTTATTGTATTGAATAGTAAACAAATCCCTCTTCCCTGTTTTGAATGGAGGTATTACCTTTATTTTTCAAGATTATCTGCTGAACAAATTATTTCAAAATATAGTTTGGGACAAAGGCCCTAAGTACCTCTACAAATCTTGTGACACACACACAGACACACACACTCACAGCTGTGTCCCACTATGATCAATTTAGAGGGACACAACCAGCATTAGTTTTTTAAAAAAGTAAGTAAAACAGTATGAAAGTGTCCAAATACATATATGTTATGAGAGTATATATCCATTTCTTACATTTTTGTCTTGGCTTTATATTTATATGTTAGTGTATTAACTTGGTCACAATATAAATATAATTCATGTTGCTATGCCTGAAATATACTTTACTATATGGTCATCTATGAATATAATAATAATGTAACTACTTAACAATGATGTAACAAAAATTTGAGTGACCCAAATTCTTACCTTCTTAGTCAATAAATATCTAAAAATGAAAATTCAAGAAGTGGCACAAGCTTTTCACATAGATACATGGAAAGAGACAAGTTAAAAGTGATCTTGTCAGTGGAGCTGAAATCAGAAAAGGTAGATGGGAAGGCAGACTGCTCTTGCTTTTTTATTATAATATGCATAGAATCATTTGACTTTTACAATATGTGCTTTATTAAATGGCTAAATATTCATACACAAAATATTTTTCACAACAGTATTCATAGGAGTGTGAAACTATGAACAACCTAAATACTCAACTTTAAGGGGAAATTAAAATTATGGTGCATCTAATTATATTGCATTGTAAATTACATTGCATTAAATGGAATGTTTAAAAAGAATTCATAATTCTACTAGAGAATGCTTATGATGTGTCAACCAAGGAAAGGGGATACTAAATTGCATAGGTGGTATTAATTCATTTAAAAGACACAGTATTTATTCAATAAACATTATATGCCAGGTACCATGGCAAGATGTGGAGCCAAGCCTAATTTTCAGCTGATGTACTTAGGTATAGCCATTCAAGTTGTTAACAGCCGGCTGCTCTTCTTCATTGGTCAGTGTCTTTGACTTTCTAAGTGTCAAACAGTTTTAATAGATACAGAAGTGTACAAAGTAAGAAAAAAAATCTCTGGTCTCATACAGCATTAATTTTCATTAGGAAAACAGACAATAAAATATATATATTAAAAGATAATAACAAGTACTTCAGAGAAAAAGCAGGAAGGGAGAGAAAATGCTGTTAGATTTGAGTTGAGATATTAACAAACGGGTTAGATAAATTCTCATTAGCCAGCTGGCATTTGAAGAGATGTGAAAAAATAAAAGTGAGCTATGTGAACATTTGGCAGAAGAGTGCTCCTTGGAAGATACAGGAAGTACAACACTGTCAGATGTAAGCAAGACTGGTATGTTTGAGGAATAGCAAGAGGATAGTGCATCTAAAGTGAAGTTTGACATTAGAGGAAATAATAGGGCCAGATCAAGAGTTCTTGTAGGTTTATTCTGAAGACAAGCCATTGAAAGTTTTTTTTTGCAGAGGAGTAACATAATCTAATTTACATTTTAACAGGATTATTCTGGAAGCTGTGCTGTGAATAGAAGGCAAGAATAAAAACAGCCTACGATTAGGAGGCTTTTACAATAATCCAGGCAGGAAGTGACAGAGCTTGAGAAATGGTAGCTGTGGAAGTGGAGAGAAGTGGCTGAATTCCTGATATGTATTAAAAGTGTAGCCAAGAAGATTTGTTTACAGATAGGTTGTGGAGTAGGAGAAAAAGGGTAAAGAATGACTCCAACAATCTTTGCTTCACCCATTGGTAGGATAAAAAGATGTTCTTTTCAGACAGACTCTGCAGAATGGACTAGATTGGGTGATACAATTAGGAGTTTGGTTTTTGGCAGAAGCTTGAGATGTTTATATGCATACCCAGGTATGACAGGCAGCTGCTAACATAACCCTGCAAAGACCTTTGCCTCCTGGTGTTCATGACCTTGTGTAATGTTCTCCCCTTGAATGAGAGCTGGATTTAGTGAGTCACTTTTTAAAAATGATTTTATGTTTTGATGCCGGGTGTGGTGATGCATGCCTATAATCCTAGCATTTGGGAGGCTGAGGCAGGAAGATTTCTGTGAGCTCAAGGCCAGCCTGAACTGTAGTGAGACTCTGTCTCAAAAAAGAAAATTATGTTTTGAGATAATCATAAAATTACAGCAAGTTCTAAAAATGTAAAAGTGAGGTCCCACATACCTTCCAGCAGACATTCCCCAATATTTAACATCTTGTGTAACCACAGTACAGCATTTAAGTCAGGAATCTGACAGTGTCATTCCGGAGGCTGAGGTCCAATTCACAGAGCTTACTGTGACTTCATGAGTCTCGCATGCACTTGTGAGTATGCATATGTGTGTATTTAGTTCTATGTAGTTTTATTACCTGAAAATTGATAAAATCACTATCACAATGACAGTGCAGAGTGTTACATCACCACAAGGAGCTCTTGGGCCACCTACTTTGTACCCATAACCCTACCATCTTGTAATTATTAATCATATACTTTTTTCTCTAAAGCTGTCATCTTACCTATAATACTCACTTGAAATTGAATTTCCTTAATTCAGAATCCATGCAGGCCTGAATTCAGGTCATCTTACAAATATGTATTATTGAATAGATGACTAAAACTATAATACCATACTACAAATTTGTAAACACACGATATATTCTAATTTCAATTATTTTGAATGTTATCCAACTCCCTCATTTTGAAGATACAAAATAATTTGCTAAAGGCCATACAGTTGGTAATGGGAAAACAAAGACAAGAAAATAGGTCTTTGACAGCTACATCCGTGTTCTTTTACCACATCATATATACCACTGGCATAATGTATCATACTTTATTTAAAGATTACTTACATTTTTATCATTTGTAACAATATCCCTATACTTATTATCTCACAAATGTGGAGGCCAAGTTAACTGGATTTCCTAATGCTGTATATCTAGTAAATTGGAAATTCAAGATTTTCAAATCAAAATCCATTCCTAAAGTTATGTATTGTACTAGAAAATAATCCAAAACCATACCCCACTCTCAGTAAAGGGCTGGTATTATCTGGGCATATAAAAGATAGTAATATTGCTCCTTTGGAAAAAGACTAATAATTTACCTCAACACATGATTTCATCTAAAGAAATGGTTTTTATTTACTATTCAGTACAATGAATAGTGGTTAGTATTTACTCATTCTCATAAAAGAGCTTATCCTGCAGTAAACTCTAAACTTCAAAGGACAAAATGAATACACTAAAAGCTCTTCTATCAGTATATTTAGAAAACCAGAAGGCTTTGTTCAGTTCATGAATTAAGAAACTTTAGCATAAAATAGAAATCCTTCTACAGAGTTATAGCTAGGCATACACAGTGATTATTAAGACAATATTATACCAGAATAATTCCATTTTGTTTCTGATAATAAAGATAGTAACATCAAAGAGTATAGCTTAAAAGTTATTTAAAAAACTAATGATTGTATAATATGATCCGAACAATGTGCTAAATTCCAAGTGAACAACAACATAAAAAATGATGAAGAAATTTCCGATTTAGAGGAGACAATTAACTAATTGAGACATTTTAAATAAAGCAAAAGAAAAGATCAGACAAAATGCAGTAACATGATACATTTAGAAACACCATGAAGCAGGGAATATCTTGGAACTAGCACAACTAGAAGAAAATGGTCCAGAAAAAGGAGGGCAGCAGGGTAAAATTAGCATAGTGTTCCAAGTAAACTTAGGAGAGGCTTGGGCTTTATTCCATAGGCAGTAGGAAGCATTCTTGCTTTCTACTGATACTTTCACTCTGAAATATTTAAGGCATTATTCCTCTGTTTTCAAAGTATTTAAAATATTATTCTATGATTGCTGTTGTGAAGTCAGTGAGTCTGCCATTCCTTTGTAGAGGTGACTTTCTCATTGTTTGTTTCAAGTGGCTTTCTAAACTTCAGTGTTCACCAAATTTTAAAAAATTCATCAAGACTAAAATATATCTGAGAATCCCAGATCTGAGGTTTCTGCCATTTGACAATTTGAAAAAAAATTTTGTCATGACTTTTTGTATTTTGCCTTTCCCCGACTCCCGATATAACCTCCTCTGGAATTCTGAACAGATATATTTTAGATCTTTAAACTCTTATGTCCTTTAATACCTCTTTTATATTCCTTATTTCTTTGTCACTCTGACTTCAGTTTCAGTACTTGTTTCAAATCCATCTTCCAGGTTACAATAACTTCTTGAACTGTGTGAAATCTGCTGTTCAACCTATTTACTAAATGTTTTAGGTATTTTAGTGTAAATTTCTCCAAATTCAATCTAGTTTTCTATCAAATCTAGTCAAGTATTTTTAGTCAGTTTCCTTCCTGACTCTTGCTTTTAAGCCTTTCTTTTTCCTCAAAGATACAGACCACACTTACGATATTTTCTGTGATGGATAATTAAAATAAACGAACTACTTGTTGAACTATATGATTCTGTTGCCTTACATTTTTGCTGACTTTCATTAGAAGTGTTTTTTATTGTTATGTATTTTCTAATTTCTTCTGTTAGCTCAGGTCTCTGACTCTTTCTCTATCAGTATTATTGGATGCCAATTGTGAAGACATTTTGCTTTGGTTTGTTCTCTATGGGCTTCTCCGGGGCAGGATCATTCAAGTTAAAACCTCAGCTCTTAGACCCATACATATAAGAAGACATCAGTCTACCTATGTGGTAATAAACTGCCTGAAAGCCTGTGATGAATGACAAAACTTCAGCGATTTCCCCCCTTCTAGTCAAATCAAGTTGCCTTAAACACTAATGGTGATGCAATCTCACCAGCTTTAGAGAGAATTTCTCCTGATATTCCCTGGCATAAATAGGGTTGATCTTACCCTTGTAGTCATTAAAATGGAAGCTCAAATTTACCAAGATTTGACAAAATCACTGAGGGTGAAAAGACAGTTTCAGGTAATCACTATTGCCCACAAGTTTTATTATTATTTTTTTCCATTTCATTTCAACTTTGGGGCCTTTGCAGATTCTTTGTTTTCCTGATATCTCAATAATATGTTTTAAAATATTTTTATAATAAAAATTTTAACCATCTTTTCTCATTTTTAAGACAAGAGGGTTATTTAAAGTATTATATTTTCTTATATTCTTGAAAATGTAAGACAGTGAGGTTTAGAAGTAGAAAAGTGAATCCTGTGCTTTAGAATCATAGCTGATGGCAATATGACAACTGATTAGGATAGAAAAGTTAGGAAAATATTTGTACTGTTATTGTCTAGATTGTGGCCTTGATAGAGTAGAATAAAAATGAGAGTAAAATAGGAAATAACTGTGGCATAATCAACAGGACTTGATGCTGAACTGCTTTGTGGTGGATGAGCTCATGAAACAGTATGATGAGTATGGCAATTATTACAGCCTACATGTCTAGGAGGATTAATGAATAACTGTTACTGGATCAAGCTGGCAGTAAATAATAGAAAGTAATTAAGAATTATATAAAATATAGAGCTTTATTCTCTCACCAGTAAAAGAAGTCAGGATATAGGTCCTTAATGTTCTCTCAGTAGCTCACTGACTATGGGACTCAATGATGTCCGACAGCTTCTCTTGGACTTTTGTCATTACTGTAAAATGGTTACTATAGTTCCAGACATCAGGTCAGTGTTAAAGGTTATAAAAGGGAAGGAGTAATGGTGTTTGTTTTATCTGCCCTTATATCAAATAACCTTTTTCAGAGGTATCCTTTCTTCCTCTAGCCCTGCTGTAGGTTCCTTGTTACATCTCACTGGCAAAAAAGAAAGGCTGAGAAAATATTTAACTTTTTCCACATCTATAACAAAAGAGAATATGACTAGAAATAAATGTTGCATTGTACAGACAATATAATATGTCTGAGTCAGGTCCTGACTTCTTCCTATGGAGAAGGCTTATGGAGTCAGAGCATCTGGTTTCAAACTTGCTAGGTAAGCAGATATTCAGATATCCAAGTGGAGGGGTTGACATGATCTTCACTGGGACATAAATAATAAATGATGTGATAAGAACGGGTGAACTTGAGAAGGGAAAGAAAACAATAAAAGAAACATCCCACAGGTAAGGATATGGAAGAAAAAGTACTCTTTCATTCATTAGTGGTGGAAATACTAATGGTATTTAGCCACTTTGAAAGACACTATGGCAGCTTCTCATAAAATTAAACATATTTTACCATATGACCCATCAGTGGCATTCCTAGGTATGTACTCAAATGAGTTAGACAACTTAGGTTCAAAATCCTGCACACAGATGATTATAGGAGACTTGTTGCTAATTATCAAAAGAGTTGGAAGCATGCAAGAAGACTTCCAGTGAATGAATAAACTAGATAGATCTAAATAATACTCTTATCATTAGCAGTAAGAAGAAATGAGCTACTTTTGAACTATAAGGAAATGACCTTTGCAACCTTCAGAAGATATACAGGAATTTTAAATGTACATTATTAAGCAAAAGAAGCCAATATTAAAAGGCTATCTATTGTATGATTCTACCTATATGACATTCTACACGTCAAACTATGGAGAGAGTAAAAAGATCAGTATTGCTAGGGACCAGGAGGTCAAGATAGATGAACAGGCAGAACACACTGGGGGCAGTGAAACTGTTCTGTATAATACAATGACTAATAGACAGTACATATTTATCAAAACCCATTGCATGTATACCAACAAGTAAATCCTGTTGCAAACTGAGAATTCTGGTTACAATGACCCGACTATAACAAATGTACTACTTTGGTCCCTGATGGTGATAGTGTGTGGGGGGGGTATGGAGGGACACTGGGCACATGCGATCTTTCTTTACTTTTTATTTGATTTTGATGTAAGCCTAAAACTGCTCTAAAAATAGTTTATTTTAAAAGGGGGGGCAATACTTAACCTCAGAAACACTTATACTTTAGGGATAGGTAGGAAAAGAGGAACCAGCAATCAAGACTAAGGAAGGGCAATCAAAGAAGAAAAAAATGATAAGGGTTTAGCAATAGGGAACAGGAAAGTGTTTCAAGAGAAAGGATCAATAAGATTGAAATGTATTACTCTTAGGTTGTTTTGTTTTTTGAGACAGGGTCTTGCTATGTAGTCCAGGCTGGCCTTGAACTCATGGAAGTCCTTCTTCCTCAGCCTCCCATGTGCTGGGATTACAAGCTACACCACCACACCCAGCTTATTCTTAGGTTGACTGGGATATTGAATATGATAATGAAAAGTATCACAGGTTTATTAGCAATCAGAGGTCATCTACTGTCTAAGAAAAAATGGCTTTCAAGGAAATTATACTGGAGAACTCCAATTCTAGGAGGTTAAAGCTATGTAATAAGGAAGGTATATTAATGAAAGTAAAAAAGGAAAGAAAGCATATATGAACTTTCTTATTAATTTTAATGTCTACATACTTATGACTAATCTATGTCCAAAATATTTAATATCCAAAGTGATGTTCTTCAAGAAGCCAATTTCTTAACATAAACTGATAAAATTTATTTTAAATGAAAAAATAATAACTAGCACCAGTATAATTCAGTCCCTCACCCAACAGACACCACTGTATATTACTTATTGGGAATATTAAAGATATAAAAATAAGAGAAAACTTTCTATGTCTAGCAAATGCGACTAATATAAAAGAATGCTCATAAATGATCACCAAACTCTAATCTTATGTTTTACAATGAAAATAAGTTAGGAAGAATTTTCCAGTTATTAGAATAAAGGCATTATTTTAATGATACTATTTCTGACAACTATTTGCTTGTATGACAATTATGATTTTGTCATAATCAATACTTTAGAAAGTTCTATATAATGGATAACCATTATATATATATATTTTTTGTCTTCAGTCATACCCCTGGAACTGCTTCTTTTAGAAATCTGAGTGTAATTCAGTGAAATAAGGCCAGAATTTTTCAAATCTTATTCTATTCAAATTCACTCTTACAAATGATAGTAATAATGCTATTTATAATAAAATATTAAAAATATTGTTGGTGCTATTTTTAAAAAATTTCTCATCTTCATTTGGACACAAACAATATTAAACCACTTAAGAAAAAATGACACATAGAAATGTTTCTATTTCCATAAATTGCAGCCTACATTTAATTAAATTTAACATAAACACACAATCAAAAATGTCAAAATAAAGACTATGCAACTGCTATATGTTAACAAATTGAAATTTTAATTTTAGGTTTCTCTTTTTTTTTTCAGTACTAGGAATTGAACCTAGGACCTTTGAACTGAACTACATCCCCAGTCCTTTTTTGATTGTTTATTTGGAGACTGCATCATGATAGTCATTAAGTTGCCCAGACTGGGTATAAACTCATGATCTTCCTTCTTTTGCTTCCCAGAGTGCTAGGAAAATAGGGGTGTATCACCACCCTCTTAGATTGTTTTCAATAAAACAGCCATATTATATTAAGCATATAAAATCTGTCCCCTAACACTAATAAGAAATTAGCAATAAGAAATTGCTAATAAGAAATGAGCAAGCATTACAGAAGTGGCCATTAAAACAATCTTGATTTCCATTTTTCAAATAATGTTTTTAAATTATTATATTTAATTTTCATGAAACAGTCCATTCTTTGGATCACAGAAATTGCCTCTTTTATATATATTGCCTCTTTTCTTACTCATCTTTATGATCTATCTATAAATTCAATAGAAAGAAAAAAAGAAAATGCATTAAACAACAATAAGTTATTATAAGCCCACCACTAAGAATTTCAAAATGAAGCTAAATATATTTTGTAAAAAAATCTGATTTCTTTAAAACATTTTCTTGGATAGATTAAAAATAATTCTACATCAAAATGTCACCATTTTTCTAAATTTTAGGAGATTAATTTTCACAATCCTCGCTTGGTTTGTTAAGATCATGATTCTTTCTATAATTTGCAGAAATAAATGAATTTAAGATGACAAAGTACAGTACAATCCCTCTTGGCAGCAAATATTTTCTTCTTGCACAATAAAAACTAAGATGACTTTTGTTTCCTATGGATTTTCACTTTTAACAAGTTAACGAGAATGGAAGCACCTTGAGGGTAGAGACCATTACTATGTCACAGGCAATATTCTAGGAACTGGGGCAAATATAAAAAGTAGACTGGAAAGTGACAAACATCTTAAAAAATAATTAGTAGAATCAAAATAATGTCTTTTCTCATGATTACAGAATCTACATTATAATGAGACAGAATTTGGTTTCCAGTTCTAATTGAATATATTATATTTCTTTCTCTCTTTTTTTTGTAGCATTTGAAGTACTTTTATAAATCCCAAACATGTTCATATATCCTTCAAGGAGTATTACACCTCTGTGAGTTACTAATATTATAGCTCATTTAAAAATTATTATAATACCAATACAAAGTAAAGGCCCATGATTTAATTTTTTTCTTTTAATGTGTTCACTTTTTATTAACTATAAAAGTTAAAAACATAAAAAAAGAAAAAGAAGGAATATATGTCAAAGTTTTTAATAGTGTATCTCAAAAATCAGAAAATATGTTGTTTTCATGAACAGATACATGAAATAAAATAATACCATAAGAGAAGCATGCTGTATCTGTGTTTAAAGAAGGGGTTGTTGGCAAACACCACAGCTCACTTCTGCTGAAATGTACACAACTGATATATGCAGCACAGAAAGCTGGCACCAAGGGCTTACAACCTTAATTTGCCTGTGAGAAGGAACAGAGATTTACCTTCAGAGCACGTTCTTGATTGTTTTCAGCAGTCAGATGTCTCATGTTGTTTGCTGAAGTCTGGTTCTGCTCTTTCAGATGATGAAGCTCCTGCTCTAGCCGTTTGCACTGCCACAGGGGAAGAATCCCATTAAGTAAAGGAGTTAGCACATTTTTTTCACCAAGCCATATGAATTAATGTAAATAATACCCCACTGTATTCTCTAAAAGACAAGGTTTATTTTTTTTCCATCAAGAAAGGTAAGTAAAAGTAATATTGACTACAAACAAAATAACATTGTGCATAGTACTCTGGTTATTCAATTATAATTTTCAGTTAGTCTTATTAATCTAAATATGTCATAAAATACTTTTAAAATTAAGATCCAACTGTATTCAAAATTATTTTCATTAACCAAATTGTTCTATGTAGTTGTTAACAACCAAAGTATGCTTCTAAAACTCACAATGGATTCTAATTTAGCTATAGTATTATATTGTGATGAATTATTATTTTTAAAATAAAAAGTACTCATAAAATATAATAAAGAGTATTTTACACAATAGTTGCATAGGCTATAAAGTGATAAACTGCAATACAGAAAAATATGAAGATATGTGAGAGATTAAAGGAATAAAGTATTAAACACATTTCAGTGAAAAGCTAAAACTCACCTCTTAATTTATTTTTAAATTACGGTATTTAATTAACAACTGATGAAATAGACATACTGATTCAACATTGTACAAAGTTCTTTCTACACTATTTGACAAATACCTGGTAGCCAAAAGGAATAAAAAAAAATCACTAGTTTACAAGATACAATCTGTCATTTCTTATTATTCTAACATTTTCTTCTGCCTCGCACCCTTATAATAATATGCAGTCTATACTAGTATTTCTCAACTTTGAGTAATATACAAATCCTTTTACAAGTCTTACCGGACTCCTGATATTGACTTAGATATACGATGTTTATACAAATATTGTTTATACACACGCCATGCATACAAAATACAATTATAAAAAAAATACATAAATTAACCAGAAAATCAAAATATTTCAAATTAATATTAATTTAATAAAATAGAGAATTTGTTAGAGCTAAATTCTGAAAATATGATATAGTACTGAGTGATTCCATGGCAGACACATTTATATCACCATGTCCATTCCACCATGTGCTATGCATGTACTTAATGCATGTATCACATGTTTTTTAATTACATGAAAGCTTTCTGACATGTACCATTTGCCCTTTATTAGGAGGGGACAAATGATTTCCATTAAACTGTGTCTCTGTCCTTTTTAAGCCCAGAACAATTATTTGGTCACAGAGTGAACACAAAAATCATGAGCCATGAAAATGAATAAAACGTAACTGTGTTACAATCTACTAGCAATGTTCTCTTCTAAACCTATCCTTTACAGTTTCAATCAAATTTAGTATCAAATTATTAGATATCATAATGGAATGATCATCAGTTTCAGGGCTCCCTACTCTCTGCATACTCTCATAGAGGAGGTGCTGGGAGCTCCTCTGTGGGAACCCACCAGCAACTGTGTGAAGCACACTGAATGTCCCACTAGCATAGCACTACCACTGTATGTGGTAGTAATGAATAATTGTTTCTGGGTTGGTCAAGCTTTCTCTATCCCCAAAGTCCAGTGGCTCCCAGTTGCTGCTTGCTCATGAAGTGCTATTGTTTTCAAATTCCTGAGTGCACACCAGTGTTGTCTCATACATTGCTCTCCAAAGCCCTGTCATGTGAGTATCTTACTCAGAGTTATACTCTTTCCTGTGGGAAGGTTAGAGTGGCTGTGAGTCTATTCTACAAGCCAAGTCACTGCTGAAGTGCTGGGTTTGTCCCTTAGTGCAATCCTCTTCCAAAACAGTGTATATATCAGACCTGGAGTATAAGGCAGTGCTTTGATTCAAGAGTGGTCCAGCTTCCCCTTACAAACTCAGCTGACACTAGATTTTGGTTCAGTGACCTTCTCTTTTCATTTACCCTCCTCTATCAGGCTTTTTCTTTTAGGCCTCACTTTAGAGTACCTGCTTTTTTTCCAGTGCATGGTTCAGAGGCTTCCTCCTTTGCTCTTACTCTTTATAGGCCATGATGATCTCTTCCAGGTTTATATATTAATGTCCCATTTTATGGATGTTCATCATGTCAGTTATGCAATTTAAAGTCTATACTCCCACAGGAAACAGATCTAGCCTTTTAATGTCTCAGGAAAATTTATCCCCCTTTGCTCAGTCATGGTCAGAGACTTGATTTTTTGTTACTCCTCTGAATGAGTAGGTTGTCTATTTTTTCCATATTCCATTTAAGTGAAGAAAAAGTCCAGATCTATACAAGAATCTCTACAGAGGTCCTACCTCAAGTTGCTACCTCATTCCTTGTAAGGGCAATAAAATCCAAACTCTAGCATTTGGGACATATTCCTGGTCTTGTACCTCTAGTTAACTCGCACATCTGTAGACAAAAGTCTTTTAATTTTTAACTTTCATAATATTTCGGCCCTTCCACTTCTTTCTGAAAAGGTGTGTGTGTGCGTGTGTGTGTGTGTGTGTGTGTGTGTGTTTGTGTGTGTGGAGAAAATGAAGCACTCTCAGGCCAATTTTTGATTGAAATATTGTGATCAAAGAGATAAGTTTATGACCAGTAAGGCTATTTTTGCCCTGAAGATACTCATCCATATTGCACTCTTGGATCAGTTTCCACACACATGTGGCATAAGAGCAATAGAAAGTAAAGCCAAGAAACAACGCAAAATGGCAAGTGTCCCATAGGGCTGCACCTTCAAGTATTTAACCATCCTCCTGATTAAATGAATGAAAACAGACAAATCAAATATTAGAGAAGGTATGTGTTCCTAAATCAAGTAACATATTAAAAAATTTTTGCTATGATGTTCACAGTTTCCTTTTGAATGGACACAATTAAAAACAAAATATCTTTCCTGCTCATATTCTGCTCAATATTAATTTTATTAAAAGTTTTACTGTGGGCTGGACTGGTGCATGCCTGTAATCCCAGTACTCCAGAAACTGAAGCAGCAGGATTGAGTTTAAGGCCAACCTGAGTGACATACCATAGGTAGTACAAGACTAGCCCAAACTACATAGCAAGGGCTTGTCTCAAAAAACCAAAAGACAAAAATAACTCCTTCTCATTACAGTAGTGTTATAAAGCTAATGAAGAGAAAGACAATGTTTGAATTTTAATATCATTGATATATTAACAGATCTAGGCATTTTGATCAGCTCACAACATAAAAAGTACAATGCATCATATACTTCAAGGTGAAAAAAATCTGTAATTTAGCCTTGCTAATAAAAATTAATCTAAATCTGATCATATCTCTAGATCAAACTGTCATATTTAAAAGAGAAGAAAGAGACACACTAAATGATATTACAGAGATGCAATGGAAAAACTAGGACACTCTATAAGAATATTAATAGCCCAGTGTGCTGAAAAAATAAATTCTAAGGGAGAAAAAAGCTAAGGGAAAATATACTACAAATTAAAACAGACAGTAAAAAGTCAATTGAGTCTTTTGCACTGTATGATTTTTACTTAGATTCAGTTTTAAAATAAATAAAATTATGATATAAAGGTCACCGAAATTTGAAAATTATACCAGATGTTTCCAAATGTTATAGAATTACTACTGTATTTTTGGTGTGGTGATACTTTGGTTATATTTTAAACAAGAATATATATATATTAAAACAAACCCCAGTCCTGATAAATAGATTGCAAATATTTTCTCCCAGGCTATGGTTTACCATTATATTTTCTTAAGGTTGACCTTTGATGAACATTAGTTTTTTATTTTATTAATGTTAAATTTATCAATACTTACAGTATGTGTTCTTTCTTTCAAGACAATAATGTTCTTTCATATCTTCCTTCCTTCCATCCCCCTTTCTTTTCCTTTCCTCTTTTCCCCTCCCTCACTCCCTCCTCTTTCTCTCCCTCCTTTCTTTCTCCAATAAAGACATACAAATTACAACACTGTTTATAATAGCAGAAAGGTAGAAGCACCCTAAATGTTCATCGGCAGATGAATGGACATATGAAATGTGCTACATACAAATAATAGAATTATATAAAAAAGAAAGAAAATTCTGATGCATGTCAGAACATTGAGGACATTATGCTAAATGAAGGAAACAGTAACAGTAAACAGGTCAAATACTACTTCATTTACATGAGGTTCTTTCGATAGTCAGTACCTCATTTATAGAAACAGAAAGTAAAATGGTGGTTGCCAGGGTCAGGGACAGAACAAATGGGGAGTAATTTTCATGGCTACAGAGTTTCAGTTTTGTAACATGAAAATGGTTCTGAAAATGGACATTGGAGCATAACAGTGTGAACCCACATATGCAACACTGTTGAGCTGTACAAAGATGGTAAAGTCTGTGGTATGTATCTTTTACCGTAGTTTAAAATACAAAAAATCTGCAAAACTATGATATATTACCTCACACCCACTAATTGTGGCATTGCACTATCAGCTATGACATTCTAAATTTCATTTTTGGTAGGTGCATCAGGATATAAATTATGTATTCTAAATTTAACATTTAACTTATTAATTAATATCTTGAACAATTTTCTTAGAGTTTATGTTTTACTGCTTCATTTACAATGTACAAAATAAATATAAGGACCTTCCAACAGTAAAATTCCATTCACTCAACTCTTTGTTTTCATACATTTTATACCCATTATACTTTGAACAATCTGTTGAACGTCTCATAAATTTAGAGGAAAAAGAACAGCTTTTATACGTCCAAACAATTTCTCATTTTTAGAGCTCTTTATTGATTCCACTAAGTTAAATCTTCTGTTTGGTGCCATTTCTCTAGTTCACAAAAAAATCACTTTAGATCTGCATTATGTAGGAAAAGCATATCTATTGGAATCCAGTTTTCTCACTTTCATTTATCTAAAATTTTATCTTCACTTTTGAAGGATATTTTCTACACACACATACACACACACAATTTGGGGTTGAGAGGAGCTTTTGTTCATTCTACTCCTTTAAAGGGTTTGGCCATTGTATTCTCACTTCTATTATTGGCTAAGGAGAAGTCAGCATTAATCACAGAAATGTTGCCCATATGTGTCTGTGTCCAATCCTGTTTGCTTTCAAATTTTAATATCTATATTTGGTTTCATTAGTGTGACTCTGAGAAGCTTAGATAGTATTTTTGTTGTATTGATTCTTATTGGTTTTTGTTGATCTTCTTGATCTATGTTTATCTTGACCAAATTTAAAAAATTTTGAGCCACCCCATTTTCAAAATATTTATTTTTTTAATCCACACTGTCTTGTAGTTATCAATGTCTTTTTTTCAATCTTTCATTAATACACGTGTGCACTTCATGCAGTTTACAATCATCTTGAGAGTGGCTACATGTACCTACTACAGCCCGTTTCTTTTTTAAACCCTTCCCACTGGTTCCCCTATCTCTTTTTCATCCTTCTTGATATTATTTGTCTTAGCTCATGTTATGGCATATAGCTTTTACATTAATTGGGATTATTAGGTTTACATACATGGCATATCTTATTTCCCCTACCCCTCCTCCTCACCCCCGGTCCTAGCTTCTTTGGACCACTTCCCTGTTGCTAGAGATCTGTCCCCTTGTCCCTTTCTATCAATCCTATCTAATTATCTTTCTTTGTACTATGCCTCACTCAGATGAGAGATACCATATGGTACTTAAGCTTGACTGTCTGATTTATTTCACTCAACATTATATTTTCCAGGTGCATGCATTCTGCTACAAATGTCTCAAATTTGTCATTCTTTATATATATATTCCATTATATATAGATAGCACATTTTTTTATCCACTTGTTATGGCTTGTGTCCAGTCATCCCCCCAAAGCTTCATGCAGTCTTTTTCAGAGGTGGTTGGGCCTAGAGTGTGTGATTGATTCATGGTGCAACACTAGGATTAAAGGTATGTGATTACTAAATCAGTCTACTGATTGGTTTGGCACTGCTCCAATCCCAGTAGCCTAAGTAGAGTATAAAAGGGGCAGAAAAAACCTGCTAAGGCCCCTTGTTGCTTTTGCTACCTTGTGGGCACCATGAACTGTTTCTCCTCTGGGATGCCCCTCTGCCATGTGCCACTCTGCCTTGGAGCCAGCCAATTATGGACTGAAACCTCGACACACATGAGCTACATAAAACCTTTCCTCCTTTAACTTTGGGTGTCAGGTATTTCATCTCAGCAACGAGAGAAAAGTAACTAAGGCCCCAATCATCTGTTGATGGATATACAGGTTGCTTCTATTGGTGCTGCTATAAGCATTGGTATGCAAGTATTGCTGTAGTATAATGTTCTTTGGAGGAAGATACCTAGCAGAGGGATAGCTGGGTCATATGGAATTTCTAATTTCAGTTCTTTGAGAAATCTCCATACTGATTTCCACAGTGGCTTATTTCCCACCAAGGATGAAGGAGGGTTCCTTTTCACCACAACCATGCTAGCATTTATTATTTGATTTCCTAATGACTGTCATTCTTTCTGGAGTAAAATGAAATATTAGGGTTGTTGGTATTTGCGTTTCTTTAATGGCCAGAGATGTTGCACATTTTTTAATGTATCTGTTGACCATTTCTATTTCCTTCCTCTGTGAAGTGTCTGTTCATTTCTCTTGCTCATTTCTTTACTGGGTCTTTCATTTTAGGAGGTTTAATTTTTTTTTTAGCTCTTTGTACATTCTAGAAATTAGTCCTGTGTCTGAAGAGTAGCTTGCAAAAATATTTTTCCCATTCTGTAGGATGTCTCTTCACTCTGATTGATTCTTTTGCTACACAGAAGCTTTTTAGTGTGATAGAATCCCATTTGTTGATTTTGGTTGCTATTTTCTGTGTGATTGAGATTCTGTTCAGAAAATCCTTTCCTACACCTACCTATGTCTTCAAGTGTTTTTATCTCCCAGAAGGTTTAATGTTTCTGTTTTAATGTTTCTATCTTTGATCCATTTCCATTTTAACTTAGTATGTGGTGATAATATTCTGTCTCTTCTGTCTCTAATCTTCAGGGACTATATTTGCAGTGGACTCCCAGGAGTCCAATTGTTACCAGCTTGATATTATTCTACAGACTGCTGATATGTTTTTAAATTTTCTTTCTCTCTTCTTCAGTAATATCTAATATCTACCTTTAAGTTCAGTAACATTTTATTGTACAGTCTACATGTTATTATGCTTCTTCAGTGAATTTTCTATTTAAAGATACTACATTTGTAGTTTTGCTATTTCTGTTATTTTCCTTCTAGAGTTTTAGTGTTCTTGCTGATGTTTCCCATCAGTTCATTCATTATGATCATCTTTTCATCAAATCCTTTAAAAAAACACAGAATGCCTAACTCAAAGTACTTTTCTGAAAATTCTCACATAATGAAGTGGATCAAGACTTTTTTATATTGACTATATTTTTTAAAGATTATGGGTCACACTTTCCTGCTTTACATGTCTAGTATTCTAGTATTTTTAATTATATGCAAGACATTTTGGATGACATATTGTAAGGTGCTTAAGAGATTATGCTGTTTGCCTAAAGAGTATTATTTGCCTAAAGATTTTTCCTTTGTAAGATAAAGTTATTGCTGATTTTTTTTTGAACAAGCCAGGTTTAGTTTTGTAATTTATTTGGCCAGTTCTATTCCAGATTTGAATATGGACCTAGTGCTTTAGTTATTATTTGAGAGTGTCTCTGTTTGATATTATAGATATTACTCATAGGTGACTAATAAAATTTAACTATATATTGATTAAAATTAAATAAAAATTAAAAAGCAATTTTTCCTCTGTACTAGCTGCATTTCAAGTGCTCAAGAACCACATGTGGTTCATGGCTACCATTGTATTGAACAACACAGAAAACTTTTCCTTTATTGTAGAAAGTGCTATTGTACAGCATTACATTAGGATTTGGTCCTTACCATATAGGAAAATCAATTGAATGTTCACAGTGCTGAGCAAGGTGTTTGCTCTTGTTAAATCATTAACTCCAACTTCTCCATTTAATTCTCAGTGGTTTAGCAGGCTTTCTAAACTACATGCACATATACCCTATGTATCAACAGAATAACCTGTGGCCTAGGACTGAAAGTGGATTACTATACAGACATGGGGTTTTCCTTTCATGCCCCCAAACACATACACATAGTTTCCATCCATTTAGTCCTATCTCCAGAAAATTCTATCTGATTCAATTATCCAGACTTAAAGTTTTTCTTTAAAAAATTGTGTGGCAAGAATGCGGCTCTGGCTGTCCTCTACTTCCCTGACTGAGAAAGAATACCTCAGGGGAATCACTAACCTAAGCCCTGTGTATTTGTGTGCAGACTTCAGTTTTTTCCAACTTCGAAGCTGTTAGAGTAATGGCAAGATTGTATTAGTTACTCTGTTATACCACAATGCCTCTTTTGTTTTTCAAGGGACAAGAAACAATTTTTTCCTTGCAAGGGAAAGGTTAATATAGTTTAGAAACTGGTCATGATAAGTTTCAAGTTGCTTAAAACTGTGTACTGAATAAAAAGAATTCCCTTCCAATTTCCTGTAATTTTTAATGTAGCCTTTCCTAATTCCTACAAAATTATTGAATTTTATTGAATATGAATTTTATTCTTATTGAGTAATTAATAGGAAACATAATTTTGTATATCAATTCCTAAGCATTTCCTTAGTAGTGGAATTTTTCCCCAGCATTTGTCACAATATGTAAGCTGATAATAATTACTAAATTTTGAGTAAATTAAATTAGTAATGGTCTTTATTTAATAGCACCTACCAAAAGTGATTAGAGTCTAACAAAGTGGAGAGCTATAAAATCAACTCTTCTGGATTTTTAATTATAATACATTTAGGATAGCTCCTAGCATTTGAACTAATAATAGTGTAAGGAACTCAATGAGGTAAAAATTCAGTATATCCCAGATATGTATTTTAGACCTTTAAATGCAACTAACATGTCTCTATACAACCACTAGTTCAGACAAATGTATCATGCTTATCTACTCATCCTCCTCTGACCTCTCCTTTTTAGCATTATTTTCTGGCCTTGTATTCTAACTGGTTTCTATACTACAAAAAGAAAATGATAAGATGATAAACTCAAGAAAGTACTCTAAACAGACTGCAAAAAACTGAGAGACAGAATCAACAGCTACCTAGTTTGTTAATTTTAGTAGTAGCTGATATTCTAGAAACCCTTCCACCATTTGATATCTTCTTGGAACTGCAATTTGCTAGCTATTACAATTTGCTAGGAAGAAAATGGCAACCCAACTATCTAGGCTATTATGCCTTATATTTAAGGTATGATACATTAATTATAATAATAACTATATGGACTCATAATACTTAATACATTAAAGTTAAATTAGAAACATGTTTGTATAAAATTGAAGTTCACTGCTTGGCATTTCCTTGGTTTTCAAATAATTAGGGTAGTTACTTAAAATATGTTTGGCATCTGGATTTGAGGCTGAAATTATAGTAGTTGAATTAAAAGTTGCAATTCATTAATAAAACTTTCCTCTCTAAATGCAATAATAAAAGTAAAAGTTCTACAACTATTCTGAATTTTTCATTTTGATATGAATTATATCAGAAAAGTATTGAATTTTGTAGTTTAATATAACTAATCAGAAAGTAATTAAAATGTAGGACAATATTTTATAACTGAAGTGATTAAAATAAATACAATTATAAAATTACCACATATATGAGATCTGATCTGGTTTATTCATTTTCCATAATTTCTTTAGGACTGGACAGACTTTACTTTTATGGCTAATGCACTTATGAGGATGTGATTTTTTTGTACAGTTATAACCTTGTAATGCTGAACTCTGCAGTTAGTTGATGGTCAGGAAAACAAAATTCAGTAAATAAAACCATTGTAATGAGTTGGTTCTTAAGTAAACTTCAACGGATTTTCTCAAAATCCGTAAACAAACAATAGCATAACCTAAATGTTACGTTGGCAGTTACTGCACAAAAGGACAGAGATGCTTCTTACAGTATTTTAAAACAAAGCAGAGTATAGAAAATAATACTCCCTGGATGAGAGCCATAGCCGAATAGTTTATTAAGCTCTTTTTCAGTTATTGTATTTTGGAATCACAGACGCTTCCTCTTGGTTTGCAAACTTTATTTGTTTGCCATTATAAATGCAATTTCAATAGAACTGTCAATTAAACAACTTAAGTTCTTATTCTTAATTTTCTTGTATTATGTGTTGCCAAACATGTTAAATTCAAACAGAAGCCACTTAAACTTCTAAGATCACAACAGAAGAAAAACTAAAACTCAGGACCAATAGAAGTATCTAGAAGTTGAATACCTTTGAGAAATAAGACTCAAATTATTTTTTAATATTTAAGTATGATATCTAGCATTCTCCGTAGGAAACCAGTAAATATTTTAATTGATTAACTACTATGGCAAATGCTTTGAAAATTGATACAGTTCTCTGGACACTTCCTAGTTTTTCAATGAGGTAAAAAATATATATGTTCCTGAAATTGTTTTATTGATGTATAAATACAAAACCAGGAACACCATCCAAAGTATTTAGTGGTGATTAAGAACAGTCTTAGTGAAAAACAGTATATCATTCAACCCCTAATTCAACTGCTTTTTTAAACTACAATTTTTCTGTGGTGTAGCTCTTTTCTTTACCAACTCCTTGTACTTTAGTATCTGTGGCCTTTGGAAGTACTTTTTCATTGCCAAGACAAGTCCCTATGCTTTGAGGCTCAACCCCTTTATTTCTTCAGCTCAATACAACCTCACTTCCAGTGATGCTTTTCTCTGAACCCTCTATAGCAGAGTGCACACCTTCTCTCACATGCTGTTACTTCAGAGGCAGAATAAAAGGGCTTGCCTTTTCCAGGTTCCTAAATGCCATTGCTAGTCTACTGTTCCTTTATTAAACAACTGTTTCACTTTTCAAATTTCTGCACCATTTAGAATGATGATGCTCAAAGTGTGATTCAGGGATTAGTATGCTCTGAAACTATTTCTTGCTTCCATGAAGCTAGTACTAACATTTAGAGTAAGCAATTAAACATCTTATAGGAATTTGGTAGAGCAATTTTATGGCTGATGAACCTAAAAATAAAAAAATTGTTTTCTTAGATTTTGTATATCTATCATTTTTAATGTCTTTTCTAATAATTTACCTTTATTATATGTTACAAAAGTACTTTGGGTTTTTTTTATATTAGCACATAATCACAGGTTGAAAAGCACTAATTTAGATGGCTGCCTCAAATCTGTGCCATTGTGATCTACTGATAACCAAGATTACTTTCCCATATTGTTAAAGAAAATTTTCTTCTGATGTTCTTGACAAAAACAGTGGTCACCTTAGCCTTACAGATTCTTAACCTGTTTATCCTAACAAAAGTTATAGTGCTTTCAATGTCCATACCCAGTATTTTGCTCTTAGATCCCTTTAATCCTTAACTGAAATTCTTATGCTTGGATCACAACCTTTCGTTATTTTCCTTATTAAAACTTCTGTTAAACAACTGACAATTGTTACTAGCTTAATATTGCCTTTTGTCTGTGCCAGAACATTTCATTCACTATTTTGGTAACAATGTTATAGGTGGCTTCAATTTCCCTAACTAGAGCTCTTTCTAATCTTCAAGCCAGTGTAAACTCATAGAGTACACAATAAATATCTATTTTCTTCATCTTTGCTTTCAGTTAAAATTTGCCTGAAGTTTTATTTCCAATATCATGCTAATCTTTTCATGCATTATTACCTAGATTTCTTCCTCACACTCTACAAAGGTTTCACTCACCTCAAAACTCAAAATCCAACATTCTGTTTCCTAATTTTAACAACAAAGTACATCAACTGAGAAATGAAGGGCTTTAAGCACAAACTTTTCTGAGTTCCATCTTCACCCAGTTCTAAACAGATCTATATTTTCTTGATCATTATTCTTGTACTTGTTATCATTTGTCCCTGCTTTCTCTAAGTCTTTGCCACATCAAGGATGCTCCCTAGCCCCATCAATATATCTTCTTGTATTTTCTTCTCCCCACTCAGAATATTATTCTTTTATTTTAATAATCAGTATTATTTGGAAGATAATTTACATTTCAAGGTAAAGGTCTCACACATGGAGACTGAATATTTGTGTCCCAGGTCATGCTCAACAAAAGGTGACTACAGAATAGGAAGATGTAAATAATCGATTAATTAGGATGACACATTTTGGGGATATTGGTCAGCCTCTTTTTCTAGAAATTCTAATCACTTTTCAATGGGCTCATACACACAGAGGACATGCTGGAAGACATGCAAGTTATGCAGAGGTTCAGCACAGGGACTTCTTACTAAGGTTTCTCTGGTTACTTACTGCCACTGCTGAGCACTAAATCAGCTAGGAGCAGAGACCCCCCAATGTAGCACCACTCCCTGTGTGATCTAATGGGAAAATAATAGCAGGCTGATGACAGTGGAACATTTCCATTATGAAAAGTGTCATACACTGTTCTCATTGGAATAGGCACTTTTTCTGGATATGGATTTGACTTCTTGTATACAATGTTTCTGCCAAAACAACTGTCTAAAAATTCACAGAATGTGGACTGGGGATTTAGCTCAGCGGCACCACCCCTGCCTTGCAAGCTCAAGGTCCTGAGTTTGATCCCTGGTACCACAAAATAAATAAATAAATAAATAATCACAGAATGTCTTATCTAAACCATGGTATTCTACACAGCATACCATGATCATTATGATCAAGGAACTTACTTCACAACAAATGATGTGTGGTAGTGAGGCCATGCTCAAAGAATTCAATGATCTTACCACATTCCCGTCATCCTGGCTACCCGGGGCACCTCAAGACTGAATCAACAGATGAGGAAAGAGGTTACTATACTGGCTAGGGCAGTGGTGGTGAACCCATGGGACTGAGGCTGCTACAGCAGGATGTTTGTTATCACTGAAAGCTCTAAAAAGTTTGACATCACTGGGCTAGGGTGATTGATCCTGACTACCCAGAGAAAACTGGGTTATCTCTGTACAGTAGAATGGCATTAAGGAGGAATATATGCAGAATACAGGAGATCCCCTAGATTACCTTTTATATACATGTTATATATTGCTGTGTATTTATATCTACTGATATATGCTTTAAAATGAGGATGAAACAAAGATATACTAATGAGAACTAAATTCAACAACATCAGATGTATATTAGAAGGGCAAATGAAGGAGGAAGAAGAAGAAAAGACAAAGAGGCAGAATAAGAAGAAAAAGAAGTGCAGGAGAATAACAAAGGCAGAGAGAAAGAAGAAGAGAAAAGGAGGAAGAAAGGTACTAGAAGATCGTTAACTTCAGGAAAATGACAGAAAAAAATTTATCCCTACATGAAGAAAAAAATATACTTCAAATAATAAATTTGTGGACAAGCATGAACAAGTTTATCTTTGTTTATCATAATTTTTGAAAGTTAATTTATTATTTGAATCAATATATAAAGTATATGTTAACATGTCAAAAGGATAACGGCAAATGGAATTTTACTGCTTAAAGATTCTTCCAATTTAAACTATTTGGAGCATTATTAATGTTAAGAAAATTGTTTCAGTGAGGAGACAGATCATTGATTGAAAAGCTTAAAAACTGTTATGATGTCAAGATCTGTCCATTCCTGTGGCCTATAGATTCAACATAATTCCAATCATAACCTTACCAGGCTGTTTACAGAAAATTTGATTTTAATGTTTACAGGAAAATGCAAATAACCTAGAATAACCAAAACAACTTTTAAAAAGAGCAAAGTTGGAGGACTTTCAATGCCTACCACTTAGTAATCAATACAGTGTGACACTGACATAAGTATAGCTAAATAGATCACTTGAATAGTATGCCCTAACAGCATGTTTAATAGGCACAAAGTTACACTGTCAATTAATTTTTAAAAACCAACATAAAAGCTATGCAATAGGAAGAAAATCTATCTTTTCAATAAATAAAGCTTGAAAAACTAAGTATTAATTTGTTAAAAAATGAACTTAAACTTTTGCCTTAACAAAACACAATATAAAATTAACTGAAACCACAAACTAAAAGTAAAAATAAAAACAACTTTGTAGAGTAAAACACAAGACAGTATCTTTGCAATCCTAAAGTGAGGAAAGATTACATACACAATCATATCTCTAGAACTGGTAAATTAGAGCTGGGACTGTAACTAAATAGTAGATGATTTGTTACTGGTAACCTATTCCACTATTATAATTTCTTAAAAGTTCCACAGTTAAATATTAATCTATTAATATTATTTAGCCAAATATAGTTTAAAATTATGTTATTAAAGTTGAAATATGTAATAAAATTTTTAAATTATTTTACATAGCCTTTTCAATAAGTATATCTATAGATCATAAGTACTAATTTCATAAGTTTTAGTTTGATCTCATTGCTGAAAATTCAATATGGCATTCTATTCATTGCCCAGCATCAATCAGTCAATAAAAATAAATAAAACTGAAACTGTCTCACTATGTAGCCCAGCCTGGACTTGAAATGTGATGCTCCTGTCTCAGCCTCCCAAGTACTGAAATTACAGGCATGCATCACCATGTCTAGCTCTCAGAAAAACGAAAAAAAGTATATACACATATTTGACATAATGAATTACAAATCAATAAAAAGTTGAATCATCCAATTTGAAAATTGGTGAAAGATTTGGAGATGTTCCAAAAAGGAAAGCAAATGGCTAGGCAGCCAATAAGCATGTGACAAGGTATTATTTTACATAATTATTAAGAGATGCAAATGAAAATCACAATATAAACTACTACTCACTAACGTAGCTATAATTAAAAACACTGACAAACACTGGTTAGCATGCAGAGTAACTAGAAAGAAGTTCAATAAACTGCTTCTGAGTGTAAAATGATACAGCCAGTTCTGTAATTTTTTTTTCTTAATACATCCTTACTTTAGGACTATCCACTTCTAGGTATTTAACCAAGAGAATGAAAACATGTTCACAAAAAAAAATTGTATAAGAATTTTTATAGCAACTTTTATAGTTTTATTAGGTAAAAAATGGACAAATCCAAATGTCTTTCAACAGGATACTGAATAACAAATGTAATATAATGAGATATCATTCATTAATAAAATGAAATAACCAGCAATCTGAATAGCATGACTATTTCACTGATTTGTAGAAGTCCACAAATGTGAAGTTTTAGAATAACCAAAACAAATCTGCAATATAAAAAAGTAGAAAACAAATCTGTAGTCTAAAAAAATTAGAGAAATTGTCTGGGAGGGGGCAAAGATTACTGATAAGAAAAGGATGTAAATGAGTGAAACTTTTAGATTAGACAAATGTTCTAGAGTTTCATAGTGATGTGGTGACATTGGTATATGTATTGTTAAAACTCACCCAAGTACCAATTTAATATTTATATATTTCATTTGAGGGTATAAACTTAATCTGAAGTCAACACTGTGAACAAATGAGTAAAAATTGAATTTTCAGCAATAAAATCAAAATAACACTTATGAATACTTATGATCTATAGATATATTTATTGAAAAGGTTTCTATGTAAAATATAATTTAAAGTATATTTTATTACATATTTCAACTTACTTTTAATAACACTACCATAATTTTAAACTATATTTGGCTAAATAATATTATTAGATTAATATTGAACTGTGGAATTTTTAAGGGATTATAATAGTGGAACACGTTACCAGTAACAATAAAAACCATTTTCCTCTGAATCTTTTCAAGGTTTTGACATTAAATATTTAAATTAATTCCAGAAAGTGGTTTGGAAGAATGATCTTTAGTGATCCGAGAGCTTAGTATTATGATAGATGAGTCAAGTAGCAATTAATCAAACAGACCTGCATGCAAATGTTAAGCACAACCACAGAATCATTTTCAGAAGAATAGTGCAGTCCTTGATAAAATATGTTTAGAATACCAGTTTTATATTAAAGTGTCCTAAGACACTTTGTATTAAAAACAAGTAAATAGGATGATCAAGATATACACTGAATGTATAAATTCTAAAACTTTATTACAGTAAAAGACACATTGCCATTAACTGCCCTCAAAATACTTCTGCTTACTTCAAACACACCTATTCAATCATTGCTAATTTCTAAACCAGTTCTGGAGGTCCTCTTACATGTCTTTACAAAGTTTAATAAAAAATATGGTGAATGCTGCTGCTGAGTGCCGATGGAATGGCAGAGTCAAAAAACAAACAATACTTGCTGAAGTGAATCAGATATCTTTACTAGCTCTTTAGTTAAATGTATTGTATTTCTGAAGATAAAATTTAGTGTAAATATAATTCACTTATTACTTTTCACAAAGCTATAACTCACACATAGTTTTTCACTGCTATGACAAAATAACCAAGAAAAACTACTTGAATAAGGAAAGGTTTATTTTGCCTCACAGTTTCAGAGGTTTTAGTCCATGGTTGGTTGGCTCCATTGCTTTTGAACTTGTCGAGAGGCAGAAATATTACAGAAAGGCATGGTGTAGAAAACTGCTCACCTCAAGGCAGCCAGGAAACAGAGAGAGGAGGGAGAGGTGGGGGGGGGGGTGGGGGGGAGAAAACAAGCCAGAGAAAAGGAGCTGGGAAAAGACACTATCTTCAAGGGAATGTCCCCATTATCCCACTCCCTTCAAAGTAAGCCCTACCTCCAAGGATTCCATCACCTTCCAATGCTGCCACAAAACTATGAATTTATCAATGGATCAATCCACTGATGAAAACACATGATCTAACCACCATTAGAGACCATTAGAGACCTATGATCCAACCACCTTTCAAAAACTCCACCTCTGAAGACATGAGTCTTGTGGGTGATATTTTAGATCCAAATCATAACAATTCATTAAAATGTTAACTGAAAACATTCCTTATGAAATCAGGGATGTACTAAAAAAGTAAAACTCCAGCAAATTAAAATTTTGTGAGCAGACAACAGTTTATAAAGCAAATAAACTACTATAAAATTTTAGTTTACTTTATAGAATCCAATCTTTAGAAATTCTTTCATATCAAAAAGTTTATAATACACATTCCCCAATACTTACTGACTTCTATTAACTATTAAATGTGTTCATAATGAGTTCATGGCTCAAATTCACATTTCTTGGTATCTTGTCTAACCTGCTACCAACCCATTACTAGAAGAATATCGCATCTTCTGGAAAGGCAAGATAGGTTTACTACAACATGAAAAGTGGTATTATGTACTTATTGGTGTTTATTTTACATGCAAATATATTTTGCAGTGCTGCATATCAAACCTACACCTTATGCATGCTAGGTAAGCATCTTATCATGAGCTACACCCTAGTCCTATTATATTTTTAAAAACAAGGATATTTATAATGCTGTTGAATACCAATTTTAGGAGAAATTTTAGTTTTTGATATCTTAAGCATTTTAAGATAGCAATCATAAACATCACCTAATGGAATGATTTACAGGGATTAATCCATAAGCAGAATAACAGAAAACCTAAATCTACTTCAAAAAAAAAAAAAGAAGAAAACATCTTCAAGTAAATGATAGCGAGATGCATCATACCAAAAACTTGTGGTGGCACAAAACTGTAATCCCAGTATTCTGTGAAGCTGAGGTAGGAGGATAGCACGTTCAAGCCCAACCTGGGCAACAAGAATCAGTCTCAAAGTAAAAAATTTTAAAAGGCAGGGGGCTGGGCATGGTAGCACATACCTACAATCCCATCACTCAGAGGCTGAGGCAGGAGAATCGTCATGAGTTACAGGCCAGCCTAGGTTATATAGTTGAGTTCAAATGAAAGAGCATTCTTGAATGTTAGAAATATTCTATATCTCATGCTGGGTACTGCTTATGTGGCTACATAACTATATAAGTTCATCAAATCCATTTGAGATGTTTATTATAACTCCATTAAGTTTTTCTTTTTTAAAGCTTTCACTTCCATAAAATTTGTATCTCTTCCTTTTTCTTATTTGGAATGTTTAATCCCTTGTCTGAATTATGATAGGTTCCCAATTAGTCTCTTTAGACTGCTGGTGTCGACCCTATGGCACATGTGCCACAGCAGGCACACAGAGCCCTCTCTGTTGGCATGTGAGCCAAGTTGCCCCACCCGGTTTGACAAATCAACAGCATGCATGCAAAAGCATCTCAAATCCAAATTTTTACCTTTCAGTAAAAAGCTGTTTGTATAATTGAAAGCTGTTATTGTGTGTTTCATCTAAGACAAGAGATATTAATGTATGAGTTTTTTCTAAATTAAAACTTCAGTCTTCAGTTTTAATTGAAGTGTTGGAACTTTGTGATAAATAAGTGGGTTTTGAATTGCAATTTGGGCACTAAGGTTAACCATCACTGCTTTAGACTTTCATTTATACTTGTAAATCCACTTCATACAGTACTGCCTAGAAATCTTCTTCAAGAATAGCATTTTCTATATTACCAGAAAACATAAAAACTTTGAGTTTTATACTACCAAGGGACTAGTGTCGTAAGTCTTTAGCATTTTATTAACTGAAATCCCTCTTGAATAGTTTCAAATAACATTTTTAAAGTACAGCTTTTCTAGGAAGGTCATTTGGAAATATGTTCATTTTTAAATGTCATATTCTTTGTATATATATTTTTTTCTTTTTTGGTACTGGGGATCGAACTCAGGACCTTGCACTTGGCAGGCAGGCGCAGTACCACTGAGCTAAATATGCAGCCCCTTTGTATATTATTTTTATTCCTGGGAACCCTGAGAAAGAATCATAAATATATATAAAAATTTAGTTATTATTCAAACAAAAATATGAATAGTCTCCCAAATGGTTGACAAATTTAACAGATCTTAACATATACATATTATAAAACTAGGAGAGTGAGAAATTATAAAATCTGAGTGAAAATTAGGTTACAAAGTAGTATGTTCAACGTAATATGTGTTTTATAAAGACAATCTTAAGTCAGGCATGGGAGCACATGCCTATAATCCCAGCACTCAGGAAGCTGAGGCAGGAAGATCACTGTGAGTTCTAGGCCACCTGAGCTACATAGTAGGTTCAAGACCAGCCTGAACTACACAGCAAGACCCTGTCTCAAAAAATCTAAATAAATAAAAATATAAAAATACATAAAAAGACAATCTAGATATGATTATTTCCAGGAAGTGAGTTTATAGAAATTTTTTTTTCTTTTTGCTTACCTTTACTTTCTAACATTATATTTTCAAAAAGGTATAAAAACTTTATAATAAGAAAAAGGAAGAATAATTATAAGTGGTGGAAATATTAACAATATACTTTAGCCATTAGACTGGAAAAAACACTAGCAACAAATTATATGACAGATAAGAAAGCAAATTAAGAAAGTGACAGGGAAGAATGATACAAATTTTTCTGTAACTATAATGAGGAATGTTAAAAACCTTTTCTATTTTTCTAGAAAAATGAAATTCTAGATGTTATGATTTACTTTCAAGTGTGATCTTTTTGTCAAAGCTACTAATTTAACCAATTATTTTGTACCTATTATATTGAATCCACTATGCTAAGTACAAAAAACACAAAGTGAAGGCAGTGCTGACAAAGAAGAGATTAAGACACTAGGTTATTTGATAACCTCCTCTCTTAAAGTAGGTTAACTCTGGTGTCTTTGGCCAAGATTTTGGGTTTGATCTTCATGTGGGTTTGTTAATTTATGCACATTCCACAATCTCAATCTGTATTTTCAGAATGTCTTTTGGTCACACTGAATATCAAGTGAGAAGTTCATACCCAGACCTAGCATGGATTTATGAATATTTGTCAATATATTAACTGCTTAGATTTTAATGTCTGAGCTTGCTAGGTTAAGAGGAAATTCTTTGTAATTTTAAATTAGTAATACTTTTTTCCTCAAATGTGCTCCCTTTCTTTTATCAATTCTCGATCTGGCTGTGTGATAAAATTATCCATCATTTTCCATAAATCTATAAAAATTATGGAAAGCATTATAATAATTATAATATTTTTCAAAGTCTTTGTTTGAAGTATCTTCTTCTTTGGACTATAACTCTAAAATAATTATTTCAGAAATGAAGAACTCCAATAAATGGATTTAATTTTTTACTATTCAGGATTTTTCCTTTTGTGACAACTTGAGTCTCCTTAGCTCTTTTCTATATCATTGATCACTTTTCTTCTTCTTTACATAAGAAAAGACTCCATGGGTCATTATTGAAACACCTCCCTGGCCCCTCACCTACTAAAATTCCAACCACAAGTAAATCAAGAATCTACAGTGTTATAACACATTCAAGCTGAATGTTGCTGGAAGGAATCATGAAACTTTGGTCATAGGTTTTAATTCACTACCTAACTTTCAAACATGCATTAAGTTCTACCTAACAATCCTCATTTTCAAGTTATGTTAACTGGGTCCTTTTTCCCCCTCTCAGAATTTTTAACCAATAATAAGATAAGCATGAAATGAATAGTAAAGGAGACTTTTATTCTTGCCCAAGAATAGAAGTGGGAGAGAAACTCACAAGTTAAGTTGTATGGTTTGAATGCCCCTCCTAATGGTTTATGTACTGGAAGCTTGGTCCCCAGTGTGGTGGTGTTGGGAGGTGAAAGATTTATGCCATCTGAAGAGAAACCAGAGTATGGTGGCTTTGGGAGGCAGCAGAACTTTTAACAGATGGGGCTGGACGAAAGTGGTTGAGTCATTGGGTGTGCTGCCAGCAGAAGAGATTTATGTAATTCTAGCAGGAACCTGGTTAGATCCTTCAAGAGCAGGTTTTTATAAACAGAGCAAGGTTGGCCTGTGAATCTAGCTTACTATTTCCTGATGTGAGCTCTTCCACACTCCCACAATTGTGATGCCATCTGCCAAGAGGACCTCATCAGAGGTTGAACAGAAAGAGCCATCGAAACTTGGACTTTCAGCCTATAAAATGGTGAGCTAAACAGGTCCCTTTTCTTTATAAAGTAATCAGCCTTTGGCATTTTGTTATACCATCAGGAAACAGAACGGGACATGTAGAATGATAAAGTGAAAGATCCCAAAGAAGGATTTGAATAAGCAGAAGTTTTCAGCTTTATCTTCTAATTCTATACATTTTTACAATTTGAATAAAATATGCAAGTATAAATTGGCCAAGAAATGACAAAGAAGAAAGCATAAAAGACTGGTTGGTAAGATAATTCTCTGAACAAAAAAATGCTCAATATAAATTATTAACTTATCATATGAAAAACTTTAAGACTTTTGATTCTTAGTTTCACATACAAGAGGTATGGGAAAAGAATATGTTATAAGTAAATGTATAAGGATATATCTGAAAAGGATAAGATTTTAACTAGCCCAATTTAGGTAAAAAAGTTCTTTCAACTTGATTTGAAAGAATATCTAAAATATCTATCAAAATTTAGATATCAAATATCTAAAACTTTAAAAAATTATCACCAATTTTGAAGAATTTCAGTATAAAAATAGAGTGAGACTTAAATTTTCCTGGAACTATACAGAAGACAGTATAATTAGAAAATGTATTATGCGAAATAATAGCTTTAAAATTAAGGTAAAAGCCTTGTGGTATTTCTTCTAAAATGCAGAGAATCCATTTAATTATGAGAAAAGCATCAAATAAATCCTAATTTAGAGCTATTCTACAAAATACATGAGTAATGCCCTTCAAAATTTTCAAGGGCGTAGGGAGAAGACTAGCAAGTTGTCACAGACAAGAACAGATGAGGAAACTGGGGAGAAATTAAAACTAAATACAATGTGGTACCATGGACTAAATCCTGAAGCAGAAGAACACAAATGAAAAACTGGTGAAACCTGAACAACATACAGAGTTCAGGAGTTAATACTAATGTATCAACATTGGTAACTTAATTTTAAAAAAAATTCAGCAATGTAAGATGGCAAAAATCAGGGAAATATGGGAACTCTAAGTAGCATACTATCTTTGAAACTTTTCTGTTATCTACAACTATTCCAAACAAATTGTGTATTTTTAAAAAATCAAGGTAAAAATATGATACTAATACAAAAGTTTAAATATATGATTATTCCAGCATAAAAATAAAAACAAATATTGCTTGACCCAATGGCTTACAAATATACAAATTAAAATAAATCATCAGGCTGGGGATTTAGCTCAGTGGTTCCACTGCCTGCTTCGCAAGTGAAAGGACCTGAGTTCGATCCCTGGTACCCAAAAAAAAAATAAATCATCAACAACTGCTTTCCCATAAAAATCATAAGTATAATACAGTGGTAGATAATATCTGTTTATAAAGACGTTGGCAAATACTGCCAAAGGTTGATTTCTTTATCTATTTATATGATGAGAGGCAATGGGAAAAGAGAGGAAGAAGGAATGAGTGGCAGTCAATATTTAATTATATTCTTTGTGTTTATTTTTAGTTAAGAAAATAAATGATAGAAAACCTAATATTTGAGTTTATACTATAATTGTCTCCAAGCACACAAAAATACTTTTAACAACCTCTTCAATAGCACACTGAGTAAGTAATCTAAAGTTTCATACATTCAGTAGGTAACAAAAATATAAAAATAGGTGCTCATTTTACAAATTTAAATATCTTTTCCTATTAATCTGATGATAAATGTCAGTCTTTTGTATCTAGATAGGACAGAATCCTTTATGGCAGACCAATACTCCAGCCAAGAACAGAAAAAAAAAAAAAAAAAAAAAAAGAGGGCCAGGGATCTAGCTTGATGGTTCCAGTGCCTGCCTTGCAAGCACAAGGTCCCAAGTTCGATCCCCAGTACCACCCCCCCCAAAAACAAACCCAGCAAGATTAAATACAAAAAGTCATCTGTATAAAGGCATCAGAGGCCTGTTACCACAACAATAACTTGAGTGGCTAAGATCCGGCAGAGGGGTTAACTGGAAAGAGATGACAAGTCTGCAGGCATTTTTTTCCCTTTGAGATTTCCATAGATTCAAAGTATGGAGAAAGGATTAAGAAATCAGATTGATTAAGGAGAGAACTCTGGCTGGAGACAGAGATACCTGAGTTTCTGCAGTTATATAGAACTGAAGTAACAAAAGTGGAGTAATAGTGTTTACCACAGTCTTACAATGCTGAGGAGATAAACACTAGAATTCAGGATGTTCCAGGATTAGGGCTTTTGGGAATACTCAGCTCTCAGTTCGGAAGATGATCACAGGCAGATTCATACTTACCAAAATGCCCCAGCCCCATGGAAGACAGTACAGCATTTTGGATACAGATAGAAATGAACTAATGGGAAACATTTGATGAAGTAGGAGAGAAAAGGAACAACTGATTAGTGATGACCTTGAGTGAGGAAGAAAAGATGTGAATTAGTAAAGAAGTAGGAAGGCCACAGTAAAAAAGAAGTGAAGCAGAAAAGGCAGGGGATATGGGTATAAATGCAGTTAGGCTGGTAGATGATGAATTGTTGGTGCCATGTGCAAGGTTTTTGTCTGGAGAAAAGAGGTGCATCTAAAGAGAAAGGAAAAGACTTTAGACAGTCCTCTAGAGGGGAGAGTGAATGGACTAATGAAGCCAAGAAGAATGCATGGAATACTAAGGGCTAAGTTTAGGCAGTAAACGGTGTGACTTACTCCTTTCCAGTAAAGCTGTGAAGGTACAGAACAGGTAGGAAGATGAATTTAACCAGGTTTTTGATTTTACTAGGTGAGATGGGAAAAGGGAGAGAGGATCAAGAGTGCTGAATTTAAGAAAACTAGTGAGAATTGTGATGGGCCATCGTCTATGAGCTCTGCAAGGAGGAAAAGAGCTGGACATGGTAGTGCAAGCCTACAAGGGCTGGAGGCTAGAGCCGGAGCACCACAAGTCCAAGCCTGGACTCGGTAACCCTATAAGACTCTGTCTCAAAATTTAAAAATAAAGGCTGCGATTTAGCTCAGTGTGGAAGCCCCAGGTTTTAAGACAAGATTGGAAAGAGAAATTCATGAGGGGGCCAGGGATTTAGCTCAGTGGTTCTGCCGCCTGCCTTGCAAGCGGAAAGACCCGAGTTTGATCCCCGGTACCAAAAAAAAAAAAAGAAATTCATGAGGTTTGAGAGATCAAAAAGAATTGGGGTAAGATCCATAAAAAGAGGTGTCAGTGGAGTTGAAAAATAGCTGAAGTTGGGAGTTGTAGGATAAATGAGCCAAAAGAAAGTAGGTGAAAATCAAAAATAGGGATGCTTGACAATGAAACTCCTAATGAAAAAGATAGAATATGATCACAGACTAGATTGCAGAAGTACTGGAGTATACTGTACTCAATGATTGAAAAAGAGAAACTCCAGAAATGAGAGGTTAGCATATTTAAATGTCTACATAGATACGTAAACCACCAAGAATTATGACAGGAGTGAGTTAAAGAAAGAGACAGAGCAATAGACCCCAAATCTTTATGAAACAATAAAAGTGACAGGAGTGTGTACATGACTACAATAGGGTGTACTGAATAGTGTAGTCGGGTGTGTAAGTATCAAACCTGGAGCTGTTTAAAAAAGGAAAAAGAACAATGACCTAAAAACAATAATGAATTATCTTTCTGGCTCAGTGGTATAACTGGTATGGGACAGAGTAACAAGGCACTACTTGAGAGAAGTCTCAGGGAGAAATAAGGTTTCAGTTAGAGCAGGAAGGTGTTAGGCAATGTTCAGAATAAAGAGTACACTAATAATTTGACCCATTAAATAATATTTACTAAAAGCCAGTAAATTAGGCATTTGGAATAAACCAGTAAAAAAAGACATTTTCACAGTCCTCACAAAACTGCTACTTGAGTAAGGAATCTCATATAAAAGTGATTATTTTAAAGAATATAATTACATTTTTATAATAATTAACATGTTATAAAGCTCGTATTTTACTAAACAATGACGCAATAAATTTTATAAAGAAATGAAGGTATGTGTTTTGAATGGCTTTATAATTATTTTAATATATCCGCTTATTGTGCTATTAATTATGTGCTAAAAACTAATGTGAATTAAGACTACATAGGCAAAAATCACTTTAATGGTTAAATAAAATATAAAAAATGTTAAGTATATGCTTTTCAGGATACATGCAGAATTACCTGAAACAAAGCAGCATCCCGTTCTTCTATCACAGCATTCATTTCTTCTGCAGTTATTCTCTTTTTACATTCCTTGGTCTTGTAGATTCTATCCACAATTATAGCTCCATTCTTCTGAATAGCTATCCCTGTGTCTGCATTGTTTATTCTGTTCAGTAATTCCTGTAATGTCTACCAACACCATTATATGTTAGTCAGACATGAAGTTTTAATATATTTTATTTAATATAGGGTTTTAATTAATAGGCACATGTGAATTGTAAATTGACTGAGTGAAGTTATTGAATTTTCATATTGCAGCAAAGATGTACATTATTAGTGTGTCAATTCTTCTTTTTCCCACATCTTAGTTCTTGAAACCCACTCAATTGAACTTAAGCCTCTAAGATATAAGACTGACATCAAGAAATCTCCTCAGAGAATGGCTTACCATGTCATTTTCTTCAGGGTTAATATTTTCTAGCCTAGAAAAAAGAGACACAGAAAGCCTGATCAGTAGCATTTCCTTAGTGCAGCAAAATGAGTTCGCTTTTTAAATCTTTAGAACCTCAAGTAATTTCATTCGACTAGTCTTTAGAGTCAACCATGACACTGAACATATTAAAGTGCCACCTGCTCGACTCCATCTTTCAATAATGCTCTATATCTTCTGCACTGACTTCAGACTGTTAAGTTATTAATGTTTACTGCTATATATGACTACAAGGATCAATTGTTCATATGTGCTTAGATGAAGAAAGTTCCCCAGTGATAGAAGCACTCACACTCATCATTATATTTATTCCTAGACTTTCAATTCTTATCACAAACTGTATTCCCTCTCTTTTGGACACCATCACAAGTAAAACATGGCAAGTATTTTTATTACAAAGTTTAACTATGTTCCCTCAAAAGCAATGACAAATAATTACACTAAATCTAACCTGAGAATCACTATTTGTTAAAACAAATATACTACATAGAAAGGCTGACCAAAATTGGACCACTCTTTCAGATGACTGTTTTCTTGTTTTCACATATGAAATTATTCAACTAAAATACAAAGAAAATAAATTGGTTTCCCTTATAAATGCATTTTGTCTCATAAGAGGCATAGTACTTATAGATGAAGGAAATGCATTAAAGGGAAAGAAAGAAGTTCTGAACAACATCTGAGAATATGCCTATAATTTAGGCAACCACAAAATTGAATAAATTAATAGAAAATCTATGATGGATATTAGTGGAATTATATACATTCTAGACACAATCTCAATTATTTTGAAAATATACTAAAAAGTTAAGATATCCAAGTTACTGTTTTCAGAAAGTATTCTGTTGACTTATACTAAGTGGTTTACTTTGCTCACTCATGATCCATATATCAGACTTAAAATGTTAGATTCACCAAAAACCAGTTCAAATTCATGTATCAGAAAACGACAAACCATTACATGTTATATATTTTGAGGGGCAATCACACAAATTATAAAGTGCAAATTCTAAATTTTTAGCTTGCTATAATAATATACAAACCTAGGAATTCAAAAATTGGTTGAGGGGGAGTCTTGAATAATATTAAAGGCTAAAGCAACTGTCATTCACTGTTGTCCAAAATATGGTTTTCTGCATTTGGAAGAACTTACATAGGTTTTTTTTCTTTTGAAAATGGCGTGAGGACCAAGACATGGCAGGAGGGAGGGTTGAAAGGGAAGGGGATGTAAAAAAAAATTAAGATGTTGTTATATACATGTACCTCCTTCCCAATAATGAATGTAATTGTTATGTACTGTAAACATATACTAATAAAAATATTTTTAAAAATAAAATAAAAGAATCTAAATCTTGTGTAAACTCTAAATTATACCCACTACAGTCTAACTTGACAAAGTCATGATAATTAGTAAGAATTTTGCTGATGTAAATGTCTCCAAGCTCAAGTATTGATTGATTTTCTATACGAGGCAAATTCTGACTGACAATCTTGCACTTGCACTCTAAGTGAAAAGACCCATGCATGAAATGTCACATTTCTTGATTTATCCCTCAATCAGTCAGTTTCACCTTTTTCCTTTCTGAACCTATAGTGAGTCACCTTGTTCAATAGTAAGAAGAAAAACCCTAACCTCAAAGAACAAAGAACTACTGATCAGTGAATCAGAAAATTCTGACTTGTTTGCTTTTATTCTCATTTTTACACAGTGCCAAAATTAATGTTTTTTAAAAAACCTAAGAATAAAAGAGACTGAAGAAAGATGTCAACATCTCAGGAGATCAAATGTACATACACAAGTATGTGTACATTTGTATTTGTGACTCATTTTAACTTGTTGGATCCTTATTTTTTTCCTAGTCTTACACAGAAGCCAAAAAGAAAGAAAAAAAGCAAGCATTGGAAATTCAAGAGGTAAAGGGAAGGCAAACAAACAGTTGAATAAGATGAGATACACACTATAATAGAGAGATACTAAGTAGGTCAGAAGCGGCAAAGGAGATGGGGAAAAAAGACACAGAATTTGAAGATCACAGGAGGGAAGATATAAGGAACAGAAATAATTTATATAATTACATTCTATATTTAATCCTTCCAAATATGTCCTTGAGTAAAGTAAAACTTAGTTAAGAACTAAGTCTAAAATTTAGCCTAAAGTGATCTCTTGAAAGTTCCAAAGCTACAGACTCAACTGAAGAGAAAGGAACCTCCACAGTAGCATATAACATTATGCTGATATCTACTCCTTTTGTTGTTGTTTTTGGTTAATATAAATGGCCTTTCTTAATTCCCACCCATCTGTTCTCCTAGACTATAATACAGTAGAAGCTCCTTTATAAACTGTTTCTAGGAACAAATAATCCTTGTACCAATTAATACTGTTTCAAGTATCTGTTTACTTATTTAGATCATGTTTTTTTTTTTTTGGTACCGGGGATCGAACTTGGGTCCTTGAGCTTGCGCAGCAGGCAATGAAACCACTGAGCTAAATTCCCGGCCCTAGATCATGTTCTTTAAACTGGGGTCATAATGCTGAAACTCGCCAGCAACTAGCACTGTACCTGATATTAGTACATATTCAATAAATATTTATGGAATTGATTAATTGAAAGAAAAAGTTGAGGATTGCGTGTTTTTCTTTTCTCTCATTCCCATTCCTCTCTTAACACAAATGCTACAGAGAACAAAATGAAAATGGCTCTGCCTGAAGAAACACTAATTTCAATACACAGTCATAAAAAGTGTAAAAATAAATGTACAAATTCAAGAAGATATGCAATGGAGGATAAAACATTAGGAAGAAAGACAGGATTTGTTAAGATATATCAGCTGAGAGACAGAATGAACAAAACTAAGATCGATGTAATAGGTTTTCTAAGAAAGAAGTTTTGGTTCGGATATGTAAGTAGTTGGTTGAGTCACTGATCAAGATAGGGGATTAAGGAAGAAGATAAGGTTTTAAGAATGAATGAATAAATTTCATTTTATATGTGCTAAATTTGAGTGGCCTTAGTAAATCTGAGGTACATAATTCTAACAATGTGACTTTATTGACTTTGAGTCTTTAGTCAAGTATCAAGTGCCCAAATCTTTTCCATCTTTGAACATTAATATCTTCTACCTCAAGAGTTGTGATGCTGGATGAAAAATTGATTTGTCATCTTTGGCAGAGTAAACTGATTTTTTTAAAAAAACAGAAAAATCTATGTAGAAGCAAATCTTATGAGTAGAATGGGTGACTGACTACGTAACAGAATCAGTGAACATAATTATATTAGAGCATTATTTAGCTGCAGATAAACTGAACATAAGAGTATATACAAATCCTCAAAGAAGAGTTCTAAACTTTAAAAACTATTTATTGCAATATAATATGTATTTGTACATCGTTATGAGGTGCAGTAGAAACAAAAGGCAAATCAGAAAAATAACTCCATCGATCCATAGCAAAAGAAACTCAAAAAATTTCATAAACACGTGGAAATTGAACAACACACTTCTGAATAACCAATGGGTCACAGAGGAAATTAAAGAAGAAATCAGACAGTTCCTTCAATTAAATGACAATGACAATACAACATATCGGAAACTATGGGACACAAAGAAAGCAGTCTTAGGAGGGAAATTCAAAGCAGTGAATACGCATATTAGGAAAACAGAAGGAGCCCAATTAAACAACCTGATGCTGAACCTCAAGCTTCTAGAAAAAGAAGAGCAGGACAACCCCAAAGCTCATACAAGGGAGGAAATTATAAAGATCAGAGGAGAAATCAATGCAATGGAGACTAAGAGAATGATACAAAAAAATCAATGAAGCCAAGAGTTGGTTCTTCGAAAGAATCACAAAATTGACAAACCTTTAGCCAACCTTATCAGAAAAAGGAAAGAAAAGGCCCAAATCCATGCAATTAGGAATGATAAGGGTGAAATTACAACAGACCCAGCAGAAATCCAGAGGATCATCAATACCTACTTCCAGAACCTATATGCCAATAAGATGGACAACACAGAAGAAATGGACAGATTCCTAGATACATATGAATTACCAAAGTTGAACGAAGAAGACCTAAAAATTCTAATCAACCCAACATCAACCAGTGAAATTGAAAATGTAATTAAAAACTTATCAACTAAGAAAAGCCCGGGCCCCATGGCTTCACTACTGAATTCTACAAGACATTTAGAGAGGAACTGCTGCCACTACTGTTTAAACTCTTCAGTGAAATTGAAAGAGAAGCAATACTCCCCAATTCATTCCTGGAAGCAAGCATCACCTTGATCCCCAAAGCAGAGAAAGACCCAAACGAAAAGGAGAACTATAGGCCAATCTCACTAATGAACATCGATGCAAAAATCCTTAATAAGATACTGGCAAACAGAATGCAGAAGATCATCAACAAGATCATACACCTTGATCAAGTGGGATTCATCCCAGGGATGCAGGGATGGTTCAATATATGCAAATCAATCAATGTACTACACTATATCAATAGAGCCAAGGACAAAAACTTTATGATTATCTCCATAGATGCAGAAAAAGCATTTCACAAAATCTAACATACATTTATGATAAAAACCCTACAAAAAATTGGAATAGATGGTCTCTACCTCAAACTGATAGAAGCCATCTATGAAAAACCAACAGCCAATATCATACTAAATGGTCAAAAACTGAAATCCTTCACACTAAAATCAGGAACAAGACAAGGATGTCCACTATCACCACTCTTGTTCAATATAGTTCTGGAAACATTAGTCATGGCAATTAGACAAGAGAATGAAATAAAAGGAATAAAGACAGGAAAGGAAGAAGTCAAACTGTCATTATTTGCAGATGACATGATACTCTATATAGAAGACCCCAAAAACTCCACCAAAAGTCTTCTAGACTTAATAACCAAATTCAGTCAAGTAGCTGGTTACAAGGTCAACACACAAAAATCAATAGCTTTCCTCTACACCAATGACAGACTCACTGAGATAAAAATAGGGCAAATAATTCCTTTCACAATAGCATTCAAAAAACTGAAATACCTAGGAATCAACCTAACAAAAGAAATCAAAGACCTCTTCTCTGAAAACTATAGCACTCTGAAAAGAGAGATAGAAGAGGATATAAGAAAATGGACAGATATCCCCTGCTCCTGGGTAGGAAGGATTAATATAGTGAAAATGGCCATACTTCCAAAACTGCTATATAGATTTAATGCAATTCCAATTGAGAACCCAGCAGCATACTTCATGGACCTTGAGAAAACAATCCAAAAATTCATTTGGAACAAGAAGAGACCCAGAATAGCAAAAGCAATTCTAGGTAACAGAGACATGGCAGGGGGTATCACAATCCTCAATCTCCAACTATAATACAAAGCTGTGATTAAAAAAACAGCATGGTACTGGCAAAGAAACAGACCTGAGGACCAGTGGAACAGATTAGAAGATGCAGAAACAACGCCAGACACACTCGCCCATCTCATCTTTGATCAAGGAGCCAAACACCCTCAGTGGAGGAAAGATAGCCTCTTCAATAAATGGTGCTGGAAAAATTGGGTTTCAACTTGCCAAAGATTAAAATTAGACCTATATCTCTCGCCATGCACTAAAGTCAAAATAGATTAAAGATCTAAATATTAAAATAGAAACTCTGAACCAGTTGGAACAGAGATTAGGTAGAACTCTTGAAGACATCGGTGTAGGAAAAGATTTTTTTAACAAAACCTCAGTTGCCCGTGAACTAGCACAAACAATCAACAAGTGGGATCTCTTCTTATTAAAAAGCTTCTGCACAGCAAGAGAAACCACCAGCAGTGTGAAGAGACAATCCACAATGTGGGAAAAAATCTTCACCTGCTTTTCCTCAGAAAAAGGTCTACTATCTCGAATCTATAAAGAACTTCAAAAGATCAGACCTCCCAAATTTAAAGACCCAATTCAAAAATGGGCATCTGAAATGAAGAGACATTTCTCAGACAAGGAAGTAGAAATAGCAAATAAATACATGAAAAAATGTTCAACATCACTGGTCATTCGAGAGATGCAAATGAAAACAACGCTGAGATTCCACCTCACTCCAGAAAGAATGGCTGCTATCATGAAATCAACCAATAACAAATGCTGGCGGGGCTGTGGGGAAAGAGGAACCCTGCTCCACTGCTGGTGGGAGTGTAGACTGGTGCAACCACTGTGGAAATCAGTATGGAGATACCTCAGAGAACTAGGACTGGAAGTCCCATTTAACCCTGCTCACTATTCCACTGCTGGGGATCTTCCCCAAAGAATTAAAAGAATCATACCACAGTGATATATGTGCACCCATGTTCAAAGCAGCACAGTTTGTGATAGCTAAAACTTGGAAGCAGCCCAAATGCCCATCAACTGGAGACTGGATAAAGAAAATGTGGTTTTTTAAATAAAATGGAGTACTACTCAGCCATAAAAAATTAAAACTTAGAGACATTTATAGCTAAGTGGATGCACATTGAGGTGATACTCTTAAGTGAAATAAATAGGACACATACGTATAAATATCAAATAGTTTCTCTGGTGTGAGAAACTGAAAGTGTAAATAAGGACTGAAATGCATAATAGGTAATGTTAAACAGGAAGAAAAGGGGCAAAGGGGAAGGAAGTGGGAGGGATAGGGGAACGGATAGAAGGGAATGGGATTAATATGAGAAAATGGAAAAATAGCAACAAAATCTTTGTAAATAGGGAGGAATGGAGGGGTTGAAGGGAGGGCTGGGCAAGGGTGAAAAATAAGAACCAAGAGAGATTATGTAAAGGTGCAAATTTCCAATGATGAATGTCATTACATTGTATACCTAAAATGTACCAATGGTTAGAATGAATAATCAATAATGCAAAATAGGAAGAAAAGGTTCAAAGGGGTAGGGGTAGTGGGAGGGGCAGGGGAAAGGAAAGAAGGGAAAGGAAAAATGATGAGAAATGGAAAAAATGGAAATAAAGTCTTTATAAATAGGGAAGGGTGGAGGGGGTGAAGGGAGGGCTAGGAATGGGGAAAAATAAGAAACAAGATGCATTTTGTAAAGGTACAATTGCCAATGAGAAATGTAATTGTGTTGTATACCTAAAATGTACCAATAAAAGAATTTAACATAAAAAAGAAAAATAACTCCATCTCTTTAAACATCAATCATTTCCATATGTCTAAAGTTTTAAAAGATGCATAACTGAAAATTTAAAAAGGATATATACTTTGAAAGTATATATAAAAAATTTGATTCTAGTAAAGACTTATGCAATATAAACAAATTGATTCTAAAATCTGTATCTAAAGGCAAAGGTACTAACACAGTCAAAAGAATTGTATGTAATAAAGAGCAAGTTTGGAGGACTGAAGTCTGATTTCAAGACTTAATATAAACTCAAGTAATCAAGACTGTCTGATACTGGCAACTGGGTACAGATATATATCAGTGGAACAGAATATCATATCCGCAATATGACCACATAAATATGGCCAACTTATTTTTGACAAAGGGAAAAAGAAATTTAATAGATAAATGATAGTCTTTTCTATAAACTGGAGTAGAATAAAGGAATGTTCACATACAAAATAAAAAAGAATTCCACATATACGTCATACCATTCACAAAATCAACTCCAAATGGATCACAGATATACATGTAAACACAAAGTTTACAAGCTGAAGAAAATATGGGAGAAAATCTGTGTGACTTTTCATTTGGCAATGAGTTTTAGAATCAATACAAAAAGCACAACTATAAAACAAAAAACCAAACAAACGTTAAGCCACGTTTTACAAAATTCAAAAGTTGTATTCTGTTAATCATACTGTTAAAAGACTTTTAAAATAGACAAGAGGGCTGGGGATTTAGTGCAGTGGTTTCACCACCTGCCTTGCAAGCACAAGGTCCCAAATTCGATCCCTGGTACCAAAAACAGAACAAAACAAAAAAGGACAAGATATGGAGTGGAAGAAAATATATGCAAACCACTTATCTGCTAAAATGCTTCTATCTAAAATATAAATAACTCTTTTAAACCAAAAGAAAAATATTTAGTATAAAACCTGATCAAACATCTGAATAGACACTTTACAAAAGACAATACACAGATAAAAAACAACATAAAATACGTTCAAAATTAGGTCATCAGGAAAATGTAAATAACATATTGACATAACTCTACAAACCTATTACAATAGGTATTATCAAATACAAGAAACAACACAAAACAAAAGCAATGGTTCTAAATGTGAGCAAGAATGCAGAGCAACAGGAACTCTAATTCAGTGTTGGTGGTTTCTCATAAAGTTAAAATAGATTTAACACAAGAATCTGTTATCATGCTACTTCATTTACTAAACTGATATGAAAATATTATATTCAGGTAGAACTCTGTACACAAATGCTTATTACAGTTTTATTAAGTACTGTTCAAACTGGAGGCAAGCAAAGTATCTTTTATACCACCTGCCTCGCAAGCGCAAGGTCCCAAGTTCAATTCCTGGTACCAAAAAAAAAAATAAAAACAGACTTTTATATATATAAATAACCAAACTTTTATATATATAAATAAGTGATGGAATACTATTCAACAAGGAAAAAGAACAAGGTTCAGTTTCTGCATCAGCATACATGTATTCTGATAAGTGAAAGAAGCCAGATTGAAAAGGCAACAGAAGTATAATTCCACTCATATGACATTCCAGAAAATGAAAAACTATTAGTTGCAGAAAACATGTCAGTTGATGCCACAGGTTTGAAGCAACAGTGAGTAGGTTTGACTAGAGGAAGGACCGGGGATATTTAAGTGGTGGGATTACTCTGGATACATGACATTATGCATTTACTGAAACCCACAGAACTTATGTCTGTAACACAGAGTGAACTTTAATACATACAAATAAAATATAAGCAGGAGGTCAAAGGATCATAAGATAGAATGCAGACTATGATAAAACTACATTTAAAAAAATTTGGCATAACCTCACTTCAAGAGGTAGAGTTGGGGGAATGAAGACAACTAAGTAAGATTGGGAACTGTAAGGCTACAGGAACTACACACAGAGTAAAATCTCATGGAAGCATGTGTTAATGGCTCTGAAAAATGCATAATATATACTGTAGATGAACAAATAGGTAAATTGATGGTGTTTGGTGGGAGCAAGGTTTCTCATGGTTGAGAGAGATGAGGAAAGGGGGAAACTATAATGAACTGTTATACTAGATTAGATTTCAAAATAAACGAATGTTCAGTTGAATATAGGTATAGTTATACTAGTATACACACACATGCAGTAATTAGTATTCACACATTTCCTACTTCAGAGAGAAATCATGAGTATTCGCACTCCAGAAACAAAGGGCACACCTGGCATCCAGATCTTTATTTCTAATACCATTTTATAATATGAAGAAATAAAACCCTTGGAGGAATGGTTGGTTCTAGAGGTGAGGACTACCTGTACAAATTTCTATGCAACGTGACCCTCAAGTATCTTCTAAGTGCTAATGTCTAAATTACTTTCTTGTAGTTGGCACAAAATACCCAACAACCACAACTTAAAGAAGGACAGAACTATTTGGGCTCATATTTTCAGTCCACGGTCAGCAGGCTACAAGTGAGAAATAGCATGGTGGAAGGCTCTGGCAGCATAAAGCTTCTCATATCATGGTGGTAAGGAAGCAGGACAGAAAAGAGGAACCAAGGAAGAAGCTATAATCCTTCCAGTTCATGTCCCTAGTGACCTGACTAAATAGGATCCCCCTCCTGACAGCACATTCAGCTGCTTAACTCATTAATAGACTGGGACACCACTGATTATAGTGTCCCAATGATACAACTACCTTTCCAAAGCCCTGCTGAGTGTAGGAGAGTTTTCAGAATCATTCTAGATATAAACCATAATATTCTGCCCTTGGCCCCCAGAAGACCTGCATGCATCTCTTTACACAAAATACGTATCTAAGAGTCACCGCAGTTTTAACAGTTCCAGCACTGCTGAGAAGTCCAAGTCCAATGTCCCCTCTGAGACTCGAGGTAAACCCTTAAATGTAAGCCCCTGTAAAATTTTTTTAAAAAGTTAAACACTTCCAACATAAGATGGCACAGGGTAAACATTCTCATTCAAAAGGGAGAAAGAATAGAAAGGAGTGTGACCAAAGCAAGACCAAAACCCATTTGGGCAAGCATTATACCTTGTAGGTCTGTGCCAAGAATCCAGGGTAAGGTGTGGCAAGATGTGAGCTTAAAAGGGCTTGGGTGGATACATTCCTATAACACTGCCAGTTGCAGCCCTCGTGGTCTTTCTTGAGGATGTTTTCTCCCTCCTTGTCATTGTTTTTCTCAGCAGACATTCTATGTTCTTGGCATCTCCAACTTCCTGTGGCCTCTACTGTACTTTTGGCTTCACTCTCACAGTTTCCCACAGCACCCTTTCAGAGGCATGCTGTGTCTCCCAGGCTTTCTGAAATACAGGCAGAAGGCTCCCTGACCCCACAACTCTGACATTCTGCAAGCCTGTAAAACCAGGACCATATGGATGATGCCAAGGCTTGTGCCACTTCAGGCAGTAGCTAATCCCCCTTGTATCCTTGCTATAGAGGCCTTGAGTAAGCTGGGTTTCCTCAGCCTCTCTTAACAAAGCAGTCTTTCACTCTTGCATCTTTAAACCAGCAAAAGGTGAGATTTTATGGATTCCTGAGATGCTTTCAAGCCAGCTTTCCTATTGTCCCAATGAAAAGCACTTGGCTTCTTTGTAATGTCAATCTTTTCAGCAATCATGCTGTCCATGGCCCCAACTTTGCAAGTGACTCCTTTCTAAAAGTCAAAACTGGAAACTTTCTATATCTTTCCCCCCATCTTCTGTTCTTTGTTCTCAATGTAGACCTGGCTGAAAGCTATTACCAGTACCCAAGCCACAGCTGAACACTGGGTTCCCACTTCTCTGATAATAAAATCTGTCCCAGTCACTTTCATTGATACTGGGTCGTAATATTTGACACCCACAACTTAAAGGAGGAGAGATGAGCTGGGGATATAGCTTCATGGTAGCATTTTAGCCTACCATTCATGAAGCTCGGGTTCAATCCCAGCAACACATAAAAAAAAATGTTTTTAGTCAATGGGGAGTAGGCTACAAGGGAGAATGGAATGTTGGAAGGGTGTGGCAAGAGGAAAGCTGCTCCTGCCATGGTAGCCAGGAAGCAGGAGAGAAGGAAGAAGCCAAACAGGGAGATACACCCTTTGGATTATACCCGCTGTGACCTGCCCTCAACAAAGGCCATACCTCCTGGCACACTCAGCCACCAAATTCATAACTATGGGACCCCCATGATCCAATCATCTTCCAAAATACCTGCATATGAGAGTTTTGGATGACATTCTAAATATAAGCCAAAAGAGCTAGAAAAAAAGAAATATTCAAAAATTAAAAAGATGGAGATATGCCAAAGTCATAGCGGAGCTAACCTGAAGATTTCAACAGGCAAAGATGGAACAATTCAAACAACAAAATAAATAATACAGTATTAGATTATAATCAGAAATATTACATGAGTGTCATTGAGACCATATTGAAATAAAAATATAATTAAATAGAAGAGACAGATCTCCTATTACAAAGAATTACAAATAATTTACATACAACATATTTTCTCCTGTAGGTTACATTAGTCAGCTTTACATTACTATAACAAATACCTAAGATAATCAATTTATATAGAGAAAAGGTTTATTTTGGTTCATACTGCTTCAGTCCGTCATCACTTGGCCCAATAATTTTGGACCGGGCCTATGGTAAGACTGTACATCATGGTAGAAGTACCTGGTAGAACAAAATCATTTAGAGTAGTATCTCAGTTCACAAATTTAATCTGTTCTATGATTTTGGAAAAGATGGTCATATTTGTGTTTGTGTGGGAAAGATGGCTGCGATCATGTTTGTCATTCAATGCAGAGTGTGCAAACAAAAACAAAATTTTGCCACACTTCTGTTTGCAAACCAAATTGTACCTTGTGGCCAGGAAACAAATGACAGCAAGATGAAGGGGTCAGAGTCCCACTATCGTCTTCAAGGGCATGTCCCAAAATGACATCAAGATTTGCCATTAGCTTCTACCTCTTGAAGGTTCTATCACTTCCCACGGTGACACCACTCTGGGGCTTAAGCCTTTCACATGGGCCTTTGTGAGAACATTCAAGATCCAAATTATAGTAGAGGTAGAGATCAAAAAACTCCTACCCACATTCTTGAGTATGGACTGCACTTATCAATTTGCTTACAAGAAGTAGAGTGTGAAAAATGAAATAGAAATAATTTTACAGTGGAGAAATATAGAACATTGACCTTGACCAAGTTAGTCTTGGTAAATCACACTGACAGAACTAAAAATATTCCAGACACAGTATAATCATCATGCAAAAAAGGCAAGATCATAATAAAAAAGAAAAGAAAAATCAAGGTGCTATAATTTGAATGTTTTCTCCCTTCAAAATTCATATTGAAATTTGTCAGTCACATTATTGAGACATGACTTTCTAGAAAGTGATAAGGCCATGAGGGCTCTACCTTTTCACTGATTCTTTTTGTCCTTCTGCTTTCCTCCATTTAATCATGTACATATCAGTAAGGTCCTTGGCAAATGTTGGCCTTTTGTTCTTGGAGCTCCCAGCCTCCAGAACCAAATAACCAATAAATTTCTGGTCATTACAAATCACCCAGTCACAACCAGGCATGGTGTTGTAGGCCTGTAATTCTAGTTACTAGGGAGGCTGAGGTTGGAGGATTCCAAGTTTGAGGCCAACCAAGCAACTTAAGAAAACCCTATCTCACACCAGAAAAACTATTTGGTATTTACACCTGTGTGTCCTATTTATTTCACTTAAGCATATGGCCTCAATATGCACCTATTTAGCTATAAATGTCTCTAGTTCTTTATGGCTGAGTAGTACTCCATTTTATAAAAAAAAACAAACCCACATCTTCTTTATCCAGTTTCCAGTTGACGGGCACTTGGGCTGTTTCCAAGCTTTAGCTATTACAAACTGTGCCACTATAAACATGGGTGCACATATGTCGCTGTGGTGTGATTCTTTTAATTCTTTTGGGAAGATACCCAGCAGGGGGATAGCTGGGTCAAATGAGAAACTGGAAGTGTAAATAAGAATTAAAATGATTAAAATGAATAATTGATAATTTGAAATAGGAAGAAAAGGTCCAAAGGGGTAGGGGAAGTGGGAGGGGAAGGGGGAAGGAAAGAAGGGAAAGGAAAAATTATGAGAAAAGGAAAAAACAGAAACAATCTTTGTAAATAGGGAAGGGTGGAGGGGGTGAAGACAGGTAATGGGGAAAAAATAAGAACCAAGATACATCATGTACAGATACAAGGACCCAATGATAAATGTAAATGTACTGTATACCTAAAATGTACTGAAAAAAGAATTTAAGGAAAAAAATACAAAAAGAAAAGAAGAGAAAACCCTATCTCAAACTAAATAAAAGGAAAAGGGCTAGGAGTGTAGTTTGGTGGCACAGTGCTTGCCTAGCACGTGAAAGGCACTGGGTTTAATTCCTAACATGGCAAACACACACACACACACACACACACACACACACACAAACACCCTAGTTTCAGTTATTCTGTTAGAGCCACACAGACAGATTTAAAATGAAATGCAGAAAACTCTCCATTAGTGGTTTGCATTTTAGAAGAGTACATAAAGAACATGAATTCAATAAAACAAAATACACAGCGAAGATGCTAAAACAAAAGAATGAAGTGAAAAGGAAAAAAGCTATTTGAAAATAAAATTCAGTGACTGAGGGATTCCACATAATAAAGAATCTGGGAAAAAAAACCACCATCTATGATCAAAGTTCCAGTAATTCAATTCTTTTTAATATAAAAGTATGATTAAACAACAGAGGGCACTTTGGTTACAGGAACTAATTTTACAAATGTGTTTGAAGTAATGCTAATTTAAAAAAATGTTTTAAAGTCTTTATTTCTTATCTGTTAGTCAAATGATACTACTTAATTGAAATACTCCATGAGGAAAGTTTGATAACTTTTAATACCGTAATATTTCTCAGTTTCTTTTCCTAAAATTAGAAGGGTCTTTCAGGAATTAATATTTCTTATTGAGAGAAAATATTTCATGATTCAAGATTTTCTTCAGTTTTATTTTAGCTATTACTCTGAAATTAAAGTAACACACAGCACTTGCAGGGAGCATGTGGTAGAGGAAGGTGCTTATGTTAAGGTGACTGGGAAGAGGCTGGGGAGGGGAGGAAGGGGTTGGGGCCCCAATATCCCCTTTAAGGGCATGACCTGCTGAGCTAACTTCCACCTACTAGGTGCCATCTCTTTCAGCTTCCACTACTCCTAATATGGCATGGGCTGGCTGGTAACCAAACCTTCAACACACGTGCCTTTGGCAGACAGTCAAGATCCAAACTATAGAACAGTCAAAAGAAAGAAAACCAAGGAAGGAGAAGGGAGAAGAGGAGAAGGGAAAGCAGGAGAACAGAGCGGAGGGGGAAATCCTGTCATCTGTAGCAAAATAGATGGCACTGGAAGACATTATGTAAAGTGAAATAAGCCAGGCACTAAAAGATAAATGCTTTGTATTCTTATTCATATAAGAAAGCTAAAAGAGTTGATATCAAAGAAGAGAATACAAGGGTGATAACCAAAGATTAGGAAGGTTAGTGGGGATAGAAAGAATTTGGATAACAGGTACTAAATATTGAAATAAGTTCTAGTGTTCTGTAAACAGGAACAGGGATATTAAGCAGAAAGCAGCATAATAGTGTAATAGTGTTCTGTAAACAGGAATGGAGATATTAAGCAGAAAGCAGTGAAAGGACCCAAATGGCTGAACTAAATCAACCAACTGATAATGAGAGGACATGATAAGAGAAAAGTCACACAAGAAGGTAGGGTAAGGACAGGGACAATAGAGCTATGAAGAAGTAAAGTAACTATATTAAGAGGGATGCTCCTCCCCTCCCTTCCCCTTTCGGTCCCTCTCTTCCCCTCTGCTCACTTCTCCTTTCCTTTTCTTTCCTTTTTAAATTGACTGTTATGCCTAACAGGTAAATTACTAGCATCCCAAAGGTTTTTAGACAAAAGTTGTGGGGATATGCAATTTCCTAATATAACAAATAAGAATCAGTACATTTTTGAATATGTAATCATAAAATACATATATCTTATAAGTTACCCCAATATCACATTTTTGCATTAATTGTGTACATACATTTTTAGAGACATTTCCATATGCTTGGCTCGTGCAATTGCTTCATCCCTCTCTTCAATGGCTAACTGCAGTCTAGACATAATAGCTTCATCACGTTCCCTCTTTGCAAAATACACTTCTTCAACTAGAGCTAGCAAAATAGATAACCCATAATCAATCAAAGAAAATAAAGGAGAAATGCATACATTAGTCAAAAATAAAAAATAACAGTTATTTTAAGGGACATTTATTCAATTGAATTAGTATCACTTAATTACTTCATAAAACATTATTAGTTTTAATAGCTACCGCTAAATTGAGATATCCCACCCACTTCAAAATTACAAAAGTAAAAAGTCTAAGAACAAAAGTGAGTTTTTGAAATAAAGGAAACTCATATATATAGCAGATAATGCATATACATTTCTACAACCACATGAGCAATCTGGCAAGGTTTATTAAAGTTAAATATGTCCTTATTCAGTAACCTAGCAAATCCATTATTTGTTTTGTAGCCTACAGAAATTCTTGCACATGTGCAAATGGAAAATATATAAAAATATCTACTGTAACATTGCTTATACTAACACAAATTTACAAACAACCCAAATGTCTATCAACATGAGCAAGAATAAATAAATTGCTATACATTCAGAATGGAATGCTGCCTAGCACTTAAAATGAACTAACTATGAACAGATGAACAAACCTCAAAAATGAAATGCTGGCAAAAAATAGCAAGTTGCAAAATAAAACAATTCTGTCTACTATTTATTCAAAGATACAACTCATGAATATCATAAAACAAGAATGACAATGATAAACACCAAATGTAGGATGGGCATGACCTCAGTGGGATCTCTTAAGGGGAGGAGAGGAAACAGATCAGAAAGAATCAAAGGAGCAGAGCTGCACCAGTACAGTGCTGCACATCTGTCGAGGGCAGGCGACATACTCATGATACAAATGGCTTCACTCAGATTTGTACACTACATGGGGAAATTTGAAGTCACAAGAAATAGTCATCTCTCAAGCATAATTTCAACTGTTAATATACTTGAGCCCTTACATAATTTTAAAACATCACTGCAATGTTAGATAAAGAGCTTAAATACCAGATCACTGAAACAAGTATTACTTGTAATGCCAAACCTCAAAATATACTTAGAAAAAAAGGTTCTTTTAGCTTATATAACATTAAGTTTATGTTCAAGGTTTGTTACAAGTTAATAATCAAGATAGTTATTACTTAAACTATAAGTTGTAGAAGAGACAAATCCTGATACATGTACTGTACAGTTTTCATGACTGTGTGTATATCTATAAAAATGTAATGTGCAGTGGCAGAGCAAAACTAATTCCAAGAAACTGAGTCTAAAGAAAGAAGAGTATATTTAGTTTTTTCCATTTACTCTTTACCATTTAGCAAACTTCTGTGTCAGTCATCCATCTAGTCTTAAGGGTTATGTATGTAATACTCTATTAAGTCCTTAACATCCTGAAACATACGTTGTTCATTACAGGGAGACAGATGGTAGAGAGAAAGACAGGCAGAAAATGCAAAAGGTAGGTAAGTAGGTCGATGGGTGGGCTCAGTAATGAAGGCTTTGAAAAAGAAGGCTGTATGAGAGAATGATTTTGCAGGTAAGAAATAGAGCAGGCTCTTTTGGAAGAGTATTCCTTTTTAAATGTGACATTTCAGAAAATTAAAATAAAGGAAGAGGTGATATGTGTATGTATGCTCACATACACATACACGTGTAGGCACATATGAAGGTTCTTTCTTTCTCAGTAGACAGATAATGAAAGTATACTAAGCCAGAGAATTAATATTGACAGATCTTGGATGTTTTTGAGAAAAAATAGCCATGCCCATGTGGCTGGAGTAAAGTGTTAGAGGGAGAGAGTTCTGGGAGCTAATCCTGGGCCTTATAAGCCATAGTAAAGATTTTAGACATCCTTTAAGCATAATGACAGGTATTATGAAGTTCTGAATGAGGAAATGAGAGGGTTATATGTTTGAAATGGAATATTCTGACTCCTAGGTGAGAAACAGTTGGGCAAGAGTGGAAACAAAGAGGCTATATCAGTCATCTAAGAATTTACTTCAATAACTCTCATAATGAGCTATTCCCTGGAACATTTAATTATCTAGAAATAAATACAGACACTAACCTCAAATTTGGATATCATATTCAAAGACTTTCAGAACAGGAACAATTCAATCAGATTTGTGTTTTAAAGAGACACATCAAAATGTTAGAATACTGATTGTATGTGAAAGATTGGTGGGGGGGAGTTGCAGGTTGGATTGTATATGCTTCTTAATGCATTACATCATCAGTCCAGATGAGAAGTAATAAAATTCTAAACCAATGCAATGACAACAAAAATGAAAAAGAGAAATGGGTTCCATTAATAAGAAAAGAGTAAGACAATAGAACCTAAGAGTTAAGCATTTACTAAAACACAAGAGGACAAAAAATACAGCTGAATTTACTAAGCCATTCCTCAATTTTTCAATAGTATAGTCTATAAAATTTGGAGATTAAAACAATTATTCCTCACTACTGACACACTGATTTTGAAGCAAAAAAAAAAAAAAAAAAAAAGTCCTAGCATTCAAGGAAAACATTATTTAGAGCCCAGTTCTAGTTTTGTGTAAGATACAGTAAACACGCTAAACTTTCTCTCTGAAGGCAATTGTAAAATCTAGACAGAATACATGGCACAGCCATTCAACCTAAAAATATTAAAATTCAAACCACTACTGAAATGGCCATGAGACTGCCACTTTACTTTACTCTGGGGTCCCCAGCCTGAAGCCAATGTGGCCCCATCTGTCTTAGTCATTTTCTTGTTGCTGGGTTACAGTACATGGCCAGCCAGATCCAGGGTGGAATGGCATGGCAGAGGGGCATAGCAGAGGAATAGCAGTGCACTTTACCATTTCCAGGAAATAGAAAGAAAGTAAGGGTGGAGCCAAGGAGGCAGATAAACCTTGCCAGGTCAGGCCATAGTGACTCACCTCCTGTGACCAGATCCTACTTCCTAACGTGAAGCCAGCTGTAGTGCTGCCAAAGTCCAATCACCTTCCACAAGTGCCATCTCTGAGTGCATGAAGCTTTGGGGAACATCTAGCTATAAACCACAACAAGCTCCAACCACGGCAGAGAACACTGTGGTACATACAAAGATACAAGATTAATTTTCTATCTGGCTGGAGAAAACTCCAAAGAGCTTAGAAACACTGGGGGAAATCTGTTGCTTCTTTAACTGTATTTCCAAATGTTTAGCCCCAAAGGCAACCTCACAAGGAAAGCATTAGCAACAGAGAAGCTATTGGCAAGAAGAAAGCATAGTAGCTAAAACTGTAAGGGACAAGAACCTTACTTCTCTCTCCATTTGGTGAACCCCAGGGAAAATGGTAAACCTTTTTTTTCTCTTGGTTCCTTATACCATGAATTAATAACAAAAGTCAGAGGTTCATACACAGAGGATCATACCCAGAGGATCAAAAAGAACAACCACAAAAGTCCAGAAATCAAAGGAGAAATAGTACAGAGCAAGGATCTTAGGAAAGCAACACCAAGTCAGGCCACAGTGACCCACCTCTTGTGACCAGAAGCTATCTGTAAACCTAAACAGTACATGAATGAATCTGATTCTTATTAGCATTCCAAAGGCCTTGAGATGCAAGCTTAAGAAAAAAATTCCACCCAAATTCTAGACAGACCACTATGAGAGCACAGAAAAGGGATATCAGGACTGATACTGGAATTACTGCTCACCGAAGGTCAGAGGACTGAACCTAAAAGGGTAAACTGTGTGCTAAAACATCAATAGAATGTAAATAAGAACCAGAATCTCTTAAGATAATATGTAAAATGTCCAAGATAAAATAAAAATTATCTGAAATAAAAAACAAGCAACAAAAATAAAAATGAAAATGCTCCCCTCTCCAAATCTCAACTTGCATGAGAAAAGAGTTGCTAAATGGCAAAGGAGTCAAAATTACCCGAAAAAGAATTTAAGGCAGCTATTATAAAACTGCAATAAATGAGCAAATCACTTGTAAACATTCTAGAAGCAAAAGTTAAAATTAAACACAAAGAAACACATGTTATAAAAACCAAACAAATTTTAGAACTAAAAAAAATTACAATAAAAAACATATTGGATGACCTAAATAGCAGAATGGAAACAGAAAAAGCCAATGAACTTGAAGCAAATGAATAGAAATTATTTGATCTGAATCACTAAAGGAAAAAAGACTAAAAAACGAGCAGAGCCTCAGAACTGTATGACAACAAAGGTCATACACTCTCTGAAATAGAGGAGTGTAGTGGTTAAAAGAAAAAAGAATTGAAGAAATAAGGGCTCAAGAAATTCCCAAGTTGCAAAAGACATAAACCCACAGATAAAAGCACCTAATCCCAAGTAAGATTAATCCAAAAATTCACTCAGACACAAAATAATCCCACTGTTGAAAATTAAAGACAAAGGAGAAATCTTGAAAGCAGAAGGGGGGGCACTATTTATGACAACAATAATTCAAATAACTACTGATTCCCTATAGAATCCATGAAGGCCAGAGAGAAATGGAAAAACATTTTTAAGGAACATAAAGAACTGTTACACCAGAATTCTACATCTTGTAAAAACATTCCCCAGGAATGAAAAGAGAGAGAGAGAGAGACATATTGATTGATTCTTACTTGAAGGAAAAGTAGGAGAACCCATAGACACCAGATCTATCCAAAAAAGAACTCGTAAAGGTTCTTCAGAAAAAAGGGAAATAACAATGGAAGGAAACTCTGAACTGTAGAAATGAAGGAAAACAAAAGAAATCATAATCTGGTGAATACAGTAAACTAGTCCCAATTTCAATAAAATGGTTTGGAGCAAAAATTTAATACTGATGTGTTTTCAGTGTACACAAATGTAATATAAGAAAGGGGTCCCGTAATATGATAAAGTTTTCTACATATCAATTGAAATGGTAAAGTATTAATTCTAAATAAGTTGTAAAAAGTTACATATTTACAAATATGGAAGCCATGAATGATTATATTTTATAATCCATATAGCAGTCACATATATATGAATGATTATATTTTATAATCCATATAGCAGTCATATATATATGTACATTAGTCTATTTGATTATTGAAACTGGAATCTAAAACAGGTTCACATAATACAAAAGATGACAGAGGGGAAAAAAAAAAACCTGAGGAACTAAAAAATAGGGAACAAAATAGAAAAACAAATAAAATGATACCCCTGAACTCACACATAGATAAGCACAAAAATTGAAGATAAAGATAATCAGACTGGATTTTAAAAAGATGATCAATTATATATATCAAGAAATTCACTTTTTAGGTCGGGAATTCAACACTGGAAAAAAAGTCACTTCAAATATAATGATACAAGTACATTAAAAATCAAAAGATGAGAAAACATAAAAAATAAAGCTGACATGGCTAAATTATTATCAAAGTACATGTTAGAGCAAAGAAAATCAATAGATGGATATAGTGATGGATAGATGGATGGAGGGATAGAGTGATATTAATGATATAAAGATATAAAAATTCTAAATATGAATGTACATACATGAAGGAAAAACTGACAAATGAGTAAAAGAAGTCACTAATTATATTGGCAGACTTCAATATGCACTCTAATAGATGAAGTAAACAGAAAATAAGAAATAAGATACAAGAAACGAACACTGTTATCAATCAAGAACTAAATGACATATTTATAAAAGACTGCTCAACAACAGTAAAACACACATTCTTTTCAAGTGCACACGAAAGAGCAAAATACACCAAAACTTTAGTCATTAATTAAGCCTAAAAATTTATAAGAATTGAAATCATACGAAGGATGTTTTCTGGCCATATTGGAATTAAAATAAAAATCAAAAATAACAATAAGAAAGGAATGTAAACAGTATGTACTGTAAACATGTATTAATAAAATAAAAACTAAAAAAAAATAAAAGCAACAAATTTCCAAGCACTTGGAATTAAATAACATATTTCTAACTAAAACATGAATCAAAGAAGTCCCAAGAAAAATTAGAAAATATTTTGAACTGACAATAAAAGTGAAAATGCATCAAAATATGAGAAAGATAATGCAGTTCCTAGAGAAAAAGTTCTACCATTAAATGCACGTATAGATCTCAAATCATCATCTAAGCTCACATCTGAAAAAATTAGGAAAAAATTAAAAAACCCCAATCAAGCAGAAAGGAGAAAATAATAAAGAAAATAATAAAGAAGCCAATATAACTGAAACTTTTTAATAAAGATCCTTGGACATCAAAAATTAGTCATTTGAAATCAGTGAATTTAGTAAATTTCTAGTTGGACTGATCAGGACAAAGCCAGAATGCATAAATGTATATACATCAGTACATACATGAATGAGGTGACATTACTTAAGATACTAAGAGGAAAATACAAGATTATGTATGTAATACCCCAAATTCACCAATTTATATCTGATAAAGTCACTGGCAAATATCAATTAGCAAAGCTCACTAAAACTGTTGGATTTTTTTTTTCAAATACTCTTCTGTATCTAAGATCATATGGTTTTCCTCTTTTTGGTTTGTAAAATTGGTAATTTTGATTTTTTTTTTTTCCTTAGTGGCACTAGGGATTGAACCCAGGGCCTTTGCACTCACTCCAGCCCTTTAAAAAAAATTCTTTTTTCTTTTCTAACACAGGGTCTAAATAAATTGCTAAGCTGCCTAGTCTGGGCTTAAATTTGGGATCCCTCTGCCTCATCTTCCAGTTGATTGATTTTTTTAAATGGTAAACTGATTTTGCTTTCCATAAAATGAATCGCAGACCTAAATGTAAAACGTAAAGTTATAAATCTTTTGAAAGGAAACAGGAAAAAACCTCTGTGGCATTAGAATTAAACCAAAGATTTCTTAACTATAATAACAAAGAATGACCCGTTTTTAAAAAAGAATAGATTGGACTCCAATCTAATTCAACTAAAGATTTCTGCTATTCTAAACAAAGTGATAAGAAAATAAAGCCATAAGCTGGAAAAATGATCGGACAGCATATATCTGATAAAAAATGTGCATCCAGAACAGAAGTTTTAAAACTCAAAACTCGGTAAAAAAAAGCACAATTAAAAATGGACAGAAGACTTAAAGCAGATATACAGATGGAAAGTAATCACATGAACAAGTGTTCAACATTTTCGATTATAGAAATTCGAATTAAAACAATGAGATAACCACAACATACTTATTTTAATGGCTAAAATTAAACACTGTACATATCAAGCATTGACAAGAATGTGTAAGAACTAAAATCTCATACACTGCTGGTAAGAATGTAAGATAATAAAATCAGTGTGTCCATTTCTTTAAAAAATTTAAACATATTCCCACCATAAAATTCAGCTATTCACATAAAGGTGGTTTACCAAGAGATATAAAAGCACATGTCCATACAAAAATGAACACAAATATTCATAGCATATTCATTTATAATCAGCACAATCTATAACCAAATTTTTATTAGCAGATAAGTGGATAAACTATATGACAAATTTTGTTTGGAATAACTAGATAAAAACAGGCATAAAATCAAATGCTTCTAATCATAAAGATAAGCTTAATTAGGAAATTGTTATGAACATAACTTTTAGAAAAATCAATACTTCTCAGCATGATTTTCATAGTTTTTGTCACAACCCCAAGATATCATCATTTTGCTATGTGGCTGTCTATGGTTATACTATTCTTTGACCATATATCAATTAATCATTGCTATTTTGAAAGAAATTTCTGTCCAGAATGTAGTACACAAAAATGAATTTTTCCTTCTAATTCTACAGTCTTTTTTGAGGAAGGACATACATTTTGTATAGTATAGAAAGCAGCACAGTATATAGAAGATTATGGGTTTTGGCTGATATCTCAAGGTACTGTAGTTCAGCAACCTTATTTCTGTAAGTTTATTAAATTATTTTAGCCACAGTTCAGGTATATAAAATAGGTGTAATACAACTGTGGGTAGTTTTAGGGAAAATTAAATTAGACAATGTACAAAAGCTTTTGACCAAATAAATAAAGTGGATCCTAAATAAATGTCAGTTCCATTCTAACATTACTGTTAACATTCTCAACCTACAAATTAAAAATTTTTAGATGCATTACTGTGACTTAATTCGCAGACATATGAATAATGTGATTTTGATTCATTAGGAACATTTGTATTAAAAATTCAGTTCTAAATTCCTATTATTTTAATCTTCTTTATTGACAGGCAACAATTGTAAACAGACTGAAAGAATAATTATTCAGAACTCATTATATATTGTATAGGCATATCACAATTACATAAGAATTAATACAAAATATGATTTAAAATGTTTTTAAATGTTTACATTATAAAAATCTTTTAAGTTATAAGCCAAATAGCATGCAAAATAACGAGATAATTACAAATTAATATGTATATATCACCTGAAATATTCTAGCATATTATAGTAAAAATGCTAATTATTACATTTTAAATGCCAACAGGCTTTCTACTGTTTCTAGAAAGCATGACTAAGATGTTTAAAAGTGACAGATCAAGTTCTATTTATCTTTATATACAGTAGCATTTAACAAAAGGAATAGGGCTAGAAATATATAGGGCTTTAGTAATAAATCTAGTTATTCCTGTCCCTAAAAGTAAAAAAAAGAAATGCTTTATATGAAGGACTTATTCGGTCCTGTGTAAACAAAAAAAAATTGTTTTTCTTGGTACTGGGGATTGAACTCGGGTCCTTGAGCTTGCGAGGCAGGCAGCGGAGCCACTGAGCTAAATCCCCGGCCAAAAATTGTTTTTCATTATAATGCTGTTTAAAATCCAGAGGTATATATGAATTTCAAGGAAATTATCATTTAATTATTTTAATGTTAAATTAGAAAACATACAAATGACACATTTAAAATCTGGTTATATGATCTATAAATAAAAAATTTAAAATTAATGTATTATTGAATAATTTTTAACATCTACTACATGTGAAATTTGATTATGAAAAAACTTGTTCTTTCTAGAATTCAGTATTTTTAAACCATCGATATGCAACTCTCAAACATTTTTTGTAAAGAAAATTTAATTGTAAACACTGAGCTTTTCCAAGGTAGATGACTATTACAAAGTTCACTAGAAAATCAATATAGCATTTTAGTTGGAATTTGCTCATTAAACACCCACAGCTCTAATGCAAATTATGATGGAATGAATAAAGCAAATACGCATGCTTCTTTCTTTTTATTAAATGTAAAATCTACTGTTAATTGCATCTCGTATGTCATACAAACTTTTCTCCTTAACTATTAAATAGAAGCTTTAACAAAAGTCATTAGAGATTCTCTTTCTTTGACTTGAATAAATTTCAATATTTGTTCAGTAAAGGTTCACAGCAGTTAAATTACATTAACAAATATTATTAGCTACTATGTAAGCCAACCAAGTAAAATACTTATATTGTAGGTAAAACAAATCATTGGGTGTTTACAATAATATTTGGATATCTCCATTTTTAAACATGGTTATCAAATATCCTGTAATTCTTAGTCAAATGAGAAAGATTCAGAGAGGATCACCCCTACCCCCCTACCACCAAATACTCAAATTTGTTTAGTAAGCTAATTGTTTTCTAATATGGACAAGAGTAAATATGAAGAAGCTGAACCATACTAAGTATGAGTTTATTGAGTCAAAGCAGAGTACATATTTTCTTAGAACCCAAGTCTATTGACAAACCCATATTCTACACTTTGCAAACTACTTTTAAAATACAGTCCAAGTGAGACAGTATATTGGAAAACATTCTAGTTTAAACAGTGAACCATGAGTCTCTAAATAACATAATTTGAAGGATAGACATTTCTCAGGGAAAAGAATCCATTTAACAACATCCTCATGGTAGTTATGCAAATATAAAATTAAGGAGAGGGAAAAGTTGGATTTTAGCATATTAAATAATCACAGTATAATTTATTTTCCAAATTTCTAAGCAACATACATAATACAGACAATAGTTTAGTAAAAGAATAACCTTTACTAAATATTAAAGAATTTCTGTTTCTTTGAGTATCTACTACTACAGCTTCACATGAGATATAAGCATTTTGGAGGGATTTATGATGATGTTAAATGTGTTCCTAGCAAATGTGATAATGAAATTATATATTATATATAAATTATATATAAATACATATTCAAAAGCCACAAACATTACACTATGTCTTTTAATATCTTTAAAATTATGTCTTTCTTTGCATAAATTGGATACTGGGAATTTTAAAATAGAGGCTAATGCCCCACACCAGCAGAAAATTAACTTTTACTTGAAGTTGTCTGACATTTGTTTTGTCATGACAATGCTCACTTATTATTCCAGAACTTCTTTTATAGAACAGATTGTTCTTCTAAAACTGGATTTGATTTTTCAACATTTTATACAATTATTTTGTAATTTTTTTAAATTAAAAAGCAATGTAGTCTCATAAAAATTTGGAAGCCACAAGTATTTCATAGTTTTAAGTTTGTGTATAATAAAAATAAATAGGATGTGTTCATAAATCCTATAATATTCTTTTAAAAATATGAAAAAGTGCATGAAATTTTATCATTTGGATAGGCCATATTTTATACCACTAAGATATTCTTAATATTACATTTTATACTGTCCTCAACTATTCACTGTATAAACAACACTGTAATGAACATTTCTGTGAACAAAACTCCATGTACACACATATCTAATTGGAAAAATTTTAAAACTACATAAGACTACATTAAAAGTCTACATTAATATCTACATTAATATCTACTGTCAAACTTTTCTTTGTAAAGTTCTTATAAATTCACATGCAGAAGTATAGAAACTCTTAAAGATTAATTAGGAAATTATATGAACTTTTGTAAGTTTAAGTAGCAAAACTATAAAACATGAACTTATAAAATAATATCCTCAATTACACATATTTATATTTGCTTACTACAGATAACTCAAAGATAATATAAAATCACATTCTAAAGTATGTTCATTATTAACAAATATTTAAAATATTGATATTAGATTTAACATATTGTTACTATTCCTGAAGTATTAAAATCAGTATCAATAATCTTATGCTTTTAAAATATAATTTTAACATATATTTTACTTATTTACTATACAAGCTGTACTACATTTTAATAGATACCAGTATGAAAATTATGTGAAATGTAAATGCTACCTAACCCTTTTCCAATATGATTTCCTCTTTGGAATCATTAATCAAACATGTGAAAATGTCTTATTGCATCCTAAAGTTTTATTATTTTATGTGTAAAATATACTAATTACATATATTCTCAAATACTTGCTATAATGCTAAATTCCAGTATGCCTAATCATATAAAATATTTCCAATTGTAGGTTACTGTTGCACAACAGATTCTCTATCCACTCAATTTGTGTTTTTCCAGAAAAAAGAATAAATCTTTATTGGAAGAGAGGATACAAAATTAGCCATACTCTGTTCTCATATTATCTGGCTTGACACTTGTCAAAACTCATCCTGATTCACGGAATTCTGTAGCCAAAGTCAGAATCAACATCCTATCACTATTTTATCCACTACATAGAGCTTGGTCTCTTTTTATCTGAAATTACTAGTCATACTCTAGAAACCTTTTTTTCTTACAAATTAAAAAATAAATGTGCATATATATTTAATACTCCATTATAATTTAATGCTATTAAGGCATTCAAATATTAGAGGAAAGGCAATCACATTTTATTCATGGTCACTGTTATATACACAGAAAAATGAGATTGTAATGAGTTTTATTTCATAAAAGTAAGGACCCTATTTTCTATGCTTTTTATATATAGGATTAATTAACTTTTGTTCTTTTAAATCATTAGATAGTTGACATAATCTGAGCTATGATATAAAGTAACAATTTTTGAACAAAGAAATAATGTAAACATTTGCTATTACATCACAGTTTTTATTCTTCCATTTTAATTAGTTGGGCTGTCTTGATATATCTGCTATAATGATAGGTTACACATCTATAATTTTAACATAATTTACATTTTAACCTCAAAAGACAAATTTAAATTGTTAATTTCAGGGATCCTCTGGACAATCCTCTCTTCTCTATCAAAAATAAATTAACATTCCCTCTAATAAGGAAGGATTGATAATATTTTTTGTTATTTACATAGTACCAGTCTATATTTGGGTGCATAGAAAGAAATCTATGTTTAAAGAGAAAAAGGCAGTTTATATGCTTGCACTGTCAGTTTGAGTAAGCTAAGCAAATTATTTTACCTTTGAATTACATGCTAAAACATAGTATAATAGGTAGATAGATAGATAAATAGACAGACAGACAGACTATTTATAAACACAAGACTTAGCAACTAAGGAGTTCTTTTGGCTAAAACCCAATATTGGCTTTATTTCAGTTTAATTGGAAGAGGATCTCAAATTCATCTTCTCCATGAGATATCAGGAACCTGGATTTCTCTTTGTACCAAAGGTTAATAAGAAATGTGTCTGCAAAAGTCAAACAGCATTAAATACCAAAAACTGATTATTATTCTACAGGAGTTGTTCTGTCATTCATAATCTCTCCATGCTCCAACCTTCCACAGCTAATCTTTAATGGATGACATGCAAGAAAGAAAAATAACTAACATATAAAGCAGAGGCTTTAATGTGAGCTTTTAAGAAATAGAAAAATAAGGACCTTAAAGAAATATAAATATTTTAAGTATCACAAAAATAATATAAGAAAAACTACTTTTATGTAAAATTTAAATGTCACCTGTATATTGCAAATGCAACAGAATAATAAAAATTAAAGAGGCAGTAAACATTAGACAACGCCTACTAAGACTTTTTAGGAAAAAGAAAAGGTTTAATTGAACAAGCTATTTTTAAAAGTTATAACCACAGTACTGCAAACAAAGCAAATAAATAGATGCAAGTCAGACCATACAATATTCTCTTATTGTCAAATTCAACTGAATTCAAATACATTTTGAAATGTTTATAATTTAATCATTTTTAGGTGAGAAGAAATATTTACCTCAATGAAAATATTTAGCATTTCTGCTGTATTTCTTTAAAATATCCCCTAGTTTTTAAAGACCATACATGCTAACAACTGTCAAACTGTGTTATCTATGCATCTAATTTAATGAGTCAAAACACGCTGAAAAGTCTTAAACAGCTACAATGAAATAAATTTTTCCCAATGTAAACACATAGGGAGGACTGAACTAGTCATTTCAGCTTTTCCAAACACCAAGTAATACCTACTTATCATATTTTTCCTTTCTTTCTTTGTAGATTTTTAAATTTTTTCAAACCTTCTAAAGTTAAATCTAAAATTATGGAAAACAGAAAACCGAAGTTAAAATAATAAAACGCTTTATAAATTACTTAAGGTGGGTGTGGTGGCCCATGCCTGTAGTCCCAGCACTTGAGAGGCTAAGGTAGGAGAATCCCTGTGAGTTCAAGGCCGGCTTGGGCTACATAGTGAGTTCAAGGCCAGCCTGCAATACATAATGAGACCCTGTCTCAAAAAAATAAAGAAAAAAATTACTTTAAAAAAGAAAAGCCAATTCTTTATGAAACAGAACTATGATTATAAATAACTATAGACTACAGTATTTATACTATAATTAATATGGGACAGTTATTTCTATCACTACAAAACTATCAGAACACTGAATTTGTTACCATTAGACAAAGAAATCTTGAAAAAACAAGATAGGAACTCATAATAATCATTTATTAGCATAATGACCATTTACTGAGTGACTACAAGTTAACCATATCATAAACATTATCTCACTTAAATGCCACAGCCACCAGTGGCAGGTTTTAAAGAAGGCTTGATGAAGCTGTTATCACACACAGTAAGTGATATAATGTTAGAAGAAAGGTCTGAATCCAAAGTTGAGTATATAACTGCTACCTACACCTGCATGGTGTATTATAATTGAGAAGGGTTGCAGGCAAAAAGAAATCCTTGAAATCTAAAACCTGTCTTATTTGCTGATGTATATTCAGTGCCTAATTCAGCATCAAATATATAATAGAACCTTAACAACTGCTTCTTATTTGATTTGCAAAGAAGTTGGTATTGCCCCTGTGAAATAATTAACACCTAATAAACAGATTTTTGATGATGATCATAACAAAAATGATGTATAATAAAAAAGGAAAGAATCAATCCAGAGATTTGACCATCACAGAAGTCACAATTGAGTTTCAAAATATTGTGAGATCAAATAGAATAACACTGTTTGTATGTTATAAAAACCAACAGGGAAAGAAAATTTATAAATTACATTTAAATCCTTCTTATTGCTAAGAACAGTTTGCCACAGGAATATAAGCCCAAATATTTTGTATTTCATTTATTTTATTTTGGATTCACATTTTAGTAAAATATGTTAGTGATATTAAGTGTGTGTGTGTGTATCTGTCTGTAACATCAGAAATTTCTTACAATCCAATTCTTCCAATTTTTCATCCATTTTTCAGTTTATTTCCCTTTCAACATCTATTAATAGTAAACCACTTTTAATTAAAAGCTAAATGGATAAAACATCTTTTTATGACTTCTGCCATTAATAACATCAAAACTAAGAGTTTCATGAAGATAAAATAAAGTGTTATTACATTATATTAAAGCTACAACTTACTGAGTACTACCAATTATATATCAGGAATTTTCATACATCATCCCTAATCCTTAAAATAAATCTAGTAAATTAGTTAATTTTACATTGTCCATGTGAAAAAGTAAGCTTGAATAAGCTAAGTAACTAAGAAACTCAGGTTTACAGTCACTATTAAGTGTTAAAGCTATGATTTAAACCTGGGTCAATCTGACTCCAATGCTTTCCATCTTCCCATTTGCTTCAAACCACTTTATGAACTGAATACATGTTTTATGTGGTTTTAACTGTTCCATATTCTATAAATTATACAAATATCTGGTAAAACAAGATGGATTAATATATACATAAATTACACGACACACAGAGAGACATAAAAATAAATATAAGAGGAATCTGAAAGACTAGAAAAACAGCATGGATAAAATGGCAAAACTGGATCACAGCCATCATATGGTTTTTATAAAACTTTGGTTTATAGTCTTTATGTCTTAGCCCTATCATAGGAATTATTTTAAGGTTAGCATGAAGTCATTTTTTAAAATATCACATCTTTTGAAAGTAATGTTTGCTTTTTCAAAAAGTAAATCTACTACAGATTCATTGTAAAAGACCTGAAAAGGGGAGAAATTGTTCATCAAAACATTAATAGCTCCATTTAAAAACCATCAAAATTTGCCTTTTTATATTATATATATGTATGAATATACTTTTAACAGAATTATAGTTTCCCTCTGCTTATTTCACTTAACATTGAGTTTAGTTTTCTGCATTATCAATTATTCTTCAGAAAGTTTTTAATTACCGCACAATGTCTTGTAGTATAAATGTCATAATTTAATAATTCTCTCACCGTTTGGTTACTTATCTTGCCATAACTAATGTTATATGAATACCCTTATATAAAATCTTTGTATTTTATATATAAAAGTAGATATTTCCTTAGACTACCTCATGTTTTAACATTTTGCATCTTATTTCTTATTTTCAATGTACTTTAGATGTTTTTAAAGTATTACTTTTGTGGAACTTTTTTTTTAAACATTTATGTTTTGTGTAAGAATACTATCATACTTACAAATGTGTGCATATTCATAATATACTTTACCAAATACACTTTTTGACTATATAAACAAGTAGTGACACAAACAAACATCCACACTTATATGAATTATTTGTTCTTCATGTTATAAGAAACCAAGAATACATGACAGGTAATCATGGACCTATACTGTTTCTCTTATTAAGATAATAGGCTTGATTTCTTTTGTTGATGTTTTTGCTTTTTGTCTGCACTTGGTACTGATCAAGAAGATAAGAATAGATGTATAGGGTCGGTGATTTAGCTCAGTGGCGCCGTGCCTGCCTTGCAAGTGCAAGGTCCCGAGTTTGATCCCTGGTACCAGAAAAAAAATAATGCGCAAAACACACACACACACACACACACACACACACACACTATATGTATGTATATATTCAGGTAATGATAACTTATGAAAACAGTTTAAGAGCCATCATGGGACTGGAGTTACTATAGTTTCAAACTAGTGCAACTTTCAAGTTGTTCTAAACCTGTATTTGAATTATTTACTTTTAACATATTATTAATCTTATATATTACTCTATTTCAAACCAAAACACAAAAACTTTCTAGCAGTTTAACATTAATATAAAAGTAACCATATGGCATTCAGCTGGAGTATTTATTTTTGATCACCTTGGCTGCATTTTCATAGTAATGTTTACTTCTATTTACCACAGTAATTTTTTTGTGTGTGTACCAGGGATCGAACTTGGGACCTTGAGCTTCGCGAGGCAGGTGGCAGCACCAGTGAGCTAACTTTCTGGCTCAACCACAGTAATACTTTGAAGATAGGCTATATAGTAGTTCATCAAACCTCTGCCCTAAAGTTCCCAAATTCTTTCACATACATAATCAGTTTAAGTGCTTGGAAAGCATACTTCTAACCTCAGACTAATCATATAATTATTTCTTAAAACTCTTCCAATTGATGTATAAATTTTAAATAATCTCTCAAATGCCTCTGAATGTTAATGTCTATTATTTTATGAACTTCACCTTCCTTAACACTTAAAAACAGTGTGAGGGAGAGAGCCACAGGGCTTACAAGATGGAGATCACAGACTTTGGAATCACCTGATCATATCTGTAACAAATTATAGATATGTTGAAAAAGTTTCTCCTTGCAAAGACCTGTGAGTAAAGACAGACTCTAGAATATATTTAAGGCAGTGATTTATAGCATTAAACTGTGGCCACCTTTCACTTTAATCTCAGAGACAACATTTCTATTATCATTATCAGATGTCAACTTATTAATTGCACAAAACAGATTTTTTTATCAAATGCAGGTTTCCATTGGCAATGAATATATGACTATCTCCATACAAAGGACAAGTATTTCCTCTCAACAAGCTAAAACAATAAGTGGTATTTGAACTGCTGGTTGAAAGGTAGAGGCACTGGTAATCATTATTTCCCCTTGTTTGTTCAGGCCCTTCCAACAAAACAAACAACCTTTTTGTGATTGGATTGACATGGTGTTAACAATGCATTTAATGCCCAAATCAGTATGAATACAGGTAAAGCTCTCACTAATACCAGTACCAGGATGTTAAAGCCACCTATTTTCTAAGCAGCCAAAAAAAAAAAAAAAAAGGACGGTGCTTCACCTCCTTTGGCAAATAAGGCGGTATGCTAGTATTCACCAAGATACATCATATAAAAACCTCTGTATGATTCTTCAGGCCCTATGCCAACACTCAATACTATACCTGCTGTCTTTTCAGCAATTTTAGCTTCCGCTGTTTTTTCTTGGAGTTCCAGCTTAAGCTTTAATTTTTTCTGTTCTTTATTTTCTCTAGTCAGTTTTTCTTGAAGCTAAAACACATTGAAAACATGTTAATTTTATCTGATAAACATCTTCCACAGATAAAGTTAATTCCAAAGTAAAATTCTGTTTTTTCCTAAATCTTTGTGTAATATTACACTTAACTGCACAAATATATTAAATTCAAATGAAAAATTAAAGTGGTAAAATATTTTATAAAGTAATGGATATTTTTAATGATACAGAAATTATAAAAAGAGGAACAACATTATCATTAAAATAATTACTCCAAAAACAATCTCGTCTATTCTTTTGTTTTAAAGCAAAACATTAGAAGGGATTTGCCTAATAAACTAACTGATAGCACATTTTTACAGCTTTTCTTAATAATTCCAATATTTTGAAACAAATGTATAAAGATAATCATCTTAATATCTGATACAAATCTTTTGTGAATGTTATCTCATCATATTCCATTTAAATTGGCACTGGCCGTTGACTCATAATTGGGATGTAATAACTGCTAAATGAAAGTACAGGAAATGTCTCATGCTCTCATACAGAATGATTCCAAATTTTTTAAATTTCTTCCTAGGCTTTTGTCATTTGTTTTTTTTGTTTTTTTTCCAGACATGATCAACATTCCTAACACCATGCTTTGATTTGATAAGGTCAAACAGTAAGAATATTAAAATCTAAAAACTATTAAAATCAGAAAAGTATGTAGGGTTTTTTTTTCAAAAAGGAAGGCACAGAAAATTAAAATTATTTAATAATATTACTTAGAGCTCAGAGGAATGTAACTAGAATAAAAGTTAGAAAAGAAAAATAAAATATAATATGACAAATGGGATTACATAAAATGAAATAGTATATAACACAACTAAATGACAATATCACCAAGTCTTGCTACTTTAACATTTAATTTCATTTACTGTATTATAGAAATGAAATACAGGGCACAGCTACTAATAAAAAAAAGAAAAGTTAAGAAAGTAACATAAAACTAATGCCTAATATTTATTTTTCATAATGGTGAAGTAAAGTTTTCAACAGCAAAACTTGAAAGAGTCTGTTTTTTTTTCTTTTGGTAGGTACCTACATATGGTACCATAGGTTTATAAAAGAAAAGAAAGTGACATTACAGATCAGCAAGGCAGGAAACCAAAAAAATTTTATTTTCACAGCCAATTATTTAGGTCAACCATATTCTGATGGCAAAGAATGGCAACAGCATAAAGTATACAATAAAAGCTGAATAATGATGGGCAACAAGGAAAATTTAGATCAAATGCTGAAAGAATATTGTACAATGATCACATTTCCTACATTATACCTTTTTATTGCTTGTTCTGAGTATATCCAATTCTTCTAGAAGAAATGCTACTGTCTCTTTATTTACATCTGAAGTTACTTGATAAGGAATCGTATATTCATAATGTAGATCATTCTTTCTATATTCCATAATGCTGTAATAAGGAAAACTAGTAAATAATACATATATATATAATTTTATACAAGATCTATACATTTTACACTTCAAATAAAAACATTAAATTACTTTCAAGGTAAGTATGCAAAGTACCTAATTTTAAATTTCTTTTTATTTTATATTAAGAAAATACTAAGGCCTGGGGATTTAGCTCAGTGGTTCTGCTGCCTGCCTCACAAGCGCAAGCTCCCGAGTTCGATCCCTGGTACCAAAACAAACAAAAAACCCAAGAAAATACCATGGATAAAAAAAAGAAATCAATTTCACAGAGAGATGCCAATCTATGGACTATGCCAATTAAATTTATGGAAAGCATTTAGTAAGAGACTGCGTTTGGTCTGGGATTTTGCTCAGTGGTTCCACCGCCTGCCTCACAAACAAGGTCCTGAGTTCGATCCCCTGTACCAAAACAAAAAAAACAAAAAAAAAAAAGAGAGAGACCGCATGTAGTTCAGTATACAGTATTCAGTAAAAGCTTTTACAAGCTTAAAAACTTATTTCAATTTGCATTTCTAGCTAGGATTCTAGTTATAGTTCTCATTTTTCTGAAAGTGGGAACAGTAATCAAATAATTTGTAAAATTTTATTGAAAGTATCATATTTTCATTATTCAAAACATGAAAAATGTATTCCTCAAATATTTAAGGGCAAGTATAATGGCTTTTTAAAACATTTGGTATGCTACTTGAGAATAGAATTAATCTGTAAACAAGCAGTATAAAGAAAGGGAAGGGAAAAAAGATGTTTTTTGAAGGCACTGTAATAAATTTTTAAGCTTAGGTAAATCTTGTTGTCACAAAGAAAAATTTAGTAGTGAGGCCAGGGGTGGTCAAAGCAACACTAGTTAACATTTATCTCCTGTTACAATTATACTAGAGATTTCATAATCTGGCTTTAGACCAAACTCAACTATTTGTTTTCCCCATGTGGTCATAAAAACATTTATCCTTTCTTCATTCTTGTTTCTGCCACCTACAACAAACATACCCCAAAATGCACCTCAGGAAGAATCTAACTGATGCTAATGGAGAGGAACTTGTCAATATAGCACCTACTTCATCATGTGATAATATTTATGAATATTCTGAACACTTTGCAAGCAAATAGAAATGGCAACCTATATGAAAAACCCTGATAAAATAGTTATCTACAAAATATGATTCTGTCCACACAGAAAACATAATTGAGTTTTTAAATTCTAACTGTATCTTCATAGCACATGACTAATCATCACAGTATCTGAATCTCATAGATAAAAGACAGGAATCACAAATTCAAATCCCTTCATGAGAAACACATGATGGATGGGTAAAAGCTGCAGAATGTGAAATAATAAGGAAAGCAAATGGTAGATACAAGGTCCTTTGAAAGCTTTCAAATTCATTTAGATACAAAATGGTGCTAACCAAAACCAAAACATACCTTTGGGCTTAATTTGTCCTATAGGTGCTGCCAGTTTTTGGCTTTGATGAATACTATTCTATTTAAATCAATCATGCTATTATTTCCACATCCATAATGAAAGGTCACATAAAATAATATTGAACAAGAAATAAAATCTTATTGCCTTCTTTCAAACTCACCCTGTACTTTTTCATTTAGCTATCTGGACACATCATATCAATATCATGGAAACAAGAGAAAACACTGGCAGATTCCCCACATTCACATAAATTAATGACATACCAAATTTAGCTCACACCTAAAGGAAGAAAAAGAAGAACAGGAGAAAAAGTTCTTTCGGTTTTAAATTTCTCAATCTAAGGCTGATAGCAGTACTCACTTTTCAGAAGTGTCATCATCTGGATTAGGACTGATGACCAGAAAACTCCTTGATTTCTGCCCGGGCGGTTCAGTGCCCTCATTTGTGACTTCTTTAACTAAGTCACTGGATTTCTGATGCAAGCTTCCCTCAGATTTAACAGCTAGTTGTTCATCTGGCTGTGTACTTTTATTTATCCCTGTAGTGCCTTGTTCAATATGAATGTGGGCTATATCTATATTTAAACAAATAAAACACATGATACATAAAATGCCATAGCTATATATTAAAAATACCTCCATCAAATGAATATTTTGTGGAAATAATTAGTCTTGTAACTGGAAACATATACTTACTAGCCTTGCTTTTACTGTAATCAAGTAAGTTTCCATTTCTATGGTCAAAAGACATTTAGGATAGTGGTTCATAACCTTGGCTACATATTGCAATAACCCAAGGAGTTTTTTAAAACCCAAAGCCCACGCCACACTATATAATAAATGAGTCAAAATTTCTGGGAGTGGGATCTTTTCCATATTTTTTAGTTCCCCAGATGATCCTAACATATAATAATTTTCTAACTTTAAAAAATCATCTGCTGGGGGGAAAGGGTTGAGACAAGGTCTTGCTGTGCAGTACAGGCTGGCCTTCAACACACTATGTAGACCAGGCTGGCTGCAAACTCTTGGTGATCCTCAGGCCTCAGCCTCCTGAGTGCTGGGATTACAGGTGTGTGCAACCACGCCCAGCCCACCTGCTTTTTAGTGATACTTTCTCCAACCTGCCAAACTTAAAATGTTTTTCATGCAGAAAAGAGTTATTTTAGAATAAAAAAGGATATAAGAGCATTTATAAATAAAGTCTCTTCCACAAAGTATTTATTCCGAATAGATTCTTTGTCCCTGTTTTAGCCACAGCCAGTTATAAGATTCAAGTACAGACATGATTCTTACTGGTAACTGGAAGCTACGTCAGAAATCTTTTGTTTGGAGAAATTACTCTTGATTTCACTTTGAGGAAATGAAATAGAAGAATGTGCTAGTATAACTACATACCATGAGTTAGCCATGAGACCTCAACAACGTATTCTATTTAAACTTTAACATTTATAGGAACAGAAATATTGTATGTGCAGCTAGTTTTTGACATTTCAAAATCATTACTTGTTTTGCTTTAGATTTAGATGTTCATTCACCTTCCTACTTTTCAAGGACTGGCTGGTAGAATGGAACCCTCAAAATCTGAATGAGGGAGTTTTATAAATGGATGTTAAGAAAACCCTTATAACATGAACAAAATACTTTCTAACACCAATATTTATCTTTATATATAATTTAAATGAAAAATTACAGTTACTTAAATGTCAAACTAACAAAAATTTTCCCCAGAAATATATAAAAAAACTCTTATGCCCTATACTATTCTCTAGTTCATGAGGTACAAAGATTCTTGAAAAGGAAACAGGATAATCCAGGAACACTGCCAGCTATAAAAGCCCCCAGGTCCCATATCATCTATTTCAGTCCTGAACCTTGACCCATTTGAAATCATATGTAACATCATCTACAATTCGTTCCATGCTTTTTACATCTGCATTTTTAGGTCCAGGTCAGTATCTTTCTCCTTTTACTGTTGTATTCCCAACCTTCTGGTATTTACCCAATTCCTGATTTCCACACTTATTACATGCTTACTAGTTTTATAGCTCTCCTTCTTCAGGTTTAATCTATCCTAATGTCAAATTCTGTGAGCCCCTGAACTCCTGGTAAATCACCATAACTTCACTTGTGACTGAGATGTCTACTCCAAATTCTTAGGGCAGATGTGTACATTTCCCAATAAGACTCTGTCGCTCCCTTCTGGATCTTAGTAATTTTAGCCTCTTCAAGTATTATTAAAATAAACTCATCAATTTACGACACTTTTCCAGGTTTTAATTCTAAAATGTTTTAAATGGTAGTAATATTCTAAATGTTTACTATTTAACCCATATTTGGTGATTTGGCTCTATTTCTGAATATTTCAAATTCTGTTTAGTAGTACAAGCTTTTTTATTCCAAATTTGAACTGTTCTTCAAACATTTGAATCCTGTTCTGCAAATCAGATCATTCCTACTCTTCTACTGAGAATTTAGAGTGAGCAAGATTGATTTATAAAAATGTCCTGTCTTCCTGTCTTTTGTCCTGCAACGATTTTGGTAAGTATGATTTTTGCAAATTACTATTAAATCCTTGGATGGCTTTCAATGTTCTTCCTCTCTACCACACTGCATTATCCTGTATCAATATTCAATCACTTGTTTATAAAGTTTAATCTTTCTAATTAATGTAATTATTCAACAATTTACTGATCATTAAGGAAAACCCTACAGTGTTATATGCCCTATAACAAAGTACTGGGAAAAACAAATATAAGTAAGAAACAGACACTTCCACCAAGGATTCTATAGTACAAAGAGGATGATCTACTGATGTAATGATTTGAATCCAATGGAACAAGACTTCATTAAAACTACAAAGCATATAATATGTCAAACATACTCAGACTCAACTGAAAAGTTTAGGAAGACTTTATAAAGGAATTTGCTCCAAAAAGGACAAGTAGGAATATGCAAAAAAATGAATTGCAAAAGGGCTAGAGTTAGGTTTGGCTGAGTAAAAAAAAAGTTTGACAAACTAACATGAGAACAGAAATAGGTACAGAGAAAAAGAATAGATTTAGAAAATACAAGTTATTTCTCTTATTATAATAATAAAATAGAGAGTAAAACTTCCTAAAGTGAGTAACAGGAAAGGACAGTCTACAATGTAGTTCATTTGGAAACGGGTTAATGTAACAGATCAATGATGAAATTGGAGAGGGGGAAATCAAGGATTGCTTTTGAAGCACTGAAGTCATCCAGAAAAAAATGGCAGGAAATTGAAAGGGAAAATGGAAGCCAAATGCACAAGTTCTCTATGACAACAGAAATTCAACTTTAAAAAGACAGAAACAAATGAAAAAGTTGACAAAAACTGATGGTAGATTAACAGTCTTCTCTTTACGTTTTTATTTCTGAAATTATCTCCTTCAAAGTTGTGAAAACAGCACTAAGGATTCCCATATACCCTTCACCCAGATTCCCTTAATGCTAACATTTTAATCACATTTCCTTTATTATTTGTTTCTATCTACATATACACATTTTTTTCTTAAATATTTGAGAATAAGTTGTAGGCATAATGCACTTTGACTTTTCAGGATAAATTTTAGGAACTTGTATTTTGACAATTTTTCTTTCCTTTATTCAAAGCCCAACTTAAATACAATTTCTAGATTAGTTCTTTCTCCAACTAAGAAAAGATGGTAGCACTTATTAACTCTAAATTCAGTCTTTAATTATTGTCTTTACACTCTCCAGCCCAGGATAAAGATCTTTATGAAGTGATTACAGGATGAAGCTACTGAAAGGTTTAGGTGATCTTATTTGTACTGCCCATCAATTTTGAAAGAAATGCATTTGGAAATATAAACAGATAAGCCAACATAACACCACAAAAAGCAAAGTTAAAAGACTGCTTTGAATACTCGTTGATTTAAAAGATAAATATTAAACAAAAAACAAAACAAATGTTCATTTCTGATTCAAACTCTTATCTACAGGCAGATGAAAATTTAAAACTAATCTATTGAAAAACATTCTATTGATTGATTGCTCTTTCTTCTCTCTTCTTTCTGTCTGAAATGAAAACTCTTTCTAGTAATCCACTTCAGTGTTTAATCAATGTCACTCTTAACTGTTCTATCATTATGACTGAATTATTATTTAAATTCATTTCTCCATATAGAATTAGAGAATAAATTAATCTCTTCTTCATAACTCAAACCTATGAAGTCTGGTGTCCTATTCTCAGATTTAAACAAAAGGAAAAGTGTTAAGACCATCTATCCCTTTATTTGCATTCTGGGGTACACTTTTATATGGGCATAAGAATTTGGCCATGTCCAAGAAATATATTTCCCTACTCTTGCTATTACTATCTAATACCATCACTGCCATGTAAACTTATCCTGTAATTACTGAAAATGATGTTCTGGATAGCTACAGGGCCTCTAAATGCTGCCTAGAGCTATTTCTAGAAACAGTTCATGCATGTGGGCAAGTCAGGTGGATTTGGTGAAGATTTTCTGAAATCTTAATACTAATGCATGTGTGTATCTTAACTGCATTATATGCTTTTAAGACCTTGTATCTATCACCTAATAACTTTCATATTGTTTTCATGAAACAGCCTGGCTGTTTTGTTTTACTTCTGGAAATGGCAGTATTGCCAACAGTCTCAAGCTAGTGCTCAATCCTCAATTCCCTTAGTCTAGAAAATTAACAATATTATGATACCATTTCCTATCCTAGAAAAGAAAAAGCTTTAGCATTTCCTGAGTTCAGTTTTCCAGATTATTACACATGAATGTTTAATATAATCAGTTAAATTGATAATACCTAAGAAATAATGACTTCTTAGCCAAACCAACTATTATTTCATGAGTATTCTACAGAAGTGAGGAGGTGGCTTGAATCAAATAGAGATTCTTAGACGCTGGGAAATTCTGTTCTGCCTGGCTTTGTAAATAGTTTGTGACAACTGGTATCTGTGTAAACGGATGTGATGGTCCCCTGGGGGGGGGGTCAATACTGTTTACAGAGCTGTTTCTTCAGAGTGGTTGAGCTAGAATTGTCTCTAGGGACCCTCTGGAGTTACTCAGAATAGTAACATCCCAGCTACCTGAGAGCTTAGGGACAGGAAAAGACAAGAGAACAGAATATGGGGGAAATACATTCAAATACATGAATCTCTTTCCTCTTAAAGGTGGTACTTAGGCACATTTATATTTAAAATGAACCATAACGGAGCCCATTTGTTACTGTGCTTTCTGACCCATGTTAACACAATTGGCCAAGACTTCCTTAAATTATATCTTTTTGGAAGGTATAAGGCAGGGGGAAGGAAGTTATTACATATACCTTACAATCTGATTTTATAAACCTAAAAAGGACAAAAACATGTCTATTGCCTTTCTTTGCTATATTATCTATCACCACATGTATTGCTCTTACATTGTATTGTAAATGGTGTAATGATGGAATTACTATAGTAGTCCCACATTTGAAAAGATGTCTTTTTGAATGGTTAAGGAATCTTTAAAAAATACACACTAGTGTCAAAACAATAACAATATTAACTAGTGAATCCTAATGATGCCTGTCAATTCTTTAAGTATCATAAATGTATGTCTGTATAACTATGGGCCTATCTGTATGTGTGTAAAAGAAATACTGTATTTCTTTTAGGAAATATTTCTAGCTATTTATCTCCTTGTTTGTGAAGTAGAGGGTTTGTTTTTCTCATAGATGCATACTATTTATATACTTTTAAAGTAGAAAAGAACATCAGAAATTTCTGTCATATCATAGTAGTCCTACCTACTATGAGAGTACATGACGTTGATTATCTAAGGGGTCTAGATACAACATTGATGTATTTACTTTCCAAGTAGAACCAGAGTCAGTGTATGGGTTCTGAAGACAAATTGCAAATTGCAGGGTTTGAATTCTGACTCCACGATATAGCAAATTAAACTTACCTCAATTTGCTGATCAGTACATAGTACAATACAAAGCATCTACCTCAAAAGACTTACAAGGACCAAATTATAGAAATCTATCAGAAAAGTATCAGCACAATACACACACTCAATAAATGTTAGCTAATATCTGTAGAATTTGTTTTGCTAAAAGTTTATCTATTTTGATTTCTCCTGCCATTCTATGAGATAAATATCACCATCTGAGAATCATATTCAAACTTTTCAAATTTATACATTTAATTAATTTCTTTCAAATATTAAGAATAAAAGCAAGAATGGCATATATTGTTCTGGTTATTACTCTAATTTCCATATATCAAAAATATGTTTCCTCGATCCCTGGTACCAAAAAAACAAAACAAAACAAAAATATGTTTTCTAATCAAAGTTATTTGATGGTCTGTGGTCAGCATATAGCTTATGCAGCTAAAGTCAGTGTGCCTATTCTAATCAACCATACTGTTATTTATACATTTGTTTTTTTCAGGAAACGTTAACAGCTATTTGGAAAAAATTTTTTTCACATACATTATTATATAATTCTTATTAAACTATTCAGAAGACATGGAAATGGGAAATAAAAGGGTAATTCAATGAGAAACAAACAGAAAGTTCTTAAGGTTAAAAGTTGTAATTAATATGTAATAGTTTAATAAAGTTTGTACCGATTATAAGAATAATAATAAGAAATATTACATGGTAATTTAGAAATTCTGATATAAGGAAAGATCTTGAAAGAAAATTCAATCCCAAAGAAAGTATATTTCTTTGAACTAAATCTCATTACAGGAAAATAGGAAATTTAAATAACATATTTCTGTAACATAATTTTAGCACTCATTATATTGGCACATGATAGTAATTATAATCAGGATCATAGCGAGTAGATCATTAAGCTCTTATCCTTCAGAGAATCTAATTTAGGAGGCACAGGAAATTAGGTAATTTTGGGGCCTTTGTCTTAAAAAATGCAAACTTATTACTTGGAGACTGTATACTAACTCTCTTGTTACTCTCTCAGGGCTTTGTCTCTTGGCTTCAACAGCCATTAGATAAAAAGAACTATATTTTTCAATTTCTCTGCATAATTAATATCCTTTGCATAGGATTTACACAAAAGTACTAATATATTTTGATTGTCTCCATAAACAGCAAAAATGAAATTGTGAATCTCTGTTTTACCTATTTTTTCAATTCCACCACCATGTTAATAACCAACATGTGGTTGACAGATTACAGAAAAATAATTACATAGATGTGGTCTCTACAGCTTATGACTTCTCATCTGTTTGCCTTTTTTTTTTTTTTTTTTTTTTTTTTTGGTACCGGGGATTGAACTCGGGTCCTTGCGCTTGCGAGGCAGGCGGCAGAATCACTGAGCTAAATCCCTGGGCCCTTGCCTTCCTTTCTAGTCTATAAGATCCCTATTATACTCATCTTCCCCACAGAGCAAAAAAGCAGTGGACATGGTACATTTTTTAATTCTCTAAAATTAAATGAATCAATGAAAGAACATACCATTTAAACAATCATCTAAAAGATATATGGAAAGTAATCATACTTCAAAAATGAAAATATTAAATACTATGCACTAATATGATGCCCACATGCTGAGAACAATGTAAAAAAAATTAAGGAATGCATTTGTTCTAAGGGAAGATGAAAAAGAGGGGGGAAAACAAAAAGAGTAATACTTGAAAAGAAGTAAACAAAAGTTGGTGGAAGAAGGGAAGTGATCTCAGTGATGTTGGCACTATCCAAAGATATTCATATAATTTTAAATTTTCTAGTAACCATATTAAACAAAAAATAAGGAACTAGTTAGCAATAGTAACATCATAAATATTAAGTCAAAGGAAATACAAAAATAATTTTGAGAAATTTTACAATCTTTCTTTGTACTGTATTTACAGAAAACCTCAGGTTGAACTAGCCACATTTTGAATGTTTGACAGCCACATGTGGCTAGTGGCAACCATATTAGAGAGCACAGACAAAGATTATTATGTAGTCCTAATAAAGTACACTGTATATATATTGAGGGGTGTCAAAAAACATATTAGAGTAGAGCCTATATGTAGATACAAGGTACTGAAATAGCTTTTAGAAAAGTTTGTAAGGCCAGAAAATCACAAGACCTGTCAACATCACATAACTTATTCATTTGGATATTTGCATTAGAGAAAATAAGCTGCATCCTTTATATTCCTATATGCAGTACGTAGATTCGTCTATGTGTAATTAGATAAACACAAATGCCACAAAGAAGAGGTGATATTATATCTCTGATTAGTATAGTCCATTGACTTAATGTACAATGTTTCAAATTATCCATTGGCTACTCATGGAAATTACTAGACTTTTGTTGTTTACTTTATTGTTAAAAAAGCTATGTAAAGTGAGGGTACTACACTAAAACTTTTTAAAAGTTTTTGTTTGTTTTACCAAGTCTTAAATGATGAGTACATCAATATTTATTCTATTGGAAAAAATTCAGATTTCTGCCTAAGAACTATTTAAAGTAAATGCATATTTGAGAAATTCTATCATAATGTTTAAGATTTTCAACTTCAAAATTATCATATGAATGTAATGAACACAGTAAAATAATGTGATCTTCTAAGGTTTAGGCTAATTTTTTATAAATACACATATAAATTAAGGTTTGTAAACTTGTATCACCTTGTTTAAAATATTAAAATATTATTTAGGCTGAAATGATTGTGGAAACTATCCTAAAATTTGATTAAATAAGAAAAACAGTAAATTTTATTATTTTTCTTTCCCAGTGATAATGAGCTATTTGGCCATTAAAAATATATTTCTAATATTTTCAGCCTTTCTTAAATTTTCCTAAAAGAATAACTTGTGTAAGGTAACTAAAAACAAATGAACTGAGTAGGTTTAAATTTCTACAACTGAAAGGAAAATAAGTTTAATAATCATGCATTTTTTGTTAAGGTGTGAACACATCTCAATTATCTGTGAATTTAACGATTTCATAAATCATGTATGGAAGACAAATTTTCCCACAATGCATGTAAAGAGAAAAAACAGACTTTCCTTATATGGGCCATTTATTTTGTTCAAGAATATTTTTAGATTTGGAAAACAAAACAGAAGAATCACCAGTCAGATACTAAGCGGGAATCACTGAAACATAATGTTAGTTCTAATGGATGGATGATTGTGTTTGGTCTTTTGAAACTTTGAAGTATAGGTAAGTCTTGATCACACAAATTAATAAATCCTAAAGCTGGAGTTAACAATAACCATTACACCCAAATTCTGCAGCTTAGCCCAGCCAATTTTTCAAAAGGTCAGGTTGTGAACTGGAGAAGATCAGGGAGGTCCACCGCATAGCTTTGTTGCCAGGCATCTCTCGTCTGGATTGTTGCAGGCATTTATTAGTATTCGTCAGCAGACTCAACAAAGCAAACAAGAAATTCAAGCACGAATAATAAAATGAAATGCTGCTATATAACCCTTTGTCATTCAGCAAATATGGGACTTTTTAGCTACATTGTTCCTAAACCTGGGTTACTACTTTAATTTTTCTCCACAGTGCTGACTGAATGAGTATGCATGTGTGTTAAATGCAGAGCTCCCCTAACAACTGCAGAACTGCCATTTAATCTGTTGGTAGATGGACCATTTCCTGTGGGAACCCTAGCTATGATTTCCAGATCCACCAAATAAATCTCAGATTAAGATTCCAAATGAAACCTGCCTTTGGCAGATAAAAAATGTCAAGATGGATATAAACAGTAAAATTATAAATTATCTAGGTGTTGCATGACAAACCAATGCTCAATTTTTTTGTTGACATGTGCCCAGATATCAAAACTATATGAGACATTCATCAAATGTCACACTTTCATAATATTGGAGGCATCATTAAAACTGTTTGACTAAGGACCTCAAAGTGTTTAAGCAGTAGCTCAAAAGTATATTTGTGCAAAGTAGAAGAATAAATTTACATATCAGCAGCAGCTCATAAGGGATGGGTAAATATTCTGTTTATCTCTCATTGTAATTCAGGTTATTTTAAATACAAGGTTTTAGGAAATCATCATACTTATATGGCATCATTACATAACTTTATGTAAATGATATATTTTATTCAAATTTACGATTTGTCCAAACTACAAAAACAAAAGGGTAAAAGGAAAAGGTATGAGAGCTACTTCATTAACCAACTTAACTGCTAAACTAGTGTTTTATTAGTCAGTTAGCCTCTAGCATCATCAGACCTTGGTTAAGAGTTGGCATTTTAAGCTTTTTTTAAAAAGCATTAAGTACTTGAGACCAAAAAAAAAAGAAAAAACCCTCAGAAAAGTAAATTTGTTTTTTGATAATGTGTTCATTTTAAATGACTTGGGGGAGGGGCAGGGATACTTTAAAAAGAAAATAAGTAATAAAGGGCCAATACAGAACATCTTAGAAAGTAAATGTCCTAATAAAAATGCAGAGGAAGTCTCTGGTGTTAGTTTCTACTGCATTCTCAGGAGATTGAGCCCTGCTTTTTAATGAAAAAAATTTTTTGTCTTTGCTCTTCTTACCTGCACTAATGCAGTCTTGTCCTACTCTTAAACTCTATATTGGTTATAAAATACAGACAATGAAGGTTTCTAAAAGGAAAAAATCGGATTTGCTGGCTCCAATCATTCCTTTTTTAAACTTTTACTTCTTAAAAGCAATTGAATAAAAGGCCTCAGTGACTTCATAGTTTGCAGCATTTGTTTTTGATACATGTATTTAAAATAGGAGTTCTTTGACATTATAATTTTATACTTATAGTTAATGTGGCCAAAGGATACCAAATACTCTATACTTTATATTCCAAATCTCAGAATTTGAACATAAAACAGATCTTAACTACACATTTGTTGTTTCTCCTATCATATTTCTTTCCTCCAATACTTACTATTGGTGCAAGAAGATTAATGTTAAATAAATCTTACCTATCCTAATTTACTAAGAGTATCTACTTACCTATTTTTAATTTTCCAGGGTAGAAAAGGATATTTAAAAAGAAATAAGGATATTTTGTGCTTAACTTGACTATACTGTTATATAAAAATGCTCAAATCAATGAGCATTGTTAGTTATATCAATCCTGTTAATTTTCTAGTATACCAAGTTATTAGGTAGCGAAAACAAAATTGCATTAAAGTGAAGGATTTCATTGTTTATTTCTAAAATATTGAAGTAGCAAAAACTTACATATGTAGTTTCTATAAAGCAAATACAATTTTGTCAATATGAACTGACTGGTTTTCATTTTTCACCCATTTAGTATCCTAATTTTTAAGCACTAAAAGTTCATATGTGAAACATAGAATCAGTCCAAAAGTAAACATGAAAGTCAAAGTATGATTTTTTAAAATAATAACTTTATACCTTATACTGTATCAGTATATTTTACTATTTGGCAAAGGATTATCAATTTCACCCAAAAGCTACAGATTAGATTGGGGTGGGGGTGTACTGGGGATTGAACCTAAAGCCTCATGTACACTAATCACACTATGTACCAGTGAACTACACTCCCAGTCACCCTCAGAATATTTTTAATTTGATTACTTAAACTATAAAATAATCTACTTAACCAATTCAAAATTTTGAAACCTGACCTATTCTGTTTGGCTTTTCATATTCCCTGCAAACTAGCAAAACACAAAGAAAAATAATATTTGAAATTCTCACAAAAAGGCAATAATGTCCTAGGATTACAGAAACTAAATAACTAAAAGTTGGGGTATTTGGAGAACTCCTCCAAAAGATTTTATTCTACTCCTCTTGATTTATTTATAACAAAAAGAAGTGAATAAATGTACACTAAATATGTAATTTTGTCATTTAAGAAATATTTTTTTGTAGGAGCAATATTTTTAAAAAAGTATTCTGAATACCTTTAAATCAAGGAAGTCATATCAATCTTCTCTACAGTCAACCAGGATCAATTCTATAAATAGCCTCAAATTCAGTCTACATCCCAATGTATTTAGGTTTCCTACAAAATGCCAATGTATACTCAGAAATTTATAGGAATCATAGAAAGGAAACCATACCAGTGATATTAAAGAAAAACTCTAATTTCTAGAAAATTAATGATTCAGTAATATCATAATAAGATTTGTATTATAAATACATGTTCCAAGAAGTATTCTGGCATGAAAGATCACAACCAAAAATGAATGAAGATTTTTAATGAGAAACTTTAAAAAAAGAGAATCTAAAATGAAGCAAAATAAGTTAGGCAAATTCAAGTAGCTTCTTCTATTTCAAACATTTTTTTCATATTTTCATTGTCACAAATTTAAAAGAGCTTGCGTATTGGAAAGTTGGTATTTCCTTGAATCGAGAACAAAAAATAGAGTCACAAGTTCTACAAAGAGAAAATCATATCAACAGAACAGAAATGGAGGTCCAATTAAAAGAAAAATTTACGATTTTTATAAGGATTTCTATAAAATATAAGATAAAAAAATGTCGTAAGAATTACACATGAAAAGTTATAGCCTGAATTTAATTAGGAAAGAAGGGAGAAGAAAGAAAAGAGAGAGACTGATTTCTAAAATATCACAAACTTGTCCCTTAATTAAAATTTATGGATAGGTTCATGGATTTTAATAAATGTATCACAGTAGTGCAGGACATTGTTAGTGAGGGAGATTGTATATACATGGGGTAAGAAGTATATGGAACTCTGTATTTTCTCTAGTTTTCCTGTTAACCTAAAACTGCCCTAAAAAGTCTATTTTAAAACCCCACCACAAATTTTTAAAAAGAAACATACAACATAAGCTCATCACTGTGAAGTATTCATATCATAAATGATGACTAGCAAAACAGTTCATAACAAATACTATAACCAGCTAGAAAGCTAAGTTACTCTTGCAAATGTTTTTTAAATTCTATTTTTCTACAGAAGCCAAGAGTAGCAGCAGAATCATTCATAGCAACAAAAGAGAAAAAAGAAAAAAGAAACCTAGAATCCCATTTATTTTCATAAACTCATTTAAATTAAATTATTTTTTAATGAAAGAGTACAACCTGAAGCATTATTCCAAGAGTAGGCTCAGTACTTCTGCAGGAAACACATCTGTCCTTACCGGTCCACTGACAGGATCCTACCAGTACTTCCTCAAATACTGGAGATGATCATGTTTGAGAAACTACTAGCACTCTATTAAGCTAGGTCGTTTGGAGCTAAATAGTAAATTTAATCAGACTTCATGCATGTTCCTTTTTTTAAAACTCTCTAGGGCATACAGAAAACTCTTAAATTTAATCTTAAGTTTGTACTTGCCAAAAGGAAAAGGCATACATTCTGTGATGTCACTAGTCTGAATGAAGGGTGTCACTGCAATTAGAATTTTAATACAAATAACATTAGATTTTACCCTAAATGAATATTAATGAATCTGTATTATACTCTATCAAATATTTAAATATAGGCTTACTTCTCCAAAAAACAATATTTTAGTGATGTTCAGTATATTTGAGAACAGCTAGAAAAATGGATGTTTACTCTAATCAATTTGCTATTTCCTTCTTCCCTTCCTTAAACATAACATAGTTACTAAAAATGATGTGAGATTCTACAATCATGTTTTAGTCATAATCATCAATACCATCTAAAAGTATATCATAGACATCTGTCAAGAGTGTTTCCTGAGTTGTCTACTTATAAAATATTTACAAATCATGCAATAGTTTCAGTTATAATTCCATTAGAGGACAATAGATAAACAAAAGGTAAAAAGAACATATACCTTGCAAACAGAAAGAATGAGGAATGAAACAATAATAAAAGAAGTAGATAGTGGCACAGGTTCAATACACCAAGTGAAAATAAACAGTATTCTAACTCAATAAGGAACTAGTAAGACACAAAACTTTTAAAAATTATACTTAGTAGAGTAATTCTTTAAACCTATAAAAATCATGGCTATAAAAGATACAGTCACCACTAATCTAATTCTAAAATAAAGAGAACGAAAGTTGCATTTTACTTAAACTTACCAAGGTAAGATTTTTAAAAATACTTACTGAACTCCAATATACTGCAATATGTAAGGATTCTATTAATATAAGAAGTTCTAGAAGTAGTTTCTCACCTTGTTTCATATGAGTTAAAAAGAATCCTAATTGAGAATTCTATTCACTTTACGCTTAAAGAAAAATTATACTAAAATACAATCCATACCAACATTTAGATAATACATAAGTGAAGATGCCATGTGTGCAAAATACATATTAAATACAATTCCAGAAAATAACAAAATTAGAAATAAAAATTCATTAAGAGATTTTTGTTTAAAGTTTCTTGGACCTGTGTGATTCTCACCATTTCTTACTTTCGATTAGTAAGAAAATTTAAAAGACAGCAGACTTAATAATTAATTTTGGTAGGCACAGTAACCTTCTTTAACCTTTCTTAGGGAACACTGACCCCTAAAGGCTCCAAATTTTAAATGAGTTTCATAATTTTCTAAATGTAACTGGTATCCAGTTCTTACTTTTAACTATATAATTGTAAATATGTACATTTATGCCACACATAGTGGTCCATAAATAATACATAAATTATTTCCAAAGGATTATCGTGTACAGTAAAACCATTAGACCTTGTCTTTGCTAATAAAAACCACCAAATTTAATTTAAGAAATTTAAGATGCTATTCTAGTTACTTATAAAAGATGTTTGAATTCCATACCGCTTTTCTTATATAGTTAAGTAAATACAGTTACGTCTTTGTTATCCTTGGGTGTTTGGTACCAGGACTGTTCACAGATACCAAAATCTGTAGATGCTCGAGTCTCTTACACAAAATGGTGTAGAATTGGCATATAACCTACTCACAATCCTTCTAAATACTTTAAGTCACCTCTAGATTACCTGATACTATGTAAATAGTTGCTATACTATATTGTTTAGGGAACACAAGCAAGAAAAAGTCTGTACATGTTCGGTACAGAGACAACTTTTTCCAAATATTTTGGAAAAGTTCAATTCTCAGACACAGAACCCAAAGTTACAGAAAGGTCAAATATAAATGGCTAAACAACCAACCACAGGCCCAAATTCTTTCTGAGGAGTGACTTTGCATTAGCATAAACTCCTCTAATTATTTCATTTTTTTTCCTTAAGCAGACAAAAAGAAAGATTTCACAAAAAAAAAGCAAAACAATTTACTTCTTAAGAGGCCAGAAGATACTAAAAATACTCATATGGCAACAAACACTAATTCATACCTATATTGTTTCTATCAACTTAAAAAAATTCATTCAGGGTTGTTTTTAAACTACTTAAAGAAACTTTGTAGATGTCTTCACCTTTTCCAACTACCAACTTCAGCTTTTCATTTTCCAAGATGACAACAATGACAAAGAAAAAAATGTGAAGGATCATACCTGTTACATTATATAATTTATCAACTCTTGAAACTTTTCAGCAAAGTTTCTACAATAAAGCCAGGAAAAGAATCAGTACTCTTTATAAAGAAATTTAAGGGAATACAAAGGCATATCTGTGTAATACAAGCTTTAATTAGCTCAATTTGCTAAAAAATTGTGAAATAAAATTAAATAACTTTTAACACAAATAGATTGTGAATAGATTTGTATAAGATAGAACTTTGAAGCAATTTGTGCTTTAAGATAAGCCTTATGAACCTTGCTATCAAGATGACCACATGAGGGTTTACTGTGGAAAAAGTTATCATAGCACGCCAAAGATACTACATTTACCTGCTTAACTTTCTTAATAATGCTTATTAAGAGACTGTAATAAAAGAAATGTCTTGTTTTTATTTCCAATGGAAAAAAATGCCTTTAAAAATGCAAATTTTCTTAATGTTTCAGTCACATTTGCTGAGGTCTGCCTCCTGCAAACTACATAGCATCTATGTCATCACATCTAAAAGCTGCTTTCTTAAGTATTCAGAAGCTTCTTTGAAACCTTTACTTATTTTACATGTATGAGAAATACTTCCTCCACAGCCCCTATCTCTTTAGATTTATTAAAAATAATTCCCCTGGCTCCTTAAAGTCCTTTTGGTCTCCAGTGTGAACAATATGATTTTCACAAGGTGACTTGTCAATAAGGAACATAAATAATATGCACATCATTATTTGCTTACTTTTTCTTTATGCATAAATTTAGTAGAATGCTTTTTGAGCTCTTCAAAAGAAGACTTTTATTTACTTGAATAAATCAAAATAGCTACAAAAATAGTCCCCAACATCAGACCAATACATTCTTATCACAAATGTGAACCTAAGTACAGTGAACCAAAATGAGGTGTCATATAATCTATGCACTAAAACTATTAACTTTGCATTAAAAACCTTTTAACTACTTACTCAGTTATTATATATTATTGCTTTGTACATAATTCAGTCAATTATTTGGATCCTAAACTCATGCATCCCAGAGTCCCAAAGAAGAAGGTAATGGTAGCATAAACAGCAAGAAATTTTATAACTAGGGAAAAAGATACAAATGCAGAAATCGGGGGGGGGGGGTACTTAGAAAGCACACTATCTTTCTATACAACAAAATAACATGTAATTTTTACCTTATTTAATGTAATGATTATAGAAGTCTCTCAAAACAGTCTTTAACCTTCTAAGCAAGTAATGTGGTTCAATATATGGGGAAAAGAGAGTTCTGCGGGAGGAAAGGGAACCAAAAAAGGGGAGAGACTGTATAGTGTTTTTAAAAGAATACTATGCTTTAATGATAAAACTGAAAGGAAATAAAAAATACATATAAAGGTTTAAGTCTCCAACCACAGATCCTCAAAATGATGATGTAATTTCCAAGGATTTCCAATTTTCAACATTTTACCATACCGGATCTTACATCCCCCTCAGCCTTCCCCATGTACATACTGTGCACACCCTTCTCTCTCTCCCCTCCCCTCCCCCTTTCCCTCTCCCTCTCCAGCTGTAGTCCTATCTCAATCTCTTTCTCTTCAGGTTATCTCTCAGTCTGTCTCTGTTTAGACTGTCTTTCAAAATGTGTTTCTGTCTCCTGACTGTTCTCTGCCTCTCAGGCTGTCCCTCTCCCTATGAATATCTGTATCCTTTCCCTGTCTCTCCTATCGTCTTCTTTGATCTGGGTCTCCAAGTCTTCCTCTGCCTCCATCTACATATTTCTGCCTAACTCTGCCTTTGCAGCTCTCTCTGGCTCCCTCTGACTCTGTCCCTCTGTGAACGCCTCTAGAGGAGTCTCATGATATGCATGTGGCTTTCTCTGCGCCTCGCTCAATCTCTTTCTACTCTGTCTCCATGTACATGTCTCATCCTCACTCTCTGCATCTCTACTTCTGGATTCTGTGTGTGTCTGTGTCTCTGGTGTCTCTCACTGCCCACGTGTGTGTCTTCTGTCTCCTCCTCTGGGAGTGTCTTTTGCCTCTGAAGAGTCTCTTCTCTGTGTTTGTGTATGTATGATGTGCTTCTACCTCTCCTTCACTGTTCATCTTTGTCTCCTCAGGGCATCGCTCTCACTCCATGAATCTATGTGTTTCTCCCTGTGTGACCTCCTACATGCCTTTCTATGGAATCATCTCCTTTTCTGTACCTCCTTCTCTCTGAGTGTACCTCCATGTCTCTCCCAGGCATTCTCTTAGTAAATTCTGTCTTTTTGTGGGCACGTGTGTCTTATTTTTTTCCCTGTGCATCTTTTTCCTCTTCCTCTCTCAAAACTTTTTTTGTGTCTCTGTATGTGTGTGTGTCTCCCTCTGTGTAGGTATCTCTTTCTCTGTGTCTTTGTGTCTCTTCTGTAGTACATGGGTCTATTTGTCTGAGTCTCCTTTGTGTGTGTGAGTGTGTGTGTGTGTGTGTGTGTGTGTGCACATGTGCTTGTCTGCTTCTAACATATTGGTTAGAACAAATACACTTCATTCAGTGCCTTGAACTGCCATAACACCTGGAGCTTGGTATTAATACCTTAAAAGACCTTACCTTTTGACCAGTCCTCCATTTGTACTTCTGTTCTTGTTTGCTCTGGCAATGTCCCTGGTTTTTGCTCCAAGACTGAAGCTAAAATAAAGCCAACTCTAGATAAATAAACTTACAACAATGTAACAGAACACACCTAAACCTTACCTTTATTTAACAGAGAATTTACAGGATAAATGGTTTTCTAAGACATGTATAATAAGACAATTAACTGTGTATTTTCAACAGGTGAAATTAAAATTTTCAGGAAAAGTTTCTTTTCTTCATAATTATATTTTCATAAATACCCTTCAGGTTAAACTTTTAGGTATTCTTGTTCCTTTGGTTAGAAAACATTTAGTATATCTAATTTAAATCTTCTCCAACTAAAATTTCATATGTTTATAAACATTTTATTATCTATGCTGTATGTTTTATATCAAGAACTTTAAAATGTATTGACTTGAATTTACTATGCATATATTCATATAAAACATTTAATACCTATAAATCCAATTTAAGGTTACCACTCTAAGTTTTTAGAAAATATAAAGACCAGCATTAACTTGTGGAAATATTGTTATTTCTCTCTTGCATTTGCTTTAACAGTAAACATGATAAAAGCTAAGCAATTTGCGGGGGGGGGGTGTGGTTTTAAGGAGAATAAAATTAGATTTACCTCACAGCTAGAACCCTGCGTTCTTTAAAAAGTCCTCAAATAAAGCTGTAGTAAGCTTCTCCTTTTCCAATTTTCTCTAAATATGTTGATCTGGAGTTGGCAGTCTTTTTCTAAGTTCCTCATTTACTTTTGGATTAGCTAGAAATATAGGAAGTTATTAATATCAAAGAAATATGTTCCAGTCAATGAAGCCATTTCCCTACATATTGCCCAAAAAGGTTAATAATAATTGCAGTATTTTAATAAGAGATTCATATACCAAGACATGTAGAAAATACAGTCTTTAATAACCTCTGGAGTATTTTAAAACATGTCTTACAGGCCTTAATGTGCTTAGTAATATACTATTTAAAACCATAATTTTATCCCTCTGCAATATACAGTCACTCTTCCTCATCATTTACCCAGCTAATGAATGCCAGCAATTAGTAAAATGTAATCCCATTGCACAATCATTTTAATGCTTTTAGCACTCAGAAAAGTAAACACCAAATTAATACTGCTCAAGCCATATCAGATCCTAGTTGGAAGCAAGCAATTATAGTTCAGCTCCTCAGGTGTAATTAAATGATTGGAATGATTTAGTTCCATAAATGCAAGTTAATTCATAAGCAAGCAACAAATATACTGGGAGTAATTACAAGAAACATTGACAGTCTAAGCAGGGCAAATTCGCTGAAGAGCCTGACATAGTAAAATGCTGCCCTCTCCTGGGCATATAAGTGAATATCTCAGAGACAAAAAAAATCCAATTAACCAAACCTTTTTAAAAGCTTCTTGGAAAAAAAAAAAGACTAATATATCAGTTTGATTTTCTTTCCTCTATCAAATCTATATGTGTTTTATATTATGATAATTTATAGATACCCACATAATTAATGGTTTTCCCAATAAAGTTCTTAGTCTGAGTCCCAAAACACACGGAGCAATTCTCAAACTTTTAATGAAACCAAGCAACACTCATATAACACTGACAGACTACAAGTGAATCTTCTAGTGCCCATGTGGGCTGCCAGTCAAAACCTATGATCTACCTGTGGTAGGGCTTAAGAGGGTTGTCACATACAATAATTAGACATGCTTTCTAAGTAGTAAAATTTGCATGAAAAAATATAAAACAAAATACCTAGTATTATTGTGACTTTGCATGATACACTAAGATTGTTTTTGATCAACAATAAAATAAAAGCCCACTGGTATGTATAACTGTCATAAGCATATTTGAAAACATAAAGTGTTAACGAGTATTACACAACATAGAATGCATGGTGGTTTTAAAACATTTCTACCTTGCATCCCTTTGCCCTTCTGTAAAATTGAACATGTTCTTCAATAAAACATAGTAATTAGGACAACAAATGTTTACTTATTCAATAAATGCAAATGGTACATGAAGAAGATAATGCACAACACTATACCAATATCATTTGGGAAGGAAAGAGCATTAAATTAATGCCCTTTTGATTTGCTTTCACATAAATACATATTCTAAGTCATATTCTGTGCAAACTATCAAAACAAATCAAAATATTAAAAAGTCCTGTCACTAAGTTTAAAATGTACAGCACATTTGCTTTGCCCTTGATGTCAGAGTCTTATTTTTTTCAATTCATATCTTGTAACTGTAAGTTAATTGCTTTTGGAAAGTACTTATTAATTCATGTAAAAATTAATGTGACAATGTGTTTAAATCCCTCTTAAATGACCATACCATGCATCTTTCTTTTCTTTAAGTACCAAGTGAAACCTGTCAAAAGACATCACTGCAAAA